>NW_027423016.1:222500-822500 GCF_048934315.1 Petromyzon marinus
CTCCACTGCTCGCCTGTTCTCTCTCACGCTCCTAGCCTCTCCACTGCTAGCCTGTTCTCTCACCGTCCTGGCCTCTCCACTGCTAGCCTGTTCTCTCACGCTCCTAGCCACTCCACTGCTAGCCTGTTCTCTCACCCTCCTAGCCTCTCCACTGCTTGCCTGTTGTCTCACTCTCCTAGCCTCTCCACTGCTAGCCTGTTCTTTCACACTCCTTAGCCTCTCCACTGCTAGCCTGTTCTCTCTCTCACTCTCCTAGCCTCTCCACTGCTAGCCTGTTCTCTCTCACACTCCTAGCCTCTCTACTGCTAGCCTGTTCTCTCACTCTCCTTAGCCTCTCCACTGCTAGCCTGTTCTCTCACGCTCCTAGCCTCTCCACTGCTAGCCTGTTCTCTCTCACGCTCCTAGCCTCTCCACTGCTAGCCTGTTCTCTCTCACTCTCCTAGCCTCTCCACTGCTAGCCTGTTCTCTCTCTCTCTCCTAGCCTCTCCACTGCTCGCCTGTTCTCTCTCTCTCTCCTAGCCTCTCCACTGCTAGCCTGTTCTCTCTCACACTCCTAGCCTCTCCACTGCTAGCCTGTTCTCTCACCCTCCTAGCCTCTCCACTGCTAGCCTGTTCTCTCTCACACTCCTAGCCTCTCTACTGCTAGCCTGTTCTCTCACTCTCCTTAGCCTCTCCACTGCTAGCCTGTTCTCTCACGCTCCTAGCCTCTCCACTGCTAGCCTGTTCTCTCTCACGCTCCTAGCCTCTCCACTGCTAGCCTGTTCTCTCTCACTCTCCTAGCCTCTCCACTGCTAGCCTGTTCTCTCTCACTCTCCTAGCCTCTCCACTGCTCGCCTGTTCTCTCTCTCTCTCCTAGCCTCTCCACTGCTAGCCTGTTCTCTCTCACACTCCTAGCCTCTCCACTGCTAGCCTGTTCTCTCACCCTCCTGGCCTCTCCACTGCTAGCCTGTTCTCTCACGCTCCTAGCCTCTCCACTGCTAGCTTGTTCTCTCTCTCCTAGCCTCTCCACTGCTAGCCTGTTCTCTCACGCTCCTAGCCTCTCCACTGCTAGCCTGTTCTCTCACCCTCCTAGCCTCTCCACTGCTAGCCTGTTCTCTCACTCTCCTAGCCTCTCCACTGCTAGCCTGTTCTCTCACGCTCCTAGCCTCTCCACTGCTAGCCTGTTCTCTCACCCTCCTAGCCTCTCCACTGCTAGCCTGTTCTCTCTCTCTCCTAGCCTCTCCACTGCTAGCCTGTTCTCTCACCCTCCTAGCCTCTCCACTGCTAGCCTGTTCTCTCTCACTCTCCTAGCCTCTCCACTGCCTGCCTGTTCTCTCTCACTCTCCTAGCCTCTCCACTGCTAGCCAGTTCTCTCACCCTCCTAGCCTCTCCACTGCTAGCCTGTTCTCTCTCACGCTCCTAGCCTCTCTACTGCTAGCCTGTTCTCTCACGCTCCTAGCCTCTCCACTGCTAGCCTGTTCTCTCACTCTCCTAGCCTCTCCACTGCTAGCCTGTTCTCTCACTCTCCTAGCCTCTCCACTGCTAGCCTGTTCTCTCTCTCCTAGCCTCTCCACTGCTAGCCTGTTCTCTCTCACTCTCCTAGCCTCTCCACTGCTAGCCTGTTCTCTCTCACTCTCCTAGCCTCTCCACTGCTAGCCTGTTCTCTCTCACGCTCCTAGCCTCTCTACTGCTAGCCTGTTCTCTCACTCTCATAGCCTCTCCACGGCTAGCCTGTTCTCTCTCACCCTCCTAGCCTCTCTACTGCTATCCTGTTCTCTCACGCTCCTAGCCTCTCCACTGCTAGCCTGTTCTCTCACGCTCCTTAGCCTCTCCACTGCTAGCCTGTTCTCTCTCTCACTCTCCTAGCCTCTCCACTGCTAGCCTGTTCTCTCTCACGCTCCTAGCCTCTCTACTGCTAGCCTGTTCTCTCACTCTCCTTAGCCTCTCCACTGCTAGCCTGTTCTCTCACGCTCCTAGCCTCTCCACTGCTGCCCTGTTCTCTCTCTCCAAGCCTCTCCACTGCTAGCCTGTTCTCTCACCCTCCTGGCCTCTCCACTACTAGCCTGTTCTCTCACGCTCCTAGCCTCTCCACTGCTAGCCTGTTCTCTCTCTCCTAGCCTCTCCACTGCTAGCCTGTTCTCTCACGCTCCTCGCCTCTCCACTGCTAGCCTGTTCTCTCACCCTCCTAGCCTCTCCACTGCTAGCCTGTTCTCTCACTCTCCTAGCCTCTCCACTGCTAGCCTGTTCTCTCACCCTCCTAGCCTCTCCACTGCTAGCCTGTTCTCTCTCACTCTCCTAGCCTCTCCACTGCCTGCCTGTTCTCTCACTCTCCTAGCCTCTCCACTGCTAGCCTGTTCTCTCTCATGCTCCTAGCCTCTCCACTGCTAGCCTGTTCTCTCCCCCTCCTAGCCTCTCCACTGCTAGCCTGTTCTCTCACCCTCCTAGCCTCTCCACTGCTAGCCTGTTCTCTCTCACTCTCCTAGCCTCTCCACTGCCTGCCTGTTCTCTCTCACTCTCCTAGCCTCTCCACTGCTAGCCTGTTCTCGCTCACGCTCCTAGCCTCTCCACTGCTAGCCTGTTCTCTCACACGCTCCTAGCCTCTCTACTGCTAGCCTGTTCTCTCACGCTCCTAGCCTCTCCACTGCTAGCCTGTTCTCTCACTCTCCTAGCCTCTCCACTGCTAGCCTGTTCTCTCACTCTCCTAGCCTCTCCACTGCTAGTCTGTTCTCTCTCTCCTAGCCTCTCCACTGCTAGCCTGTTCTCTCTCACTCTCCTAGCCTCTCCACTGCTAGCCTGTTCTCTCTCATTCTCCTAGCCTCTCCACTGCTAGCCTGTTCTCTCACGCTCCTTAGCCTCTCCACTGCTAGCCTGTTCTCTCTCTCACTCTCCTAGCCTCTCCACTGCTAGCCTGTTCTCTCTCACGGTCCTAGCCTCTCCACTGCTGCCCTGTTCTCTCTCTCCAAGCCTCTCCACTGCTAGCCTGTTCTCTCACTCTCCTAGCCTCTCCACTGCTAGCCTGTTCTCTCACCCTCTCCTAGCCTCTCCACTGCTAGCCTGTTCTCTCACCCTCTCCTAGCCTCTCCACTGCTAGCCTGTTCTCTCTCACTCTCCTAGCCTCTCCACTGCTCGCCTGTTCTCTCTCTCTCTCCTAGCCTCTCCACTGCTAGCCTGTTCTCTCTCACGCTCCTAGCCTCTCCACTGCTAGCCTGTGCTCTCACCCTCCTGGCCTCTCCACTGCTAGCCTGTTCTCTCACGCTCCTAGCCTCTCCACTGCTAGCCTATTCTCTCTCTCCTAGCCTCTCTACTGCTAGCCTGTTCTCTCACGCTCCTAGCCACTCCACTGCTAGCCTATTCTCTCACCCTCCTTAGCCTCTCCACTGCTAGCCTGTTCTCTCTCACTCTCCTAGCCTCTCCACTGCTAGCCTGTTCTCTCACACTCCTTAGCCTCTCCACTGCTAGCCTGTTCTCTCTCTCACACTCCTTAGCCTCTCCACTGCTAGCCTGTTCTCTCTCTCACTCTCCTAGCCTCTCCACTGCTAGCCTGTTCTCTCTCACGCTCCTAGCCTCTCTACTGCTAGCCTGTTCTCTCACTCTCCTTAGCCTCTCCACTGCTAGCCTGTTCTCTCACGCTCCTAGCCTCTCCACTGCTAGCCTGTTCTCTCTCACGCTCCTAGCCTCTCCACTGCTGCCCTGTTCTCTCTCTCCAAGCCTCTCCACTGCTAGCCTGTTCTCTCACTCTCCTAGCCTCTCCACTGCTAGCCTGTTCTCTCACCCTCTCCTAGCCTCTCCACTGCTAGCCTGTTCTCTCACCCTCTCCTAGCCTCTCCACTGCTAGCCTGTTCTCTCTCCCTCTCCTAGCCTCTCCACTGCTCGCCTGCTCTCTCTCTCTCCTAGCCTCTCCACTGCTAGCCTGTTCTCTCTCACGCTCCTAGCCTCTCCACTGCTAGCCTGTTCTCTCACCCTCCTGGCCTCTCCACTGCTAGCCTGTTCTCTCACGCTCCTAGCCTCTCCACTGCTAGCCTGTTCTCTCACCCTCCTAGCCTCTCCACTGCTAGCCTGTTCTCTCACTCTCCTAGCCTCTCCACTGCTAGCCTGTTCTCTCACCCTCCTAGCCTCTCCACTGCTAGCCTGTTCTCTCACCTTCCTAGCCTCTCCACTGCTAGCCTGTTCTCTCTCACGCTCCTAGCCTCTCTACTGCTAGCCTGTTCTCTCACGCTCCTAGCCTCTTCACTGCTAGCCTGTTCTCTCACTCTCCTAGCCTCTCCACTGCTAGCCTGTTCTCGCACTCTCCTAGCCTCTCCACTGCTAGCCTGTTCTCTCACTCTCCTAGCCTCTCCACTGCTAGCCTGTTCTCTCACTCTCCTAGCCTCTCCACTGCTAGCCTGTTCTCTCTCTCCTAGCCTCTCCACTGCTAGCCTGTTCTCTCTCACGCTCCTAGCCTCTCCACTGCTAGCCTGTTCTCTCACCCTCCTAGCCTCTCCACTGCTAGCCTGTTCTCTCTCACGCTCCTAGCCTCTCTACTGCTAGCCTGTTCTCTCACGCTCCTAGCCTCTCCACTGCTAGCCTGTTCTCTCACTCTCCTAGCCTCTCCACTGCTAGCCTGTTCTCTCACTCTCCTAGCCTCTCCACTGCTAGTCTGTTCTCTCTCTCCTAGCCTCTCCACTGCTAGCCTGTTCTCTCTCACTCTCCTAGCCTCTCCACTGCTAGCCTGTTCTCTCTCATTCTCCTAGCCTCTCCACTGCTAGCCTGTTCTCTCACGCTCCTTAGCCTCTCCACTGCTAGCCTGTTCTCTCTCTCACTCTCCTAGCCTCTCCACTGCTAGCCTGTTCTCTCTCACGGTCCTAGCCTCTCCACTGCTGCCCTGTTCTCTCTCTCCAAGCCTCTCCACTGCTAGCCTGTTCTCTCACTCTCCTAGCCTCTCCACTGCTAGCCTGTTCTCTCACCCTCTCCTAGCCTCTCCACTGCTAGCCTGTTCTCTCACCCTCTCCTAGCCTCTCCACTGCTAGCCTGTTCTCTCTCTCTCCTAGCCTCTCCACTGCTCGCCTGTTCTCTCTCTCTCTCCTAGCCTCTCCACTGCTAGCCTGTTCTCTCTCACGCTCCTAGCCTCTCCACTGCTAGCCTGTGCTCTCACCCTCCTGGCCTCTCCACTGCTAGCCTGTTCTCTCACGCTCCTAGCCTCTCCACTGCTAGCCTATTCTCTCTCTCCTAGCCTCTCTACTGCTAGCCTGTTCTCTCACGCTCCTAGCCACTCCACTGCTAGCCTATTCTCTCACCCTCCTTAGCCTCTCCACTGCTAGCCTGTTCTCTCTCACTCTCCTAGCCTCTCCACTGCTAGCCTGTTCTCTCACACTCCTTAGCCTCTCCACTGCTAGCCTGTTCTCTCTCTCACACTCCTTAGCCTCTCCACTGCTAGCCTGTTCTCTCTCTCACTCTCCTAGCCTCTCCACTGCTAGCCTGTTCTCTCTCACGCTCCTAGCCTCTACTGCTAGCCTGTTCTCTCACTCTCCTTAGCCTCTCCACTGCTAGCCTGTTCTCTCACGCTCCTAGCCTCTCCACTGCTAGCCTGTTCTCTCTCACGCTCCTAGCCTCTCCACTGCTGCCCTGTTCTCTCTCTCCAAGCCTCTCCACTGCTAGCCTGTTCTCTCACTCTCCTAGCCTCTCCACTGCTAGCCTGTTCTCTCTCCCTCTCCTAGCCTCTCCACTGCTAGCCTGTTCTCTCTCCCTCTCCTAGCCTCTCCACTGCTCGCCTGCTCTCTCTCTCTCCTAGCCTCTCCACTGCTAGCCTGTTCTCTCTCACGCTCCTAGCCTCTCCACTGCTAGCCTGTACTCTCACCCTCCTGGCCTCTCCACTGCTAGCCTGTTCTCTCTCACGCTCTTAGCCTCTCTACTGCTAGCCTGTTCTCTCACGCTCCTAGCCTCTTCACTGCTAGCCTGTTCTCTCACTCTCCTAGCCTCTCCACTGCTAGCCTGTTCTCTCACTCTCCTAGCCTCTCCACTGCTAGCCTGTTCTCTCACTCTCCTAGCCTCTCCACTGCTAGCCTGTTCTCTCACTCTCCTAGCCTCTCCACTGCTAGCCTGTTCTCTCTCTCCTAGCCTCTCCACTGCTAGCCTGTTCTCTCTCACTCTCCTAGCCTCTCCACTGCTAGCCTGTTATCTCTCACTCTCCTAGCCTCTCCACTGCTAGCCTGTTCTCTCACGCTCCTAGCCTCTCTACTGCTAGCCTGTTCTCTCACTCTCATAGCCTCTCCACGGCTAGCCTGTTCTCTCTCACCCTCCTAGCCTCTCTACTGCTAGCCTGTTCTCTCACACTCCTAGCCTCTCCACTGCTAGCCTGTTCTCTCACGCTCCTAGCCTCTCCACTGCTAGCCTGTTCTCTCTCTCCTAGCCTCTCCACTGCTAGCCTGTTCTCTCACCCTCCTAGCCTCTCCACTGCTAGCCTGTTCTCTCACTCTCCTAGCCTCTCCACTGCTAGCCTGTTCTCTCACGCTCCTAGCCTCTCCACTGCTAGCCTGTTCTCTCACCCTCCTAGCCTCTCCACTGCTAGCCTGTTCTCTCACGCTCCTAGCCTCTCCACTGCTAGCCTGTTCTCTCACGCTCCTAGCCTCTCCACTGCTAGCCTGTTCTCTCTCACGCTCCTAGCCTCTCCACTGCTGCCCTGTTCTCTCTCTCCAAGCCTCTCCACTGCTAGCCTGTTCTCTCACTCTCCTAGCCTCTCCACTGCTAGCCTGTTCTCTCACCCCCTCTCCTAGCCTCTCCACTGCTAGCCTGTTCTCTCTCACTCTCCTAGCCTCTCCACTGCTAGCCTGTTCTCTCTCACTCTTCTAGCCTCTACACTGCTAGCCTGTTCTCTCACGCTCCTTAGCCTCTCCACTGCTAGCCTGTTCTCTCACGCTCCTAGCCTCTCCACTGCTAGCCTGTTCTCTCACCCTCCTAGCCTCTCCACTGCTAGCCTGTTCTCTCACGCTCCTAGCCTCTCCACTGCTAGCCTGTTCTCTCACCCTCCTAGCCTCTCCACTGCTAGCCTGTTCTCTCTCACTCTCCTAGCCTCTCCACTGCTAGCCTGTTCTCTCACCCTCCTAGCCTCTCCACTGCTAGCCTGTTCTCTCTCACTCTCCTAGCCTCTCCACTGCCTGCCTGTTCTCTCTCACTCTCCTAGCCTCTCCACTGCTAGCCAGTTCTCTCTCACGCTCCTAGCCTCTCCACTGCTAGCCTGTTCTCTCACGCTCCTAGCCTCTCCACTGCTAGCCTGTTCTCTCTCACGCTCCTAGCCTCTCCACTGCTGCCCTGTTCTCTCTCTCCAAGCCGCTCCACTGCTAGCCTGTTCTCTCACTCTCCTAGCCTCTCCACTGCTAGCCTGTTCTCTCACCCTCTCCTAGCCTCTCCACTGCTAGCCTGTTCTCTCACCCTCTCCTAGCCTCTCCACTGCTAGCTTGTTCTCTCTCACTCTCCTAGCCTCTCCACTGCTAGCCTGTTCTTTCTCACTCTTCTAGCCTCTCCACTGCTAGCCTGTTCTCTCACGCTCCTTAGCCTCTCCACTGTTAGCCTGTTCTCTCTCACTCTCCTAGCCTCTCCACTGCTAGCCTGTTCTCTCTCACGCTCCTAGCCTCTCTACTGATAGCCTGTTCTCTCACTCTCCTTAGCCTCTCCACTGCTAGCCTGTTCTCTCACGCTCCTAGCCTCTCCACTGCTAGCCTGTTCTCTCTCACGCTCCTAGCCTCTCCACTGCTGCCCTGTTCTCTCTCTCCAAGCCTCTCCACTGCTAGCCTGTTCTCTCACTCTCCTAGCCTCTCTACTGCTAGCCTGTTCTCTCACCCTCTCCTAGCCTCTCCACTGCTAGCCTGTTCTCTCACCCTCTCCTAGCCTCTCCACTGCTAGCCTGTTCTCTCTCACTCTCCTAGCCTCTCCACTGCTCGCCTGTTCTCTCTCTCTCTCCTAGCCTCTCTACTGCTAGCCTGTTCTCTCTCACGCTCCTAGCCTCTCCACTGCTAGCCTGTTCTCTCACCCTCCTGGCCTCTCCACTGCTAGCCTGTTCTCTCACGCTCCTAGCCTCTCCACTGCTAGCCTATTCTCTCTCTCCTAGCCTCTCTACTGCTAGCCTGTTCTCTCACGCTCCTAGCCGCTCCACTGCTAGCCTGTTCTCTCACCCTCCTAGCCTCTCCACTGCTTGCCTGTTGTCTCACTCTCCTAGCCTCTCCACTGCTAGCCTGTTCTTTCACACTCCTTAGCCTCTCCACTGCTAGCCTGTTCTCTCTCTCACTCTCCTAGCCTCTCCACTGCTAGCCTGTTCTCTCTCACACTCCTAGCCTCTCTACTGCTAGCCTGTTCTCTCACTCTCCTTAGCCTCTCCACTGCTAGCCTGTTCTCTCACGCTCCTAGCCTCTCCACTGCTAGCCTGTTCTCTCTCACGCTCCTAGCCTCTCCACTGCTGCCCTGTTCTCTCTCTCCAAGCCTCTCCACTGCTAGCCTGTTCTCTCACTCTCCTAGCCTCTCCACTGCTAGCCTGTTCTCTCACCCTCTCCTAGCCTCTCCACTGCTAGCCTGTTTTCTCACCCTCTCCTAGCCTCTCCACTGCTAGCCTGTTCTCTCTCACTCTCCTAGCCTCTCCACTGCTCGCCTGTTCTCTCTCTCTCTCCTAGCCTCTCCACTGCTAGCCTGTTCTCTCTCACGCTCCTAGCCTCTCCACTGCTAGCCTGTTCTCTCACCCTCCTGGCCTCTCCACTGCTAGCCTGTTCTCTCACGCTCCTAGCCTCTCCACTGCTAGCTTGTTCTCTCTCTCCTAGCCTCTCCACTGCTAGCCTGTTCTCTCACGCTCCTAGCCTCTCCACTGCTAGCCTGTTCTCTCACCCTCCTAGCCTCTCCACTGCTAGCCTGTTCTCTCACTCTCCTAGCCTCTCCACTGCTAGCCTGTTCTCTCACGCTCCTAGCCTCTCCACTGCTAGCCTGTTCTCTCACCCTCCTAGCCTCTCCACTGCTAGCCTGTTCTCTCTCTCTCCTAGCCTCTCCACTGCTAGCCTGTTCTCTCACCCTCCTAGCCTCTCCACTGCTAGCCTGTTCTCTCTCACTCTCCTAGCCTCTCCACTGCCTGCCTGTTCTCTCTCACTCTCCTAGCCTCTCCACTGCTAGCCAGTTCTCTCACCCTCCTAGCCTCTCCACTGCTAGCCTGTTCTCTCTCACGCTCCTAGCCTCTCTACTGCTAGCCTGTTCTCTCACGCTCCTAGCCTCTCCACTGCTAGCCTGTTCTCTCACTCTCCTAGCCTCTCCACTGCTAGCCTGTTCTCTCACTCTCCTAGCCTCTCCACTGCTAGCCTGTTCTCTCTCTCCTAGCCTCTCCACTGCTAGCCTGTTCTCTCTCACTCTCCTAGCCTCTCCACTGCTAGCCTGTTCTCTCTCACTCTCCTAGCCTCTCCACTGCTAGCCTGTTCTCTCTCACGCTCCTAGCCTCTCTACTGCTAGCCTATTCTCTCACTCTCATAGCCTCTCCACGGCTAGCCTGTTCTCTCTCACCCTCCTAGCCTCTCTACTGCTATCCTGTTCTCTCACGCTCCTAGCCTCTCCACTGCTAGCCTGTTCTCTCACGCTCCTTAGCCTCTCCACTGCTAGCCTGTTCTCTCTCTCACTCTCCTAGCCTCTCCACTGCTAGCCTGTTCTCTCTCACGCTCCTAGCCTCTCTACTGCTAGCCTGTTCTCTCACTCTCCTTAGCCTCTCCACTGCTAGCCTGTTCTCTCACGCTCCTAGCCTCTCCACTGCTGCCCTGTTCTCTCTCTCCAAGCCTCTCCACTGCTAGCCTGTTCTCTCACCCTCCTGGCCTCTCCACTACTAGCCTGTTCTCTCACGCTCCTAGCCTCTCCACTGCTAGCCTGTTCTCTCTCTCCTAGCCTCTCCACTGCTAGCCTGTTCTCTCACGCTCCTCGCCTCTCCACTGCTAGCCTGTTCTCTCACCCTCCTAGCCTCTCCACTGCTAGCCTGTTCTCTCACTCTCCTAGCCTCTCCACTGCTAGCCTGTTCTCTCACCCTCCTAGCCTCTCCACTGCTAGCCTGTTCTCTCTCACTCTCCTAGCCTCTCCACTGCCTGCCTGTTCTCTCACTCTCCTAGCCTCTCCACTGCTAGCCTGTTCTCTCTCATGCTCCTAGCCTCTCCACTGCTAGCCTGTTCTCTCCCCCTCCTAGCCTCTCCACTGCTAGCCTGTTCTCTCACCCTCCTAGCCTCTCCACTGCTAGCCTGTTCTCTCTCACTCTCCTAGCCTCTCCACTGCCTGCCTGTTCTCTCTCACTCTCCTAGCCTCTCCACTGCTAGCCTGTTCTCTCTCACGCTCCTAGCCTCTCCACTGCTAGCCTGTTCTCTCACCCTCCTAGCCTCTCCACTGCTAGCCTGTTCTCTCTCACGCTCCTAGCCTCTCTACTGCTAGCCTGTTCTCTCACGCTCCTAGCCTCTCCACTGCTAGCCTGTTCTCTCACTCTCCTAGCCTCTCCACTGCTAGCCTGTTCTCTCACTCTCCTAGCCTCTCCACTGCTAGTCTGTTCTCTCTCTCCTAGCCTCTCCACTGCTAGCCTGTTCTCTCTCACTCTCCTAGCCTCTCCACTGCTAGCCTGTTCTCTCTCATTCTCCTAGCCTCTCCACTGCTAGCCTGTTCTCTCACGCTCCTTAGCCTCTCCACTGCTAGCCTGTTCTCTCACGCTCCTAGCCTCTCCACTGCTAGCCTGTTCTCTCTCACGCTCCTAGCCTCTCCACTGCTGCCCTGTTCTCTCTCTCCAAGCCGCTCCACTGCTAGCCTGTTCTCTCACTCTCCTAGCCTCTCCACTGCTAGCCTGTTCTCTCACCCTCTCCTAGCCTCTCCACTGCTAGCCTGTTCTCTCACCCTCTCCTAGCCTCTCCACTGCTAGCTTGTTCTCTCTCACTCTCCTAGCCTCTCCACTGCTAGCCTGTTCTTTCTCACTCTTCTAGCCTCTCCACTGCTAGCCTGTTCTCTCATGCTCCTTAGCCTCTCCACTGCTAGCCTGTTCTCTCTCACTCTCCTAGCCTCTCCACTGCTAGCCTGTTCTCTCTCACGCTCCTAGCCTCTCTACTGATAGCCTGTTCTCTCACTCTCCTTAGCCTCTCCACTGCTAGCCTGTTCTCTCACGCTCCTAGCCTCTCCACTGCTAGCCTGTTCTCTCTCACGCTCCTAGCCTCTCCACTGCTGCCCTGTTCTCTCTCTCCAAGCCTCTCCACTGCTAGCCTGTTCTCTCACTCTCCTAGCCTCTCTACTGCTAGCCTGTTCTCTCACCCTCTCCTAGCCTCTCCACTGCTAGCCTGTTCTCTCACCCTCTCCTAGCCTCTCCACTGCTAGCCTGTTCTCTCTCACTCTCCTAGCCTCTCCACTGCTCGCCTGTTCTCTCTCACTCTCCTAGCCTCTCCACTGCTCGCCTGTTCTCTCTCTCTCTCCTAGCCTCTCTACTGCTAGCCTGTTCTCTCTCACGCTCCTAGCCTCTCCACTGCTAGCCTGTTCTCTCACCCTCCTGGCCTCTCCACTGCTAGCCTGTTCTCTCACGCTCCTAGCCTCTCCACTGCTAGCCTATTCTCTCTCTCCTAGCCTCTCTACTGCTAGCCTGTTCTCTCACGCTCCTAGCCACTCCACTGCTAGCCTGTTCTCTCACCCTCCTAGCCTCTCCACTGCTTGCCTGTTGTCTCACTCTCCTAGCCTCTCCACTGCTAGCCTGTTCTTTCACACTCCTTAGCCTCTCCACTGCTAGCCTGTTCTCTCTCTCACTCTCCTAGCCTCTCCACTGCTAGCCTGTTCTCTCTCACACTCCTAGCCTCTCTACTGCTAGCCTGTTCTCTCACTCTCCTTAGCCTCTCCACTGCTAGCCTGTTCTCTCACGCTCCTAGCCTCTCCACTGCTAGCCTGTTCTCTCTCACGCTCCTAGCCTCTCCACTGCTGCCCTGTTCTCTCTCTCCAAGCCTCTCCACTGCTAGCCTGTTCTCTCACTCTCCTAGCCTCTCCACTGCTAGCCTGTTCTCTCACCCTCTCCTAGCCTCTCCACTGCTAGCCTGTTTTCTCACCCTCTCCTAGCCTCTCCACTGCTAGCCTGTTCTCTCTCACTCTCCTAGCCTCTCCACTGCTCGCCTGTTCTCTCTCTCTCTCCTAGCCTCTCCACTGCTAGCCTGTTCTCTCTCACGCTCCTAGCCTCTCCACTGCTAGCCTGTTCTCTCACCCTCCTGGCCTCTCCACTGCTAGCCTGTTCTCTCACGCTCCTAGCCTCTCCACTGCTAGCTTGTTCTCTCTCTCCTAGCCTCTCCACTGCTAGCCTGTTCTCTCACGCTCCTAGCCTCTCCACTGCTAGCCTGTTCTCTCACCCTCCTAGCCTCTCCACTGCTAGCCTGTTCTCTCACTCTCCTAGCCTCTCCACTGCTAGCCTGTTCTCTCACGCTCCTAGCCTCTCCACTGCTAGCCTGTTCTCTCACCCTCCTAGCCTCTCCACTGCTAGCCTGTTCTCTCTCTCTCCTAGCCTCTCCACTGCTAGCCTGTTCTCTCACTCTCCTAGCCTCTCCACTGCTAGCCTGTTCTCTCTCACTCTCCTAGCCTCTCCACTGCCTGCCTGTTCTCTCTCACTCTCCTAGCCTCTCCACTGCTAGCCAGTTCTCTCACCCTCCTAGCCTCTCCACTGCTAGCCTGTTCTCTCTCACGCTCCTAGCCTCTCTACTGCTAGCCTGTTCTCTCACGCTCCTAGCCTCTCCACTGCTAGCCTGTTCTCTCACTCTCCTAGCCTCTCCACTGCTAGCCTGTTCTCTCACTCTCCTAGCCTCTCCACTGCTAGCCTGTTCTCTCTCTCCTAGCCTCTCCACTGCTAGCCTGTTCTCTCTCACTCTCCTAGCCTCTCCACTGCTAGCCTGTTCTCTCTCACTCTCCTAGCCTCTCCACTGCTAGCCTGTTCTCTCTCACGCTCCTAGCCTCTCTACTGCCAGCCTGTTCTCTCACTCTCATAGCCTCTCCACGGCTAGCCTGTTCTCTCTCACCCTCCTAGCCTCTCTACTGCTATCCTGTTCTCTCACGCTCCTAGCCTCTCCACTGCTAGCCTGTTCTCTCACGCTCCTTAGCCTCTCCACTGCTAGCCTGTTCTCTCTCTCACTCTCCTAGCCTCTCCACTGCTAGCCTGTTCTCTCTCACGCTCCTAGCCTCTCTACTGCTAGCCTGTTCTCTCACTCTCCTTAGCCTCTCCACTGCTAGCCTGTTCTCTCACGCTCCTAGCCTCTCCACTGCTGCCCTGTTCTCTCTCTCCAAGCCTCTCCACTGCTAGCCTGTTCTCTCACCCTCCTAGCCTCTCCACTGCTAGCCTGTTCTCTCACTCTCCTAGCCTCTCCACTGCTAGCCTGTTCTCTCACCCTCCTAGCCTCTCCACTGCTAGCCTGTTCTCTCTCATGCTCCTAGCCTCTCCACTGCTAGCCTGTTCTCTCCCCCTCCTAGCCTCTCCACTGCTAGCCTGTTCTCTCACCCTCCTAGCCTCTCCACTGCTAGCCTGTTCTCTCTCACTCTCCTAGCCTCTCCACTGCCTGCCTGTTCTCTCTCACTCTCCTAGCCTCTCCACTGCTAGCCTGTTCTCTCTCACGCTCCTAGCCTCTCCACTGCTAGCCTGTTCTCTCACCCTCCTAGCCTCTCCACTGCTAGCCTGTTCTCTCTCACGCTCCTAGCCTCTCTACTGCTAGCCTGTTCTCTCACGCTCCTAGCCTCTCCACTGCTAGCCTGTTCTCTCACTCTCCTAGCCTCTCCACTGCTAGCCTGTTCTCTCACTCTCCTAGCCTCTCCACTGCTAGTCTGTTCTCTCTCTCCTAGCCTCTCCACTGCTAGCCTGTTCTCTCTCACTCTCCTAGCCTCTCCACTGCTAGCCTGTTCTCTCTCATTCTCCTAGCCTCTCCACTGCTAGCCTGTTCTCTCACGCTCCTTAGCCTCTCCACTGCTAGCCTGTTCTCTCTCTCACTCTCCTAGCCTCTCCACTGCTAGCCTGTTCTCTCTCACGGTCCTAGCCTCTCCACTGCTGCCCTGTTCTCTCTCTCCAAGCCTCTCCACTGCTAGCCTGTTCTCTCACTCTCCTAGCCTCTCCACTGCTAGCCTGTTCTCTCACCCTCTCCTAGCCTCTCCACTGCTAGCCTGTTCTCTCACCCTCTCCTAGCCTCTCCACTGCTAGCCTGTTCTCTCTCACTCTCCTAGCCTCTCCACTGCTCGCCTGTTCTCTCTCTCTCTCCTAGCCTCTCCACTGCTAGCCTGTTCTCTCTCACGCTCCTAGCCTCTCCACTGCTAGCCTGTGCTCTCACCCTCCTGGCCTCTCCACTGCTAGCCTGTTCTCTCACGCTCCTAGCCTCTCCACTGCTAGCCTATTCTCTCTCTCCTAGCCTCTCTACTGCTAGCCTGTTCTCTCACGCTCCTAGCCACTCCACTGCTAGCCTATTCTCTCACCCTCCTTAGCCTCTCCACTGCTAGCCTGTTCTCTCTCACTCTCCTAGCCTCTCCACTGCTAGCCTGTTCTCTCACACTCCTTAGCCTCTCCACTGCTAGCCTGTTCTCTCTCTCACACTCCTTAGCCTCTCCACTGCTAGCCTGTTCTCTCTCTCACTCTCCTAGCCTCTCCACTGCTAGCCTGTTCTCTCTCACGCTCCTAGCCTCTCTACTGCTAGCCTGTTCTCTCACTCTCCTTAGCCTCTCCACTGCTAGCCTGTTCTCTCACGCTCCTAGCCTCTCCACTGCTAGCCTGTTCTCTCTCACGCTCCTAGCCTCTCCACTGCTGCCCTGTTCTCTCTCTCCAAGCCTCTCCACTGCTAGCCTGTTCTCTCACTCTCCTAGCCTCTCCACTGCTAGCCTGTTCTCTCACCCTCTCCTAGCCTCTCCACTGCTAGCCTGTTCTCTCACCCTCTCCTAGCCTCTCCACTGCTAGCCTGTTCTCTCTCCCTCTCCTAGCCTCTCCACTGCTCGCCTGCTCTCTCTCTCTCCTAGCCTCTCCACTGCTAGCCTGTTCTCTCTCACGCTCCTAGCCTCTCCACTGCTAGCCTGTTCTCTCACCCTCCTGGCCTCTCCACTGCTAGCCTGTTCTCTCACGCTCCTAGCCTCTCCACTGCTAGCCTGTTCTCTCACCCTCCTAGCCTCTCCACTGCTAGCCTGTTCTCTCACTCTCCTAGCCTCTCCACTGCTAGCCTGTTCTCTCACCCTCCTAGCCTCTCCACTGCTAGCCTGTTCTCTCACCTTCCTAGCCTCTCCACTGCTAGCCTGTTCTCTCTCACGCTCCTAGCCTCTCTACTGCTAGCCTGTTCTCTCACGCTCCTAGCCTCTTCACTGCTAGCCTGTTCTCTCACTCTCCTAGCCTCTCCACTGCTAGCCTGTTCTCTCACTCTCCTAGCCTCTCCACTGCTAGCCTGTTTTCTCACTCTCCTAGCTTCTCCACTGCTAGCCTGTTCTCTCACTCTCCTAGCCTCTCCACTGCTAGCCTGTTCTCTCTCTCCTAGCCTCTCCACTGCTAGCCTGTTCTCTCTCACGCTCCTAGCCTCTCCACTGTTAGCCTGTTCTCTCACCCTCCTAGCCTCTCCACTGCTAGCCTGTTCTCTCTCACGCTCCTAGCCTCTCTACTGCTAGCCTGTTCTCTCACGCTCCTAGCCTCTCCACTGCTAGCCTGTTCTCTCACTCTCCTAGCCTCTCCACTGCTAGCCTGTTCTCTCACTCTCCTAGCCTCTCCACTGCTAGTCTGTTCTCTCTCTCCTAGCCTCTCCACTGCTAGCCTGTTCTCTCTCACTCTCCTAGCCTCTCCACTGCTAGCCTGTTCTCTCTCATTCTCCTAGCCTCTCCACTGCTAGCCTGTTCTCTCACGCTCCTTAGCCTCTCCACTGCTAGCCTGTTCTCTCTCTCACTCTCCTAGCCTCTCCACTGCTAGCCTGTTCTCTCTCACGGTCCTAGCCTCTCCACTGCTGCCCTGTTCTCTCTCTCCAAGCCTCTCCACTGCTAGCCTGTTCTCTCACTCTCCTAGCCTCTCCACTGCTAGCCTGTTCTCTCACCCTCTCCTAGCCTCTCCACTGCTAGCCTGTTCTCTCACCCTCTCCTAGCCTCTCCACTGCTAGCCTGTTCTCTCTCACTCTCCTAGCCTCTCCACTGCTCGCCTGTTCTCTCTCTCTCCTAGCCTCTCCACTGCTAGCCTGTTCTCTCTCACGCTCCTAGCCTCTCCACTGCTAGCCTGTGCTCTCACCCTCCTGGCCTCTCCACTGCTAGCCTGTTCTCTCACGCTCCTAGCCTCTCCACTGCTAGCCTATTCTCTCTCTCCTAGCCTCTCCACTGCTAGCCTGTTCTCTCACACTCCTTAGCCTCTCCACTGCTAGCCTGTTCTCTCTCTCACACTCCTTAGCCTCTCCACTGCTAGCCTGTTCTCTCTCTCACTCTCCTAGCCTCTCCACTGCTAGCCTGTTCTCTCTCACGCTCCTAGCCTCTACTGCTAGTCTGTTCTCTCACTCTCCTTAGCCTCTCCACTGCTAGCCTGTTCTCTCACGCTCCTAGCCTCTCCACTGCTAGCCTGTTCTCTCTCACGCTCCTAGCCTCTCCACTGCTGCCCTGTTCTCTCTCTCCAAGCCTCTCCACTGCTAGCCTGTTCTCTCACTCTCCTAGCCTCTCCACTGCTAGCCTGTTCTCTCACCCTCTCCTAGCCTCTCCACTGCTAGCCTGTTCTCTCACCCTCTCCTAGCCTCTCCACTGCTAGCCTGTTCTCTCTCCCTCTCCTAGCCTCTCCACTGCTCGCCTGCTCTCTCTCTCTCCTAGCCTCTCCACTGCTAGCCTGTTCTCTCTCACGCTCCTAGCCTCTCCACTGCTAGCCTGTTCTCTCACCCTCCTGGCCTCTCCACTGCTAGCCTGTTCTCTCTCACGCTCCTAGCCTCTCTACTGCTAGCCTGTTCTCTCACGCTCCTAGCCTCTTCACTGCTAGCCTGTTCTCTCACTCTCCTAGCCTCTCCACTGCTAGCCTGTTCTCTCACTCTCCTAGCCTCTCCACTGCTAGCCTGTTCTCTCACTCTCCTAGCCTCTCCACTGCTAGCCTGTTCTCTCACTCTCCTAGCCTCTCCACTGCTAGCCTGTTCTCTCTCTCCTAGCCTCTCCACTGCTAGCCTGTTCTCTCTCACTCTCCTAGCCTCTCCACTGCTAGCCTGTTATCTCTCACTCTCCTAGCCTCTCCACTGCTAGCCTGTTCTCTCACGCTCCTAGCCTCTCTACTGCTAGCCTGTTCTCTCACTCTCATAGCCTCTCCACGGCTAGCCTGTTCTCTCTCACCCTCCTAGCCTCTCTACTGCTAGCCTGTTCTCTCACACTCCTAGCCTCTCCACTGCTAGCCTGTTCTCTCACGCTCCTAGCCTCTCCACTGCTAGCCTGTTCTCTCTCTCCTAGCCTCTCCACTGCTAGCCTGTTCTCTCACCCTCCTAGCCTCTCCACTGCTAGCCTGTTCTCTCACTCTCCTAGCCTCTCCACTGCTAGCCTGTTCTCTCACGCTCCTAGCCTCTCCACTGCTAGCCTGTTCTCTCACCCTCCTAGCCTCTCCACTGCTAGCCTGTTCTCTCACGCTCCTAGCCTCTCCACTGCTAGCCTGTTCTCTCACGCTCCTAGCCTCTCCACTGCTAGCCTGTTCTCTCTCACGCTCCTAGCCTCTCCACTGCTGCCCTGTTCTCTCTCTCCAAGCCTCTCCACTGCTAGCCTGTTCTCTCACTCTCCTAGCCTCTCCACTGCTAGCCTGTTCTCTCACCCCCTCTCCTAGCCTCTCCACTGCTAGCCTGTTCTCTCTCACTCTCCTAGCCTCTCCACTGCTAGCCTGTTCTCTCTCACTCTTCTAGCCTCTACACTGCTAGCCTGTTCTCTCACGCTCCTTAGCCTCTCCACTGCTAGCCTGTTCTCTCACGCTCCTAGCCTCTCCACTGCTAGCCTGTTCTCTCACCCTCCTAGCCTCTCCACTGCTAGCCTGTTCTCTCACGCTCCTAGCCTCTCCACTGCTAGCCTGTTCTCTCACCCTCCTAGCCTCTCCACTGCTAGCCTGTTCTCTCACCCTCCTAGCCTCTCCACTGCTAGCCTGTTCTCTCACTCTCCTAGCCTCTCCACTGCTAGCCTGTTCTCTCACGCTCCTAGCCTCTCCACTGCTAGCCTGTTCTCTCACCCTCCTAGCCTCTCCACTGCTAGCCTGTTCTCTCACGCTCCTAGCCTCTCCACTGCTAGCCTGTTCTCTCACGCTCCTAGCCTCTCCACTGCTAGCCTGTTTTCTCTCACGCTCCTAGCCTCTCCACTGCTGCCCTGTTCTCTCTCTCCAAGCCTCTCCACTGCTAGCCTGTTCTCTCACTCTCCTAGCCTCTCCACTGCTAGCCTGTTCTCTCACCCCCTCTCCTAGCCTCTCCACTGCTAGCCTGTTCTCTCTCACTCTCCTAGCCTCTCCACTGCTAGCCTGTTCTCTCTCACTCTTCTAGCCTCTACACTGCTAGCCTGTTCTCTCACGCTCCTTAGCCTCTCCACTGCTAGCCTGTTCTCTCACGCTCCTAGCCTCTCCACTGCTAGCCTGTTCTCTCACCCTCCTAGCCTCTCCACTGCTAGCCTGTTCTCTCACGCTCCTAGCCTCTCCACTGCTAGCCTGTTCTCTCACCCTCCTAGCCTCTCCACTGCTAGCCTGTTC
The DNA here is from genome assembly GCF_048934315.1 of Petromyzon marinus. NCBI lineage: Eukaryota > Metazoa > Chordata > Hyperoartia > Petromyzontiformes > Petromyzontidae > Petromyzon > Petromyzon marinus. The sequence goes on from NW_027423016.1 coordinate 241,126, forward strand.
TCTCTCACTCTCCTAGCCTCTCCACTGCTAGCCTGTTCTCTCACCCTCCTAGCCTCTCCACTGCTAGCCTGTTCTCTCTCACTCTCCTAGCCTCTCCACTGCCTGCCTGTTCTCTCTCACTCTCCTAGCCTCTCCACTGCTAGCCAGTTCTCTCTCACGCTCCTAGCCTCTCCACTGCTAGCCTGTTCTCTCACGCTCCTAGCCTCTCCACTGCTAGCCTGTTCTCTCTCACGCTCCTAGCCTCTCCACTGCTGCCCTGTTCTCTCTCTCCAAGCCGCTCCACTGCTAGCCTGTTCTCTCACTCTCCTAGCCTCTCCACTGCTAGCCTGTTCTCTCACCCTCTCCTAGCCTCTCCACTGCTAGCCTGTTCTCTCACCCTCTCCTAGCCTCTCCACTGCTAGCTTGTTCTCTCTCACTCTCCTAGCCTCTCCACTGCTAGCCTGTTCTTTCTCACTCTTCTAGCCTCTCCACTGCTAGCCTGTTCTCTCACGCTCCTTAGCCTCTCCACTGTTAGCCTGTTCTCTCTCACTCTCCTAGCCTCTCCACTGCTAGCCTGTTCTCTCTCACGCTCCTAGCCTCTCTACTGATAGCCTGTTCTCTCACTCTCCTTAGCCTCTCCACTGCTAGCCTGTTCTCTCACGCTCCTAGCCTCTCCACTGCTAGCCTGTTCTCTCTCACGCTCCTAGCCTCTCCACTGCTGCCCTGTTCTCTCTCTCCAAGCCTCTCCACTGCTAGCCTGTTCTCTCACTCTCCTAGCCTCTCTACTGCTAGCCTGTTCTCTCACCCTCTCCTAGCCTCTCCACTGCTAGCCTGTTCTCTCACCCTCTCCTAGCCTCTCCACTGCTAGCCTGTTCTCTCTCACTCTCCTAGCCTCTCCACTGCTCGCCTGTTCTCTCTCTCTCTCCTAGCCTCTCTACTGCTAGCCTGTTCTCTCTCACGCTCCTAGCCTCTCCACTGCTAGCCTGTTCTCTCACCCTCCTGGCCTCTCCACTGCTAGCCTGTTCTCTCACGCTCCTAGCCTCTCCACTGCTAGCCTATTCTCTCTCTCCTAGCCTCTCTACTGCTAGCCTGTTCTCTCACGCTCCTAGCCACTCCACTGCTAGCCTGTTCTCTCACCCTCCTAGCCTCTCCACTGCTTGCCTGTTGTCTCACTCTCCTAGCCTCTCCACTGCTAGCCTGTTCTTTCACACTCCTTAGCCTCTCCACTGCTAGCCTGTTCTCTCTCTCACTCTCCTAGCCTCTCCACTGCTAGCCTGTTCTCTCTCACACTCCTAGCCTCTCTACTGCTAGCCTGTTCTCTCACTCTCCTTAGCCTCTCCACTGCTAGCCTGTTCTCTCACGCTCCTAGCCTCTCCACTGCTAGCCTGTTCTCTCTCACGCTCCTAGCCTCTCCACTGCTGCCCTGTTCTCTCTCTCCAAGCCTCTCCACTGCTAGCCTGTTCTCTCACTCTCCTAGCCTCTCCACTGCTAGCCTGTTCTCTCACCCTCTCCTAGCCTCTCCACTGCTAGCCTGTTTTCTCACCCTCTCCTAGCCTCTCCACTGCTAGCCTGTTCTCTCTCACTCTCCTAGCCTCTCCACTGCTCGCCTGTTCTCTCTCTCTCTCCTAGCCTCTCCACTGCTAGCCTGTTCTCTCTCACGCTCCTAGCCTCTCCACTGCTAGCCTGTTCTCTCACCCTCCTGGCCTCTCCACTGCTAGCCTGTTCTCTCACGCTCCTAGCCTCTCCACTGCTAGCTTGTTCTCTCTCTCCTAGCCTCTCCACTGCTAGCCTGTTCTCTCACGCTCCTAGCCTCTCCACTGCTAGCCTGTTCTCTCACCCTCCTAGCCTCTCCACTGCTAGCCTGTTCTCTCACTCTCCTAGCCTCTCCACTGCTAGCCTGTTCTCTCACGCTCCTAGCCTCTCCACTGCTAGCCTGTTCTCTCACCCTCCTAGCCTCTCCACTGCTAGCCTGTTCTCTCTCTCTCCTAGCCTCTCCACTGCTAGCCTGTTCTCTCACCCTCCTAGCCTCTCCACTGCTAGCCTGTTCTCTCTCACTCTCCTAGCCTCTCCACTGCCTGCCTGTTCTCTCTCACTCTCCTAGCCTCTCCACTGCTAGCCAGTTCTCTCACCCTCCTAGCCTCTCCACTGCTAGCCTGTTCTCTCTCACGCTCCTAGCCTCTCTACTGCTAGCCTGTTCTCTCACGCTCCTAGCCTCTCCACTGCTAGCCTGTTCTCTCACTCTCCTAGCCTCTCCACTGCTAGCCTGTTCTCTCACTCTCCTAGCCTCTCCACTGCTAGCCTGTTCTCTCTCTCCTAGCCTCTCCACTGCTAGCCTGTTCTCTCTCACTCTCCTAGCCTCTCCACTGCTAGCCTGTTCTCTCTCACTCTCCTAGCCTCTCCACTGCTAGCCTGTTCTCTCTCACGCTCCTAGCCTCTCTACTGCTAGCCTGTTCTCTCACTCTCATAGCCTCTCCACGGCTAGCCTGTTCTCTCTCACCCTCCTAGCCTCTCTACTGCTATCCTGTTCTCTCACGCTCCTAGCCTCTCCACTGCTAGCCTGTTCTCTCACGCTCCTTAGCCTCTCCACTGCTAGCCTGTTCTCTCTCTCACTCTCCTAGCCTCTCCACTGCTAGCCTGTTCTCTCTCACGCTCCTAGCCTCTCTACTGCTAGCCTGTTCTCTCACTCTCCTTAGCCTCTCCACTGCTAGCCTGTTCTCTCACGCTCCTAGCCTCTCCACTGCTGCCCTGTTCTCTCTCTCCAAGCCTCTCCACTGCTAGCCTGTTCTCTCACCCTCCTGGCCTCTCCACTACTAGCCTGTTCTCTCACGCTCCTAGCCTCTCCACTGCTAGCCTGTTCTCTCTCTCCTAGCCTCTCCACTGCTAGCCTGTTCTCTCACGCTCCTCGCCTCTCCACTGCTAGCCTGTTCTCTCACCCTCCTAGCCTCTCCACTGCTAGCCTGTTCTCTCACTCTCCTAGCCTCTCCACTGCTAGCCTGTTCTCTCACCCTCCTAGCCTCTCCACTGCTAGCCTGTTCTCTCTCACTCTCCTAGCCTCTCCACTGCCTGCCTGTTCTCTCACTCTCCTAGCCTCTCCACTGCTAGCCTGTTCTCTCTCATGCTCCTAGCCTCTCCACTGCTAGCCTGTTCTCTCCCCCTCCTAGCCTCTCCACTGCTAGCCTGTTCTCTCACCCTCCTAGCCTCTCCACTGCTAGCCTGTTCTCTCTCACTCTCCTAGCCTCTCCACTGCCTGCCTGTTCTCTCTCACTCTCCTAGCCTCTCCACTGCTAGCCTGTTCTCTCTCACGCTCCTAGCCTCTCCACTGCTAGCCTGTTCTCTCACCCTCCTAGCCTCTCCACTGCTAGCCTGTTCTCTCTCACGCTCCTAGCCTCTCTACTGCTAGCCTGTTCTCTCACGCTCCTAGCCTCTCCACTGCTAGCCTGTTCTCTCACTCTCCTAGCCTCTCCACTGCTAGCCTGTTCTCTCACTCTCCTAGCCTCTCCACTGCTAGTCTGTTCTCTCTCTCCTAGCCTCTCCACTGCTAGCCTGTTCTCTCTCACTCTCCTAGCCTCTCCACTGCTAGCCTGTTCTCTCTCATTCTCCTAGCCTCTCCACTGCTAGCCTGTTCTCTCACGCTCCTTAGCCTCTCCACTGCTAGCCTGTTCTCTCACGCTCCTAGCCTCTCCACTGCTAGCCTGTTCTCTCTCACGCTCCTAGCCTCTCCACTGCTGCCCTGTTCTCTCTCTCCAAGCCGCTCCACTGCTAGCCTGTTCTCTCACTCTCCTAGCCTCTCCACTGCTAGCCTGTTCTCTCACCCTCTCCTAGCCTCTCCACTGCTAGCCTGTTCTCTCACCCTCTCCTAGCCTCTCCACTGCTAGCTTGTTCTCTCTCACTCTCCTAGCCTCTCCACTGCTAGCCTGTTCTTTCTCACTCTTCTAGCCTCTCCACTGCTAGCCTGTTCTCTCACGCTCCTTAGCCTCTCCACTGCTAGCCTGTTCTCTCTCACTCTCCTAGCCTCTCCACTGCTAGCCTGTTCTCTCTCACGCTCCTAGCCTCTCTACTGATAGCCTGTTCTCTCACTCTCCTTAGCCTCTCCACTGCTAGCCTGTTCTCTCACGCTCCTAGCCTCTCCACTGCTAGCCTGTTCTCTCTCACGCTCCTAGCCTCTCCACTGCTGCCCTGTTCTCTCTCTCCAAGCCTCTCCACTGCTAGCCTGTTCTCTCACTCTCCTAGCCTCTCTACTGCTAGCCTGTTCTCTCACCCTCTCCTAGCCTCTCCACTGCTAGCCTGTTCTCTCACCCTCTCCTAGCCTCTCCACTGCTAGCCTGTTCTCTCTCACTCTCCTAGCCTCTCCACTGCTCGCCTGTTCTCTCTCACTCTCCTAGCCTCTCCACTGCTCGCCTGTTCTCTCTCTCTCTCCTAGCCTCTCTACTGCTAGCCTGTTCTCTCTCACGCTCCTAGCCTCTCCACTGCTAGCCTGTTCTCTCACCCTCCTGGCCTCTCCACTGCTAGCCTGTTCTCTCACGCTCCTAGCCTCTCCACTGCTAGCCTATTCTCTCTCTCCTAGCCTCTCTACTGCTAGCCTGTTCTCTCACGCTCCTAGCCACTCCACTGCTAGCCTGTTCTCTCACCCTCCTAGCCTCTCCACTGCTTGCCTGTTGTCTCACTCTCCTAGCCTCTCCACTGCTAGCCTGTTCTTTCACACTCCTTAGCCTCTCCACTGCTAGCCTGTTCTCTCTCTCACTCTCCTAGCCTCTCCACTGCTAGCCTGTTCTCTCTCACACTCCTAGCCTCTCTACTGCTAGCCTGTTCTCTCACTCTCCTTAGCCTCTCCACTGCTAGCCTGTTCTCTCACGCTCCTAGCCTCTCCACTGCTAGCCTGTTCTCTCTCACGCTCCTAGCCTCTCCACTGCTGCCCTGTTCTCTCTCTCCAAGCCTCTCCACTGCTAGCCTGTTCTCTCACTCTCCTAGCCTCTCCACTGCTAGCCTGTTCTCTCACCCTCTCCTAGCCTCTCCACTGCTAGCCTGTTTTCTCACCCTCTCCTAGCCTCTCCACTGCTAGCCTGTTCTCTCTCACTCTCCTAGCCTCTCCACTGCTCGCCTGTTCTCTCTCTCTCTCCTAGCCTCTCCACTGCTAGCCTGTTCTCTCTCACGCTCCTAGCCTCTCCACTGCTAGCCTGTTCTCTCACCCTCCTGGCCTCTCCACTGCTAGCCTGTTCTCTCACGCTCCTAGCCTCTCCACTGCTAGCTTGTTCTCTCTCTCCTAGCCTCTCCACTGCTAGCCTGTTCTCTCACGCTCCTAGCCTCTCCACTGCTAGCCTGTTCTCTCACCCTCCTAGCCTCTCCACTGCTAGCCTGTTCTCTCACTCTCCTAGCCTCTCCACTGCTAGCCTGTTCTCTCACGCTCCTAGCCTCTCCACTGCTAGCCTGTTCTCTCACCCTCCTAGCCTCTCCACTGCTAGCCTGTTCTCTCTCTCTCCTAGCCTCTCCACTGCTAGCCTGTTCTCTCACCCTCCTAGCCTCTCCACTGCTAGCCTGTTCTCTCTCACTCTCCTAGCCTCTCCACTGCCTGCCTGTTCTCTCTCACTCTCCTAGCCTCTCCACTGCTAGCCAGTTCTCTCACCCTCCTAGCCTCTCCACTGCTAGCCTGTTCTCTCTCACGCTCCTAGCCTCTCTACTGCTAGCCTGTTCTCTCACGCTCCTAGCCTCTCCACTGCTAGCCTGTTCTCTCACTCTCCTAGCCTCTCCACTGCTAGCCTGTTCTCTCACTCTCCTAGCCTCTCCACTGCTAGCCTGTTCTCTCTCTCCTAGCCTCTCCACTGCTAGCCTGTTCTCTCTCACTCTCCTAGCCTCTCCACTGCTAGCCTGTTCTCTCTCACTCTCCTAGCCTCTCCACTGCTAGCCTGTTCTCTCTCACGCTCCTAGCCTCTCTACTGCCAGCCTGTTCTCTCACTCTCATAGCCTCTCCACGGCTAGCCTGTTCTCTCTCACCCTCCTAGCCTCTCTACTGCTATCCTGTTCTCTCACGCTCCTAGCCTCTCCACTGCTAGCCTGTTCTCTCACGCTCCTTAGCCTCTCCACTGCTAGCCTGTTCTCTCTCTCACTCTCCTAGCCTCTCCACTGCTAGCCTGTTCTCTCTCACGCTCCTAGCCTCTCTACTGCTAGCCTGTTCTCTCACTCTCCTTAGCCTCTCCACTGCTAGCCTGTTCTCTCACGCTCCTAGCCTCTCCATTGCTGCCCTGTTCTCTCTCTCCAAGCCTCTCCACTGCTAGCCTGTTCTCTCACCCTCCTAGCCTCTCCACTGCTAGCCTGTTCTCTCACTCTCCTAGCCTCTCCACTGCTAGCCTGTTCTCTCACCCTCCTAGCCTCTCCACTGCTAGCCTGTTCTCTCTCACTCTCCTAGCCGTTCCACTGCCTGCCTGTTCTCTCACTCTCCTAGCCTCTCCACTGCTAGCCTGTTCTCTCTCATGCTCCTAGCCTCTCCACTGCTAGCCTGTTCTCTCCCCCTCCTAGCCTCTCCACTGCTAGCCTGTTCTCTCACCCTCCTAGCCTCTCCACTGCTAGCCTGTTCTCTCTCACTCTCCTAGCCTCTCCACTGCCTGCCTGTTCTCTCTCACTCTCCTAGCCTCTCCACTGCTAGCCTGTTCTCTCTCACGCTCCTAGCCTCTCCACTGCTAGCCTGTTCTCTCACCCTCCTAGCCTCTCCACTGCTAGCCTGTTCTCTCTCACGCTCCTAGCCTCTCTACTGCTAGCCTGTTCTCTCACGCTCCTAGCCTCTCCACTGCTAGCCTGTTCTCTCACTCTCCTAGCCTCTCCACTGCTAGCCTGTTCTCTCACTCTCCTAGCCTCTCCACTGCTAGTCTGTTCTCTCTCTCCTAGCCTCTCCACTGCTAGCCTGTTCTCTCTCACTCTCCTAGCCTCTCCACTGCTAGCCTGTTCTCTCTCATTCTCCTAGCCTCTCCACTGCTAGCCTGTTCTCTCACGATCCTTAGCCTCTCCACTGCTAGCCTGTTCTCTCTCTCACTCTCCTAGCCTCTCCACTGCTAGCCTGTTCTCTCTCACGGTCCTAGCCTCTCCACTGCTGCCCTGTTCTCTCTCTCCAAGCCTCTCCACTGCTAGCCTGTTCTCTCACTCTCCTAGCCTCTCCACTGCTAGCCTGTTCTCTCACCCTCTCCTAGCCTCTCCACTGCTAGCCTGTTCTCTCACCCTCTCCTAGCCTCTCCACTGCTAGCCTGTTCTCTCTCACTCTCCTAGCCTCTCCACTGCTCGCCTGTTCTCTCTCTCTCTCCTAGCCTCTCCACTGCTAGCCTGTTCTCTCTCACGCTCCTAGCCTCTCCACTGCTAGCCTGTGCTCTCACCCTCCTGGCCTCTCCACTGCTAGCCTGTTCTCTCACGCTCCTAGCCTCTCCACTGCTAGCCTATTCTCTCTCTCCTAGCCTCTCTACTGCTAGCCTGTTCTCTCACGCTCCTAGCCACTCCACTGCTAGCCTATTCTCTCACCCTCCTTAGCCTCTCCACTGCTAGCCTGTTCTCTCTCACTCTCCTAGCCTCTCCACTGCTAGCCTGTTCTCTCACACTCCTTAGCCTCTCCACTGCTAGCCTGTTCTCTCTCTCACACTCCTTAGCCTCTCCACTGCTAGCCTGTTCTCTCTCTCACTCTCCTAGCCTCTCCACTGCTAGCCTGTTCTCTCTCACGCTCCTAGCCTCTCTACTGCTAGCCTGTTCTCTCACTCTCCTTAGCCTCTCCACTGCTAGCCTGTTCTCTCACGCTCCTAGCCTCTCCACTGCTAGCCTGTTCTCTCTCACGCTCCTAGCCTCTCCACTGCTGCCCTGTTCTCTCTCTCCAAGCCTCTCCACTGCTAGCCTGTTCTCTCACTCTCCTAGCCTCTCCACTGCTAGCCTGTTCTCTCACCCTCTCCTAGCCTCTCCACTGCTAGCCTGTTCTCTCACCCTCTCCTAGCCTCTCCACTGCTAGCCTGTTCTCTCTCCCTCTCCTAGCCCCTCCACTGCTCGCCTGCTCTCTCTCTCTCCTAGCCTCTCCACTGCTAGCCTGTTCTCTCTCACGCTCCTAGCCTCTCCACTGCTAGCCTGTTCTCTCACCCTCCTGGCCTCTCCACTGCTAGCCTGTTCTCTCACGCTCCTAGCCTCTCCACTGCTAGCCTGTTCTCTCACCCTCCTAGCCTCTCCACTGCTAGCCTGTTCTCTCACTCTCCTAGCCTCTCCACTGCTAGCCTGTTCTCTCACCCTCCTAGCCTCTCCACTGCTAGCCTGTTCTCTCACCTTCCTAGCCTCTCCACTGCTAGCCTGTTCTCTCTCACGCTCCTAGCCTCTCTACTGCTAGCCTGTTCTCTCACGCTCCTAGCCTCTTCACTGCTAGCCTGTTCTCTCACTCTCCTAGCCTCTCCACTGCTAGCCTGTTCTCTCACTCTCCTAGCCTCTCCACTGCTAGCCTGTTTTCTCACTCTCCTAGCCTCTCCACTGCTAGCCTGTTCTCTCACTCTCCTAGCCTCTCCACTGCTAGCCTGTTCTCTCTCTCCTAGCCTCTCCACTGCTAGCCTGTTCTCTCTCACGCTCCTAGCCTCTCCACTGCTAGCCTGTTCTCTCACCCTCCTAGCCTCTCCACTGCTAGCCTGTTCTCTCTCACGCTCCTAGCCTCTCTACTGCTAGCCTGTTCTCTCACGCTCCTAGCCTCTCCACTGCTAGCCTGTTCTCTCACTCTCCTAGCCTCTCCACTGCTAGCCTGTTCTCTCACTCTCCTAGCCTCTCCACTGCTAGTCTGTTCTCTCTCTCCTAGCCTCTCCACTGCTAGCCTGTTCTCTCTCACTCTCCTAGCCTCTCCACTGCTAGCCTGTTCTCTCTCATTCTCCTAGCCTCTCCACTGCTAGCCTGTTCTCTCACGCTCCTTAGCCTCTCCACTGCTAGCCTGTTCTCTCTCTCACTCTCCTAGCCTCTCCACTGCTAGCCTGTTCTCTCTCACGGTCCTAGCCTCTCCACTGCTGCCCTGTTCTCTCTCTCCAAGCCTCTCCACTGCTAGCCTGTTCTCTCACTCTCCTAGCCTCTCCACTGCTAGCCTGTTCTCTCACCCTCTCCTAGCCTCTCCACTGCTAGCCTGTTCTCTCACCCTCTCCTAGCCTCTCCACTGCTAGCCTGTTCTCTCTCACTCTCCTAGCCTCTCCACTGCTCGCCTGTTCTCTCTCTCTCTCCTAGCCTCTCCACTGCTAGCCTGTTCTCTCTCACGCTCCTAGCCTCTCCACTGCTAGCCTGTGCTCTCACCCTCCTGGCCTCTCCACTGCTAGCCTGTTCTCTCACGCTCCTAGCCTCTCCACTGCTAGCCTATTCTCTCTCTCCTAGCCTCTCCACTGCTAGCCTGTTCTCTCACACTCCTTAGCCTCTCCACTGCTAGCCTGTTCTCTCTCTCACACTCCTTAGCCTCTCCACTGCTAGCCTGTTCTCTCTCTCACTCTCCTAGCCTCTCCACTGCTAGCCTGTTCTCTCTCACGCTCCTAGCCTCTCTACTGCTAGCCTGTTCTCTCACTCTCCTTAGCCTCTCCACTGCTAGCCTGTTCTCTCACGCTCCTAGCCTCTCCACTGCTAGCCTGTTCTCTCTCACGCTCCTAGCCTCTCCACTGCTGCCCTGTTCTCTCTCTCCAAGCCTCTCCACTGCTAGCCTGTTCTCTCACTCTCCTAGCCTCTCCACTGCTAGCCTGTTCTCTCACCCTCTCCTAGCCTCTCCACTGCTAGCCTGTTCTCTCACCCTCTCCTAGCCTCTCCACTGCTAGCCTGTTCTCTCTCCCTCTCCTAGCCTCTCCACTGCTCGCCTGCTCTCTCTCTCTCCTAGCCTCTCCACTGCTAGCCTGTTCTCTCTCACGCTCCTAGCCTCTCCACTGCTAGCCTGTTCTCTCACCCTCCTGGCCTCTCCACTGCTAGCCTGTTCTCTCTCACGCTCCTAGCCTCTCTACTGCTAGCCTGTTCTCTCACGCTCCTAGCCTCTTCACTGCTAGCCTGTTCTCTCACTCTCCTAGCCTCTCCACTGCTAGCCTGTTCTCTCACTCTCCTAGCCTCTCCACTGCTAGCCTGTTCTCTCACTCTCCTAGCCTCTCCACTGCTAGCCTGTTCTCTCACTCTCCTAGCCTCTCCACTGCTAGCCTGTTCTCTCTCTCCTAGCCTCTCCACTGCTAGCCTGTTCTCTCTCACTCTCCTAGCCTCTCCACTGCTAGCCTGTTATCTCTCACTCTCCTAGCCTCTCCACTGCTAGCCTGTTCTCTCACGCTCCTAGCCTCTCTACTGCTAGCCTGTTCTCTCACTCTCATAGCCTCTCCACGGCTAGCCTGTTCTCTCTCACCCTCCTAGCCTCTCTACTGCTAGCCTGTTCTCTCACACTCCTAGCCTCTCCACTGCTAGCCTGTTCTCTCACGCTCCTAGCCTCTCCACTGCTAGCCTGTTCTCTCTCTCCTAGCCTCTCCACTGCTAGCCTGTTCTCTCACCCTCCTAGCCTCTCCACTGCTAGCCTGTTCTCTCACTCTCCTAGCCTCTCCACTGCTAGCCTGTTCTCTCACGCTCCTAGCCTCTCCACTGCTAGCCTGTTCTCTCACCCTCCTAGCCTCTCCACTGCTAGCCTGTTCTCTCACGCTCCTAGCCTCTCCACTGCTAGCCTGTTCTCTCACGCTCCTAGCCTCTCCACTGCTAGCCTGTTCTCTCTCACGCTCCTAGCCTCTCCACTGCTGCCCTGTTCTCTCTCTCCAAGCCTCTCCACTGCTAGCCTGTTCTCTCACTCTCCTAGCCTCTCCACTGCTAGCCTGTTCTCTCACCCCCTCTCCTAGCCTCTCCACTGCTAGCCTGTTCTCTCTCACTCTCCTAGCCTCTCCACTGCTAGCCTGTTCTCTCTCACTCTTCTAGCCTCTACACTGCTAGCCTGTTCTCTCACGCTCCTTAGCCTCTCCACTGCTAGCCTGTTCTCTCACGCTCCTAGCCTCTCCACTGCTAGCCTGTTCTCTCACCCTCCTAGCCTCTTCACTGCTAGCCTGTTCTCTCACTCTCCTAGCCTCTCCACTGCTAGCCTGTTCTCTCACTCTCCTAGCCTCTCCACTGCTAGCCTGTTCTCTCTCACGCTCCTAGCCTCTCCACTGCTAGCCTGTTCTCTCACCCTCCTAGCCTCTCCACTGCTAGCCTGTTCTCTCTCACGCTCCTAGCCTCTCTACTGCTAGCCTGTTCTCTCACGCTCCTAGCCTCTCCACTGCTAGCCTGTTCTCTCACTCTCCTAGCCTCTCCACTGCTAGCCTGTTCTCTCACTCTCCTAGCCTCTCCACTGCTAGTCTGTTCTCTCTCTCCTAGCCTCTCCACTGCTAGCCTGTTCTCTCTCACTCTCCTAGCCTCTCCACTGCTAGCCTGTTCTCTCTCATTCTCCTAGCCTCTCCACTGCTAGCCTGTTCTCTCACGATCCTTAGCCTCTCCACTGCTAGCCTGTTCTCTCTCTCACTCTCCTAGCCTCTCCACTGCTAGCCTGTTCTCTCTCACGGTCCTAGCCTCTCCACTGCTGCCCTGTTCTCTCTCTCCAAGCCTCTCCACTGCTAGCCTGTTCTCTCACTCTCCTAGCCTCTCCACTGCTAGCCTGTTCTCTCACCCTCTCCTAGCCTCTCCACTGCTAGCCTGTTCTCTCACCCTCTCCTAGCCTCTCCACTGCTAGCCTGTTCTCTCTCACTCTCCTAGCCTCTCCACTGCTCGCCTGTTCTCTCTCTCTCTCCTAGCCTCTCCACTGCTAGCCTGTTCTCTCTCACGCTCCTAGCCTCTCCACTGCTAGCCTGTGCTCTCACCCTCCTGGCCTCTCCACTGCTAGCCTGTTCTCTCACGCTCCTAGCCTCTCCACTGCTAGCCTATTCTCTCTCTCCTAGCCTCTCTACTGCTAGCCTGTTCTCTCACGCTCCTAGCCACTCCACTGCTAGCCTATTCTCTCACCCTCCTTAGCCTCTCCACTGCTAGCCTGTTCTCTCTCACTCTCCTAGCCTCTCCACTGCTAGCCTGTTCTCTCACACTCCTTAGCCTCTCCACTGCTAGCCTGTTCTCTCTCTCACACTCCTTAGCCTCTCCACTGCTAGCCTGTTCTCTCTCTCACTCTCCTAGCCTCTCCACTGCTAGCCTGTTCTCTCTCACGCTCCTAGCCTCTCTACTGCTAGCCTGTTCTCTCACTCTCCTTAGCCTCTCCACTGCTAGCCTGTTCTCTCACGCTCCTAGCCTCTCCACTGCTAGCCTGTTCTCTCTCACGCTCCTAGCCTCTCCACTGCTGCCCTGTTCTCTCTCTCCAAGCCTCTCCACTGCTAGCCTGTTCTCTCACTCTCCTAGCCTCTCCACTGCTAGCCTGTTCTCTCACCCTCTCCTAGCCTCTCCACTGCTAGCCTGTTCTCTCACCCTCTCCTAGCCTCTCCACTGCTAGCCTGTTCTCTCTCCCTCTCCTAGCCCCTCCACTGCTCGCCTGCTCTCTCTCTCTCCTAGCCTCTCCACTGCTAGCCTGTTCTCTCTCACGCTCCTAGCCTCTCCACTGCTAGCCTGTTCTCTCACCCTCCTGGCCTCTCCACTGCTAGCCTGTTCTCTCACGCTCCTAGCCTCTCCACTGCTAGCCTGTTCTCTCACCCTCCTAGCCTCTCCACTGCTAGCCTGTTCTCTCACTCTCCTAGCCTCTCCACTGCTAGCCTGTTCTCTCACCCTCCTAGCCTCTCCACTGCTAGCCTGTTCTCTCACCTTCCTAGCCTCTCCACTGCTAGCCTGTTCTCTCTCACGCTCCTAGCCTCTCTACTGCTAGCCTGTTCTCTCACGCTCCTAGCCTCTTCACTGCTAGCCTGTTCTCTCACTCTCCTAGCCTCTCCACTGCTAGCCTGTTCTCTCACTCTCCTAGCCTCTCCACTGCTAGCCTGTTTTCTCACTCTCCTAGCCTCTCCACTGCTAGCCTGTTCTCTCACTCTCCTAGCCTCTCCACTGCTAGCCTGTTCTCTCTCTCCTAGCCTCTCCACTGCTAGCCTGTTCTCTCTCACGCTCCTAGCCTCTCCACTGCTAGCCTGTTCTCTCACCCTCCTAGCCTCTCCACTGCTAGCCTGTTCTCTCTCACGCTCCTAGCCTCTCTACTGCTAGCCTGTTCTCTCACGCTCCTAGCCTCTCCACTGCTAGCCTGTTCTCTCACTCTCCTAGCCTCTCCACTGCTAGCCTGTTCTCTCACTCTCCTAGCCTCTCCACTGCTAGTCTGTTCTCTCTCTCCTAGCCTCTCCACTGCTAGCCTGTTCTCTCTCACTCTCCTAGCCTCTCCACTGCTAGCCTGTTCTCTCTCATTCTCCTAGCCTCTCCACTGCTAGCCTGTTCTCTCACGCTCCTTAGCCTCTCCACTGCTAGCCTGTTCTCTCTCTCACTCTCCTAGCCTCTCCACTGCTAGCCTGTTCTCTCTCACGGTCCTAGCCTCTCCACTGCTGCCCTGTTCTCTCTCTCCAAGCCTCTCCACTGCTAGCCTGTTCTCTCACTCTCCTAGCCTCTCCACTGCTAGCCTGTTCTCTCACCCTCTCCTAGCCTCTCCACTGCTAGCCTGTTCTCTCACCCTCTCCTAGCCTCTCCACTGCTAGCCTGTTCTCTCTCACTCTCCTAGCCTCTCCACTGCTCGCCTGTTCTCTCTCTCTCTCCTAGCCTCTCCACTGCTAGCCTGTTCTCTCTCACGCTCCTAGCCTCTCCACTGCTAGCCTGTGCTCTCACCCTCCTGGCCTCTCCACTGCTAGCCTGTTCTCTCACGCTCCTAGCCTCTCCACTGCTAGCCTATTCTCTCTCTCCTAGCCTCTCCACTGCTAGCCTGTTCTCTCACACTCCTTAGCCTCTCCACTGCTAGCCTGTTCTCTCTCTCACACTCCTTAGCCTCTCCACTGCTAGCCTGTTCTCTCTCTCACTCTCCTAGCCTCTCCACTGCTAGCCTGTTCTCTCTCACGCTCCTAGCCTCTCTACTGCTAGCCTGTTCTCTCACTCTCCTTAGCCTCTCCACTGCTAGCCTGTTCTCTCACGCTCCTAGCCTCTCCACTGCTAGCCTGTTCTCTCTCACGCTCCTAGCCTCTCCACTGCTGCCCTGTTCTCTCTCTCCAAGCCTCTCCACTGCTAGCCTGTTCTCTCACTCTCCTAGCCTCTCCACTGCTAGCCTGTTCTCTCACCCTCTCCTAGCCTCTCCACTGCTAGCCTGTTCTCTCACCCTCTCCTAGCCTCTCCACTGCTAGCCTGTTCTCTCTCCCTCTCCTAGCCTCTCCACTGCTCGCCTGCTCTCTCTCTCTCCTAGCCTCTCCACTGCTAGCCTGTTCTCTCTCACGCTCCTAGCCTCTCCACTGCTAGCCTGTTCTCTCACCCTCCTGGCCTCTCCACTGCTAGCCTGTTCTCTCTCACGCTCCTAGCCTCTCTACTGCTAGCCTGTTCTCTCACGCTCCTAGCCTCTTCACTGCTAGCCTGTTCTCTCACTCTCCTAGCCTCTCCACTGCTAGCCTGTTCTCTCACTCTCCTAGCCTCTCCACTGCTAGCCTGTTCTCTCACTCTCCTAGCCTCTCCACTGCTAGCCTGTTCTCTCACTCTCCTAGCCTCTCCACTGCTAGCCTGTTCTCTCTCTCCTAGCCTCTCCACTGCTAGCCTGTTCTCTCTCACTCTCCTAGCCTCTCCACTGCTAGCCTGTTATCTCTCACTCTCCTAGCCTCTCCACTGCTAGCCTGTTCTCTCACGCTCCTAGCCTCTCTACTGCTAGCCTGTTCTCTCACTCTCATAGCCTCTCCACGGCTAGCCTGTTCTCTCTCACCCTCCTAGCCTCTCTACTGCTAGCCTGTTCTCTCACACTCCTAGCCTCTCCACTGCTAGCCTGTTCTCTCACGCTCCTAGCCTCTCCACTGCTAGCCTGTTCTCTCTCTCCTAGCCTCTCCACTGCTAGCCTGTTCTCTCACCCTCCTAGCCTCTCCACTGCTAGCCTGTTCTCTCACTCTCCTAGCCTCTCCACTGCTAGCCTGTTCTCTCACGCTCCTAGCCTCTCCACTGCTAGCCTGTTCTCTCACCCTCCTAGCCTCTCCACTGCTAGCCTGTTCTCTCACGCTCCTAGCCTCTCCACTGCTAGCCTGTTCTCTCACGCTCCTAGCCTCTCCACTGCTAGCCTGTTCTCTCTCACGCTCCTAGCCTCTCCACTGCTGCCCTGTTCTCTCTCTCCAAGCCTCTCCACTGCTAGCCTGTTCTCTCACTCTCCTAGCCTCTCCACTGCTAGCCTGTTCTCTCACCCCCTCTCCTAGCCTCTCCACTGCTAGCCTGTTCTCTCTCACTCTCCTAGCCTCTCCACTGCTAGCCTGTTCTCTCTCACTCTTCTAGCCTCTACACTGCTAGCCTGTTCTCTCACGCTCCTTAGCCTCTCCACTGCTAGCCTGTTCTCTCACGCTCCTAGCCTCTCCACTGCTAGCCTGTTCTCTCACCCTCCTAGCCTCTCCACTGCTAGCCTGTTCTCTCACGCTCCTAGCCTCTCCACTGCTAGCCTGTTCTCTCACCCTCCTAGCCTCTCCACTGCTAGCCTGTTCTCTCTCACTCTCCTAGCCTCTCCACTGCTAGCCTGTTCTCTCACCCTCCTAGCCTCTCCACTGCTAGCCTGTTCTCTCTCACTCTCCTAGCCTCTCCACTGCCTGCCTGTTCTCTCTCACTCTCCTAGCCTCTCCACTGCTAGCCAGTTCTCTCTCACGCTCCTATCCTCTCCACTGCTAGCCTGTTCTCTCACGCTCCTAGCCTCTCCACTGCTAGCCTGTTCTCCCTCACGCTCCTAGCCTCTCCACTGCTGCCCTGTTCTCTCTCTCCAAGCCGCTCCACTGCTAGCCTGTTCTCTCACTCTCCTAGCCTCTCCACTGCTAGCCTGTTCTCTCACCCTCTCCTAGCCTCTCCACTGCTAGCCTGTTCTCTCACCCTCTCCTAGCCTCTCCACTGCTAGCTTGTTCTCTCTCACTCTCCTAGCCTCTCCACTGCTAGCCTGTTCTTTCTCACTCTTCTAGCCTCTCCACTGCTAGCCTGTTCTCTCACGCTCCTTAGCCTCTCCACTGTTAGCCTGTTCTCTCTCACTCTCCTAGCCTCTCCACTGCTAGCCTGTTCTCTCTCACGCTCCTAGCCTCTCTACTGATAGCCTGTTCTCTCACTCTCCTTAGCCTCTCCACTGCTAGCCTGTTCTCTCACGCTCCTAGCCTCTCCACTGCTAGCCTGTTCTCTCTCACGCTCCTAGCCTCTCCACTGCTGCCCTGTTCTCTCTCTCCAAGCCTCTCCACTGCTAGCCTGTTCTCTCACTCTCCTAGCCTCTCTACTGCTAGCCTGTTCTCTCACCCTCTCCTAGCCTCTCCACTGCTAGCCTGTTCTCTCACCCTCTCCTAGCCTCTCCACTGCTAGCCTGTTCTCTCTCACTCTCCTAGCCTCTCCACTGCTCGCCTGTTCTCTCTCTCTCTCCTAGCCTCTCTACTGCTAGCCTGTTCTCTCTCACGCTCCTAGCCTCTCCACTGCTAGCCTGTTCTCTCACCCTCCTGGCCTCTCCACTGCTAGCCTGTTCTCTCACGCTCCTAGCCTCTCCACTGCTAGCCTATTCTCTCTCTCCTAGCCTCTCTACTGCTAGCCTGTTCTCTCACGCTCCTAGCCACTCCACTGCTAGCCTGTTCTCTCACCCTCCTAGCCTCTCCACTGCTTGCCTGTTGTCTCACTCTCCTAGCCTCTCCACTGCTAGCCTGTTCTTTCACACTCCTTAGCCTCTCCACTGCTAGCCTGTTCTCTCTCTCACTCTCCTAGCCTCTCCACTGCTAGCCTGTTCTCTCTCACACTCCTAGCCTCTCTACTGCTAGCCTGTTCTCTCACTCTCCTTAGCCTCTCCACTGCTAGCCTGTTCTCTCACGCTCCTAGCCTCTCCACTGCTAGCCTGTTCTCTCTCACGCTCCTAGCCTCTCCACTGCTGCCCTGTTCTCTCTCTCCAAGCCTCTCCACTGCTAGCCTGTTCTCTCACTCTCCTAGCCTCTCCACTGCTAGCCTGTTCTCTCACCCTCTCCTAGCCTCTCCACTGCTAGCCTGTTTTCTCACCCTCTCCTAGCCTCTCCACTGCTAGCCTGTTCTCTCTCACTCTCCTAGCCTCTCCACTGCTCGCCTGTTCTCTCTCTCTCTCCTAGCCTCTCCACTGCTAGCCTGTTCTCTCTCACGCTCCTAGCCTCTCCACTGCTAGCCTGTTCTCTCACCCTCCTGGCCTCTCCACTGCTAGCCTGTTCTCTCACGCTCCTAGCCTCTCCACTGCTAGCTTGTTCTCTCTCTCCTAGCCTCTCCACTGCTAGCCTGTTCTCTCACGCTCCTAGCCTCTCCACTTTTAGCCTGTTCTCTCACCCTCCTAGCCTCTCCACTGCTAGCCTGTTCTCTCACTCTCCTAGCCTCTCCACTGCTAGCCTGTTCTCTCACGCTCCTAGCCTCTCCACTGCTAGCCTGTTCTCTCACCCTCCTAGCCTCTCCACTGCTAGCCTGTTCTCTCTCTCTCCTAGCCTCTCCACTGCTAGCCTGTTCTCTCACTCTCCTAGCCTCTCCACTGCTAGCCTGTTCTCTCTCTCCTAGCCTCTCCACTGCTAGCCTGTTCTCTCTCACTCTCCTAGCCTCTCCACTGCTAGCCTGTTCTCTCTCACTCTCCTAGCCTCTCTACTGCTAGCCTGTTCTCTCACTCTCATAGCCTCTCCACGGCTAGCCTGTTCTCTCTCACCCTCCTAGCCTCTCTACTGCTATCCTGTTCTCTCACGCTCCTAGCCTCTCCACTGCTAGCCTGTTCTCTCTCACTCTCCTAGCCTCTCCACTGCTAGCCTGTTCTCTCTCACTCTTCTAGCCTCTACACTGCTAGCCTGTTCTCTCACGCTCCTTAGCCTCTCCACTGCTAGCCTGTTCTCTCACGCTCCTAGCCTCTCCACTGCTAGCCTGTTCTCTCACGCTCCTAGCCTCTCCACTGCTAGCCTGTTCTCTCACCCTCCTAGCCTCTCCACTGCTAGCCTGTTCTCTCACGCTCCTAGCCTCTCCACTGCTAGCCTGTTCTCTCACCCTCCTAGCCTCTCCACTGCTAGCCTGTTCTCTCTCACTCTCCTAGCCTCTCCACTGCTAGCCTGTTCTCTCACCCTCCTAGCCTCTCCACTGCTAGCCTGTTCTCTCTCACTCTCCTAGCCTCTCCACTGCCTGCCTGTTCTCTCTCACTCTCCTAGCCTCTCCACTGCTAGCCAGTTCTCTCTCACGCTCCTAGCCTCTCCACTGCTAGCCTGTTCTCTCACGCTCCTAGCCTCTCCACTGCTAGCCTGTTCTCCCTCACGCTCCTAGCCTCTCCACTGCTGCCCTGTTCTCTCTCTCCAAGCCGCTCCACTGCTAGCCTGTTCTCTCACTCTCCTAGCCTCTCCACTGCTAGCCTGTTCTCTCACCCTCTCCTAGCCTCTCCACTGCTAGCCTGTTCTCTCACCCTCTCCTAGCCTCTCCACTGCTAGCTTGTTCTCTCTCACTCTCCTAGCCTCTCCACTGCTAGCCTGTTCTTTCTCACTCTTCTAGCCTCTCCACTGCTAGCCTGTTCTCTCACGCTCCTTAGCCTCTCCACTGTTAGCCTGTTCTCTCTCACTCTCCTAGCCTCTCCACTGCTAGCCTGTTCTCTCTCACGCTCCTAGCCTCTCTACTGATAGCCTGTTCTCTCACTCTCCTTAGCCTCTCCACTGCTAGCCTGTTCTCTCACGCTCCTAGCCTCTCCACTGCTAGCCTGTTCTCTCTCACGCTCCTAGCCTCTCCACTGCTGCCCTGTTCTCTCTCTCCAAGCCTCTCCACTGCTAGCCTGTTCTCTCACTCTCCTAGCCTCTCTACTGCTAGCCTGTTCTCTCACCCTCTCCTAGCCTCTCCACTGCTAGCCTGTTCTCTCACCCTCTCCTAGCCTCTCCACTGCTAGCCTGTTCTCTCTCACTCTCCTAGCCTCTCCACTGCTCGCCTGTTCTCTCTCTCTCTCCTAGCCTCTCTACTGCTAGCCTGTTCTCTCTCACGCTCCTAGCCTCTCCACTGCTAGCCTGTTCTCTCACCCTCCTGGCCTCTCCACTGCTAGCCTGTTCTCTCACGCTCCTAGCCTCTCCACTGCTAGCCTATTCTCTCTCTCCTAGCCTCTCTACTGCTAGCCTGTTCTCTCACGCTCCTAGCCACTCCACTGCTAGCCTGTTCTCTCACCCTCCTAGCCTCTCCACTGCTTGCCTGTTGTCTCACTCTCCTAGCCTCTCCACTGCTAGCCTGTTCTTTCACACTCCTTAGCCTCTCCACTGCTAGCCTGTTCTCTCTCTCACTCTCCTAGCCTCTCCACTGCTAGCCTGTTCTCTCTCACACTCCTAGCCTCTCTACTGCTAGCCTGTTCTCTCACTCTCCTTAGCCTCTCCACTGCTAGCCTGTTCTCTCACGCTCCTAGCCTCTCCACTGCTAGCCTGTTCTCTCTCACGCTCCTAGCCTCTCCACTGCTGCCCTGTTCTCTCTCTCCAAGCCTCTCCACTGCTAGCCTGTTCTCTCACTCTCCTAGCCTCTCCACTGCTAGCCTGTTCTCTCACCCTCTCCTAGCCTCTCCACTGCTAGCCTGTTTTCTCACCCTCTCCTAGCCTCTCCACTGCTAGCCTGTTCTCTCTCACTCTCCTAGCCTCTCCACTGCTCGCCTGTTCTCTCTCTCTCTCCTAGCCTCTCCACTGCTAGCCTGTTCTCTCTCACGCTCCTAGCCTCTCCACTGCTAGCCTGTTCTCTCACCCTCCTGGCCTCTCCACTGCTAGCCTGTTCTCTCACGCTCCTAGCCTCTCCACTGCTAGCTTGTTCTCTCTCTCCTAGCCTCTCCACTGCTAGCCTGTTCTCTCACGCTCCTAGCCTCTCCACTTTTAGCCTGTTCTCTCACCCTCCTAGCCTCTCCACTGCTAGCCTGTTCTCTCACTCTCCTAGCCTCTCCACTGCTAGCCTGTTCTCTCACGCTCCTAGCCTCTCCACTGCTAGCCTGTTCTCTCACCCTCCTAGCCTCTCCACTGCTAGCCTGTTCTCTCTCTCTCCTAGCCTCTCCACTGCTAGCCTGTTCTCTCACTCTCCTAGCCTCTCCACTGCTAGCCTGTTCTCTCTCTCCTAGCCTCTCCACTGCTAGCCTGTTCTCTCTCACTCTCCTAGCCTCTCCACTGCTAGCCTGTTCTCTCTCACTCTCCTAGCCTCTCTACTGCTAGCCTGTTCTCTCACTCTCATAGCCTCTCCACGGCTAGCCTGTTCTCTCTCACCCTCCTAGCCTCTCTACTGCTATCCTGTTCTCTCACGCTCCTAACCTCTCCACTGCTAGCCTGTTCTCTCACGCTCCTTAGCCTCTCCACTGCTAGCCTGTTCTCTCTCTCACTTTCCTAGCCTCTCCACTGCTAGCCTGTTCTCTCTCACGCTCCTAGCCTCTCTACTGCTAGCCTGTTCTCTCACTCTCCTTAGCCTCTCCACTGCTAGCCTGTTCTCTCACGCTCCTAGCCTCTCCACTGCTGCCCTGTTCTCTCTCTCCAAGCCTCTCCACTGCTAGCCTGTTCTCTCACCCTCCTGGCCTCTCCACTACTAGCCTGTTCTCTCACGCTCCTAGCCTCTCCACTGCTAGCCTGTTCTCTCTCCTAGCCTCTCCACTGCTAGCCTGTTCTCTCACGCTCCTCGCCTCTCCACTGCTAGCCTGTTCTCTCACCCTCCTAGCCTCTCCACTGCTAGCCTGTTCTCTCACTCTCCTAGCCTCTCCACTGCTAGCCTGTTCTCTCACCCTCCTAGCCTCTCCACTGCTAGCCTGTTCTCTCTCACTCTCCTAGCCTCTCCACTGCCTGCCTGTTCTCTCACTCTCCTAGCCTCTCCACTGCTAGCCTGTTCTCTCTCATGCTCCTAGCCTCTCCACTGCTAGCCTGTTCTCTCCCCCTCCTAGCCTCTCCACTGCTAGCCTGTTCTCTCACCCTCCTAGCCTCTCCACTGCTAGCCTGTTCTCTCTCACTCTCCTAGCCTCTCCACTGCCTGCCTGTTCTCTCTCACTCTCCTAGCCTCTCCACTGCTAGCCTGTTCTCTCTCACGCTCCTAGCCTCTCCACTGCTAGCCTGTTCTCTCACCCTCCTAGCCTCTCCACTGCTAGCCTGTTCTCTCTCACGCTCCTAGCCTCTCTACTGCTAGCCTGTTCTCTCACGCTCCTAGCCTCTCCACTGCTAGCCTGTTCTCTCACTCTCCTAGCCTCTCCACTGCTAGCCTGTTCTCTCACTCTCCCAGCCTCTCCACTGCTAGTCTGTTCTCTCTCTCCTAGCCTCTCCACTGCTAGCCTGTTCTCTCTCACTCTCCTAGCCTCTCCACTGCTAGCCTGTTCTCTCTCATTCTCCTAGCCTCTCCACTGCTAGCCTGTTCTCTCACGCTCCTTAGCCTCTCCACTGCTAGCCTGTTCTCTCTCTCACTCTCCTAGCCTCTCCACTGCTAGCCTGTTCTCTCTCACGGTCCTAGCCTCTCCACTGCTGCCCTGTTCTCTCTCTCCAAGCCTCTCCACTGCTAGCCTGTTCTCTCACTCTCCTAGCCTCTCCACTGCTAGCCTGTTCTCTCACCCTCTCCTAGCCTCTCCACTGCTAGCCTGTTCTCTCACCCTCTCCTAGCCTCTCCACTGCTAGCCTGTTCTCTCTCACTCTCCTAGCCTCTCCACTGCTCGCCTGTTCTCTCTCTCTCCTAGCCTCTCCACTGCTAGCCTGTTCTCTCTCACGCTCCTAGCCTCTCCACTGCTAGCCTGTGCTCTCACCCTCCTGGCCTCTCCACTGCTAGCCTGTTCTCTCACGCTCCTAGCCTCTCCACTGCTAGCCTATTCGCTCTCTCCTAGCCTCTCTACTGCTAGCCTGTTCTCTCACGCTCCTAGCCACTCCACTGCTAGCCTATTCTCTCACCCTCCTTAGCCTCTCCACTGCTAGCCTGTTCTCTCTCACTCTCTTAGCCTCTCCACTGCTAGCCTGTTCTCTCACACTCCTTAGCCTCTCCACTGCTAGCCTGTTCTCTCTCTCACACTCCTTAGCCTCTCCACTGCTAGCCTGTTCTCTCTCTCACTCTCCTAGCCTCTCCACTGCTAGCCTGTTCTCTCTCACGCTCCTAGCCTCTCTACTGCTAGCCTGTTCTCTCACTCTCCTTAGCCTCTCCACTGCTAGCCTGTTCTCTCACGCTCCTAGCCTCTCCACTGCTAGCCTGTTCTCTCTCACGCTCCTAGCCTCTCCACTGCTGCCCTGTTCTCTCTCTCCAAGCCTCTCCACTGCTAGCCTGTTCTCTCACTCTCCTAGCCTCTCCACTGCTAGCCTGTTCTCTCACCCTCTCCTAGCCTCTCCACTGCTAGCCTGTTCTCTCACCCTCTCCTAGCCTCTCCACTGCTAGCCTGTTCTCTCTCCCTCTCCTAGCCTCTCCACTGCTCGCCTGCTCTCTCTTTCTCCTAGCCTCTCCACTGCTAGCCTGTTCTCTCTCACGCTCCTAGCCTCTCCACTGCTAGCCTGTTCTCTCACCCTCCTGGCCTCTCCACTGCTAGCCTGTTCTCTCACGCTCCTAGCCTCTCCACTGCTAGCCTGTTCTCTCACCCTCCTAGCCTCTCCACTGCTAGCCTGTTCTCTCACTCTCCTAGCCTCTCCACTGCTAGCCTGTTCTCTCACCCTCCTAGCCTCTCCACTGCTAGCCTGTTCTCTCACTCTCCTAGCCTCTCCACTGCTAGCCTGTTCTCTCACCCTCCTAGCCTCTCCACTGCTAGCCTGTTCTCTCACCTTCCTAGCCTCTCCACTGCTAGCCTGTTCTCTCTCACGCTCCTAGCCTCTCTACTGCTAGCCTGTTCTCTCACGCTCCTAGCCTCTTCACTGCTAGCCTGTTCTCTCACTCTCCTAGCCTCTCCACTGCTAGCCTGTTCTCTCACTCTCCTAGCCTCTCCACTGCTAGCCTGTTCTCTCACTCTCCTAGCCTCTCCACTGCTAGCCTGTTATCTCTCACTCTCCTAGCCTCTCCACTGCTAGCCTGTTCTCTCACGCTCCTAGCCTCTCCACTGCTAGCCTGTTATCTCTCACTCTCCTAGCCTCTCCACTGCTAGCCTGTTCTCTCACGCTCCTAGCCTCTCTACTGCTAGCCTGTTCTCTCACTCTCATAGCCTCTCCACGGCTAGCCTGTTCTCTCTCACCCTCCTAGCCTCTCTACTGCTAGCCTTTTCTCTCACACTCCTAGCCTCTCCACTGCTAGCCTGTTCTCTCACGCTCCTAGCCTCTCCACTGCTAGCCTGTTCTCTCTCTCCTAGCCTCTCCACTGCTAGCCTGTTCTCTCACCCTCCTAGCCTCTCCACTGCCTGCCTGTTCTCTCTCACTCTCCTAGCCTCTCCACTGCTAGCCTGTTCTCTCTCACGCTCCTAGCCTCTCCACTGCTAGCCTGTTCTCTCACCCTCCTAGCCTCTCCACTGCTAGCCTGTTCTCTCTCACGCTCCTAGCCTCTCTACTGCTAGCCTGTTCCCTCACGCTCCTAGCCTCTCCACTGCTAGCCTGTTCTCTCACGCTCCTAGCCTCTCCACTGCTAGCCTATTCGCTCTCTCCTAGCCTCTCTACTGCTAGCCTGTTCTCTCACGCTCCTAGCCACTCCACTGCTAGCCTATTCTCTCACCCTCCTTAGCCTCTCCACTGCTAGCCTGTTCTCTCTCACTCTCCTAGCCTCTCCACTGCTAGCCTGTTCTCTCACACTCCTTAGCCTCTCCACTGCTAGCCTGTTCTCTCTCTCACACTCCTTAGCCTCTCCACTGCTAGCCTGTTCTCTCTCTCACTCTCCTAGCCTCTCCACTGCTAGCCTGTTCTCTCTCACGCTCCTAGCCTCTCTACTGCTAGCCTGTTCTCTCACTCTCCTTAGCCTCTCCACTGCTAGCCTGTTCTCTCACGCTCCTAGCCTCTCCACTGCTAGCCTGTTCTCTCTCACGCTCCTAGCCTCTCCACTGCTGCCCTGTTCTCTCTCTCCAAGCCTCTCCACTGCTAGCCTGTTCTCTCACTCTCCTAGCCTCTCCACTGCTAGCCTGTTCTCTCACCCTCTCCTAGCCTCTCCACTGCTAGCCTGTTCTCTCACCCTCTCCTAGCCTCTCCACTGCTAGCCTGTTCTCTCTCCCTCTCCTAGCCTCTCCACTGCTCGCCTGCTCTCTCTTTCTCCTAGCCTCTCCACTGCTAGCCTGTTCTCTCTCACGCTCCTAGCCTCTCCACTGCTAGCCTGTTCTCTCACCCTCCTGGCCTCTCCACTGCTAGCCTGTTCTCTCACGCTCCTAGCCTCTCCACTGCTAGCCTGTTCTCTCACCCTCCTAGCCTCTCCACTGCTAGCCTGTTCTCTCACTCTCCTAGCCTCTCCACTGCTAGCCTGTTCTCTCACCCTCCTAGCCTCTCCACTGCTAGCCTGTTCTCTCACTCTCCTAGCCTCTCCACTGCTAGCCTGTTCTCTCACCCTCCTAGCCTCTCCACTGCTAGCCTGTTCTCTCACCTTCCTAGCCTCTCCACTGCTAGCCTGTTCTCTCTCACGCTCCTAGCCTCTCTACTGCTAGCCTGTTCTCTCACGCTCCTAGCCTCTTCACTGCTAGCCTGTTCTCTCACTCTCCTAGCCTCTCCACTGCTAGCCTGTTCTCTCACTCTCCTAGCCTCTCCACTGCTAGCCTGTTCTCTCACTCTCCTAGCCTCTCCACTGCTAGCCTGTTATCTCTCACTCTCCTAGCCTCTCCACTGCTAGCCTGTTATCTCTCACTCTCCTAGCCTCTCCACTGCTAGCCTGTTCTCTCACGCTCCTAGCCTCTCCACTGCTAGCCTGTTATCTCTCACTCTCCTAGCCTCTCCACTGCTAGCCTGTTCTCTCACGCTCCTAGCCTCTCTACTGCTAGCCTGTTCTCTCACTCTCATAGCCTCTCCACGGCTAGCCTGTTCTCTCTCACCCTCCTAGCCTCTCTACTGCTAGCCTGTTCTCTCACACTCCTAGCCTCTCCACTGCTAGCCTGTTCTCTCACGCTCCTAGCCTCTCCACTGCTAGCCTGTTCTCTCTCTCCTAGCCTCTCCACTGCTAGCCTGTTCTCTCACCCTCCTAGCCTCTCCACTGCTAGCCTGTTCTCTCTCACTCTCCTAGCCTCTCCACTGCCTGCCTGTTCTCTCTCACTCTCCTAGCCTCTCCACTGCTAGCCTGTTCTCTCTCACGCTCCTAGCCTCTCCACTGCTAGCCTGTTCTCTCACCCTCCTAGCCTCTCCACTGCTAGCCTGTTCTCTCTCACGCTCCTAGCCTCTCTACTGCTAGCCTGTTCCCTCACGCTCCTAGCCTCTCCACTGCTAGCCTGTTCTCTCTCACTCTCCTAGCCTCTCCACTGCTAGCCTGTTCTCTCACCCTCCTAGCCTCTCCACTGCTAGCCTGTTCTCTCTCACTTTCCTAGCCTCTCCACTGCCTGCCTGTTCTCTCTCACTCTCCTAGCCTCTCCACTGCTAGCCTGTTCTCTGACGCTCCTAGCCTCTCCACTGCTAGCCTGTTCTCTCACCCTCCTAGCCTCTCCACTGCTAGCCTGTTCTCTCTCACGCTCCTAGCCTCTCTACTGCTAGCCTATTCTCTCACGCTCCTAGCCTCTCCACTGCTAGCCTGTTCTCTCACTCTCCTAGCCTCTCCACTGCTAGCCTGTGCTCTCACTCTCCTAGCCTCTCCACTGCTAGCCTGTTCTCTCTCTCCTAGCCTCTCCACTGCTAGCCTGTTCTCTCTCACTCTCCTAGCCTCTCCACTGCTAGCCTGTTCTCTCTCACTCTCCTAGCCTCTCCACTGCTAGCCTGTTCTCTCTCACGCTCCTAGCCTCTCTACTGCTAGCCTATTCTCTCACGCTCCTAGCCTCTCCACTGCTAGCCTGTTCTCTCACTCTCCTAGCCTCTCCACTGCTAGCCTGTGCTCTCACTCTCCTAGCCTCTCCACTGCTAGCCTGTGCTCTCACTCTCCTAGCCTCTCCACTGCTAGCCTGTTCTCTCTCTCCTAGCCTCTCCACTGCTAGCCTGTTCTCTCTCACTCTCCTAGCCTCTCCACTGCTAGCCTGTTCTCTCTCACTCTCCTAGCCTCTCCACTGCTAGCCTGTTCTCTCTCACGCTCCTAGCCTCTCTACTGCTAGCCTGTTCTCTCACTCTCATAGCCTCTCCACGGCTCGCCTGTTCTCTCTCACCCTCCTAGCCTCTCTACTGCTAGCCTGTTCTCTCACGCTCCTAGCCTCTCCACTGCTAGCCTGTTCTCTCACGCTCCTTAGCCTCTCCACTGCTAGCCTGTTCTCTCTCTCACTCTCCTAGCCTCTCCACTGCTAGCCTGTTCTCTCTCACGCTCCTAGCCTCTCTACTGCTAGCCTGTTCTCTCACTCTCCTTAGTCTCTCCACTGCTAGCCTGTTCTCTCACGCTCCTAGCCTCTCCACTGCTAGCCTGTTCTCTCTCACGCTCCTAGCCTCTCCACTGCTGCCCTGTTCTCTCTCCAAGCCTCTCCACTGCTAGCCTGTTCTCTCACCCTCCTGGCCTCTCCACTGCTAGCCTGTTCTCTCACGCTCCTAGCCTCTCCACTGCTAGCCTGTTCTCTCTCTCCTAGCCTCCCCACTGCTAGCCTGTTCTCTCACGCTCCTAGCCTCTCCACTGCTAGCCTGTTCTCTCACCCTCCTAGCCTCTCCACTGCTAGCCTGTTCTCTCACTCTCCTAGCCTCTCCACTGCCTGCCTGTTTTCTCTCACGCTCCTAGCCTCTCTACTGCTAGCCTGTTCTCTCACGCTCCTAGCCTCTCCACTGCTAGCCTGTTCTCTCACTCTCCTAGTCTCTCCACTGCTAGCCTGTTCTCTCACTCTCCTAGTCTCTCCACTGCTAGCCTGTTCTCTCACTCTCCTAGCCTCTCCACTGCTAGCCTGTTCTCTCTCACTCTCCTAGCCTCTCCACTGCTAGCCTGTTATCTCTCACTCTCCTAGCCTCTCCACTCCTAGCCTGTTCTCTCTCACGCTCCTAGCCTCTCTACTGCTAGCCTGTTCTCTCACTCTCATAGCCTCTCCACGGCTAGCCTGTTCTCTCTCACCCTCCTAGCCTCTCTACTGCTAGCCTGTTCTCTCACGCTCCTAGCCTCTCCACTGCTAGCCTGTTCTCTCACGCTCCTAGCCTCTCCACTGCTAGCCTGTTCTCTCACCCTCCTAGCCTCTCCACTGCTAGCCTGTTCTCTCTCACTCTCCTAGCCTCTCCACTGCTAGCCTGTTCTCTCACCCTCCTAGCCTCTCCACTGCTAGCCTGTTCTCTCTCACTCTCCTAGCCTCTCCACTGCCTGCCTGTTCTCTCTCACTCTCCTAGCCTCTCCACTGCTAGCCTGTTCTGTCTCACGCTCCTAGCCTCTCCACTGCTAGCCTGTTCTCTCACCCTCCTAGCTTCTCCACTGCTAGCCTGTTCTCTCTCACGCTCCTAGCCTCTCTACTGCTAGCCTGTTCTCTCACGCTCCTAGCCTCTCCACTGCTAGCCTGTTCTCTCACTCTACTAGCCTCTCCACTGCTAGCCTGTTCTCTCACTCTCCTAGCCTCCACTGGTAGCCTGTTCTCTCTCTCTCTCCTAGCCTCTCCACTGCTAGCCTGTTCTCTCTCACTCTCCTAGCCTCTCCACTGCTAGCCTGTTCTCTCTCACTCTCCTAGCCTCTCCACTGCTAGCCTGTTCTCTCTCACGCTCCTAGCCTCTCTACTGCTAGCCTGTTCTCTCACGCTCCTAGCCTCTCCACTGCTAGCCTGTTCTCTCACGTTCCTTAGCCTCTCCACTGCTAGCCTGTTCTCTCTCTCACTCTCCTAGCCTCTCCACTGCTAGCCTGTTCTCTCTCACGCTCCTAGCCTCTCTACTGCTAGCCTGTTCTCTCACTCTCCTTAGCCTCTCCACTGCTAGCCTGTGCTCTCATGCTCCTAGCCTCTCCACTGCTAGCCTGTTCTCTCTCACGCTCCTAGCCTCTCCACTGCTGCCCTGTTCTCTCTCTCCAAGCCTCTCCGCTGCTAGCCTGTTCTCTCACCCTCTCCTAGCCTCTCCACTGCTAGCCTGTTCTCTCACCCTCTCCTAGCCTCTCCACTGCTAGCCTGTTCTCTCTCACTCTGCTAGCCTCTCCACTGCTCGCGTGTTCTCTCTCCCTCTCCTAGCCTCTCCACTGCTAGCCTGTTCTCTCACCCTCCTGGCCTCTCCACTGCTAGCCTGTTCTCTCACGCTCCTGGCCTCTCCACTGCTAGCCTGTTCTCTCACGCTCCTAGCCTCTCCACTGCTAGCCTGTTCTCTCACGCTCCTAGCCTCTCCACTGCTAGCCTGTTCTCTCACCCTCCTAGCCTCTCCACTGCTAGCCTGTTCTCTCTCACCCTCCTAGCCTCTCCACTGCTAGCCTGTTCTCTCTCACTCTCCTAGCCTCTCCACTGCTAGCCTGTTCTCTCACCCTCCTAGCCTCTCCACTGCTAGCCTGTTCTCTCTCTCTCCTAGCCTCTCCACTGCCTGCCTGTTCTCTCTCACTCTCCTAGCCTCTCCACTGCTAGCCTGTTCTCTCTCACGCTCCTAGCCTCTCCACTGCTAGCCTGTTCTCTCACCCTCCTAGCCTCTCCACTGCTAGCCTGTTCTCTCTCACGCTCCTAGCCTCTCTACTGCTAGCCTGTTCTCTCACTCTCCTAGCCTCTCCACTGCTAGCCTGTTCTCTCTCTCCTAGCCTCTCCACTGCTAGCCTGTTCTCTCTCACTCTCCTAGCCTCTCCACTGCTAGCCTGTTCTCTCTCACTCTCCTAGCCTCTCCACTGCTAGCCTGTTATCTCTCACTCTTCTAGCCTCTCCACTGCTAGCCTGTTCTCTCTCACGCTCCTAGCCTCTACTGCTAGCCTGTTCTCTCACTCTCATAGCCTCTCCACGGCTAGCCTGTTCTCTCTCACCCTCCTAGCCTCTCCACTGCTAGCCTGTTCTCTCTCACTCTCCTAGCCTCTCCACTGCTAGCCTGTTCTCTCTCTCACTCTCCTAGCCTCTCCACTGCTAGCCTGTTCTCTCTCACGCTCCTAGCCTCTCTACTTCTAGCCTGTTCTCTCACTCTCCTTAGCCTCTCCACTGCTAGCCTGTTCTCTCACGCTCCTAGCCTCTCCACTGCTAGCCTGTTCTCTCTCACGCTCCTAGCCTCTTCACTGCTAGCCTGTTCTCTCACTCTCCTAGCCTCTCCACTGCTAGCCTGTTCTCTCACTCTCCTAGCCTCTCCACTGCTAGCCTGTTCTCTCACTCTCCTAGCCTCTCCACTGCTAGCCTGTTATCTCTCACTCTCCTAGCCTCTCCACTGCTAGCCTGTTCTCTCACGCTCCTAGCCTCTCCACTGCTAGCCTGTTATCTCTCACTCTCCTAGCCTCTCCACTGCTAGCCTGTTCTCTCACGCTCCTAGCCTCTCTACTGCTAGCCTGTTCTCTCACTCTCATAGCCTCTCCACGGCTAGCCTGTTCTCTCTCACCCTCCTAGCCTCTCTACTGCTAGCCTGTTCTCTCACACTCCTAGCCTCTCCACTGCTAGCCTGTTCTCTCACGCTCCTAGCCTCTCCACTGCTAGCCTGTTCTCTCTCTCCTAGCCTCTCCACTGCTAGCCTGTTCTCTCACCCTCCTAGCCTCTCCACTGCTAGCCTGTTCTCTCTCACTCTCCTAGCCTCTCCACTGCCTGCCTGTTCTCTCTCACTCTCCTAGCCTCTCCACTGCTAGCCTGTTCTCTCTCACGCTCCTAGCCTCTCCACTGCTAGCCTGTTCTCTCACCCTCCTAGCCTCTCCACTGCTAGCCTGTTCTCTCTCACGCTCCTAGCCTCTCTACTGCTAGCCTGTTCCCTCACGCTCCTAGCCTCTCCACTGCTAGCCTGTTCTCTCACGCTCCTAGCCTCTCCACTGCTAGCCTATTCGCTCTCTCCTAGCCTCTCTACTGCTAGCCTGTTCTCTCACGCTCCTAGCCACTCCACTGCTAGCCTATTCTCTCACCCTCCTTAGCCTCTCCACTGCTAGCCTGTTCTCTCTCACTCTCCTAGCCTCTCCACTGCTAGCCTGTTCTCTCACACTCCTTAGCCTCTCCACTGCTAGCCTGTTCTCTCTCTCACACTCCTTAGCCTCTCCACTGCTAGCCTGTTCTCTCTCTCACTCTCCTAGCCTCTCCACTGCTAGCCTGTTCTCTCTCACGCTCCTAGCCTCTCTACTGCTAGCCTGTTCTCTCACTCTCCTTAGCCTCTCCACTGCTAGCCTGTTCTCTCACGCTCCTAGCCTCTCCACTGCTAGCCTGTTCTCTCTCACGCTCCTAGCCTCTCCACTGCTGCCCTGTTCTCTCTCTCCAAGCCTCTCCACTGCTAGCCTGTTCTCTCACTCTCCTAGCCTCTCCACTGCTAGCCTGTTCTCTCACCCTCTCCTAGCCTCTCCACTGCTAGCCTGTTCTCTCACCCTCTCCTAGCCTCTCCACTGCTAGCCTGTTCTCTCACCCTCTCCTAGCCTCTCCACTGCTAGCCTGTTCTCTCTCCCTCTCCTAGCCTCTCCACTGCTAGCCTGTTCTCTCTCACGCTCCTAGCCTCTCCACTGCTAGCCTGTTCTCTCACCCTCCTGGCCTCTCCACTGCTAGCCTGTTCTCTCACGCTCCTAGCCTCTCCACTGCTAGCCTGTTCTCTCTCACGCTCCTAGCCTCTCCACTGCTAGCCTGTTCTCTCACCCTCCTGGCCTCTCCACTGCTAGCCTGTTCTCTCACGCTCCTAGCCTCTCCACTGCTAGCCTGTTCTCTCACCCTCCTAGCCTCTCCACTGCTAGCCTG
This sequence comes from Petromyzon marinus, assembly GCF_048934315.1. Lineage (NCBI taxonomy): Eukaryota > Metazoa > Chordata > Hyperoartia > Petromyzontiformes > Petromyzontidae > Petromyzon > Petromyzon marinus. The sequence continues at coordinate 271,889 of NW_027423016.1, forward strand.
TTCTCTCACTCTCCTAGCCTCTCCACTGCTAGCCTGTTCTCTCACCCTCCTAGCCTCTCCACTGCTAGCCTGTTCTCTCACTCTCCTAGCCTCTCCACTGCTAGCCTGTTCTCTCACCCTCCTAGCCTCTCCACTGCTAGCCTGTTCTCTCACCTTCCTAGCCTCTCCACTGCTAGCCTGTTCTCTCTCACGCTCCTAGCCTCTCTACTGCTAGCCTGTTCTCTCACGCTCCTAGCCTCTTCACTGCTAGCCTGTTCTCTCACTCTCCTAGCCTCTCCACTGCTAGCCTGTTCTCTCACTCTCCTAGCCTCTCCACTGCTAGCCTGTTCTCTCACTCTCCTAGCCTCTCCACTGCTAGCCTGTTATCTCTCACTCTCCTAGCCTCTCCACTGCTAGCCTGTTCTCTCACGCTCCTAGCCTCTCCACTGCTAGCCTGTTATCTCTCACTCTCCTAGCCTCTCCACTGCTAGCCTGTTCTCTCACGCTCCTAGCCTCTCTACTGCTAGCCTGTTCTCTCACTCTCATAGCCTCTCCACGGCTAGCCTGTTCTCTCTCACCCTCCTAGCCTCTCTACTGCTAGCCTGTTCTCTCACACTCCTAGCCTCTCCACTGCTAGCCTGTTCTCTCACGCTCCTAGCCTCTCCACTGCTAGCCTGTTCTCTCTCTCCTAGCCTCTCCACTGCTAGCCTGTTCTCTCACCCTCCTAGCCTCTCCACTGCTAGCCTGTTCTCTCTCACTCTCCTAGCCTCTCCACTGCCTGCCTGTTCTCTCTCACTCTCCTAGCCTCTCCACTGCTAGCCTGTTCTCTCTCACGCTCCTAGCCTCTCCACTGCTAGCCTGTTCTCTCACCCTCCTAGCCTCTCCACTGCTAGCCTGTTCTCTCTCACGCTCCTAGCCTCTCTACTGCTAGCCTGTTCCCTCACGCTCCTAGCCTCTCCACTGCTAGCCTGTTCTCTCTCACTCTCCTAGCCTCTCCACTGCTAGCCTGTTCTCTCACCCTCCTAGCCTCTCCACTGCTAGCCTGTTCTCTCTCACTTTCCTAGCCTCTCCACTGCCTGCCTGTTCTCTCTCACTCTCCTAGCCTCTCCACTGCTAGCCTGTTCTCTGACGCTCCTAGCCTCTCCACTGCTAGCCTGTTCTCTCACCCTCCTAGCCTCTCCACTGCTAGCCTGTTCTCTCTCACGCTCCTAGCCTCTCTACTGCTAGCCTATTCTCTCACGCTCCTAGCCTCTCCACTGCTAGCCTGTTCTCTCACTCTCCTAGCCTCTCCACTGCTAGCCTGTGCTCTCACTCTCCTAGCCTCTCCACTGCTAGCCTGTTCTCTCTCTCCTAGCCTCTCCACTGCTAGCCTGTTCTCTCTCACTCTCCTAGCCTCTCCACTGCTAGCCTGTTCTCTCTCACTCTCCTAGCCTCTCCACTGCTAGCCTGTTCTCTCTCACGCTCCTAGCCTCTCTACTGCTAGCCTATTCTCTCACGCTCCTAGCCTCTCCACTGCTAGCCTGTTCTCTCACTCTCCTAGCCTCTCCACTGCTAGCCTGTGCTCTCACTCTCCTAGCCTCTCCACTGCTAGCCTGTGCTCTCACTCTCCTAGCCTCTCCACTGCTAGCCTGTTCTCTCTCTCCTAGCCTCTCCACTGCTAGCCTGTTCTCTCTCACTCTCCTAGCCTCTCCACTGCTAGCCTGTTCTCTCTCACTCTCCTAGCCTCTCCACTGCTAGCCTGTTCTCTCTCACGCTCCTAGCCTCTCTACTGCTAGCCTGTTCTCTCACTCTCATAGCCTCTCCACGGCTCGCCTGTTCTCTCTCACCCTCCTAGCCTCTCTACTGCTAGCCTGTTCTCTCACGCTCCTAGCCTCTCCACTGCTAGCCTGTTCTCTCACGCTCCTTAGCCTCTCCACTGCTAGCCTGTTCTCTCTCTCACTCTCCTAGCCTCTCCACTGCTAGCCTGTTCTCTCTCACGCTCCTAGCCTCTCTACTGCTAGCCTGTTCTCTCACTCTCCTTAGTCTCTCCACTGCTAGCCTGTTCTCTCACGCTCCTAGCCTCTCCACTGCTAGCCTGTTCTCTCTCACGCTCCTAGCCTCTCCACTGCTGCCCTGTTCTCTCTCCAAGCCTCTCCACTGCTAGCCTGTGCTCTCACCCTCCTGGCCTCTCCACTGCTAGCCTGTTCTCTCACGCTCCTAGCCTCTCCACTGCTAGCCTGTTCTCTCTCTCCTAGCCTCCCCACTGCTAGCCTGTTCTCTCACGCTCCTAGCCTCTCCACTGCTAGCCTGTTCTCTCACCCTCCTAGCCTCTCCACTGCTAGCCTGTTCTCTCACCCTCCTAGCCTCTCCACTGCTAGCCTGTTCTCTCACTCTCCTAGCCTCTCCACTGCCTGCCTGTTTTCTCTCACGCTCCTAGCCTCTCTACTGCTAGCCTGTTCTCTCACGCTCCTAGCCTCTCCACTGCTAGCCTGTTCTCTCACTCTCCTAGTCTCTCCACTGCTAGCCTGTTCTCTCACTCTCCTAGTCTCTCCACTGCTAGCCTGTTCTCTCACTCTCCTAGCCTCTCCACTGCTAGCCTGTTCTCTCTCACTCTCCTAGCCTCTCCACTGCTAGCCTGTTATCTCTCACTCTCCTAGCCTCTCCACTCCTAGCCTGTTCTCTCTCACGCTCCTAGCCTCTCTACTGCTAGCCTGTTCTCTCACTCTCATAGCCTCTCCACGGCTAGCCTGTTCTCTCTCACCCTCCTAGCCTCTCTACTGCTAGCCTGTTCTCTCACGCTCCTAGCCTCTCCACTGCTAGCCTGTTCTCTCACGCTCCTAGCCTCTCCACTGCTAGCCTGTTCTCTCACCCTCCTAGCCTCTCCACTGCTAGCCTGTTCTCTCTCACTCTCCTAGCCTCTCCACTGCTAGCCTGTTCTCTCACCCTCCTAGCCTCTCCACTGCTAGCCTGTTCTCTCTCACTCTCCTAGCCTCTCCACTGCCTGCCTGTTCTCTCTCACTCTCCTAGCCTCTCCACTGCTAGCCTGTTCTGTCTCACGCTCCTAGCCTCTCCACTGCTAGCCTGTTCTCTCACCCTCCTAGCTTCTCCACTGCTAGCCTGTTCTCTCTCACGCTCCTAGCCTCTCTACTGCTAGCCTGTTCTCTCACGCTCCTAGCCTCTCCACTGCTAGCCTGTTCTCTCACTCTACTAGCCTCTCCACTGCTAGCCTGTTCTCTCACTCTCCTAGCCTCCACTGGTAGCCTGTTCTCTCTCTCTCTCCTAGCCTCTCCACTGCTAGCCTGTTCTCTCTCACTCTCCTAGCCTCTCCACTGCTAGCCTGTTCTCTCTCACTCTCCTAGCCTCTCCACTGCTAGCCTGTTCTCTCTCACGCTCCTAGCCTCTCTACTGCTAGCCTGTTCTCTCACGCTCCTAGCCTCTCCACTGCTAGCCTGTTCTCTCACGTTCCTTAGCCTCTCCACTGCTAGCCTGTTCTCTCTCTCACTCTCCTAGCCTCTCCACTGCTAGCCTGTTCTCTCTCACGCTCCTAGCCTCTCTACTGCTAGCCTGTTCTCTCACTCTCCTTAGCCTCTCCACTGCTAGCCTGTGCTCTCATGCTCCTAGCCTCTCCACTGCTAGCCTGTTCTCTCTCACGCTCCTAGCCTCTCCACTGCTGCCCTGTTCTCTCTCTCCAAGCCTCTCCGCTGCTAGCCTGTTCTCTCACCCTCTCCTAGCCTCTCCACTGCTAGCCTGTTCTCTCACCCTCTCCTAGCCTCTCCACTGCTAGCCTGTTCTCTCTCACTCTGCTAGCCTCTCCACTGCAAGCGTGTTCTCTCTCCCTCTCCTAGCCTCTCCACTGCTAGCCTGTTCTCTCACCCTCCTGGCCTCTCCACTGCTAGCCTGTTCTCTCACGCTCCTGGCCTCTCCACTGCTAGCCTGTTCTCTCACGCTCCTAGCCTCTCCACTGCTAGCCTGTTCTCTCACGCTCCTAGCCTCTCCACTGCTAGCCTGTTCTCTCACGCTCCTAGCCTCTCCACTGCTAGCCTGTTCTCTCACCCTCCTAGCCTCTCCACTGCTAGCCTGTTCTCTCTCACTCTCCTAGCCTCTCCACTGCTAGCCTGTTCTCTCACCCTCCTAGCCTCTCCACTGCTAGCCTGTTCTCTCTCACTCTCCTAGCCTCTCCACTGCCTGCCTGTTCTCTCTCACTCTCCAAGCCTCTCCACTGCTAGCCTGTTCTGTCTCACGCTCCTAGCCTCTCCACTGCTAGCCTGTTCTCTCACCCTCCTAGCTTCTCCACTGCTAGCCTGTTCTCTCTCACGCTCCTAGCCTCTCTACTGCTAGCCTGTTCTCTCACGCTCCTAGCCTCTCCACTGCTAGCCTGTTCTCTCACTCTACTAGCCTCTCCACTGCTAGCCTGTTCTCTCACTCTCCTAGCCTCCACTGGTAGCCTGTTCTCTCTCTCTCTCCTAGCCTCTCCACTGCTAGCCTGTTCTCTCTCACTCTCCTAGCCTCTCCACTGCTAGCCTGTTCTCTCTCACTCTCCTAGCCTCTCCACTGCTAGCCTGTTCTCTCTCACGCTCCTAGCCTCTCTACTGCTAGCCTGTTCTCTCACGCTCCTAGCCTCTCCACTGCTAGCCTGTTCTCTCACGTTCCTTAGCCTCTCCACTGCTAGCCTGTTCTCTCTCTCACTCTCCTAGCCTCTCCACTGCTAGCCTGTTCTCTCTCACGCTCCTAGCCTCTCTACTGCTAGCCTGTTCTCTCACTCTCCTTAGCCTCTCCACTGCTAGCCTGTGCTCTCATGCTCCTAGCCTCTCCACTGCTAGCCTGTTCTCTCTCACGCTCCTAGCCTCTCCACTGCTGCCCTGTTCTCTCTCTCCAAGCCTCTCCGCTGCTAGCCTGTTCTCTCACCCTCTCCTAGCCTCTCCACTGCTAGCCTGTTCTCTCACCCTCTCCTAGCCTCTCCACTGCTAGCCTGTTCTCTCTCACTCTGCTAGCCTCTCCACTGCTCGCGTGTTCTCTCTCCCTCTCCTAGCCTCTCCACTGCTAGCCTGTTCTCTCACCCTCCTGGCCTCTCCACTGCTAGCCTGTTCTCTCACGCTCCTGGCCTCTCCACTGCTAGCCTGTTCTCTCACGCTCCTAGCCTCTCCACTGCTAGCCTGTTCTCTCACGCTCCTAGCCTCTCCACTGCTAGCCTGTTCTCTCACCCTCCTAGCCTCTCCACTGCTAGCCTGTTCTCTCTCACCCTCCTAGCCTCTCCACTGCTAGCCTGTTCTCTCTCACTCTCCTAGCCTCTCCACTGCTAGCCTGTTCTCTCACCCTCCTAGCCTCTCCACTGCTAGCCTGTTCTCTCTCTCTCCTAGCCTCTCCACTGCCTGCCTGTTCTCTCTCACTCTCCTAGCCTCTCCACTGCTAGCCTGTTCTCTCTCACGCTCCTAGCCTCTCCACTGCTAGCCTGTTCTCTCACCCTCCTAGCCTCTCCACTGCTAGCCTGTTCTCTCTCACGCTCCTAGCCTCTCTACTGCTAGCCTGTTCTCTCACTCTCCTAGCCTCTCCACTGCTAGCCTGTTCTCTCTCTCCTAGCCTCTCCACTGCTAGCCTGTTCTCTCTCACTCTCCTAGCCTCTCCACTGCTAGCCTGTTCTCTCTCACTCTCCTAGCCTCTCCACTGCTAGCCTGTTATCTCTCACTCTCCTAGCCTCTCCACTGCTAGCCTGTTCTCTCTCACGCTCCTAGCCTCTACTGCTAGCCTGTTCTCTCACTCTCATAGCCTCTCCACGGCTAGCCTGTTCTCTCTCACCCTCCTAGCCTCTCCACTGCTAGCCTGTTCTCTCTCACTCTCCTAGCCTCTCCACTGCTAGCCTGTTCTCTCTCTCACTCTCCTAGCCTCTCCACTGCTAGCCTGTTCTCTCTCACGCTCCTAGCCTCTCTACTGCTAGCCTGTTCTCTCACTCTCCTTAGCCTCTCCACTGCTAGCCTGTTCTCTCACGCTCCTAGCCTCTCCACTGCTAGCCTGTTCTCTCTCACGCTCCTAGCCTCTTCACTGCTAGCCTGTTCTCTCACTCTCCTAGCCTCTCCACTGCTAGCCTGTTCTCTCACTCTCCTAGCCTCTCCACTGCTAGCCTGTTCTCTCACTCTCCTAGCCTCTCCACTGCTAGCCTGTTATCTCTCACTCTCCTAGCCTCTCCACTGCTAGCCTGTTCTCTCACGCTCCTAGCCTCTCTACTGCTAGCCTGTTCTCTCACTCTCATAGCCTCTCCACGGCTAGCCTGTTCTCTCTCACCCTCCTAGCCTCTCTACTGCTAGCCTGTTCTCTCACACTCCTAGCCTCTCCACTGCTAGCCTGTTCTCTCACGCTCCTAGCCTCTCCACTGCTAGCCTGTTCTCTCTCTCCTAGCCTCTCCACTGCTAGCCTGTTCTCTCACCCTCCTAGCCTCTCCACTGCTAGCCTGTTCTCTCTCACTCTCCTAGCCTCTCCACTGCCTGCCTGTTCTCTCTCACTCTCCTAGCCTCTCCACTGCTAGCCTGTTCTCTCTCACGCTCCTAGCCTCTCCACTGCTAGCCTGTTCTCTCACCCTCCTAGCCTCTCCACTGCTAGCCTGTTCTCTCTCACGCTCCTAGCCTCTCTACTGCTAGCCTGTTCCCTCACGCTCCTAGCCTCTCCACTGCTAGCCTGTTCTCTCACGCTCCTAGCCTCTCCACTGCTAGCCTATTCGCTCTCTCCTAGCCTCTCTACTGCTAGCCTGTTCTCTCACGCTCCTAGCCACTCCACTGCTAGCCTATTCTCTCACCCTCCTTAGCCTCTCCACTGCTAGCCTGTTCTCTCTCACTCTCCTAGCCTCTCCACTGCTAGCCTGTTCTCTCTCTCACTCTCCTAGCCTCTCCACTGCTAGCCTGTTCTCTCTCACGCTCCTAGCCTCTCTACTGCTAGCCTGTTCTCTCACTCTCCTTAGCCTCTCCACTGCTAGCCTGTTCTCTCACGCTCCTAGCCTCTCCACTGCTAGCCTGTTCTCTCTCACGCTCCTAGCCTCTCCACTGCTGCCCTGTTCTCTCTCTCCAAGCCTCTCCACTGCTAGCCTGTTCTCTCACTCTCCTAGCCTCTCCACTGCTAGCCTGTTCTCTCACCCTCTCCTAGCCTCTCCACTGCTAGCCTGTTCTCTCACCCTCTCCTAGCCTCTCCACTGCTAGCCTGTTCTCTCTCCCTCTCCTAGCCTCTCCACTGCTCGCCTGCTCTCTCTTTCTCCTAGCCTCTCCACTGCTAGCCTGTTCTCTCTCACGCTCCTAGCCTCTCCACTGCTAGCCTGTTCTCTCACCCTCCTGGCCTCTCCACTGCTAGCCTGTTCTCTCACGCTCCTAGCCTCTCCACTGCTAGCCTGTTCTCTCACCCTCCTAGCCTCTCCACTGCTAGCCTGTTCTCTCACTCTCCTAGCCTCTCCACTGCTAGCCTGTTCTCTCACCCTCCTAGCCTCTCCACTGCTAGCCTGTTCTCTCACTCTCCTAGCCTCTCCACTGCTAGCCTGTTCTCTCACCCTCCTAGCCTCTCCACTGCTAGCCTGTTCTCTCACCTTCCTAGCCTCTCCACTGCTAGCCTGTTCTCTCTCACGCTCCTAGCCTCTCTACTGCTAGCCTGTTCTCTCACGCTCCTAGCCTCTTCACTGCTAGCCTGTTCTCTCACTCTCCTAGCCTCTCCACTGCTAGCCTGTTCTCTCACTCTCCTAGCCTCTCCACTGCTAGCCTGTTCTCTCACTCTCCTAGCCTCTCCACTGCTAGCCTGTTATCTCTCACTCTCCTAGCCTCTCCACTGCTAGCCTGTTCTCTCACGCTCCTAGCCTCTCCACTGCTAGCCTGTTATCTCTCACTCTCCTAGCCTCTCCACTGCTAGCCTGTTCTCTCACGCTCCTAGCCTCTCTACTGCTAGCCTGTTCTCTCACTCTCATAGCCTCTCCACGGCTAGCCTGTTCTCTCTCACCCTCCTAGCCTCTCTACTGCTAGCCTGTTCTCTCACACTCCTAGCCTCTCCACTGCTAGCCTGTTCTCTCACGCTCCTAGCCTCTCCACTGCTAGCCTGTTCTCTCTCTCCTAGCCTCTCCACTGCTAGCCTGTTCTCTCACCCTCCTAGCCTCTCCACTGCTAGCCTGTTCTCTCTCACTCTCCTAGCCTCTCCACTGCCTGCCTGTTCTCTCTCACTCTCCTAGCCTCTCCACTGCTAGCCTGTTCTCTCTCACGCTCCTAGCCTCTCCACTGCTAGCCTGTTCTCTCACCCTCCTAGCCTCTCCACTGCTAGCCTGTTCTCTCTCACGCTCCTAGCCTCTCTACTGCTAGCCTGTTCCCTCACGCTCCTAGCCTCTCCACTGCTAGCCTGTTCTCTCTCACTCTCCTAGCCTCTCCACTGCTAGCCTGTTCTCTCACCCTCCTAGCCTCTCCACTGCTAGCCTGTTCTCTCTCACTTTCCTAGCCTCTCCACTGCCTGCCTGTTCTCTCTCACTCTCCTAGCCTCTCCACTGCTAGCCTGTTCTCTGACGCTCCTAGCCTCTCCACTGCTAGCCTGTTCTCTCACCCTCCTAGCCTCTCCACTGCTAGCCTGTTCTCTCTCACGCTCCTAGCCTCTCTACTGCTAGCCTATTCTCTCACGCTCCTAGCCTCTCCACTGCTAGCCTGTTCTCTCACTCTCCTAGCCTCTCCACTGCTAGCCTGTGCTCTCACTCTCCTAGCCTCTCCACTGCTAGCCTGTTCTCTCTCTCCTAGCCTCTCCACTGCTAGCCTGTTCTCTCTCACTCTCCTAGCCTCTCCACTGCTAGCCTGTTCTCTCTCACTCTCCTAGCCTCTCCACTGCTAGCCTGTTCTCTCTCACGCTCCTAGCCTCTCTACTGCTAGCCTATTCTCTCACGCTCCTAGCCTCTCCACTGCTAGCCTGTTCTCTCACTCTCCTAGCCTCTCCACTGCTAGCCTGTGCTCTCACTCTCCTAGCCTCTCCACTGCTAGCCTGTGCTCTCACTCTCCTAGCCTCTCCACTGCTAGCCTGTTCTCTCTCTCCTAGCCTCTCCACTGCTAGCCTGTTCTCTCTCACTCTCCTAGCCTCTCCACTGCTAGCCTGTTCTCTCTCACTCTCCTAGCCTCTCCACTGCTAGCCTGTTCTCTCTCACGCTCCTAGCCTCTCTACTGCTAGCCTGTTCTCTCACTCTCATAGCCTCTCCACGGCTCGCCTGTTCTCTCTCACCCTCCTAGCCTCTCTACTGCTAGCCTGTTCTCTCACGCTCCTAGCCTCTCCACTGCTAGCCTGTTCTCTCACGCTCCTTAGCCTCTCCACTGCTAGCCTGTTCTCTCTCTCACTCTCCTAGCCTCTCCACTGCTAGCCTGTTCTCTCTCACGCTCCTAGCCTCTCTACTGCTAGCCTGTTCTCTCACTCTCCTTAGTCTCTCCACTGCTAGCCTGTTCTCTCACGCTCCTAGCCTCTCCACTGCTAGCCTGTTCTCTCTCACGCTCCTAGCCTCTCCACTGCTGCCCTGTTCTCTCTCCAAGCCTCTCCACTGCTAGCCTGTTCTCTCACCCTCCTGGCCTCTCCACTGCTAGCCTGTTCTCTCACGCTCCTAGCCTCTCCACTGCTAGCCTGTTCTCTCTCTCCTAGCCTCCCCACTGCTAGCCTGTTCTCTCACGCTCCTAGCCTCTCCACTGCTAGCCTGTTCTCTCACCCTCCTAGCCTCTCCACTGCTAGCCTGTTCTCTCACTCTCCTAGCCTCTCCACTGCCTGCCTGTTTTCTCTCACGCTCCTAGCCTCTCTACTGCTAGCCTGTTCTCTCACGCTCCTAGCCTCTCCACTGCTAGCCTGTTCTCTCACTCTCCTAGTCTCTCCACTGCTAGCCTGTTCTCTCACTCTCCTAGTCTCTCCACTGCTAGCCTGTTCTCTCACTCTCCTAGCCTCTCCACTGCTAGCCTGTTCTCTCTCACTCTCCTAGCCTCTCCACTGCTAGCCTGTTATCTCTCACTCTCCTAGCCTCTCCACTCCTAGCCTGTTCTCTCTCACGCTCCTAGCCTCTCTACTGCTAGCCTGTTCTCTCACTCTCATAGCCTCTCCACGGCTAGCCTGTTCTCTCTCACCCTCCTAGCCTCTCTACTGCTAGCCTGTTCTCTCACGCTCCTAGCCTCTCCACTGCTAGCCTGTTCTCTCACGCTCCTAGCCTCTCCACTGCTAGCCTGTTCTCTCACCCTCCTAGCCTCTCCACTGCTAGCCTGTTCTCTCTCACTCTCCTAGCCTCTCCACTGCTAGCCTGTTCTCTCACCCTCCTAGCCTCTCCACTGCTAGCCTGTTCTCTCTCACTCTCCTAGCCTCTCCACTGCCTGCCTGTTCTCTCTCACTCTCCTAGCCTCTCCACTGCTAGCCTGTTCTGTCTCACGCTCCTAGCCTCTCCACTGCTAGCCTGTTCTCTCACCCTCCTAGCTTCTCCACTGCTAGCCTGTTCTCTCTCACGCTCCTAGCCTCTCTACTGCTAGCCTGTTCTCTCACGCTCCTAGCCTCTCCACTGCTAGCCTGTTCTCTCACTCTACTAGCCTCTCCACTGCTAGCCTGTTCTCTCACTCTCCTAGCCTCCACTGGTAGCCTGTTCTCTCTCTCTCTCCTAGCCTCTCCACTGCTAGCCTGTTCTCTCTCACTCTCCTAGCCTCTCCACTGCTAGCCTGTTCTCTCTCACTCTCCTAGCCTCTCCACTGCTAGCCTGTTCTCTCTCACGCTCCTAGCCTCTCCACTGCTAGCCTGTTCTCTCACGTTCCTTAGCCTCTCCACTGCTAGCCTGTTCTCTCTCTCACTCTCCTAGCCTCTCCACTGCTAGCCTGTTCTCTCTCACGCTCCTAGCCTCTCTACTGCTAGCCTGTTCTCTCACTCTCCTTAGCCTCTCCAATGCTAGCCTGTGCTCTCATGCTCCTAGCCTCTCCACTGCTAGCCTGTTCTCTCTCACGCTCCTAGCCTCTCCACTGCTGCCCTGTTCTCTCTCTCCAAGCCTCTCCGCTGCTAGCCTGTTCTCTCACCCTCTCCTAGCCTCTCCACTGCTAGCCTGTTCTCTCACCCTCTCCTAGCCTCTCCACTGCTAGCCTGTTCTCTCTCACTCTGCTAGCCTCTCCACTGCTCGCGTGTTCTCTCTCCCTCTCCTAGCCTCTCCACTGCTAGCCTGTTCTCTCACCCTCCTGGCCTCTCCACTGCTAGCCTGTTCTCTCACGCTCCTGGCCTCTCCACTGCTAGCCTGTTCTCTCACGCTCCTAGCCTCTCCACTGCTAGCCTGTTCTCTCACGCTCCTAGCCTCTCCACTGCTAGCCTGTTCTCTCACCCTCCTAGCCTCTCCACTGCTAGCCTGTTCTCTCTCACCCTCCTAGCCTCTCCACTGCTAGCCTGTTCTCTCTCACTCTCCTAGCCTCTCCACTGCTAGCCTGTTCTCTCACCCTCCTAGCCTCTCCACTGCTAGCCTGTTCTCTCTCTCTCCTAGCCTCTCCACTGCCTGCCTGTTCTCTCTCACTCTCCTAGCCTCTCCACTGCTAGCCTGTTCGCTCTCACGCTCCTAGCCTCTCCACTGCTAGCCTGTTCTCTCACCCTCCTAGCCTCTCCACTGCTAGCCTGTTCTCTCTCACGCTCCTAGCCTCTCTACTGCTAGCCTGTTCTCTCACTCTCCTAGCCTCTCCACTGCTAGCCTGTTCTCTCTCTCCTAGCCTCTCCACTGCTAGCCTGTTCTCTCTCACTCTCCTAGCCTCTCCACTGCTAGCCTGTTCTCTCTCACTCTCCTAGCCTCTCCACTGCTAGCCTGTTATCTCTCACTCTCCTAGCCTCTCCACTGCTAGCCTGTTCTCTCTCACGCTCCTAGCCTCTACTGCTAGCCTGTTCTCTCACTCTCATAGCCTCTCCACGGCTAGCCTGTTCTCTCTCACCCTCCTAGCCTCTCCACTGCTAGCCTGTTCTCTCTCACTCTCCTAGCCTCTCCACTGCTAGCCTGTTCTCTCTCTCACTCTCCTAGCCTCTCCACTGCTAGCCTGTTCTCTCTCACGCTCCTAGCCTCTCTACTGCTAGCCTGTTCTCTCACTCTCCTTAGCCTCTCCACTGCTAGCCTGTTCTCTCACGCTCCTAGCCTCTCCACTGCTAGCCTGTTCTCTCTCACGCTCCTAGCCTCTCCACTGCTGCCCTGTTCTCTCTCTCCAAGCCTCTCCACTGCTAGCCTGTTCTCTCTCACTCTCCTAGCCTCTCCACTGCTAGCCTGTTCTCTCTCACTCTCCTAGCCTCTCCACTGCTAGCCTGTTATCTCTCACTCTCCTAGCCTCTCCACTGCTAGCCTGTTCTCTCTCACGCTCCTAGCCTCTACTGCTAGCCTGTTCTCTCACTCTCATAGCCTCTCCACGGCTAGCCTGTTCTCTCTCACCCTCCTAGCCTCTCCACTGCTAGCCTGTTCTCTCTCACTCTCCTAGCCTCTCCACTGCTAGCCTGTTCTCTCTCTCACTCTCCTAGCCTCTCCACTGCTAGCCTGTTCTCTCTCACGCTCCTAGCCTCTCTACTGCTAGCCTGTTCTCTCACTCTCCTTAGCCTCTCCACTGCTAGCCTGTTCTCTCACGCTCCTAGCCTCTCCACTGCTAGCCTGTTCTCTCTCACGCTCCTAGCCTCTCCACTGCTGCCCTGTTCTCTCTCTCCAAGCCTCTCCACTGCTAGCCTGTTCTCTCACTCTCCTAGCCTCTCCACTGCTAGCCTGTTCTCTCACCCTCTCCTAGCCTCTCCACTGCTAGCCTGTTCTCTCACCCTCTCCTAGCCTCTCCACTGCTAGCCTGTTCTCTCTCCCTCTCCTAGCCTCTCCACTGCTCGCCTGCTCTCTCTTTCTCCTAGCCTCTCCACTGCTAGCCTGTTCTCTCTCACGCTCCTAGCCTCTCCACTGCTAGCCTGTTCTCTCACCCTCCTGGCCTCTCCACTGCTAGCCTGTTCTCTCACGCTCCTAGCCTCTCCACTGCTAGCCTGTTCTCTCACCCTCCTAGCCTCTCCACTGCTAGCCTGTTCTCTCACTCTCCTAGCCTCTCCACTGCTAGCCTGTTCTCTCACCCTCCTAGCCTCTCCACTGCTAGCCTGTTCTCTCACTCTCCTAGCCTCTCCACTGCTAGCCTGTTCTCTCACCTTCCTAGCCTCTCCACTGCTAGCCTGTTCTCTCTCACGCTCCTAGCCTCTCTACTGCTAGCCTGTTCTCTCACGCTCCTAGCCTCTTCACTGCTAGCCTGTTCTCTCACTCTCCTAGCCTCTCCACTGCTAGCCTGTTCTCTCACTCTCCTAGCCTCTCCACTGCTAGCCTGTTCTCTCACTCTCCTAGCCTCTCCACTGCTAGCCTGTTATCTCTCACTCTCCTAGCCTCTCCACTGCTAGCCTGTTCTCTCACGCTCCTAGCCTCTCCACTGCTAGCCTGTTATCTCTCACTCTCCTAGCCTCTCCACTGCTAGCCTGTTCTCTCACGCTCCTAGCCTCTCTACTGCTAGCCTGTTCTCTCACTCTCATAGCCTCTCCACGGCTAGCCTGTTCTCTCTCACCCTCCTAGCCTCTCTACTGCTAGCCTGTTCTCTCACACTCCTAGCCTCTCCACTGCTAGCCTGTTCTCTCACGCTCCTAGCCTCTCCACTGCTAGCCTGTTCTCTCTCTCCTAGCCTCTCCACTGCTAGCCTGTTCTCTCACCCTCCTAGCCTCTCCACTGCTAGCCTGTTCTCTCTCACTCTCCTAGCCTCTCCACTGCCTGCCTGTTCTCTCTCACTCTCCTAGCCTCTCCACTGCTAGCCTGTTCTCTCTCACGCTCCTAGCCTCTCCACTGCTAGCCTGTTCTCTCACCCTCCTAGCCTCTCCACTGCTAGCCTGTTCTCTCTCACGCTCCTAGCCTCTCTACTGCTAGCCTGTTCCCTCACGCTCCTAGCCTCTCCACTGCTAGCCTGTTCTCTCTCACTCTCCTAGCCTCTCCACTGCTAGCCTGTTCTCTCACCCTCCTAGCCTCTCCACTGCTAGCCTGTTCTCTCTCACTTTCCTAGCCTCTCCACTGCCTGCCTGTTCTCTCTCACTCTCCTAGCCTCTCCACTGCTAGCCTGTTCTCTGACGCTCCTAGCCTCTCCACTGCTAGCCTGTTCTCTCACCCTCCTAGCCTCTCCACTGCTAGCCTGTTCTCTCTCACGCTCCTAGCCTCTCTACTGCTAGCCTATTCTCTCACGCTCCTAGCCTCTCCACTGCTAGCCTGTTCTCTCACTCTCCTAGCCTCTCCACTGCTAGCCTGTGCTCTCACTCTCCTAGCCTCTCCACTGCTAGCCTGTTCTCTCTCTCCTAGCCTCTCCACTGCTAGCCTGTTCTCTCTCACTCTCCTAGCCTCTCCACTGCTAGCCTGTTCTCTCTCACTCTCCTAGCCTCTCCACTGCTAGCCTGTTCTCTCTCACGCTCCTAGCCTCTCTACTGCTAGCCTATTCTCTCACGCTCCTAGCCTCTCCACTGCTAGCCTGTTCTCTCACTCTCCTAGCCTCTCCACTGCTAGCCTGTGCTCTCACTCTCCTAGCCTCTCCACTGCTAGCCTGTGCTCTCACTCTCCTAGCCTCTCCACTGCTAGCCTGTTCTCTCTCTCCTAGCCTCTCCACTGCTAGCCTGTTCTCTCTCACTCTCCTAGCCTCTCCACTGCTAGCCTGTTCTCTCTCACTCTCCTAGCCTCTCCACTGCTAGCCTGTTCTCTCTCACGCTCCTAGCCTCTCTACTGCTAGCCTGTTCTCTCACTCTCATAGCCTCTCCACGGCTCGCCTGTTCTCTCTCACCCTCCTAGCCTCTCTACTGCTAGCCTGTTCTCTCACGCTCCTAGCCTCTCCACTGCTAGCCTGTTCTCTCACGCTCCTTAGCCTCTCCACTGCTAGCCTGTTCTCTCTCTCACTCTCCTAGCCTCTCCACTGCTAGCCTGTTCTCTCTCACGCTCCTAGCCTCTCTACTGCTAGCCTGTTCTCTCACTCTCCTTAGTCTCTCCACTGCTAGCCTGTTCTCTCACGCTCCTAGCCTCTCCACTGCTAGCCTGTTCTCTCTCACGCTCCTAGCCTCTCCACTGCTGCCCTGTTCTCTCTCCAAGCCTCTCCACTGCTAGCCTGTTCTCTCACCCTCCTGGCCTCTCCACTGCTAGCCTGTTCTCTCACGCTCCTAGCCTCTCCACTGCTAGCCTGTTCTCTCTCTCCTAGCCTCCCCACTGCTAGCCTGTTCTCTCACGCTCCTAGCCTCTCCACTGCTAGCCTGTTCTCTCACCCTCCTAGCCTCTCCACTGCTAGCCTGTTCTCTCACTCTCCTAGCCTCTCCACTGCCTGCCTGTTTTCTCTCACGCTCCTAGCCTCTCTACTGCTAGCCTGTTCTCTCACGCTCCTAGCCTCTCCACTGCTAGCCTGTTCTCTCACTCTCCTAGTCTCTCCACTGCTAGCCTGTTCTCTCACTCTCCTAGTCTCTCCACTGCTAGCCTGTTCTCTCACTCTCCTAGCCTCTCCACTGCTAGCCTGTTCTCTCTCACTCTCCTAGCCTCTCCACTGCTAGCCTGTTATCTCTCACTCTCCTAGCCTCTCCACTCCTAGCCTGTTCTCTCTCACGCTCCTAGCCTCTCTACTGCTAGCCTGTTCTCTCACTCTCATAGCCTCTCCACGGCTAGCCTGTTCTCTCTCACCCTCCTAGCCTCTCTACTGCTAGCCTGTTCTCTCACGCTCCTAGCCTCTCCACTGCTAGCCTGTTCTCTCACGCTCCTAGCCTCTCCACTGCTAGCCTGTTCTCTCACCCTCCTAGCCTCTCCACTGCTAGCCTGTTCTCTCTCACTCTCCTAGCCTCTCCACTGCTAGCCTGTTCTCTCACCCTCCTAGCCTCTCCACTGCTAGCCTGTTCTCTCTCACTCTCCTAGCCTCTCCACTGCCTGCCTGTTCTCTCTCACTCTCCTAGCCTCTCCACTGCTAGCCTGTTCTGTCTCACGCTCCTAGCCTCTCCACTGCTAGCCTGTTCTCTCACCCTCCTAGCTTCTCCACTGCTAGCCTGTTCTCTCTCACGCTCCTAGCCTCTCTACTGCTAGCCTGTTCTCTCACGCTCCTAGCCTCTCCACTGCTAGCCTGTTCTCTCACTCTACTAGCCTCTCCACTGCTAGCCTGTTCTCTCACTCTCCTAGCCTCCACTGGTAGCCTGTTCTCTCTCTCTCTCCTAGCCTCTCCACTGCTAGCCTGTTCTCTCTCACTCTCCTAGCCTCTCCACTGCTAGCCTGTTCTCTCTCACTCTCCTAGCCTCTCCACTGCTAGCCTGTTCTCTCTCACGCTCCTAGCCTCTCTACTGCTAGCCTGTTCTCTCACGCTCCTAGCCTCTCCACTGCTAGCCTGTTCTCTCACGTTCCTTAGCCTCTCCACTGCTAGCCTGTTCTCTCTCTCACTCTCCTAGCCTCTCCACTGCTAGCCTGTTCTCTCTCACGCTCCTAGCCTCTCTACTGCTACCCTGTTCTCTCACTCTCCTTAGCCTCTCCACTGCTAGCCTGTGCTCTCATGCTCCTAGCCTCTCCACTGCTAGCCTGTTCTCTCTCACGCTCCTAGCCTCTCCACTGCTGCCCTGTTCTCTCTCTCCAAGCCTCTCCGCTGCTAGCCTGTTCTCTCACTCTCCTAGCCTCTCCACTGCTAGCCTGTTCTCTCACCCTCTCCTAGCCTCTCCACTGCTAGCCTGTTCTCTCACCCTCTCCTAGCCTCTCCACTGCTAGCCTGTTCTCTCTCACTCTGCTAGCCTCTCCACTGCTCGCGTGTTCTCTCTCCCTCTCCTAGCCTCTCCACTGCTAGCCTGTTCTCTCACGCTCCTAGCCTCTCCACTGCTAGCCTGTTCTCTCTCACTCTCCTAGCCTCTCCACTGCTAGCCTGTTCTCTCTCACGCTCCTAGCCTCTCTACTGCTAGCCTGTTCTCTCACGCTCCTAGCCTCTCCACTGCTAGCCTGTTCTCTCACGTTCCTTAGCCTCTCCACTGCTAGCCTGTTCTCTCTCTCACTCTCCTAGCCTCTCCACTGCTAGCCTGTTCTCTCTCACGCTCCTAGCCTCTCTACTGCTAGCCTGTTCTCTCACTCTCCTTAGCCTCTCCACTGCTAGCCTGTGCTCTCATGCTCCTAGCCTCTCCACTGCTAGCCTGTTCTCTCTCACGCTCCTAGCCTCTCCACTGCTGCCCTGTTCTCTCTCTCCAAGCCTCTCCGCTGCTAGCCTGTTCTCTCACTCTCCTAGCCTCTCCACTGCTAGCCTGTTCTCTCACCCTCTCCTAGCCTCTCCACTGCTAGCCTGTTCTCTCACCCTCTCCTAGCCTCTCCACTGCTAGCCTGTTCTCTCTCACTCTGCTAGCCTCTCCACTGCTCGCGTGTTCTCTCTCCCTCTCCTAGCCTCTCCACTGCTAGCCTGTTCTCTCACCCTCCTGGCCTCTCCACTGCTAGCCTGTTCTCTCACGCTCCTGGCCTCTCCACTGCTAGCCTGTTCTCTCACGCTCCTAGCCTCTCCACTGCTAGCCTGTTCTCTCACGCTCCTAGCCTCTCCACTGCTAGCCTGTTCTCTCACCCTCCTAGCCTCTCCACTGCTAGCCTGTTCTCTCTCACCCTCCTAGCCTCTCCACTGCTAGCCTGTTCTCTCTCACTCTCCTAGCCTCTCCACTGCTAGCCTGTTCTCTCACCCTCCTAGCCTCTCCACTGCTAGCCTGTTCTCTCTCTCTCCTAGCCTCTCCACTGCCTGCCTGTTCTCTCTCACTCTCCTAGCCTCTCCACTGCTAGCCTGTTCTCTCTCACGCTCCTAGCCTCTCCACTGCTAGCCTGTTCTCTCACCCTCCTAGCCTCTCCACTGCTAGCCTGTTCTCTCTCACGCTCCTAGCCTCTCTACTGCTAGCCTGTTCTCTCACTCTCCTAGCCTCTCCACTGCTAGCCTGTTCTCTCTCTCCTAGCCTCTCCACTGCTAGCCTGTTCTCTCTCACTCTCCTAGCCTCTCCACTGCTAGCCTGTTCTCTCTCACTCTCCTAGCCTCTCCACTGCTAGCCTGTTATCTCTCACTCTCCTAGCCTCTCCACTGCTAGCCTGTTCTCTCTCACGCTCCTAGCCTCTACTGCTAGCCTGTTCTCTCACTCTCATAGCCTCTCCACGGCTAGCCTGTTCTCTCTCACCCTCCTAGCCTCTCTACTGCTAGCCTGTTCTCTCACGCTCCTAGCCTCTCCACTGCTAGCCTGTTCTCTCACGCTCCTAGCCTCTCCACTGCTAGCCTGTTCTCTCTCCTAGCCTCTCCACTGCTCGCCTGTTCTCTCGCGCTCCTAGCCTCTCCACTGCTAGCCTGTTCTCTCACCCTCCTAGCCTCTCCACTGCTAGCCTGTTCTCTCTCACTCTCCTAGGCTCTCCACTGCTAGCCTGTTCTCTCACCCTCCTAGCCTCTCCACTGCTAGCCTGTTCTCTCTCACGCTCCTAGCCTCTCTACTGCTAGCCTGTTCTCTCACGCTCCTAGCCTCTCCACTGCTAGCCTGTTCTCTCACTCTCCTAGCCTCTCCACTGCTAGCCTGTTCTCTCACTCTCCTAGCCTCTCCATTGCTAGCCTGTTCTCTCTCTCCTAGCCTCTCCACTGCTAGCCTGTTCTCTCTCACTCTCCTAGCCTCTCCACTGCTAGCCTGTTCTCTCTCACTCTCCTAGCCTCTCCACTGCTAGCCTGTTCTCTCTCACGCTCCTAGCCTCTCTACTGCTAGCCTGTTCTCTCACTATCAGCCTCTCCACGGCTAGCCAGTTCTCTCTCACGCTCCTAGCCTCTCTACTGCTAGCCTGTTCTCTCACGCTCCTAGCCTCTCCACTGCTAGCCTGTTCTCTCACGCTCCTAGCCTCTCTACTGCTAGCCTGTTCTCTCTCTCTCTCCTAGCCTCTCCACTGCTAGCCTGTTCTCTCTCACTCTCCTAGCCTCTCCACTGCTAGCCTGTTCTCTCACCCTCCTAGCCTCTCCACTGCTAGCCTGTTCTCTCTCACTCTCCTAGCCTCTCCACTGCTAGCCTGTTCTCTCTCACTCTCCTAGCCTCTCCACTGCTAGCCTGTTCTCTCACTCTCTTTTTCTTTTTTCAACGTAAAAGTTAATTTATTAAGCCACACATGCGCCGACAACGTTAACAACACCACAACGAACCTGGGGCTTAATGTAAAACAACGCGAATGTTTACGTGCCGAGGAGCGCCTATTTCCCGCCCTCCCCCGCGCGGGTGTCACGTGATCGGCGAGGGTCACGTGATCGACTCGCCATTAACCCGCCCGTCACCGCCCGCCACCATCTTGAGGCGGCCGCGCGTTCGCTGGGGGAACAAAAAAAAATCGACATCGACTTTTACAACTTCCTCGCAACTCTTCGATGAATCCGACCAGAAAACACGATGACTATATTTTAATATCATTCGTTACTTAAACAAGGCCCAGATCGCCTTTTGTCTCTCTGTGTCTGTGTCCTGTGCGTGTACAGCGTGTGTCTCTCTGTGTCTGTGTCCTGTGTGTTTACAGCGTGTGTCTCTCTGTGTCCTGTGTGTGTACAGCATGTCTCTGTGTCTGTGTCCTGTGCGTGTACAGCGTGTCTCTCTGTCTGTGTCCTGTGTGTGTACAGCGTGTGTCTCTCTGTGTCTGTGTCCTGTGCGTGTACAGCGTGTGTCTCTCTGTGTCTGTATCCTGTGTGTGTACAGCGTGTCTCTCTGTGTGTCCTGTGTGTGTCTCTCTATGTCTGTGTCCTGTGTGTGTACAGCGTGTGTCTCTCTGTGTCTGTGTCCTGTGTGTGTACAGCGTGTGTCTCTCTGTGTCTGTCCTGTGCGTGTACAGCGTGTGTCTCTCTGTGTCCTGTGGGTGTACAGCGTGTGTCTCTCTGTGTCCTGTGTGTGTACAGCGTGTGTCTCTGTCCTGTGTGTGTGCAGCGTGTGTCTCTCTGTGCCCTGTGTGTGTACAGCGTGTGTCTCTCTGTGTCTGTGTCCTGTGCGTGTACAGCGTTTGTCTCTCTGTGTCTGTGTCCTGTGCGTGTACAGCGTGGGTCTCTCTGTGTCTGTGTCCTGTGTGTTTACAGCGTGTGTCTCTCTGTGTCCTGTGTGTGTACAGCATGTCTCTGTGTCTGTGTCCTGTGTGTGTACAGCGTGTGTCTCTCTGTGTCTGTGTCCTGTGCGTGTACAGCGTGTGTCTCTCTGTGTCTGTGTCCTGTGTGTGTACAGCGTGTCTCTCTGTGTGTCCTGTGTGTGTCTCTCTATGTCTGTGTCCTGTGTGTGTACAGCGTGTGTCTCTCTGTGTCTGTGTCCTGTGTGTGTACAGCGTGTGTCTCTCTGTGTCTGTCCTGTGCGTGTACAGCGTGTGTCTCTCTATGTCTGTGTCCTGTGGGTGTACAGCGTGTGTCTCTCTGTGTCCTGTGTGTGTACAGCGTGTGTCTCTCTGTTTCTGTGTCCTGTGTGTGTACAGCGTGTGTCTGTGTCCTGTGTGTGTGCAGCGTGTGTCTCTCTGTGCCCTGTGTGTGTACAGCGTGTGTCTCTGTGTCTGTGTCCTGTGCGTGTACAGCGTTTGTCTCTCTGTGTCTGTGTCCTGTGCGTGTACAGCGTGGGTCTCTCTGTGTCTGTGTCCTGTGTGTGTACAGCGTGTGTCTCTGTGTCCTGTGTGTATAGCGTGTGTCTCTCTGTGTCTGTGTCCTGTGTGTGTACAGCGTGTGTCTCTCTGTGTCTGTGTCCTGTGTGTGTACAGCATGTGTCTCTCTGTGTACGTGTGTGTACAGCGTGTGTCTCTCTGTGTCTGTGTCCTGTGTGTGTACAGCGTGTGTCTCTCTGTGTCTGTGTCCTGTGTGTGTACAGCGTGTGTCTCTCTGTGTCCTGTGTGTGTACAGCGTGTGTCTCTCTGTGTCATGTGTGTGTACAGCGTGTGTCTCTCTGTGTCTGTGTCCTGTGTGTGTACAGCACGTGTCTCTCTGTGTCTGTGTCCTGTGTGTGTACAGCGTGTGTCTCTCTGTGTCTGTCCTGTGCGTGTACATCGTGTGTCTCTCTGTGTCTGTGTCCTATGTGTGTACAGCGTGTCTCTCTGTGTGTCCTGTGTGTGTAGAGCGTGTCTCTCTGTGTGTCCTGTGTGTGTACAGCGTGTGTCTCTCTGTGTGTCCTGTGTGTGTACAGCGTGTGTCTCTGTGTCTGTGTCCTGTGTGTGTACAGCGTGTGTCTCTCTGTGTCTGTGTCCTGTGTGTGTACAGCGTGTCTCTCTGTCTGTGTCCTGTGTGTGTACAGCACGTGTCTCTCTGTGTCTGTGTCCTGTGTGTGTACAGCGTGTGTCTCTCTGTGTCTGTCCTGTGCGTGTACAGCGTGTGTTTCTTTGTGTCTGTCCTGTGTGTGTACAGCGTGTCTCTCTGTGTCTGTGTCCTGTGTGTGTACAGCGTGTGTCTCTATGTGTCTGTGTCCTGTGTGTGTACAGCGTGTGTCTCTCTGTGTCTGTGTCCTGTGTGTGTACAGCGTGTGTCTCTGTGTCTGTGTCCTGTGTGTTTACAGCGTGTGTCTCTCTGTGTGCTGTGTGTGTACAGCGTGTGTCTCTCTGTGTCTGTGTCCTGTGTGTGTACAGCGTGTGTCTCTCTGTGTCCTGTGTGTGTACAGCGTGTGTCTCTCTGTTTCTGTGTCCTGTGTGTGTACAGCGTGTGTCTGTGTCCTGTGTGTGTGCAGCGTGTGTCTCTCTGTGCCCTGTGTGTGTACAGCGTGTGTCTCTGTGTCTGTGTCCTGTGCGTGTACAGCGTTTGTCTCTCTGTGTCTGTGTCCTGTGTGTGTACAGCGTGTGTCTCTGTGTCCTGTGTGTATAGCGTGTGTCTCTCTGTGTCTGTGTCCTGTGTGTGTACAGCGTGTGTCTCTCTGTGTCTGTGTCCTGTGTGTGTACAGCATGTGTCTCTCTGTGTACGTGTGTGTACAGCGTGTGTCTCTCTGTGTCTGTGTCCTGTGTGTGTACAGCGTGTGTCTCTCTGTGTCTGTGTCCTGTGTGTGTACAGCGTGTGTCTCTCTGTGTCCTGTGTGTGTACAGCATGTGTCTCTCTGTCTGTGTCCTGTGCGTGTACAGCGTGTCTCTCTGTCTGTGTCCTGTGTGTGTACAGCGTGTGTCTCTCTCTGTCTGTGTCCTGTGCGTGTACAGCGTGTGTCTATGTGTCTGTGTCCTGTGTGTGTACAGTGTGTGTCTCTCTGTGTCTGTGTCCTGTGTGTGTACAGCGTGCGTCTCTCTGTGTCTGTGTCTTGTGTGGGTACAGCGTGTGTCTCTCTGTGTGTGTACAGCGTGTCTCTCTGTGTCTGTGTCCTGTGTGTGTACAGCGTGTGTCTCTCTGTGTCATGTGTGTGAACAGCGTGTGTCTCTCTGTGTCTGTGTCCTGTGTGTGTACAGCGTGTGTCTCTCTGTGTCCTGTGTGTGTACAGTATGTGTCTCTCTGTCTGTGTCCTGTGTGTGTCCAGCGTGTCTCTCTGTGTCTGTGTCCTGTGCGTGTACCGCGTGTGTCTCTCTGTGTCCGGTGTGTGTACAGCGTGTGTCTCTGTGTCTGTGTCCTGTGTGTGTACAGCGTGTGTCTCTCTGTGTCATGTGTGTGTACAGCGTGTGTCTCTCTGTGTCTGTGTCCTGTGTGTGTACAGCACGTGTCTCTCTGTGTCTGTGTCCTGTGTGTGTACAGCGTGTGTCTCTCTGTGTCTGTCCTGTGCGTGTACATCGTGTGTCTCTCTGTGTCTGTGTCCTGTGTGTGTACAGCGTGTGTCTCTCTGTGTGGCCTGTGTGTGTACAGCGTGTGTCTCTCTGTGTCTGTGTCCTGTGTGTGTACAGCGTGTGTCTGTCTGTGTCCTGTGTGTGTACAGCGTGTCTCTTTGTCTGTGTCCTGTGTGTGTACAGAACGTGTCTCTCTGTGTCTGTGTCCTGTGTGTGTACAGCGTGTCTCTCTGTCTGTGTCCTGTGTGTGTACAGCACGTGTCTCTCTGTGTCTGTGTCCTGTGTGTGTACAGCGTGTGTCTCTCTGTGTCTGTCCTGTGCGTGTACAGCGTGTGTCTCTCTGTGTCTGTCCTGTGTACAGCGTGTGTCTCTCTGTGTCTGTGTCCTGTGTGTGTACAGCGTGTGTCTCTCTGTCTCTGTGTCCTGTGTGTGTACAGCGTGTGTCTCTATGTGTCTGTGTCCTGTGTGTGTACAGCATGTGTCTCTCTGTGTCTGTGTCCTGTGTGTGTACAGCGTGTGTCTCTCTGTGTCTGTGTGTGTACAGCGTGTGTCTCTCTGTGTCTGTGTCCTGTGTGTGTACAGCGTGTGTCTCTCAGTGTCTGTGTCCTGTGTGTGTGCAGCGTGTGTCTCTCTGTGTCCTGTGTGTGTACAGCATGTCTCTGTGTCTGTGTCCTGTGCGTGTACAGCGTGTCTCTCTGTCTGTGTCCTGTGTGTGTACAGCGTGTGTCTCTCTGTGTCTGTGTCCTGTGCGTGTACAGCGTGTGTCTCTGTGTCTGTGTCCTGTGTGTGTGCAGCGTGTGTCTCTCTGTGTCCTGTGTGTGTACAGCATGTCTCTCTGTGTCTGTGTCCTGTGCGTGTACAGCGTGTCTCTCTGTCTGTGTCCTGTGCGTGTACAGCGTGTCTCTCTGTCTGTGTCCTGTGTGTGTACAGCGTGTGTCTCTCTGTGTCTGTGTCCTGTGCGTGTACAGCGTGTGTCTCTGTGTCTGTGTCCTGTGTGTGTACAGTGTGTGTCTCTCTGTGTCCTGTGTGTGTACAGCGTGTGTCTCTCTGTGTCTGTGTCTTGTGTGGGTACAGCGTGTGTCTCTGTGTGTGTGTGTGTACAGCGTGTCTCTCTGTGTCTGTGTCCTGTGTGTGTACAGCGTGTGTCTCTCTGTGTCCTGTGCGTGTACCGCGTGTGTCTCTCTGTGTCCTGTGTGTGTACAGCGTGTGTCTCTCTGTGTCCGTGTCCTGTGTGTGTACAGCGTGTGTCTGTCTGTGTCCTGTGTGTGTACAGCGTGTGTCTCTCTGTGTCTGTGTCCTGTGCATGTACAGCGTGTGTGTCTGTGTCCTGTGTGTGTACAGCGTGTGTCTATCTGTGTCTGTGTCCTGTGTGTGTACAGCGTGTGTCTCTCTGTGTCTGTGTCTTGTGTGTGTACAGCGTGTGTCTCTCTGTGTGTGTATGTGTGTGTACAGCGTGTGTCTCTCTGTGTCTGTGTCCTGTGCGTGTACCGCGTGTGTCTCTCTGTGTCCGGTGTGTGTACAGCGTGTGTCTCTGTCTGTGTCCTGTGTGTGTACAGCGTGTGTCTCTCTGTGTCATGTGTGTGTACAGCGTGTGTCTCTCTGTGTCTGTGTCCTGTGTGTGTACAGCACGTGTCTCTCTGTGTCTGTGTCCTGTGTGTGTACAGCGTGTGTCTCTCTGTGTCTGTCCTGTGCGTGTACATCGTGTGTCTCTCTGTGTCTGTGTCCTATGTGTGTACAGCGTGTCTCTCTGTGTGTCCTGTGTGTGTAGAGCGTGTCTCTCTGTGTGTCCTGTGTGTGTACAGCGTGTGTCTCTCTGTGTGTCCTGTGTGTGTACAGCGTGTGTCTCTCTGTGTCTGTGTCCTGTGTGTGTACAGCGTGTGTCTCTCTGTGTCTGTGTCCTGTGTGTGTACAGCGTGTCTCTCTGTCTGTGTCCTGTGTGTGTACAGCACGTGTCTCTCTGTGTCTGTGTCCTGTGTGTGTACAGCGTGTGTCTCTCTGTGTCTGTCCTGTGCGTGTACAGCGTGTGTTTCTTTGTGTCTGTCCTGTGTGTGTACAGCGTGTGTCTCTCTGTGTCTGTGTCCTGTGTGTTTACAGCGTGTGTCTCTCTGTGTGCTGTGTGTGTACAGCGTGTGTCTCTCTGTGTCTGTGTCCTGTGTGTGTGCAGCGTGTGTCTCTCTGTGTCCTGTGCGTGTACAGCGTGTCTCTCTGTCTGTGTCCTGTGCGTGTACAGCGTGTGTCTCTCTGTGTCTGTGTCCTGTGCGTGTACAGCGTGTGTCTCTCTGTGTCTGTGTCCTGTGCGTGTACAGCGTGTGTCTCTGTGTCTGTGTCCTGTGTGTGTACAGCGTGTGTCTCTCTGTGTCTGTGTCCTGTGTGTGTACAGCGTGTGTCTCTCTGTGTCTGTGTCTTGTGTGTGTACAGCGTGTGTCTCTCTGTGTCTGTGTCCTGTGCGTGTACAGCGTGTGTCTCTCTGTGTCCTGTGCGTGTACAGCGTGTGTCTCTCTGTGTCCTGTGTGTGTACAGCGTGTGTCTCTGTGTCTGTGTCCTGTGTGTGTACAGCGTGTGTCTTTCTGTGTCTGTGTCCTGTGGGTGTACAGCGTGTGTCTTTCTGTGTCTGTCCTGTGTGTGTACAGCGTGTGTCTCTCTGTGTCCTGTGTGTGTACAGCGTGTGTCTCTCTGTTTCTGTGTCCTCTGTGTGTACAGCGTGTGTCTGTGTCCTGTGTGTGTACAGCGTGTGTCTCTGTGTCCTGTGTGTGTACAGCGTGTGTCTCTCTGTGTCTGTGTCCTGTGTGTGTACAGCGTGTGTCTCTCTGTGTCCTGTGTGTGTACAGCGTGTGTCTCTCTGTGTCTGTGTCCTGTGTGTGTACAGCGTGTGTCTCTCTGTGTCTGTGTCTTGTGTGTGTACAGCGTGTGTCTCTCTGTGTGTGTATGTGTGTGTACAGCGTGTGTCTCTCTGTGTCTGTGTCCTGTGCGTGTACCGCGTGTGTCTCTCTGTGTCCGGTGTGTGTACAGCGTGTGTCTCTGTGTCTGTGTCCTGTGTGTGTACAGCGTGTGTCTCTCTGTGTCCTGTGTGTGTACAGCGTGTGTCTCTCTGTTTCTGTGTCCTCTGTGTGTACAGCGTGTGTCTGTGTCCTGTGTGTGTACAGCGTGTGTCTCTCTGTGTCCTGTGTGTGTACAGCGTGTGTCTCTCTGTGTCTGTGTCCTGTGTGTGTACAGCGTGTGTCTCTCTGTGTCCGTGTCCTGTGTGTGTACAGCGTGTGTCTGTCTGTGTCCTGTGTGTGTACAGCGTGTGTCTCTCTGTGTCTGTGTCCTGTGCATGTACAGCGTGTGTGTCTGTGTCCTGTGTGTGTACAGCGTGTGTCTCTCTGTGTCTGTGTCCTGTGTGTGTACAGCGTGTGTCTCTCTGTGTCTGTGTCTTGTGTGTGTACAGCGTGTGTCTCTCTGTGTGTGTATGTGTGTGTACAGCGTGTGTCTCTCTGTGTCTGTGTCCTGTGCGTGTACCGCGTGTGTCTCTCTGTGTCCGGTGTGTGTACAGCGTGTGTCTCTGTGTCTGTGTCCTGTGTGTGTACAGCGTGTGTCTCTCTGTGTCATGTGTGTGTACAGCGTGTGTCTCTCTGTGTCTGTGTCCTGTGTGTGTACAGCACGTGTCTCTCTGTGTCCTGTGTGTGTACAGCATGTGTCTCTCTGTGTCTGTGTCCTGTGCATGTACAGCGTGTGTGTCTGTGTCCTGTGCGTGTACAGCGTGTGTCTATGTGTCTGTGTCCTGTGTGTGCACAGTGTGTGTCTCTCTGTGTCATGTGTGTGTACAGCGTGTGTCTCTGTGTGTGTGTGTACAGCGTGTGTCTCTGTGTCTGTGTCCTGTGTGTGTGCAGCGTGTGTCTCTCTGTGTCCTGTGTGTGTACAGCATGTCTCTCTGTGTCTGTGTCCTGTGCGTGTACAGCGTGTCTCTCTGTCTGTGTCCTGTGCGTGTACAGCGTGTCTCTCTGTCTGTGTCCTGTGTGTGTACAGCGTGTGTCTCTCTGTGTCTGTGTCCTGTGCGTGTACAGCGTGTGTCTCTGTGTCTGTGTCCTGTGTGTGTACAGTGTGTGTCTCTCTGTGTCCTGTGTGTGTACAGCGTGTGTCTCTCTGTGTCTGTGTCTTGTGTGGGTACAGCGTGTGTCTCTGTGTGTGTGTGTGTACAGCGTGTCTCTCTGTGTCTGTGTCCTGTGTGTGTACAGCGTGTGTCTCTCTGTGTCCTGTGCGTGTACCGCGTGTGTCTCTCTGTGTCCTGTGTGTGTACAGCGTGTGTCTCTCTGTGTCCGTGTCCTGTGTGTGTACAGCGTGTGTCTGTCTGTGTCCTGTGTGTGTACAGCGTGTGTCTCTCTGTGTCTGTGTCCTGTGCATGTACAGCGTGTGTGTCTGTGTCCTGTGTGTGTACAGCGTGTGTCTCTCTGTGTCTGTGTCCTGTGTGTGTACAGCGTGTGTCTCTCTGTGTCTGTGTCTTGTGTGTGTACAGCGTGTGTCTCTCTGTGTGTGTATGTGTGTGTACAGCGTGTGTCTCTCTGTGTCTGTGTCCTGTGCGTGTACCGCGTGTGTCTCTCTGTGTCCGGTGTGTGTACAGCGTGTGTCTCTGTCTGTGTCCTGTGTGTGTACAGCGTGTGTCTCTCTGTGTCATGTGTGTGTACAGCGTGTGTCTCTCTGTGTCTGTGTCCTGTGTGTGTACAGCACGTGTCTCTCTGTGTCTGTGTCCTGTGTGTGTACAGCGTGTGTCTCTCTGTGTCTGTCCTGTGCGTGTACATCGTGTGTCTCTCTGTGTCTGTGTCCTATGTGTGTACAGCGTGTCTCTCTGTGTGTCCTGTGTGTGTAGAGCGTGTCTCTCTGTGTGTCCTGTGTGTGTACAGCGTGTGTCTCTCTGTGTGTCCTGTGTGTGTACAGCGTGTGTCTCTCTGTGTCTGTGTCCTGTGTGTGTACAGCGTGTGTCTCTCTGTGTCTGTGTCCTGTGTGTGTACAGCGTGTCTCTCTGTCTGTGTCCTGTGTGTGTACAGCACGTGTCTCTCTGTGTCTGTGTCCTGTGTGTGTACAGCGTGTGTCTCTCTGTGTCTGTCCTGTGCGTGTACAGCGTGTGTTTCTTTGTGTCTGTCCTGTGTGTGTACAGCGTGTCTCTCTGTGTCTGTGTCCTGTGTGTGTACAGCGTGTGTCTCTATGTGTCTGTGTCCTGTGTGTGTACAGCGTGTGTCTCTCTGTGTCTGTGTCCTGTGTGTGTACAGCGTGTGTCTCTGTGTCTGTGTCCTGTGTGTTTACAGCGTGTGTCTCTCTGTGTGCTGTGTGTGTACAGCGTGTGTCTCTCTGTGTCTGTGTCCTGTGTGTGTACAGCGTGTGTCTCTCTGTGTCCTGTGTGTGTACAGCGTGTGTCTCTCTGTTTCTGTGTCCTGTGTGTGTACAGCGTGTGTCTGTGTCCTGTGTGTGTGCAGCGTGTGTCTCTCTGTGCCCTGTGTGTGTACAGCGTGTGTCTCTGTGTCTGTGTCCTGTGCGTGTACAGCGTTTGTCTCTCTGTGTCTGTGTCCTGTGTGTGTACAGCGTGTGTCTCTGTGTCCTGTGTGTATAGCGTGTGTCTCTCTGTGTCTGTGTCCTGTGTGTGTACAGCGTGTGTCTCTCTGTGTCTGTGTCCTGTGTGTGTACAGCATGTGTCTCTCTGTGTACGTGTGTGTACAGCGTGTGTCTCTCTGTGTCTGTGTCCTGTGTGTGTACAGCGTGTGTCTCTCTGTGTCTGTGTCCTGTGTGTGTACAGCGTGTGTCTCTCTGTGTCCTGTGTGTGTACAGCATGTGTCTCTCTGTCTGTGTCCTGTGCGTGTACAGCGTGTCTCTCTGTCTGTGTCCTGTGTGTGTACAGCGTGTGTCTCTCTCTGTCTCTGTCCTGTGCGTGTACAGCGTGTGTCTATGTGTCTGTGTCCTGTGTGTGTACAGTGTGTGTCTCTCTGTGTCTGTGTCCTGTGTGTGTACAGCGTGCGTCTCTCTGTGTCTGTGTCTTGTGTGGGTACAGCGTGTGTCTCTCTGTGTGTGTACAGCGTGTCTCTCTGTGTCTGTGTCCTGTGTGTGTACAGCGTGTGTCTCTCTGTGTCATGTGTGTGAACAGCGTGTGTCTCTCTGTGTCTGTGTCCTGTGTGTGTACAGCGTGTGTCTCTCTGTGTCCTGTGTGTGTACAGTATGTGTCTCTCTGTCTGTGTCCTGTGTGTGTCCAGCGTGTCTCTCTGTGTCTGTGTCCTGTGCGTGTACCGCGTGTGTCTCTCTGTGTCCGGTGTGTGTACAGCGTGTGTCTCTGTGTCTGTGTCCTGTGTGTGTACAGCGTGTGTCTCTCTGTGTCATGTGTGTGTACAGCGTGTGTCTCTCTGTGTCTGTGTCCTGTGTGTGTACAGCACGTGTCTCTCTGTGTCTGTGTCCTGTGTGTGTACAGCGTGTGTCTCTCTGTGTCTGTCCTGTGCGTGTACATCGTGTGTCTCTCTGTGTCTGTGTCCTGTGTGTGTACAGCGTGTGTCTCTCTGTGTGGCCTGTGTGTGTACAGCGTGTGTCTCTCTGTGTCTGTGTCCTGTGTGTGTACAGCGTGTGCCTGTCTGTGTCCTGTGTGTGTACAGCGTGTCTCTTTGTCTGTGTCCTGTGTGTGTACAGAACGTGTCTCTCTGTGTCTGTGTCCTGTGTGTGTACAGCGTGTCTCTCTGTCTGTGTCCTGTGTGTGTACAGCACGTGTCTCTCTGTGTCTGTGTCCTGTGTGTGTACAGCGTGTGTCTCTCTGTGTCTGTCCTGTGCGTGTACAGCGTGTGTCTCTCTGTGTCTGTCCTGTGTACAGCGTGTGTCTCTCTGTGTCTGTGTCCTGTGTGTGTACAGCGTGTGTCTCTCTGTCTCTGTGTCCTGTGTGTGTACAGCGTGTGTCTCTATGTGTCTGTGTCCTGTGTGTGTACAGCATGTGTCTCTCTGTGTCTGTGTCCTGTGTGTGTACAGCGTGTGTCTCTCTGTGTCTGTGTGTGTACAGCGTGTGTCTCTCTGTGTCTGTGTCCTGTGTGTGTACAGCGTGTGTCTCTCAGTGTCTGTGTCCTGTGTGTGTGCAGCGTGTGTCTCTCTGTGTCCTGTGTGTGTACAGCATGTCTCTGTGTCTGTGTCCTGTGCGTGTACAGCGTGTCTCTCTGTCTGTGTCCTGTGTGTGTACAGCGTGTGTCTCTCTGTGTCTGTGTCCTGTGCGTGTACAGCGTGTGTCTCTGTGTCTGTGTCCTGTGTGTGTGCAGCGTGTGTCTCTCTGTGTCCTGTGTGTGTACAGCATGTCTCTCTGTGTCTGTGTCCTGTGCGTGTACAGCGTGTCTCTCTGTCTGTGTCCTGTGCGTGTACAGCGTGTCTCTCTGTCTGTGTCCTGTGTGTGTACAGCGTGTGTCTCTCTGTGTCTGTGTCCTGTGCGTGTACAGCGTGTGTCTCTGTGTCTGTGTCCTGTGTGTGTACAGTGTGTGTCTCTCTGTGTCCTGTGTGTGTACAGCGTGTGTCTCTCTGTGTCTGTGTCTTGTGTGGGTACAGCGTGTGTCTCTGTGTGTGTGTGTGTACAGCGTGTCTCTCTGTGTCTGTGTCCTGTGTGTGTACAGCGTGTGTCTCTCTGTGTCCTGTGCGTGTACCGCGTGTGTCTCTCTGTGTCCTGTGTGTGTACAGCGTGTGTCTCTCTGTGTCCGTGTCCTGTGTGTGTACAGCGTGTGTCTGTCTGTGTCCTGTGTGTGTACAGCGTGTGTCTCTCTGTGTCTGTGTCCTGTGCATGTACAGCGTGTGTGTCTGTGTCCTGTGTGTGTACAGCGTGTGTCTCTCTGTGTCTGTGTCCTGTGTGTGTACAGCGTGTGTCTCTCTGTGTCTGTGTCTTGTGTGTGTACAGCGTGTGTCTCTCTGTGTGTGTATGTGTGTGTACAGCGTGTGTCTCTCTGTGTCTGTGTCCTGTGCGTGTACCGCGTGTGTCTCTCTGTGTCCGGTGTGTGTACAGCGTGTGTCTCTGTCTGTGTCCTGTGTGTGTACAGCGTGTGTCTCTCTGTGTCATGTGTGTGTACAGCGTGTGTCTCTCTGTGTATGTGTCCTGTGTGTGTACAGCACGTGTCTCTCTGTGTCTGTGTCCTGTGTGTGTACAGCGTGTGTCTCTCTGTGTCTGTCCTGTGCGTGTACATCGTGTGTCTCTCTGTGTCTGTGTCCTATGTGTGTACAGCGTGTCTCTCTGTGTGTCCTGTGTGTGTAGAGCGTGTCTCTCTGTGTGTCCTGTGTGTGTACAGCGTGTGTCTCTCTGTGTGTCCTGTGTGTGTACAGCGTGTGTCTCTCTGTGTCTGTGTCCTGTGTGTGTACAGCGTGTGTCTCTCTGTGTCTGTGTCCTGTGTGTGTACAGCGTGTCTCTCTGTCTGTGTCCTGTGTGTGTACAGCACGTGTCTCTCTGTGTCTGTGTCCTGTGTGTGTACAGCGTGTGTCTCTCTGTGTCTGTCCTGTGCGTGTACAGCGTGTGTTTCTTTGTGTCTGTCCTGTGTGTGTACAGCGTGTGTCTCTCTGTGTCTGTGTCCTGTGTGTTTACAGCGTGTGTCTCTCTGTGTGCTGTGTGTGTACAGCGTGTGTCTCTCTGTGTCTGTGTCCTGTGTGTGTGCAGCGTGTGTCTCTCTGTGTCCTGTGCGTGTACAGCGTGTCTCTCTGTCTGTGTCCTGTGCGTGTACAGCGTGTGTCTCTCTGTGTCTGTGTCCTGTGCGTGTACAGCGTGTGTCTCTCTGTGTCTGTGTCCTGTGCGTGTACAGCGTGTGTCTCTGTGTCTGTGTCCTGTGTGTGTACAGCGTGTGTCTCTCTGTGTCTGTGTCCTGTGTGTGTACAGCGTGTGTCTCTCTGTGTCTGTGTCTTGTGTGTGTACAGCGTGTGTCTCTCTGTGTCTGTGTCCTGTGCGTGTACAGCGTGTGTCTCTCTGTGTCCTGTGCGTGTACAGCGTGTGTCTCTCTGTGTCCTGTGTGTGTACAGCGTGTGTCTCTGTGTCTGTGTCCTGTGTGTGTACAGCGTGTGTCTTTCTGTGTCTGTGTCCTGTGGGTGTACAGCGTGTGTCTTTCTGTGTCTGTCCTGTGTGTGTACAGCGTGTGTCTCTCTGTGTCCTGTGTGTGTACAGCGTGTGTCTCTCTGTTTCTGTGTCCTCTGTGTGTACAGCGTGTGTCTGTGTCCTGTGTGTGTACAGCGTGTGTCTCTGTGTCCTGTGTGTGTACAGCGTGTGTCTCTCTGTGTCTGTGTCCTGTGTGTGTACAGCGTGTGTCTCTCTGTGTCCTGTGTGTGTACAGCGTGTGTCTCTCTGTGTCTGTGTCCTGTGTGTGTACAGCGTGTGTCTCTCTGTGTCTGTGTCTTGTGTGTGTACAGCGTGTGTCTCTCTGTGTGTGTATGTGTGTGTACAGCGTGTGTCTCTCTGTGTCTGTGTCCTGTGCGTGTACCGCGTGTGTCTCTCTGTGTCCGGTGTGTGTACAGCGTGTGTCTCTGTGTCTGTGTCCTGTGTGTGTACAGCGTGTGTCTCTCTGTGTCCTGTGTGTGTACAGCGTGTGTCTCTCTGTTTCTGTGTCCTCTGTGTGTACAGCGTGTGTCTGTGTCCTGTGTGTGTACAGCGTGTGTCTCTCTGTGTCCTGTGTGTGTACAGCGTGTGTCTCTCTGTGTCTGTGTCCTGTGTGTGTACAGCGTGTGTCTCTCTGTGTCCGTGTCCTGTGTGTGTACAGCGTGTGTCTGTCTGTGTCCTGTGTGTGTACAGCGTGTGTCTCTCTGTGTCTGTGTCCTGTGCATGTACAGCGTGTGTGTCTGTGTCCTGTGTGTGTACAGCGTGTGTCTCTCTGTGTCTGTGTCCTGTGTGTGTACAGCGTGTGTCTCTCTGTGTCTGTGTCTTGTGTGTGTACAGCGTGTGTCTCTCTGTGTGTGTATGTGTGTGTACAGCGTGTGTCTCTCTGTGTCTGTGTCCTGTGCGTGTACCGCGTGTGTCTCTCTGTGTCCGGTGTGTGTACAGCGTGTGTCTCTGTGTCTGTGTCCTGTGTGTGTACAGCGTGTGTCTCTCTGTGTCATGTGTGTGTACAGCGTGTGTCTCTCTGTGTCTGTGTCCTGTGTGTGTACAGCACGTGTCTCTCTGTGTCCTGTGTGTGTACAGCATGTGTCTCTCTGTGTCTGTGTCCTGTGCATGTACAGCGTGTGTGTCTGTGTCCTGTGCGTGTACAGCGTGTGTCTATGTGTCTGTGTCCTGTGTGTGTACAGTGTGTGTCTCTCTGTGTCATGTGTGTG
Source organism: Petromyzon marinus (assembly GCF_048934315.1). Lineage (NCBI taxonomy): Eukaryota > Metazoa > Chordata > Hyperoartia > Petromyzontiformes > Petromyzontidae > Petromyzon > Petromyzon marinus. The sequence continues at coordinate 304,761 of NW_027423016.1, forward strand.
TACAGCGTGTGTCTCTGTGTGTGTGTGTACAGCGTGTCTCTCTGTGTCTGTGTCCTGTGTGTGTACAGCGTGTGTCTCTCTGTGTCATGTGTGTGTACAGCGTGTGTCTCTCTGTGTCTGTGTCCTGTGTGTGTACAGCGTGTGTCTCTCTGTGTCCTGTGTGTGTGCAGCATGTGTCTCTCTGTCTGTGTCCTGTGTGTGTCCATCGTGTCTCTCTGTGTCTGTGTCCTGTGCGTGTACCGCGTGTGTCTCTCTGTGTCCGGTGTGTGTACAGCGTGTGTCTCTCTGTGTCTGTGTCCTGTGTGTGTACAGCACGTGTCTCTCTGTGTCTGTGTCCTGTGTGTGTACAGCGTGTGTCTCTCTGTGTCTGTCCTGTGCGTGTACATCGTGTGTCTCTCTGTGTCTGTGTCCTGTGTGTGTACAGCGTGTGTCTCTCTGTCTCTGTGTCCTGTGTGTGTACAGCGTGTGTCTCTATGTGTCTGTGTCCTGTGTGTGTACAGCGTGTGTCTCTCTGTGTCTGTCCTGTGCTTGTACAGCGTGTGTCTCTCTGTGTCTGTCCTGTGTACAGCGTGTGTCTCTCTGTGTCTGTGTCCTGTGTGTGTACAGCGTGTGTCTCTCTGTCTCTGTGTCCTGTGTGTGTACAGCGTGTGTCTCTATGTGTCTGTGTCCTGTGTGTGTACAGCGTGTGTCTCTCTGTGTCTGTGTCCTGTGTGTGTACAGCGTGTGTCTCTCTGTGTCTGTGTGTGTACAGCGTGTGTCTCTCTGTGTCTGTGTCCTGTGTGTGTACAGCGTGTGTCTCTGTGTCTGTGTCCTGTGTGTTTACAGCGTGTGTCTCTCTGTGTGCTGTGTGTGTACAGCGTGTGTCTCTCAGTGTCTGTGTCCTGTGTGTGTGCAGCGTGTGTCTCTCTGTGTCCTGTGTGTGTACAGCATGTCTCTCTGTGTCTGTGTCCTGTGCGTGTACAGCGTGTCTCTCTGTCTGTGTCCTGTGTGTGTACAGCGTGTGTCTCTCTGTGTCTGTGTCCTGTGCGTGTACAGCGTGTGTCTCTGTGTCTGTGTCCTGTGTGTGTGCAGCGTGTGTCTCTCTGTGTCCTGTGTGTGTACAGCATGTCTCTCTGTGTCTGTGTCCTGTGCGTGTACAGCGTGTCTCTCTGTCTGTGTCCTGTGCGTGTACAGCGTGTCTCTCTGTCTGTGTCCTGTGTGTGTACAGCGTGTGTCTCTCTGTGTCTGTGTCCTGTGCGTGTACAGCGTGTGTCTCTGTGTCTGTGTCCTGTGTGTGTACAGTGTGTGTCTCTCTGTGTCCTGTGTGTGTACAGCGTGTGTCTCTCTGTGTCTGTGTCTTGTGTGGGTACAGCGTGTGTCTGTGTGTGTGTGTGTACAGCGTGTCTCTCTGTGTCTGTGTCCTGTGTGTGTACAGCGTGTGTCTCTCTGTGTCATGTGTGTGTACAGCGTGTGTCTCTCTGTGTCTGTGTCCTGTGTGTGTACAGCGTGTGTCTCTCTGTGTCCTGTGTGTGTACAGCATGTGTCTCTCTGTCTGTGTCCTGTGTGTGTCCATCGTGTCTCTCTGTGTCTGTGTCCTGTGCGTGTACCGCGTGTGTCTCTCTGTGTCCGGTGTGTGTACAGCGTGTGTCTCTCTGTGTCTGTGTCCTGTGTGTGTACAGCACGTGTCTCTCTGTGTCTGTGTCCTGTGTGTGTACAGCGTGTGTCTCTCTGTGTCATGTGTGTGTACAGCGTGTGTCTCTCTGTGTCTGTGTCCTGTGTGTGTACAGCGTGTGTCTCTCTGTGTCCTGTGTGTGTACAGCATGTGTCTCTCTGTCTGTGTCCTGTGTGTGTCCATCGTGTCTCTCTGTGTCTGTGTCCTGTGCGTGTACCGCGTGTGTCTCTCTGTGTCCGGTGTGTGTACAGCGTGTGTCTCTCTGTGTCTGTGTCCTGTGTGTGTACAGCACGTGTCTCTCTGTGTCTGTGTCCTGTGTGTGTACAGCGTGTGTCTCTCTGTGTCTGTCCTGTGCGTGTACATCGTGTGTCTCTCTGTGTCTGTGTCCTATGTGTGTACAGCGTGTCTCTCTGTGTGTCCTGTGTGTGTAGAGCGTGTCTCTCTGTGTGTCCTGTGTGTGTACAGCGTGTGTCTCTCTGTGTGTCCTGTGTGTGTACAGCGTGTGTCTCTCTGTGTCTGTGTCCTGTGTGTGTACAGCGTGTGTCTCTCTGTGTCTGTGTCCTATGTGTGTACAGCGTGTCTCTCTGTGTGTCCTGTGTGTGTAGAGCGTGTCTCTCTGTGTGTCCTGTGTGTGTACAGCGTGTGTCTCTCTGTGTGTCCTGTGTGTGTACAGCGTGTGTCTCTCTGTGTCTGTGTCCTGTGTGTGTACAGCGTGTGTCTCTCTGTGTCATGTGTGTGTACAGCGTGTGTCTCTCTGTGTCTGTGTCCTGTGTGTGTACAGCGTGTCTCTGTGTCTGTGTCCTGTGTGTGTACAGCACGTGTCTCTCTGTGTCTGTGTCCTGTGTGTATACAGCGTGTGTCTCTCTGTGTGTCCTGTGTGTGTACAGCGTGTGTCTCTCTATGTCTGTGTCCTGTGTCTGTACAGCGTGTGTCTCTCTGTGTCTGTGTCCTGTGTGTGTACAGCATGTCTCTCTGTCTGTCCTGTGTGTACAGCACGTGTCTCTCTGTGTCTGTGTCCTGTGTGTGTACAGCGTGTGTCTCTCTGTGTCTGTGTCCTGTGGGTGTACAGCGTGTGTCTTTCTGTGTCTGTGTCCTGTGGGTGTACAGCGTGTGTCTTTCTGTGTCTGTGTCCTGTGGGTGTACAGCGTGTGTCTTTCTGTGTCTGTCCTGTGTGTGTACAGCGTGTGTCTCTCTGTTTCTGTGTCCTCTGTGTGTACAGCGTGTGTCTGTGTCCTGTGTGTGTACAGCGTGTGTCTCTCTGTGTCTGTGTCCTATGTGTGTACAGCGTGTCTCTCTGTGTGTCCTGTGTGTGTACAGCGTGTGTCTCTCTGTGTGTCCTGTGTGTGTACAGCGTGTGTCTCTCTGTGTCTGTGTCCTGTGTGTGTACAGCGTGTGTCTCTCTGTGTCATGTGTGTGTACAGCGTGTGTCTCTCTGTGTCTGTGTCCTGTGTGTGTACAGCGTGTCTCTGTGTCTGTGTCCTGTGTGTGTACAGCACGTGTCTCTCTGTGTCTGTGTCCTGTGTGTGTACAGCGTGTGTCTCTCTGTGTGTCCTGTGTGTGTACAGCGTGTGTCTCTCTATGTCTGTGTCCTGTGTGTGTACAGCGTGTGTCTCTCTGTGTCTGTGTCCTGTGTGTGTACAGCATGTCTCTCTGTCTGTCCTGTGTGTACAGCACGTGTCTCTCTGTGTCTGTGTCCTGTGTGTGTACAGCGTGTGTCTCTCTGTGTCTGTGTCCTGTGGGTGTACAGCGTGTGTCTTTCTGTGTCTGTGTCCTGTGGGTGTACAGCGTGTGTCTTTCTGTGTCTGTCCTGTGTGTGTACAGCGTGTGTCTCTCTGTGTCCTGTGTGTGTACAGCGTGTGTCTCTCTGTTTCTGTGTCCTCTGTGTGTACAGCGTGTGTCTGTGTCCTGTGTGTGTACAGCGTGTGTCTCTCTGTGTCCTGTGTGTGTACAGCGTGTGTCTCTCTGTGTCTGTGTCCTGTGTGTGTACAGCGTGTGTCTCTCTGTGTCCGTGTCCTGTGTGTGTACAGCGTGTGTCTGTCTGTGTCCTGTGTGTGTACAGCGTGTGTCTCTCTGTGTCTGTGTCCTGTGCATGTACAGCGTGTGTCTCTGTGTCTGTGTCCTGTGTGTGTACAGCGTGTGTCTCTCTATGTCTGTGTCCTGTGTGTGTACAGCGTGTGTCTCTCTGTGTCTGTGTCTTGTGTGTGTACCGCGTGTGTCTCTCTGTGTCCGGTGTGTGTACAGCGTGTGTCTCTGTGTCTGTGTCCTGTGTGTGTACAGCGTGTGTCTCTCTGTGTCATGTGTGTGTACAGCGTGTGTCTCTCTGTGTCTGTGTCCTGTGTGTGTACAGCACGTGTCTCTCTGTGTCTGTGTCCTGTGTGTGTACAGCGTGTGTCTCTGTGTCTGTCCTGTGCGTGTACAGCGTGTGTCTCTCTGTGTCTGTGTCCTATGTGTGTACAACGTGTGTCTCTCTGTGTGTCCTGTGTGTGTAGAGCGTGTCTCTCTGTGTGTCCTGTGTGTGTACAGCGTGTGCCTCTCTGTGTGTCCTGTGTGTGTACAGGCTAGGAGAGTGAGAGAACAGGCTAGCAGTGGAGAGGCTAGGAGAGTGAGAGAGAGAACAGGCTAGCAGTGGAGAGGCTAAGGAGCGTGAGAGAACAGGCTAGCAGTGGAGAGGCTAGGAGAATGAGAGAGAACAGGCTAGCAGTGGAGAGGCTAGGAGAGTGAGAGAGAACAGGCTAGCAGTGGAGAGGCTAGGAGAGAGATAACAGACTAGCAGTGGAGAGGCTAGGAGAGTGAGAGAACAGGCTAGCAGTGGAGAGGCTAGGAGAGTGAGAGAACAGGCTAGCAGTGGAGAGGCTAGGAGCGTGAGAGAACAGGCTAGCAGTAGAGAGGCTAGGAGCGTGAGAGAGAACAGGCTAGCAGTGGAGAGGCTAGGAGGGTGAGAGAACAGGCTAGCAGTGGAGAGGCTAGGAGCGTGAGAGAGAACAGGCTAGCAGTGGAGAGGCTAGGAGAGTGAGAGAGAACAGGCAGGCAGTGGAGAGGCTAGGAGAGTGAGAGAGAACAGGCTAGCAGTGGAGAGGCTAGGAGGGTGAGAGAACAGGCTAGCAGTGGAGAGGCTAGGAGGGTGAGAGAACAGGCTAGCAGTGGAGAGGCTAGGAGCATGAGAGAGAACAGGCTAGCAGTGGAGAGGCTAGGAGAGTGAGAGAACAGGCAGGCAGTGGAGAGGCTAGGAGAGTGAGAGAGAACAGGCTAGCAGTGGAGAGGCTAGGAGGGTGAGAGAACAGGCTAGCAGTGGAGAGGCTAGGAGAGTGAGAGAACAGGCTAGCAGTGGAGAGGCTAGGAGGGTGAGAGAACAGGCTAGCAGTGGAGAGGCGAGGAGCGTGAGAGAACAGGCTAGCAGTGGAGAGGCTAGGAGAGAGAGAACAGGCTAGCAGTGGAGAGGCTAGGAGCGTGAGAGAACAGGCTAGTAGTGGAGAGGCCAGGAGGGTGAGAGAACAGGCTAGCAGTGGAGAGGCTTGGAGAGAGAGAACAGGGCAGCAGTGGAGAGGCTAGGAGCGTGAGAGAACAGGCTAGCAGTGGAGAGGCTAAGGAGAGTGAGAGAACAGGCTAGCAGTGGAGAGGCTAGGAGCGTGAGAGAACAGGATAGCAGTAGAGAGGCTAGGAGGGTGAGAGAGAACAGGCTAGCCGTGGAGAGGCTATGAGAGTGAGAGAACAGGCTAGCAGTAGAGAGGCTAGGAGCGTGAGAGAGAACAGGCTAGCAGTGGAGAGGCTAGGAGAGTGAGAGAGAACAGGCTAGCAGTGGAGAGGCTAGGAGAGTGAGAGAGAACAGGCTAGCAGTGGAGAGGCTAGGAGAGAGAGAACAGGCTAGCAGTGGAGAGGCTAGGAGAGTGAGAGAACAGGCTAGCAGTGGAGAGGCTAGGAGAGTGAGAGAACAGGCTAGCAGTGGAGAGGCTAGGAGCGTGAGAGAACAGGCTAGCAGTAGAGAGGCTAGGAGCGTGAGAGAGAACAGGCTAGCAGTGGAGAGGCTAGGAGGGTGAGAGAACTGGCTAGCAGTGGAGAGGCTAGGAGAGTGAGAGAGAACAGGCAGGCAGTGGAGAGGCTAGGAGAGTGAGAGAGAACAGGCTAGCAGTGGAGAGGCTAGGAGGGTGAGAGAACAGGCTAGCAGTGGAGAGGCTAGGAGAGTGAGAGAGAACAGGCTAGCAGTGGAGAGGCTAGGAGGGTGAGAGAACAGGCTAGCAGTGGAGAGGCTAGGAGCGTGAGAGAACAGGCTAGCAGTGGAGAGGCTAGGAGAGTGAGAGAACAGGCTAGCAGTGGAGAGGCTAGGAGGGTGAGAGAACAGGCTAGCAGTGGAGAGGCTAGGAGCGTGAGAGAACAGGCTAGCAGTGGAGAGGCTAGGAGAGAGAGAACAAGCTAGCAGTGGAGAGGCTAGGAGCGTGAGAGAACAGGCTAGCAGTGGAGAGGCCAGGAGGGTGAGAGAACAGGCTAGCAGTGGAGAGGCTAGGAGCGGGAGAGAGAACAGGCTAGCAGTGGAGAGGCTAGGAGAGAGAGAGAGAACAGGCGAGCAGTGGAGAGGCTAGGAGAGTGAGAGAGAACAGGCTAGCAGTGGAGAGGCTAGGAGAGGGTGAGAAAACAGGCTAGCAGTGGAGAGGCTAGGAGAGGGTGAGAGAACAGGCTAGCAGTGGAGAGGCTAGGAGAGTGAGAGAACAGGCTAGCAGTGGAGAGGCTTGGAGAGAGAGAACAGGGCAGCAGTGGAGAGGCTAGGAGCGTGAGAGAGAACAGGCTAGCAGTGGACAGGCTAGGAGCGTGAGAGAACAGGCTAGCAGTGGAGAGGCTAAGGAGAGTGAGAGAACAGGCTAGCAGTAGAGAGGCTAGGAGTGTGAGAGAGAACAGGCTAGCAGTGGAGAGGCTAGGAGAGTGAGAGAACAGGCTAGCAGTGGAGAGGCTTGGAGAGAGAGAACAGGGCAGCAGTGGAGAGGCTAGGAGCGTGAGAGAGAACAGGCTAGCAGTGGAGAGGCTAGGAGCGTGAGAGAATAGGCTAGCAGTGGAGAGGCTAAGGAGAGTGAGAGAACAGGCTAGCAGTAGAGAGGCTAGGAGAGAGAGAATAGGCTAGCAGTGGAGAGGCTAGGAGCGTGAGAGAACAGGCTAGCAGTGGAGAGGCCAGGAGGGTGAGAGAACAGGCTAGCAGTGGAGAGGCTAGGAGCGTGAGAGAGAACAGGCTAGCAGTAGAGAGGCTAGGAGAGAGAGAGAGAACAGGCGAGCAGTGGAGAGGCTAGGAGAGTGAGAGAGAACAGGCTAGCAGTGGAGAGGCTAGGAGAGGGTGAGAGAACAGGCTAGCAGTGGAGAGGCTAGGAGAGGGTGAGAGAACAGGCTAGCAGTAGAGAGGCTAGGAGAGTGAGAGAACAGGCTAGCAGTGGAGAGGCTTGGAGAGAGAGAACAGGGCAGCAGTGGAGAGGCTAGGAGCGTGAGAGAGAACAGGCTAGCAGTGGAGAGGCTAGGAGCGTGAGAGAACAGGCTAGCAGTGGAGAGGCTAAGGAGAGTGAGAGAACAGGCTATCAGTAGAGAGGCTAGGAGCGTGAGAGAGAACAGGCTAGCAGTGGAGAGGCTAGGAGAGTGAGAGAGAACAGGCTAGCAGTGGAGAGGCTAAGGAGCGTGAGAGAACAGGCTAGCAGTGGAGAGGCTAGAAGAGTGAGAAAGAACAGGCTAGCAGTGGAGAGGCTAGGAGAGTGAGAGAGAACAAGCTAGCAGTGGAGAGGCTAGGAGAGGGTGAGAGAACAGGCTAGCAGTGGAGAGGCTAGGAGAGGGTGAGAGAACAGGCTAGCAGTGGAGAGGCTAGGAGAGTGAGAGAACAGGCTAGCAGTGGAGCGGCTTGGAGAGAGAGAACAGGGCAGCAGTGGAGAGGCTAGGAGCGTGAGAGAGAACAGGCTAGCAGTGGAGAGGCTAGGAGCGTGAGAGAACAGGCTAGCAGTGGAGAGGCTAGGAGCGTGAGAGAGAACTGGCTAGCAGTGGAGAGGCTAGGAGAGTGAGAGAGAACAGGCAGGCAGTGGAGAGGCTAGGAGAGTGAGAGAGAACAGGCTAGCAGTGGAGAGGCTAGGAGGGTGAGAGAACAGGCTAGCAGTGGAGAGGCTAGGAGAGTGAGAGAGAACAGGCTAGCAGTGGAGAGGCTAGGAGGGTGAGAGAACAGGCTAGCAGTGGAGAGGCTAGGAGCGTGAGAGAACAGGCTAGCAGTGGAGAGGCTAGGAGGGTGAGAGAACAGGCTAGCAGTGGAGAGGCTAGGAGCGTGAGAGAACAGGCTAGCAGTGGAGAGGCTAAGGAGCGTGAGAGAACAGGCTAGCAGTGTAGAGGCTAGAAGAGTGAGAGAGAACAGGCTAGCAGTGGAGAGGCTAGGAGAGTGAGAGAGAACAGGCTAGCAGTGGAGAGGCTAGGAGAGGGGGTGAGAGAACAGGCTAGCAGTGGAGAGGCTAGGAGAGTGAGAGAACAGGCTAGCAGTGGAGAGGCTAGGAGCGTGAGAGAACAGGCTAGCAGTGGAGAGGCTAGGAGCGTGAGAGAACAGGCTAGCAGTGGAGAGGCTAGGAGGGTGAGAGAACAGGCTAGCAGTGGAGAGGCTAGGAGCGTGAGAGAACAGGCTAGCAGTGGAGAGGCTAGGAGAGTGAGAGAACAGGCTAGCAGTGGAGAGGCTAGGAGGGTGAGAGAACAGGCTAGCAGTGGAGAGGCTAGGAGCGTGAGAGAACAGGCTAGCAGTGGAGAGGCTAGGAGAGAGAACAGGCTAGCAGTGGAGAGGCTAGGAGCGTGAGAGCACAGGCTAGCAGTGGAGAGGCCAGGAGGGTGAGAGAACAGGCTAGCAGTGGAGAGGCTAGGAGAGGGTGAGAGAACAGGCTAGCAGTGGAGAGGCTAGGAGAGTGAGAGAACAGGCTAGCAGTGGAGAGGCTTGGAGAGAGAAAACAGGGCAGCAGTGGAGAGGCTAGGAGCGTGAGAGAGAACAGGCTAGCAGTGGAGAGGCTAGGAGCGTGAGAGAATAGGCTAGCAGTGGAGAGGCTAAGGAGAGTGAGAGAACAGGCTAGCAGTAGAGAGGCTAGGAGTGTGAGAGCGAACAGGCTAGCAGTGGAGAGGCTAGGAGAGTGAGAGAGAGAGAACAGGCTAGCAGTGGAGAGGCTAAGGAGTGTGAGAGAACAGGCTAGCAGTGGAGAGGCTAGGAGAGTGAGACAACAGGCAAGCAGTGGAGAGGCTAGGAGGGTGAGAGAACAGGCTAGCAGTGGAGTGGCTAGGAGCGTGAGAGAACAGGCTAGCAGTAGAGAGGCTAGGAGAGAGAGAATAGGCTAGCAGTGGAGAGGCTAGGAGCGTGAGAGAACAGGCTAACAGTGGAGAGGCTAGGAGAGGGTGAGAGAACAGGCTAGCAGTGGAGAGGCTAGGAGAGGGTGAGAGAACCGGCTAGCAGTGGAGAGGCTAGGAGAGTGAGAGAACAGGCTAGCAGTGGAGAGGCTTGGAGAGAGAGAACAGGGCAGCAGTGGAGAGGCTAGGAGCGTGAGAGAGAACAGGCTAGCAGTGGAGAGGCTAGGAGCGTGAGAGAACAGGCTAGCAGTGGAGAGGCTAAGGAGAGTGAGAGAACAGGCTAGCAGTAGAGAGGCTAGGAGCGTGAGAGAGAACAGGCTAGCAGTGGAGAGGCTAGGAGAGTGAGAGAGAGAACAGGCTAGCAGTGGAGAGGCTAAGGAGCGTGAGAGAACAGGCTAGCAGTGGAGAGGCTAGAAGAGTGAGAGAGAACAGGCTAGCAGTGGAGAGGCTAGGAGAGTGAGAGAGAACAGGCTAGCAGTGGAGAGGCTAGGAGAGGGTGAGAGAACAGGCTAGCAGTGGAGAGGCTAGGAGAGAGAACAGGCTAGCAGTGGAGAGGCTAGGAGCGTGAGAGCACAGGCTAGCAGTGGAGAGGCCAGGAGGGTGAGAGAACAGGCTAGCAGTGGAGAGGCTAGGAGAGGGTGAGAGAACAGGCTAGCAGTGGAGAGGCTAGGAGAGTGAGAGAACAGGCTAGCAGTGGAGAGGCTTGGAGAGAGAAAACAGGGCAGCAGTGGAGAGGCTAGGAGCGTGAGAGAGAACAGGCTAGCAGTGGAGAGGCTAGGAGCGTGAGAGAATAGGCTAGCAGTGGAGAGGCTAAGGAGAGTGAGAGAACAGGCTAGCAGTAGAGAGGCTAGGAGTGTGAGAGCGAACAGGCTAGCAGTGGAGAGGCTAGGAGAGTGAGAGAGAGAACAGGCTAGCAGTGGAGAGGCTAAGGAGTGTGAGAGAACAGGCTAGCAGTGGAGAGGCTAGGAGAGTGAGACAACAGGCAAGCAGTGGAGAGGCTAGGAGGGTGAGAGAACAGGCTAGCAGTGGAGTGGCTAGGAGCGTGAGAGAACAGGCTAGCAGTAGAGAGGCTAGGAGAGAGAGAATAGGCTAGCAGTGGAGAGGCTAGGAGCGTGAGAGAACAGGCTAACAGTGGAGAGGCCAGGAGGGTGAGAGAACAGGCTAGCAGTGGAGAGGCTAGGAGCGTGAGAGAGAACAGGCTAGCAGTGGAGAGGCTAGGAGAGAGAGAGAGAACAGGCGAGCAGTGGAGAGGCTAGGAGAGTGAGAGAGAACAGGCTAGCAGTGGAGAGGCTAGGAGAGGGTGAGAGAACAGGCTAGCAGTGGAGAGGCTAGGAGAGGGTGAGAGAACAGGCTAGCAGTGGAGAGGCTAGGAGAGTGAGAGAACAGGCTAGCAGTGGAGAGGCTTGGAGAGAGAGAACAGGGCAGCAGTGGAGAGGCTAGGAGCGTGAGAGAGAACAGGCTAGCAGTGGAGAGGCTAGGAGCGTGAGAGAACAGGCTAGCAGTGGAGAGGCTAAGGAGAGTGAGAGAACAGGCTAGCAGTAGAGAGGCTAGGAGCGTGAGAGAGAACAGGCTAGCAGTGGAGAGGCTAGGAGAGTGAGAGAGAGAACAGGCTAGCAGTGGAGAGGCTAAGGAGCGTGAGAGAACAGGCTAGCAGTGGAGAGGCTAGAAGAGTGAGAGAGAACAGGCTAGCAGTGGAGAGGCTAGGAGAGTGAGAGAGAACAGGCTAGCAGTGGAGAGGCTAGGAGAGGGTGAGAGAACAGGCTAGCAGTGGAGAGGCTAGGAGAGGGTGAGAGAACAGGCTAGCAGTGGAGAGGCTAGGAGAGTGAGAGAACAGGCTAGCAGTGGAGAGGCTCGGAGAGAGAGAACAGGGCAGCAGTGGAGAGGCTAGGAGCGTGAGAGAGAACAGGCTAGCAGTGGAGAGGCTAGGAGCGTGAGAGAACAGGCTAGCAGTGGAGAGGCTAAGGAGAGTGAGAGAACAGGCTAGCAGTAGAGAGGCTAGGAGCGTGAGAGAGAACAGGCTAGCAGTGGAGAGGCTAGGAGAGGGTGAGAGAATAGGCCTCGTCGCCGAGCGCAGTCTATCGCCTAAGCTCGACCGGAACAGCCGACCTCGCCTTTTACCGGTATCCACTCATCTCTTCTTTACGCTGCCCGATGGGGCTTGGGGGGGGGGGAAAGGCTCGCCCTGAACTCCACCCTGCGAACCTCACGCGGAATGTTGAGGACGGCTGAGGCCGCCTGAACTTCGTGCCGACGTTCCTGAATGACTCCGCAGAATTTTTTTGCTCCGCTCCCACTCCCTTATATGGCAACAAAAACCCGTTAGTACCCGGATCATCTGACGTCATCCTGCGCATCCAATCGAACGCCCCCGGCCGTTGGGGGGTGGTGGGGGGGGGAGGAGTCTCGTCATCCCCCCCACCCGCGCCGCCGCCCCCGCCCCCCTCCCGCTGTTTACCCAGTGACAAATCGCTGCCCGTGGCGCTAACGGTGATTGGCTGGGACTGTTGCCGGGGGCTGCAGAGGCGCCGGGGGGTGTCTGAGAGGAGGCAGAAGCTGTGAGGTGACGTCATCGGTTGGGCCCAATCAAAGGTAGACGAGAAGCGACGGCGGTGATTGGCTGGGACTGTTGCCGGGGGCTGCAGAGGCGCCGGGGGGTGTCTGGTGGTGGATGACGCGTTGTGTGCGGGAGACACGCCATATATTAATTCTAGATTTGCATATATTATCAGAGCATGTTGTGTTAGCGTGTTCATCACAAGTGCGTGCGGTTAATGCAGCAGAGTTGATTCCTCGCAAAAAAGGGGTTTTTTTATTGCCAGACAGGGTAAAACTTAATTCTTATTTTTTTAGTTCTTTCGGTAAAGTCACGTAGGTATAAAATAAATCAGAATTTTAACCAGAGTATAGATTCCTGCATTCACGAAAGCTTCAAATCAACATTAATTCTTATTTTCTTCCAAACAGTGACCTCTGTCTTCGTAACAGACAGAAGCAATTCGAGGCTGTAACCTCTGTCTCGGTGCCATGATGCTTAAGTGAACCGAGGCTGTGTGAAAACAGCGACCTCTGTTTCAGTAACCTCTGTCTTCGTAATAGACAGAAGCAACTCGAGGCTGTAACCTCTGTCTCGGTGCCATGATTCTTAAGTGACCCGAGGCTGTGTGAAAACAGCGACCTCTGTTTCAGTAACCTCTGTCTTCGTAACAGACAGAAGCAACTCGAGGCTGTAACCTCTGTCTCGGTGCCATGATGCTTAAGTGACCCGAGGCTGTGTGAAAACAGCGACCTCTGTTTCAGAGACGAGAGGAGCGGTGGCGCAGCGGTTAGCGGCCTCGCCGAGTTCGATTCCCGCACACGGTCAGCAAACGCGAGTGACGATTATCCGAACTGGTCCTGGGCCTCCCCTAGGTCGACTCAGCCTCAAATTGAGTAGCCGATGCGGCGTCTAATCAAAGCCGCTACTTAAAACATTTTTTTGTTAAATTGTCTTTGCATTTTATTTTAGCGGTACAATGTTGTGATGCGTTTGATAATAAATTCGGTTTACTCGGGGAGACAAAGACAGCCGGGCGTGGTGCTGGCCGCCCACCCCTTTCCGTGTACCGTTCCGGCATTCAAGAGGCGCTGCTCGCTGAACAGCACTTGGCCCAGAAGTCCGCCACAGGCTACAACAACAACACCACCGGTGTGGGGGGGTCTTTTGTCTTTGGTGGCTGTGTCAGTTGTGAAAACAGCGACCTCTGTATCCCGGTGTGGGGGTGGGGGGGTTTGTAACAGACAGATGGAACTAAAGAGGCGTTGCAACGTCACGTGATTTCCCGTCACGTGATTTCCCGACACTTTTGATATCGCCAGAGTTCATTACCCCGCCAACATCGCAGCAGCAGCAGCGGCAGCGGTGTTACTACAACCTCAGGGTTATAACTACAGCAGCAGTGTTGTTACTACTACAACCTCAGGGTTATAACTACAGCAGCAGTGTTGTTACTACTACAACCTCAGGGTTACTACTACAGCAGCGGTGTTGTTACTACTACAACCTCAGGGTTATAACTACAGCAGCAGTGTTGTTACTACTACAACCTCAGGGTTACAACTACAGCAAGCGGTGTTGTTACTACTACAACCTCAGGGTTATAACTACAGCAGCGGTGTTGTTACTACTACAACCTCAGGGTTATAACTACAGCAGCAGTGTTGTTACTACTACAACCTCAGGGTTACAACTACAGCAAGCGGTGTTGTTACTACTGTAGTGTTGTAAGGACGAGCAGACTTCTTTAGGAGGCACACTCTGTTTATTGTATTATTTCCTTATACATCGCTTACACACACAGAGGGATATTCGGTCCCCTCACCCGATACCCTAGGGAGGTACAGCCTCCGGACTTGGCGGGACTCACACGTCTACCGCTAACCTCCTTGATACCTAAGGAGGTACAACCTCCGGACTTGGCGGGACTCACACGTCTACCGCTATCCTAGTCCTCCGGCTAGGACCTAGGGGAGGCTATCTGACCCACCGCTGGCCCGGTGGGTCCTGACCACTGGGTATGCCGAGCCTTAGCCCTTAGAAGGGCTGAAAGGCTGGTCCAGGGTCCTAGCTAGGCTTCAGCCCAGTCTTCTGTCTTCGTGCAGGGAGCGAACTCCTCGAGGTCCGTTGGGTCACCCGTCTTATACCCCTTCGTGGCCAGGTAGAACCAATAATACATTCCCACGTGGAACCGTCTGATTGGTTCGCACCAAACCCTGGCCACGATCCGTTTCACCTCGACTGACCCCAACCGTTGTACCCAGGGGTAATGCTGCACTGCCCTGGTGGCAATGCAGGTTACGCAACAGCGCGTAGTTAACACCTCTACATCACCCCCTCCTTCGGAAGCTCCAGCCGTCCCGGCTGCAACAATGGGAAACTCCGAAATTACCAATGGTAGAAGAATTGTGAGTGTGCCTCACGAACAACAAGAACAATTAAACCCCTATAAATACCCCCCTTAACAACATAACGTATGTACAAGGCACTAGACATGCCAAAAAAACATTATAACAACCGGCGAGATTTCGCACGCGTGCGTTTCGCGGGACCATCGTAGGGGATGGCAGGCTTTGTCTGCGGCACAAGGGAAGGAGGAGGATGAGCCAGAGCATCCGGTGTGCCTTTATGCATCTCCACGGGGACACCTGCTGCTCCACGGTCCATTGAGGCCGAACGTGGCCTGCATGGAGCCGTCACTCCCGCGTCATCTGCAGGAGGAATGACACGCCTGCGCTGCGGGTTAGGCACCAACGGGGCAACATCTGGCTCGTCGGACGCGTCGCACACTCGGCCCCCATGTCGTGTGTGTTGTGGAGGGACGCGTGGCGTGACGAAGGGTTTTAACCGAGAGGGGTGAACGCACCAGCGACGCCGTCCCCAGCTAATTTTAACACATTGGGGACGCAGGACTTCCACTACCTCAACCGGGCCTCGCCATGGTCTGAGGAGTTTGGCCGACGTGGACACCGGCACCTGGGGGCAGTGGAGCCATGCCCTGTCTCCCGGTGCCCACCGATGCGTGTACGACCGAGGGTCCCGCAGTCGCAAATTCGCCCTTTGGCGGGAAGCCGAATTTTCAATGGCGGCCTCCCGTGCCTCGGCCAACTTACGGAGGTTGAATCGCAAGTGGTCAACGAGCTTTGACTTTTGCGGTGGCTGTTCGATTTCCAGCCGAACGTCAGCGGGAGGAAAGGCATCCCTGCCGTACATTAGAAAGAACGGGGAAAATCCCGTCGCCGCGTGAGGTGCCATACGGTATGCGGCGAGGACCCCCGGAACCTGCAAGTCCCAATCGAGGTGGGATTCATCGACCTGATGGCATAACATAGCGGTGAGAGTTCTATGAAGGCGCTCCACCATGCCGTCGGTCTGGGGATGGTAGGGCGAAGTGCGCACTTTCTTAGTGCCCAACAGGCGGCACACATCAGTCAGCAAGGCTCCTGAAAAATTTCTTCCCTGATCGGTCAGCAACCGTTCTGGTGCGCCCTTGTCCAGGACGTAGCCTTGAACAAAGGCGTCCACAACGGCCACCGCCGACTGGTTGGGGAGGGCCCAGGCCATAGGCCACCGTGTAAAATACTCTACCCCAACCAGAAGGTACTTATTACCCCGTGGCGTAGTAGGAAAAGGGCCCAAAATATCGAGAGCCACCAACTCATTTATACGAGAGACCGAAATGGGTTGCAGGGGTGGACATGCCGGTTTAGCCGGCGGTTTACGTTGCGCACAATGGGTGCATCCCAGCAAAATGTCAGTGACGTCGCGCAGCATGCCCGGCCAGAAAAATTGCAACCGCAACAACCCAATGGTCTTATGAACACCCAGGTGCAATAAACGCTCATGCGCCGCCCATACGGCCTTGCATCGCAAGGCGGATGGCACGACGATTTTATGTTGACACGAGTCAGCATCCCAATGCATCAACAAGCCACGCTTCATGACAAATGAATTAAATTTGCCCTGTTTTGGAACCGCATTATTCGCGTGGCGACGCAACCTCAATAATGACATGTCCTCGCCCTGGTGCCGACCCCATTCGGCCAAAGTTAGCCCCAGCAAATCGTCACTGGCCATTGGATCTGCATGATCCAACATTGGCGCTGAGGCGGCGGGAAGTGCGGCTGACACCGTTGTGAGAGGCGCGACCTGCGCAGGCAGTGGCGGCTTACAACGGCCCGAGCCCAAAAAACACGCACATTTTTGAGCCGGCGGAAGGCGAGACAACGCATCGGCATTCGTGTGTTGTGCACCCCTACGGTAAGTGACATTGAAATCGTAGTCCTGAAGGACTTCGAGCCACCGAGAAAGCTGCCCGGACGGTTGGTCAACCCGCAGAGCGTACTGTAAAGCCGAATGATCAGATCGCACGGTAAAATGCTGACCATACAGGTACGGCCTGTATTGCTGAATAAAAAAAACAATGGCCAGCAGCTCACGTCTGGTCACACAGTATCTTTGTTCAGCAAGAGACAAGACTCTGCTACCATAGGCAACAACCCTTTCAATGCCATCAACTTTTTGTGACAGAACACCCCAAATCCCCGTATTGCTAGCGTCGGTGTCCAACACGAATGGCACGGAAAAATCGGGGTACGCAAGGGACGGTGCCGTCACGAGCGCGTTCCGCAAGGAGTCGAACGCAGCCTGTTCTGCGTCCCCCCAATGAAACGCCACCCCTTTTGACGTAAGGGCGTGGAGCGGCTTGGCAATCGTCGCGAAGCCAGCAACAAACCGGCGGTAGTACGACGCAAAACCAATAAAACTACGAACATCACCCGCAGATGTAGGGGTCGGACAATGTTCAACACATTTGGTTTTTTCAGGGTCGGTAGAAATGCCCGAGCGGCTAACTATGTGGCCCAGATAGCGCACAGACTCACGCAGAAGGTGACACTTCTGCGGCTTGAATTTCAAGTTTGCGGCCCGCATTTTCAAGAAGACAGCACGCAACCGTTCGATGTGTTCGCCGAACGTGCGGCTAAAGACGATGACGTCGTCAAGATAAATGAGACATGAGTCCCACTGGAGCCCAGCGAGGACCAGCTCCATGAGCCTCTGGAACGTCGCTGGGGCCGAGTGGAGACCCATGGGCAATCTATTAAACTCGAAAAGGCCCTGTGGTGTCCGAAAAGCAGTCTTAGGTTTTGACGATTCGTCGAGGGGGAGTTGCCAAAACCCCGACAGAAGGTCCAAGGTGGAGAAATAGTGCGCCCCTGCCAGGGCATCCAATGACTCGTCCATACGAGGGAGAGGGTAGGCGTCCGCTACCGAGATTTTATTTAGGCGCCGAAAATCAACGCAAAAACGGAGACTGCCATCGTGCTTTTTGACCAGCACTATTGGAGCACCCCAGGGACTAGTGGAGGGAGAAATTATATCGGCCTTCAGCATGTCATCCACAGCCGATTTAACATGCTGTTTCTCCGCCGGGCTAAGCCGAAACGGGTTTTGTCGAATCGGGGCAGCGTCACCAGTATCAATGTGGTGACGCAGCAGCTTGGTGCAGCCAATATCAAATTTAGATTTACTAAAGACATCGGAAAATTCTCGCAGAAGAGCGCGCAATTTAATTCGCTGCGAATGAGACAGATCACCCGTGTCTGTGCAGAGCGCATCCAACCATCTCTCATCCGATTCGGAAGGAGGTGGGACCTGCGGCGTGTCACGCACGTGTCCCGCGACTCCGGTCCCCAACGGCACCGGGGTCGCGTGAGCGAGCACAGTTCCTTGCGGAATGACAGTTGTGGACAATCCGACATTCAAAACCTGCAAGAACGGCTCCCTGTCGGCTGCTACGAGGGTCTGTGCAGCCACCAAATCTAACCCCTTAGCAGCTGCGTTTGAAGGCCCCAGCAAAATGCCATGTGCCGAGGCCTCCGGGGCTAGCGTTTTTTTAAGTTGCAAGGGCACGAGCATTTGTGTCCCTGGTGGAATGCGGACTGTGCTCGCAACAAACGCCTGCACCGAGGCACTAGCCATGCGCGGATGTGAGGGTGTGGGCAGGAACGCCATCCGTCGACCCGACGGGAGTTCGATGCAGCCTTGATCTACAAGGATCTTAATAGGCATTTTCGCGAGAAAATCAGTGCCTAACAAACACGGCACGGCGAGGGAAGAAGAGACCAAAATAGGCCCTGCCAATTTAATGTCTCCAATCGAAATTTGCGCCCGAATTTGCCCAATAATGCCAAGTGAACTGCCATTAGCGGCGAAACACGGGATAGAAACCCGTTCCAAGGGGCGGCATCGTACGGGCAGTATATTGTAAATCAGATCCGAAATGATCGTAGCCGACGCACCAGTATCGACCAACACGCGAAATTCCACACCCTCGATTGATCCGACAACCACGGATGAACCTGCCGTCGCCGCGACTACCCTATGGGCCAACTCAGACCACTGCCCAGGTTCGAGTGGCCGCGAACAAACGCCAGAATACCCCCCATCACACGCCGAATCGCGAGCCCTTCTTATGGTGCGTTGCAGTGTGTATGGTGTGAATGAGGGCCGAGCGTGAGAGGCGTCGTGACTTGCCTGGTTTTGCCGCGATGCCGTGGACGTCCTGTAGTCCTGGCCCCGGGATGCGGAGGGGCGTCGTCGAGGCGCACGGCAGTCAGAGGAGATGTGGCCTCGTCGGCCACAGTTGAAGCACGTCACGTCGCCGCGTGGAGCAGGCCGTCCCCGCTGCTGGTCGTTGCGGCGACCAGCGTGGTCGGACGATCGCCGGCCCGTTGACCTGGTCGCCATGAAGGCCCGGTCGGGGGAGAACTCGGCATCCCTGCTGGCAGGCTCCGACGTCGAAGCCGAGGCGGTGATGGTCGATTCCGTGTGGAGCAGCAGATGTGCGTGGATGCACCGAGCGGCTCGTAGCGAGCACATACTGTCGTCGTCCACCGCTTGGATGACAATGCGCAGCTCGCGCGCCAGCTCCAGCATCTTCTGGAGAACGATGGCATCGATGGCCTCGTCGTCCATGCGAGGGTAACCCGCTCTTGCCATCGCCAGTAGAGCGGTCCGGAATGCCAACGGAGACTCTTTAGGGCGGCGTCGCCTGTCGTAAAATTGGCTGCGGACGTCGGATGGAGGCCCGTACACGTCGGACATCCGTCGGAGGGCCGATTGAAGAGTCGCCCTTTGTTGCCTGGGGATGGTGAGGAGCGAGGCGAGAGCGTCGTCATCCAAAGTGGCCGGTAGTGCTCGGAGCGCCTGTGCGTCCGACCAGCCCACCATCTCTTGGTGGCTCAGGAAGCGACGCTGGAACGCCGCCCAGTCGCCCCCTTCAGATGTGAATTCTCGGAAGATGGGCAGGCGTTGTTGGAGGGCGGACGTCGTCTCCCCCTCAGCTTGTACCGTCTCGAGCCGGAGATCGGCGATTTCCCGGCCGATAGAGTCTACTGTACCGTGTCGGTACAGTGATGACGCGGCGTCCGCTGAGAAAGTTGAATTCGCAGCGTCGCGTGCTGATGACGTTGCGGGTTGTGATGGGCCCCCCGTGTTCCCAGGATGCCCCTGGCTTCCGCTTCCGGCGGAATCACGTGGTTCCCCGGCGGGAAAATCAAAATGTCTGCCCTGGCCGATGGCGGGAACGTCTGCCGGCGGTTGACTCGGCCTGCCCGCAACCTCCAAGGTGATCTCTTCGAGAATTGAGGCCGCGGCGTGTAGGAGTTGAGCGAGACGGCCGTGTGCTGCCCTGAGTCCGTCCCCCATGGCAGGGGGAGCAACCGGCTTCTCAACCGGTGGCTGGGCGGCCGTCAACGCGGCAGCGTTTTCAGCGGAGCTGGCGGTGCTTGGAGGTGAGACAGCGTCATCTTCGTTCTGGCTCCGCGCGTGGGCTGAACTTCTGGTTTCCATTTCCAACCACTTCTGACTCCAGTTGTAGTGTTGTAAGGACGAGCAGACTTCTTTAGGAGGCACACTCTGTTTATTGTATTATTTCCTTATACATCGCTTACACACACAGAGGGATATTCGGTCCCCTCACCCGATACCCTAGGGAGGTACAGCCTCCGGACTTGGCGGGACTCACACGTCTACCGCTAACCTCCTTGATACCTAAGGAGGTACAACCTCCGGACTTGGCGGGACTCACACGTCTACCGCTATCCTAGTCCTCCGGCTAGGACCTAGGGGAGGCTATCTGACCCACCGCTGGCCCGGTGGGTCCTGACCACTGGGTATGCCAAGCCTTAGCCCTTAGAAGGGCTGAAAGGCTGGTCCAGGGTCCTAGCTAGGCTTCAGCCCAGTCTTCTGTCTTCGTGCAGGGAGCGAACTCCTCGAGGTCCGTTGGGTCACCCGTCTTATACCCCTTCGTGGCCAGGTAGAACCAATCATACATTCCCACGTGGAACCGTCTGATTGGTTCGCACCAAACCCTGGCCACGATCCGTTTCACCTCGACTGACCCCAACCGTTGTACCCAGGGGTAATGCTGCACCGCCCTGGTGGCAACGCGGGTTACGCAACAGCGCGTAGTTAACACCTCTACACTACTACAACCTCAGGGTTACAACTACAGCGGTGTTGTTACTACTACAACCTCATGGTTATAACTACAGCGGTGTTGTTACTACTACAACCTCAGGGTTACTACTACAGCAGCGGTGTTGTTACTACTACAACCTCAGGGTTATAACTACAGCGGTGTTGTTACTACTACAACCTCAGGGTTACAGCTACAGCAAGCGGTGTTGTTACTACTACAACCTCAGGGTTACAACTACAGCAAGCGGCGTTGTTACTACTACAACCTCAGGGTTACAACTACAGCAAGCGGCGTTGTTACTACTACAACCTCAGGGTTACAACTACAGCAAGCGGCGTTACAACTTCTTCCTTGGGAACGCGAGCAGCCAAGTGAAGGTTCGTGCCCGCGTCGCCGACTTGAACACGGCCCACGACTTCCCGCCACTTGCAGCACACACACACACGTACACACGCACACGCACACACGGCACACACACGGTGAGATTCACAAGCAACACACTCTCTCACGCTGTGTGAACATGCGGTGCTGGATAAAGTTGGAAAAAGTCCGTGAATATAACTTCGCTCAATATTGTAAACGTATTTCTATTATTTAGTTATTGTTTAATACAAACTACTTCTGATAATGGGTTTCAAGATGTACTTTAATGGCACGTTCGTTGTTCCGGTGTTTAATGGCTTGGACATCATGGCAAATGGCTTCCATCGATGTGGAAGTCAATTGTGGATGATAATTTGACATTTCGGTGTTGATTTGGAGTAGATTGTTTAACTGTTGCATACCGGGTGGTGAAATGCTTTGCCGAGTACCTGAACTGTTTGACCAAGTGAATTCATGAAGAGTTCGATACGAGTTTGAGCGTTAATATTCTTGCGGAACAACAAAGGTCGGATATTTTAAAGATTCCTGATCGTACGTTTATTGCGACAATGTTCACGGGGAACACGTGTGGAGGAGAGTTCCGGGTGAAGTCTCCCCTTACCTGGCAACCATGGTGGCTGTCCGCTGATCACTCTCGCTCCGTCTCAGCTACGATCTGTAGGGATGGGACGCTCCACCCTGGCGCTGTTTTAATTCACAGCACCAGGAGCGGAGAGCCTCATCCCTGCAGTTCCCTCCTGTTGTGCCGCAGCATTTACCGCGTAACGAGGCAACGTTTTCATGAGCAGTGCGTTCCACTACACATCCACACGAGCGAACCACATGCAACAGTGTGCGTACATACAGACACGAACAAACACGCGGGTGCACATACACACACGAGCGCTTACTTGCAGACACGGACGAGTGGAGATGCACGCACGAGTGTGGTCATCACCTGGCTAGCTACACTAGTCACGTGATAACTAGTATACTAAACTATACACTACACTATACACTACACTATACACTACACTACTATGCACTACACTATACATTACACTAAACACTATTATACACTACACTATACACTACTATACACTACACTATACACTACACTACTATACACTACACTATACACTACACTATACACTACACTATACACTACAATATACACTACTATATGCTACACTATACACCACATTACACACAACACTATACACTACACTATACACTACTATACACTACACTATACACTACAATATACACTACTATACACTACACTACAATATACACTACACACTACACTATACACTACACTATATACTACACTATACACTACACTATACACTACTATACACTACACTATACACTACACTATATACTACACTATACACTACACTATACACTACACTACTATACACTACTACACACTAGTGCTGCACTAGTCCCCAAACTGCATAGACAAAGGCTCCCCAATATAGACTGACGCATCCACAGACCCACACATGGACCCACGGACTCGCATCGAAACCCACGGACTCATCGACTCCCACTGGGCGTGCGCTGTTAGCGAGCACCGGTGAGGGTCGCAATGGAACAACACCAGGGGCTGGTGTGGACAGAACCACGGCTGGCCGCTCGTCTCTCACATTCTGATGTTAGCACCCCCACCCACCTCACCACCTCCTTAATTATGGCTGAGTCCACCTAAGTGACGCTCAGGACTGCTTCAGGTAAGGGGCCGACCTTAAATGACGTCACGCGATTTTAGAGGATTTTTGACCCCCGCCCCATCGTCACACGACGTCACAAAAAGTCAGACCCCTCCCCCCTCAATTCTGACGTCACAAAGCTCTGCCCCCCCACCCCCCCCAAAAAATAAAACATGCTTCAAATCGCTTTAAACTATTCTTGTCATCGTCACAAACGTCTGACCCCGCCCCCCCTCTAGGTGCGTGACGTCATTCACGGACGGCCCCTAATTGTCGCTGGTATTGGCTTTCAGACAACAAATTAATTTTTCGTCTCCCTCCTCTTTTCAGAACATAGATGGACTAGTCCTTCTAAATAAACTGCCAAATCGCTGCGTGTGGTGCTGACGTTTTTTTATAAATAAATACACCTTTTAAAATAAATTAATTATTGCAAACCAACACACCTGATGATGACCGTTTGTGTTATGGTTGAAACGTCGTGAGAATTTTTATTGTTTTATATATATTTTATTGTTTCCCTTCAGCGTGACTTTACCGAAAGAGCTAAGAATATGAATTACTGCAGTCACGAAAGCTTTAAGTCAAGTTTAAAATATATTAGCATACCAAAATTAGCATAGGTCAACCGTTGACCAATCGCTGCGCACCATCGCTGGAGACGCGCCCAGGTTTGCCTCTCGACCAATCAGATCGCTGGCCCTCCCTCCTCCCCACTTTGGCACGCTGCGACCAATCAGATCGCGGGAGGACGCTACCATTTTTAATGCCTTACACGCTGAAAGCCGCGCGCCCATGTGCGTGTGAGTGTTTAGTTTTGTTTTAATTATTTTAATCATTAAAGTTCGCGAGTGTCAAGATAAGCTACGTTGACTTTTCTTTTTAAAGCATTTTGTCAAGAGAACCGTTGTTGCTGCTGCTGTTGTTGTGAAAGGCCTGGTACACCCTGAGGCCTTGCCTAGACTAGGGCAGCCTTGATGTCACGTGGGTCCACACTCTTTGCGTCTTTCGGTAAAGTCACGGAGGTAGAAAATAAAATTTATTTATGATTTTATTTAATTACATTTTATTTTATACCTACGTTAAATTTAATTTAAATTTTTAATTAAGTTAATTGAAACTTATTTTATACCTACGTATTTTTTTATAAATGAATATTTTTTATAATTTAAATTAAATGTATTTTACGTTATACCTACGTTGAATTTAATTTAATTTTGTAATAAATAAAATTTTATTTCATACATACGTTAAATTGAAAATTTTTATAAATTTAATTTATTTAAATTCATTTTATACCTACGTTTAATTTAAATTTTTAATAAATTACATTTAAATTGATTTTATTTTATACCTACGTTAAATTGAATTTTTAATAAATTACATTTATTTAAATGACATTTATTTTATACCTACGTTAAATTAAATTTTTAATAAATTTCATTTACATTTATTTTATACCTATGTTAAATTTTTTAGTAAATTTATTTCATTTAAATTTATTTTATACCTACATTAGATTAAATGTTATTTTAATTAAATTTATTTTATTTTATACCTACACATGTACAGTCATTTTAACTGCTCTGACTGCTACAAGCTAAGTGCGGCCTGGAATCGTATAATTAAGTAATACATTTTACAATTACAATTCCTTATAGAGGAACCCCATACTAATGAACTGACTACGTATCTATATAATTAAAATACCACACGCAGATACCGCAAAAGCGGACCCCATTGTCAATGATATAATTTGATGCACGTACAGCAGTTGCACGTACAGCAGTTGCTGTACGTGCATCATTAAAATTACACCGATTGCAAAACGTCACCAAAGACACAATTTTAATTTGACCCCCGGGTCTGATCGCGTTAACTGTGCAGTGGGTGGGGGTCGAGAGGTTACTTGCACGTGTGTGCAGCTTGTTGAATATTGACGTGCGATGACTTGTGGAGAGGAAGAATGATAATGATGGCGATGCAAGTCTTGAAGTCTGACGCTGTTCTCCGAGTCGTGTAGCCTACCGCGTGCGACTTTGGGGATTGCGTAATGTCATTTTAGTTTCCTCTGTGGAACTTTTTATTTCGTTTATCCTAACGATGTAACTTAACGTACGGCGGGCTTGGGAGCGGCGTT
This sequence comes from Petromyzon marinus, assembly GCF_048934315.1. Classification (NCBI taxonomy): domain Eukaryota; kingdom Metazoa; phylum Chordata; class Hyperoartia; order Petromyzontiformes; family Petromyzontidae; genus Petromyzon; species Petromyzon marinus. Next base: position 328,971 of record NW_027423016.1, read on the forward strand.
GACGATGTGTTTTGGCGTTACACCAACCAGCACCTTTGTATTCAGAAGTTGGAGGTGCTTTGATTGTTACAGCGAGAGGTGAAATCGTCACCGCCATGGGTTTAAGTGGGCACGGAGCCCGTCAAGGGAATGGGTAGGTAGAGGAATGGGGTTGGAGAGTATACACAACTTGTAGTTCTAGTAATTTCAACAATTTATGGGCATGCGCATCATTAACAGTATCCTGATTGATGAGCAAAACAAAACCGCAATTTAATCGTGAATCTATTGTCATAAATGAGTCCGAAATATCAATAGTCATGCTCAAAACCGCATTCCTATTATTAAAAATCATTGTACCCCCCATTCATGACAATTCCAGTGTGGTCATTATGATGCTCAGAATTACACTTATATTCTCAGAATCATGAACATTTATTAAAACAGCAGTGTGCTCAAAATGCTCATTTAACAATTGCAACATGTACACAATCAATTCCAACATTCTAATAAAAGTAAGTCCTATGTATCGTGGTGTTTTCATGCTTATACATTATTGCGCGCCCCCCAAAAAAAATATACAAAAGTGTATTTTTATAATGTTTGCACGGTGTACAGTCTGGAAATTACCCACATGGAAAATTTCAAGCTTGGTGCATGTCAGGAAGTACGCTAAACATTTTGAACACATTCACAACTTTGCCTTTGATACATATGGAGATTAGTAATAAATTGTTAATTTAACTACTTTCATGTTGACGGATTGGAACTACGAATAGCACTGTCTCACCACGGGGCTTATCGCGTGGTATCTGGGCACTTTATTTGAAACGTAAACCCCACAGTTTGTGAGTACAATTCCTCGCAAGTTGCGTCCACAGAGACAGACAGACAATGACGTTTCTAGGTAAGAGTAAGAAATGAATCTACGTGTCGAGGAGAGACGAGAGAGCCAAGAGGTCACCTCGGGAGACGGGGCGGCGCGTCAACCTTAGTCACGTGACTGAAGGAGTGTGGGCGTGCCGTGCGTACGTGTGTGTACTGTGTGTGTGTGTACTGTGTGTGTGTACTGTGTGTGTGTAACGTGTGTGTGTACTCTGTGTGTGTACTGTGCGTGTGTGTGTGTGTACCGTGCGTGTCGTGTGTGTGTGTGTGTACCGTGTGTGTGTGTACTGTGTGTGTACTGTGTGTGTGTGTGTGCCGTGTGTGTGTACCGTGTGTGTGTACTGTGCGTCTGTGTACTGTGCGTGTGTGTGTGTGTACCGTGCGTGTGTGTGTGTACCGTGCGTACGTGTGTACCGTGCGTGTGTACCGTGCGCGTGTGTGTACCGTGCGTGTGTGTGTGTACTGTGCGTGTGTGTGCGTGTGTGTGTGTGTACTGTGCGTGTGTGTGTACTGTGCTTGTGTGTGTAACGTGCGTGTGTGTGTACTGTGAGTGTGTGCGTGTGTGTGTGTACTGTGCGTGTGTGTGTACTGTGCGTGTGTGTGTACTGTGCGTGTGTGTGTGTATCGTGCGTGTGTGTGTACTGTGCGTGTGTGTGTGTACTGTGCGTGTGTGTGTGCGTGCCGTGCGTGTGTACTGTGCGTGTGTGTGTGCTGTGCGTGTATGTCGTGCGTGTGTACCGTGTGTGTGTGTACTGTGTGTGTGTACTGTGTGTGTGTGTACTGTGTGTGTGTGTGTACTGTGTGTGTGTAACGTGTGTGTGTGTGCTGTGCGTGTGTGTACCGTGTGTGTGTATGTACTGTGCGTGTGTACTGTGCGTGTGTACTGTGAGTGTGTGTGTGTACTGTGCGTGTGTGTCGTGCGTGTGTGTGCACCGTGTATGTGTACTGTGCGTGTGTGTGTGCACCGTGTGTGTGTACTGTGCGTGTGTTTACTGTTCGTGTGTACCGTGCGTGTGTGTGTACTGTGTGCTGTGCGTGTTTGTGTACTGTGTGTGTGTATACTGTGTGTGTGTACTGTGTGTGTATACTGTGTGTGTGTGTGTACCGTGTGTGTACTGTGTGTGTGTACTGTGTGTGTGTGTAACGTGCGTGTGTGTGTACCGTGCGTGTGTGTGTGTACTGTGTGTGTGTGTACTGTGTGTGTGTACTGTGTGTGTGTAACGTGTGTGTGTGTACTGTGTGTGTGTACTGTGTGTGTGTAACGTGTGTGTGTAACGTGTGTGGTGGTAGTCTAGCGGTTAGTGCACTGTACTACGAACATAACGACCCGAGTTTGATTCCCGCTCACAGCCAACACCCAGTGACGATTATTTGAACCGGTTCTGGGCCTCCCCTAGGTCGACTCAGCCTCAAATGTGTGTGTGTGTGTACGTACACACAATAATGTCCACGTTGTTGTTGCTGAGTTCACGCACCCAAGGGAGGGGGCAATGGAAAATGAATATAAATCAACTTAAACTCCATCCCCGCTCTGTGACGTCACCACTCAGCATGACCTCATCGGCGTGAACTGCCAGCGGGAGGTGTACCTCGCTAGTGACGTCATGTCACCAAGGTATTCACACTCCCTCAACCCCGTCCACAGCGCTCTTGAGCGTGACGTCACCTCCCCTTGGGTCACTGCAGATATCAATCCAGTGGCAATCCTTATTTGGGCAAAGCTACGCCCAGTTACGGCGGTTCATTAACATAATCTATCCGTTGAAGCCGTCGGGTTAAGCAGCCACGCCCCATCCCTCGACATATGGCCAGTTAACATTAACATAATTTATTCAGTTACAGAGCTGCTCATGGGAGGGGCGTGTCTCTTACCCCGGAAGTGACGTCACGTTACCTGCTTACCCGCGTGACGTCGCGAGGTAACAGGAGGCTGCCGATCCACGCTTGCACTGAAATCCGAGGTGAGAAATTCTCATGGTGGTGCTGGTGGTGGTCTTTGTTGTTGTTGTTTACCAAGGTAGAGCCTCTCTCTCTCGTAGGGATGTCAGTTGAGTAGCAACGAGCATGGGAATCGATGTCCAGGTTGGAACTTTACAACGCGGGGCCTAGCCACGCAGGGCCTTGCCTCCTGCCCTCGCCTGATTGCATTCACTTTAATTATCTCGCTTAAGTTCAATTTGTTTTCACCCGGCTCGCCACTTTGTAACTTTGTTTTATTGTAAATATTCACGCAGTTTTTATTTTTTTCACCAGGCCAAGCCCGCTTGAGCTGCTATACCGCTCTTGTTATCAGAAGCGACCTGCCCACAACAACACAAGGTGAGGCTTTGTCAACGTGTGTGAATGTTTTGACTTAAAACTTTGGTGACTGTAGGAATTAATATTCTTGGTTCTTTCGGTAAAGTCACGTAGATAGAAAATTAAATCAAAATAACAGATAATAAAAATAATTTAAAAAATTGTAAATAAAGCTAAAAAAACTGACGTCGTTTTGATCGCAACACAAGTAGTCTTTATTTAATGTAATTGTATTATCAGTTATTGTTATTTTCTATCTACGTAACTTTACCGAAATCAACAAGAATACGTGTGTCAATGTCTATCGGTCAAAGACGCTATACGGAGAGACACGCAAACTCCAAATATTCAGCAGGCGTCAGGGTCGGGATCGAACCCACGACTTCCTGTATACCAGGTGAGGTAGTTAACATCTCACCACGGAGAGAGACACGCAAACTCCAGTTAGCCTCGGCTGTGTTCGTTGATCCTCAATTAATTACTTGGTGGAGTAAGGAAGCATTCATGCCAAGCAGATGAAGGTGGCCAGGCATGATTCTAGACACGTCACCGCCTGTTTACTCAGTGACAGTGTACAGTTTGTGTTTGCAGTAACGTCTATTAACTCTGTTGAACACGGAGGTTATATCATAACAGTAGTTTACTTTTGTTTTCCTCTGGAACTCTTTATAAGAATGGAAACAGGGAGTTTACACAGCACGCACATGCAGCGGAAGTCGGAACTGTTCATCCCAGCATTCAAGGACATCTGAGCCTGGATTCACACCTCTAAGTTGCAATTGAACATTAATTTATGAATTTCTGCATAACACAAATAGTATTGTTTTCAACACCCTTTGCTATGTCAGCTGAATTTAGCTCTCATAAATATTCCTTTTGAAGCCAAACAGCTGAATTTGTGTGCTCGGAGTTTTTGGTGAACATTCATTTTGAAGATACGAGGGCTTCCAGGCATGTTTATGACCATTTGCCCTCTCATTGTGTGCCATAACAGCCCTGTGATGAATTTGGGAAACGTTTTTTCTACATCCTGAATATATGAATAAGTATAGACGTGTAAGTCACATGTGACTATATATGCATTCCTCTGTGCCTCGATACTGTCATGTAGATGGTGTGGATATTATTTTTTTCTGTCTGCAGCTGACGCTTCCTCTGACGCTTCCTCCGCAGAATTGGTCTGATGGAGCAAAGGCAGTCAGCGCAGCTCGGTAGGACAAGGCTCCAATGCGACCGGTGTGCATACAGCACGGATCGTACTGGAGATTTGATACGGCACCAGAGAACTCACACAGGAGAGAAACCCTTCAAGTGCAATGTGTGTGAGAAGGCGTTTGCACATTCATCTACTCTTGTAGCACACCAGAGAACACACACGGGAGAGAAACCCTTCAAGTGCAGTGTTTGTGGGAAAGCATTTTCACGGTCACCTGCTCTTGTAATACACCAGAGAACACACACGGGAGAGAAACCCTTCAGGTGCACTCGGTGCAGGAAGGCGTTTGCACAGTCACCACATCTTATAGAACACCGGAAAACACAGAAGCATCAGAAGATCCACAAGGAGTGGAGTCTGAAATCAGCTTGTGAAAGTCAAAGTGCCACCATGAGCCCATCCCTCATGAAACACGAACCGGAAGAAAATCCCAGCGTGGACACTTTTAAAGGTATCAAGGTGAAATATGAAGAGGTGATGGCTGAAGAGGAAATAAGTGAAGGTGAAATGTGAAGAAGTGATGGTGAAGAGGGAAGAAGTGAAGGTGAAATGTGAAGATGAAGATTCAACTCCAAAATGGGACCTTCACATCGATGGAGGCAACGTGAAGCAGGAGGAGAATTCTGACTGTGAGGCAGAGTGAGGCAACTCTCAGCAGTTTTAGATTTGAAGTTTTTGTGACTGCAAGGATCCATACTATTTGGTTCTCTTCGGTAAAGTCACGTAGGTAAAAAATAAAACAACAAAAAAGGCCATTTGTGTTGTGGCCGAAACGTCGTGATTTTTTGTTTTATTTTTTTCCTACGTGACTTTATCGAATAGAACCAAAGAGTATGGATCCCAGCAGTTTGTGGAAGTGTGGGTGGACTTACTCCTAGACAATACAACGTCAAGTGGAGACCCGGTAGATGTGTAAGCCAGAGACGATGTCGCTACAATAGATGCACCTTTGTCACAGGCCTTTAATGACTAGAATGTGAAGTTGAACACTCAGCTCCTAGGTTCAACCTACATGGTAAGAGCGGCCAGTCTTTGTGGACCTGTGGGTTGGGTTGATCTCTAACCAGGAGCGAGAGCCAATAAGCTCCCAAGCATTCACTATTTTATCAATTGCATTTATATAGTGCCTGCTTAATCGCCTCTACGTGACTTTACCGAAAGAACCAAGGAGTATGGATCCCTGCAGTCACAAACTTCAAATCAAGATTGTCTCAGCAACTCAGAGTTTTGTATCTCGTTTCAGACACTCGAAGAGCATCCCCAAGTAGCAGCTGCCCCTGTGTGGCACAAGGTGGTGGCCCTGCACCGGCCTGCATGTGAACAAGAGCCTGTCAGTAGGGGGCGTTGGTTGATCTGGCATCTTAGCTGTGTAGTTTGTAGGTAATTTTTCGATTTAAAGCTTTCGTGACTGCAGGGATTCATCTTCTTGGTTCTTTCGGTAAAGTCACGTAGAAGGGAAATAACATAATAAAAATGAAACGAAATAAAATTCTCACGACGTTCGCAAGAAGCCGAAACGTCGTGAGAATTTTATTTGATTATTTTATTATCTTATTATTTCCCTTCTACGTGACTTTGTAGGTAATGTTTAGAATGTTATCAATTTTGACCGAGACGCCAGCGTGCAAATGGCAATAGTACGTTGTACATACACTGTTAAGTAGACGGTGCATATTTTTTTAAAAATAGCTTCTTGTTAATGCGATGTAACGTGATGCAGTATATTTCACTGCAGTAATTCAATTTTGTTAAAATGCCTGTCAATAATTTAGAATGAATACTTGTCTGATTGTGCGTGTGCATGTAAGTCTGAGGGTCAAACATTGAATAAGTGATGTTAGGACAAAGTGCGTGTGTGTGTTTTGGAAGTAACCTGTACAGAGAACTCAGGTGAGACCCGTTGTTCTTGTGATACAGGTCAAAGGGTATTTTTGTGTTTCACGAAACGTCGGCCTCTGAAGCAACTCATTGTCTTTGAAATAGGGAGCACGCTCGGATCATTCATCAGTTACAAGGCATACCACTTACAAGTTACACGTATAGGAGGAGGTACATTCTCTACAACACGAATTGTAGTTTTGTGTTACGTGTTGACGTCGATTTTGTCTAACTAGGGCTATAAATGCCTTTTGCTGATTCACGTCTGGATGTTCGTATCTATCGGTTGAAGCAAACCCCACTGCTGTTGTTGAGACGCTGTGCACCAATAAGGGTCCAAGCATTTTAGGGCCTTCGGCCAGGAAAGTCACAACATTTACGGCACACGAAGGACGCATTCACGCAAGCGCCCCGTGCTCCGTTTTGAAGTTTTAAAATGAAACATCTTTCAATTGTGTTGTGTTTTGAATTAGATTATTTTATTTCTTCATTAAAAGCTTGTATCAATTTACATCTGGAAGACTTCGTTGAAAAGGACATTTCGCGTGAATTTTCCCTCGTTAAGTAGACAATGGCCTTGCTGGGGGTCCGGTTCGATGCGGACTTTCACCTGGTAAGGGATCGCGGGATCGAGATAAGGCGACACGGAGCTGCTGGTCGTCTGCAGATCGATTCCAACGTAATCGAGCGTCTGTCCCTGCGCGTCCGTCGTTCGCATGCAGGGGGTGCGTGTAGGTTTACAGCGCCCCCTGCATGAAAATGACGGAAAGTGCAGCGTTCATCACGGATAAAGTTGTGCACTTATTTTTTTAATGTTTTTCTTTTATAAGGTGATGTTGATATCGAAAACTGACACATAGCTGGCATGCCATAAATAGGAAATTATCTCTGCTTATTCGAATCAATGTATTCATATATGTTGATAAACTGTTTTCAAGCAGATTTTGTGTCTCTAACGGTGACTACAGGGACCACGTGATTGTTTAAAAATGTCTTTGATTATAACTATAATTGCCTACAATTCGTCATGTGTAGCTTATTAAGACTATAATTTATTCACTACCCAAAATGTATTTACTTGAAAACATAGAGCTGATATTTATTCTTGGTTCTTTCGGTAAAGTCACGTAGAAGGGAAACAATAAAATAATAAAAATATAAAACAATTAAATTCTCACGACGTTTTGACTGCAACAGAAGCAATCATTATCAGGTGTCACACACAGGCACACACACAGAGACACAGGCACACACAGAGATACAGGCACACACAGTGTGTACACACAGTGTACACACAACACACTGTACACACAGTGTACACACACACAGTGTAGACAGTATATACACAGTGTACACACACAGTGTATACACACAGTGTGTATACACAGTGTACACACACACAGTGTATACACATAGTGTACACACATAGTGTGTACACACAAACAGTGTGTACACACAAAAACTGTGTACACACTGTTTCTGTGTGTACAGACTGTGTGTGTGTGTACACACACACAGTCTGTGTACACACACAGTCTGTACACAGTGTACACACAGAAACAGTGTGTACACACAGAAACAGCGTGTACACACAGTAATGTCCACGTTGTAGTTGCTGAGCTCACGCACGCAAGGGTCTCTGTTCAAGAGATGGAGCAATGGAAAATGTATCTAAATCAACTTAAACTCCATCCCTGATTGTGACGTCACCACTCAGCATGACCTCATCGGTGTGAAACGCCGTTGGGAGGTGTGCCTCGCTAGTGACGTCATGTCACCAAGGTATTCACCCCACCCCCGTCCACCGCGCCCTTGATCGTGACGTCACCTCTGCTTGGTCACTGCCGATATCTGTTCCTGTACATTCCTTATTTGGGCAAAGCTACGCCCAGTGACTGGCGGCTCATTAACATAATGAGTTCGTGAAAGCCGTCGCGAGTTGATTGGGACGGGTTCAGCACCCACGCCCCCATCCCTCGACATATGGCCCGAGCTCATTAACATAATTTTATTCAGTTACGGAGCCGCTCGTGCTAGGGGAGTGTCTTGTACCCCGGACGTGACGTCATATCACCTGCTGCCGCGCGACGTCACGAGGTAACAGGAAGCGTTCGTTTCGCTCTTCCACTGAAATCCGAGGTGAGAAATTATTATCGTGTTGGTGGTCGTGGTTGTTGTGGTGGTTGTTGTGGTGGTGGTTGTTGTTTACCAAGGTAGAGCCTCGCTCTCTCTCTCAGGGATGTCAGTTGAGTAGCAGCGAGCATGGGAATCGATGTCCAGGTTGGAACTTTACAACGCGGGGCCTAGCCACGCGGGGCCTTGCCTCCTGCCCTCGCCTGATCGCGTTTGCTTCAATTATCTCGCTTAGTTGAGCAATCTTTGTAAGAAAGTAATCTACCAGGCTATGCGTTTATTGTGTGTTGATCGACTCTCTGTGTTGCATTGCATTACATTTCAAAAATTTTACTCAGTTTCTTTGATTAAGTGTGCTTTTGATTTAAAGCTTTCTTGACTGCAGGGATTCATATTCTTGGTTCTTTCGGTAAAGTCACCACCACGTAGAAGGGAAACAATAAAATAATAAAAATATCAAACAATAAAATTCTCACGACGTTTCGACTGCAAGACGAGCAATCATCATCAGGTGTGAAAACCACAGCAAGAACATTTTCTTGCTGTGGTTTCTTGCTGTGGTTTTCACACCTAATGATGATTGCTTGTGGTGCAGTCGAAACGTCGTAAGAATTTTATTGTTTAATATTTTAATTATTTTATTGTTTCCCCTTCTACGTGGTGACTTTACCGAAAGAACCAAGAATATAAGTGTGCTTTCTCTCTCTCTGCGTGTACTCGTGTTATTATTATTTCCTGCAGTCACCAAAGTTCCAAATCTCTCATTGACACAAGGCCGTAATTATAATATATTATAATAATTATAATATATATTGGTGGGGGACATATCCCCCCACAATAATCAAACATGCTCAAAATGTCTCCCCCAATTTATTGCTATAAAAATATTATTTAAAATAATAATTGCTATGCTATGTTAATAAAAACAATTTGCTAAACCTTGGCCACAAAATGTGGACTTGTCTTCATGTAACAATGTGTAGATTTGTGTTTGTATGATTGCGTTGTACTTTATGAATCCCTAATCTCTGCCATTACATACTATGAAACAAGAAAAGTTAAAAAATAAACAACAGAGCAATGTAATACAATACAATATTATACAATATTGTATCAAATAATACAAATTCCATCCCATGTGTTAGTGAAATTTTTCAATATTTTAAAAATTAGTTTTCAAATTTAGATTTTCTTTCTGGGGGGGGGAGACCCCAGAGCCCCTGGTAGATTTGTTCCCCCCCCAATGTTGACTCCATGGCTACGGCCTTGCATTGACTCGCGGATTTCTCTAAACCCCTCCCCTCTCTCTCTCTGCACCCCTCTCTCTCTATTTAAGGCCTCGACACAGAGGCGTTGTTTCTCTGTGTGCCTACAGTGAGGGAGAAAAGTATTTGATCCCCTGCTGATTTTGTACGTTTGCCCACTGACAAGGAAATGATCAGTCTATAATTTTAATGTTAGGTTTATTTGAACAGTGAGAGACAGAATAACAACAAGAAAATCCAGAGAAACGCATGTCAAAATATTATAAAATGATTCGCATTTTAATGAGGGAAATAAGTATTTGACCCCCTCTCAATCAGAAAGATTTCTGGCTCCCAGGTGTCTTTTATACAGGTAACGAGCTGAGATTAGGAGCACACTCGTAAAGGGAGTGCTCCTAATCTCAGCTTGTTACCTGTATGAAAGACACCTGTCCACAGAAGCAATCAATCAATCAGATCCCAAACTCTCCACCATGGCCAAGACCAAAGAGCTCTCCAAGGATGTCAGGGACAAGATTGTAGACCTACACAAGGCTGGAATGGGCCACAAGACCATTGCCAAGCAGCTTGGTGAGAAGGTGACAACAGTTGGTGCGATTATTCGCAAATGGAAGAAACGCAAAAAAACTGTCAATCTCCTTCGGCCTGGGGCTCCATGCAAGATCTCGCCTCGGGGAGTTGCAATGATCATGAGAACGGTGAGGAATCAGCCCAGAACTACACGGGTGGATCTTGTCAATGATCTCAAGGCAGCTGGGACCATAGTCACCAAGAAAACAATTGATAACACACTTCACCGTGAAGGACTGAAATCCTGCAGCGCCTGCAAGGTTCCCCTGCTCAAGAAAGCACATATATATGCCCGTCTAAAGTTTGCCAATGAACATCTGAATGATTCAGAGGACAACTGGGTGAAAGTGTTTTGGTCGGATTAGACCAAAATGGAGGTCTTTGGCATCAACTCAACTCGCCGTGTTTGGAGGAGGAAGAATGCTGCCTATGACCCCAAGAACACCATCCCCACCGTCAAACATGGAGGTGGAAACATACTTTGGGGTGTTTTTCTGCTAAGGGGACAGGACAACTTCACCGCATCAAAGGGACGATGGACGGGGCCATGTACCGTCAAATCTTGGGTGAGAACCTCCTTCCCTCAGCCAGGGCATTGAAAATGGATGGTGGATGGGTATTCCAGCATGACAATGACCCAAAACACACAGCCAAGGCAACAAAGGAGTGGCTCAAGAAGAAGCACATTAAGGTCCTGGGGTTGCCTAGCCAGTCTCCAGACCTTAATCCCATAGGAAATCTGGAGGGAGCTGAAGGTTCGAGTTGACAAACGTCAGCATCGAAACCTTAATGACTTGGAGAAGATCTGCAAAGAGGAGTGGGACAAAATCCCTCCTGAGATGTGTGCAAACCTGGTGGCCAACTATAAGAAACGTCTGACCTCTGTGATTGCCAACAAAGGTTTTGCCACCAAGTACTAAGTCATGTTTTGCAGAGGGGTCAAATACTTTTTTCCCTCATTAAAATGCAAATAAATTTATAACATTTTTGACATGCGTTTATCTGGATTTTTTTGTTGTTATTCTGTCTCTCACTGTTCAAATAAACCTTCCATTAAAATTATAGACTGATCATTTCTTTGTCATTGGGCAAACGTACAAAATCAGCAGGGGATCAAATACTTTTTTCCCTCACTGTATGTGTGTATCTCTCTCTGTGTGTCTCTGTGTTCTATCTCTCTCTGTCTGTGTGTCTCCTTGTCTGTGTTTTGTCTCTCTTTCAAATTGAGCAATCTTTGGAAGAACGTTATCAACAAGGTGGGGTGTTGACTCTTATGTTGGCCGACTCTCTGTGTTGTATTGCATTACATTTCTATTCTAGATTTAAAGCTTTCGTGACTGCTAGGATCCATACGCTTTGCTTCTATTGGGTAAAGTCACGTAGGTAAAAAATAAAATAACAAAAATCACGACGTTTCGGCCACAACACAAGCGGCCTTCATCAGGTGAAGGGACGAGACTGTCTGGAGGACAGCGCTGGAGTGGAAAAAGCCACGCGCAGATCACGACCTTTAAGCTGTGTGAGAAGAAACAAAGCACCTTGACAAAGGAATTAGCATATAATTTAGCATTGAAATGGCTCATTGAAATAGATAAGTTAAAGTATACACATCCGCAGAGGCACCCCTTGACAAAGGAATTAGCATAGAATTTAGCATTGAAATAGCTGAATGATTAGCTTGTAACTGGTCACAGAAATAGCTATGTTAAAGTCAGAGCATATACATTCACTGAGGCACCTAGTACAAATCAAACAGGAGAATTTAGCGAAACACAACCACGCTCAGACCGCGGACCTTTAAACTTTGTGCGAGCAAACATGGTGTCCTGACAAAGAAATTAGCAAAGAAAAATTAGCATTTGATTGGCCGATTTTAGAAAAGAGGTGTTGTACGTGCCGGTGGACTTGCCGTTTGGCGCGGGAGGGGGGGGGGGAGAGTTTACCTATTGATGGTGTGAAAAGGGAATTTATAAGAGCTGCGAAAGTTTGGGGTACCACTACTTGAAAAATATACTGTACCATTGAAATTAGTTTAATGTTTAGTTCGATTTAGAACATCTTTCCAATGGTTGCTAAATTTGAAACCATCTCGGTTGAAATTGTGTCTGTGTTTGTAGATCTGAATTGCCTCGTGAACAAATCTCTGATAAAAACCCGTGGGTTTGCAAAGAACCTTGGTATCGGAGAAAATGATATCGTGATCACCCACAGCGTTGTAACAGTGATCAGCCACGGCAGAAGAATTCGTTTTGCCGTGTTTCAAATCTGATTTGTGCTCGCGGATTCGGTCAGAGACATGTCGCTTTGTCTCCCCGATATAGCAATCACCGCAGGTACAACTCAATTTGTAAACCCCGGGGTACTGTAAGTCAGGAATGACATCCTTCACGGATGGGATCAGATCACGAATTTTGTGTACTGTATTGAACCGAACCTGGATCTTGTGTTTGTTTAGAATTTTGGAAATCTTTTTAGTAACGCCTGCTATATATGGTAGTGTGATGGTTTTGACCGGAGTATCAAGTTGTTGTTTCTGTATGGAGGGAGAAACAGCTTGGCGGATTATACGGTCAGAGTAACCATTCCTTTTGAGGGCCAGGTGTACATGTTTTAATTCACTGGTCAGGTGGTGTTCGTCCGAAATGCAATGAGCCTTATGGTATAAAGTTTTGATGAGATAATTATTTTGGGCTGGGTGGTGGTGGAAATCAGGTTTCAAGTAGGAATCTGTGTGGGTGGGTTTCCTGTAGACAGAATGCCCCAATGAGCCATCAGGTCTCCTCTCAAACAGAACATCTAAGAATGGTAGCTTGCCATCTTTCTCCACTTCCATGGTGAATTTGATGGCGGGATGTTTGGAATTGATGTGGTGTAGGAAAAGGTTCAAAGCTGGGAGGCCATGTGGCCAAATGACGAAAGTGTCATCCACATATCTCTTCCACAGGGAAGGTCTGAGGGTGGAAGTCTGGATGGCGTCTGATTCAAATTTCTCCATGAAAATATTGGCTATCACTGGTGATAAGGGGGATCCCATGGGGGTACCCTCATTTTGTTTGTAGGAGCCATTCCAAGTAAAGTAGGTATTGTTGAGGCAGTGCCTAACCAGTGCAGGTGTGTCGGGGTCTAGTCCATGTTGGACCAAATTTTCAATTATTTCAATGGTATCAGGTACTGGGACCTTGGTGAACAAAGAGACCACATCGAAGCTGACAAGGATATCGTCAGGGGACAGTACAACATCTTTGACCTACGTGACTTTACCCTTTGAACCAAAGAGTATGGATCCTTGCAGTCACGAAAGCTTTAAATCTAGAAGTGTACACACACACACACTGTACACACACACAGTGCACACACACACAGTGTACACACACACACACTGTACACACACACAGTGTACACACATAGTGTACACACACACAGTGTACACACACACAGTACACACACACACAGTATACACAGACACACAGTGTATACACACACAGTGTACACACACACACAGTGTATACACAATAATGTCCACGTTGTTGTAGCTGAGCCCACACACCCAAGGGAGGGAACAATGTAAAATGAATCTAAATCAACTTAAACTCCAACCCCGCTCTGTGACGTCACCACTCTGCATTACCTCATCGGCGTGAAACGCCAGGGTGAGGTGTACCTTGCTAGTGACGTCATGTCACCAAGGTATTCCACCGCGCTCTTGAGCGTGACGTCACCTCCGCTTGGGTCACTGCCGATTGCGTTCCAGTGCCAATCCTTATTTGGGCAAAGCTACGCCCAGTGACTGGCGGCTCATTAGCATAATGTGTTCGTTAAAGCCGTCACGAGTTTATTGCGACGGGTTCATTGCCCACGACATATGGGACATGTTACATTAACATAATTTATTCATTCTCTAATTTATTCAGTTACGGAGCGGCTCATTGTGGGAGGAGCGTGTTTCGTACCCCAGATGTGACGTCATGTCACCTGCTGCCGGGTGACGTCACGAGGTAGCAGGAAACTAACGCTTCCTGCACTGAAATCCGAGGTGAGAAATTATCATTGCGATTGTGGTTGTTGTGGTTGTCGTGGTGGTGGTGGTTGTGGTGGTGGTTGTTGTTGTTAACCAAGGTAGAGCCTCGCTCTCTCTCGTAGGGATGTCAGTTGAGTAGCAGCGAGCATTGGAATCGATGTCCAGGTTGGAACTTTACAACGCGGGGCCTAGCCACGCGGGGCCCTGCCTCCTGCCCTCGCCTGATTGCGTTCACTTTAATTATCTCGCTTAAGTTTAATTTGTCTTCACCCGGCTCGCCACTTTGTAACTTTGTTTTATTGTAAATATTCACGCAGTTTTGATTTTCGTTCTTTTGTTAGCAGGCCAAGCCCGCTTGAGCTGCTATACCACTCTTGTTATCAGAAGCGACCTGCCCACAACAACACAAGGTGAGGCTTTGTCAACGTGTGTGAATGTTTTGACTGAAAACTTTGGTGACTGCAGGAATTAATATTCTTGGTTCTTTCGGTAAAGTCACGTAGATAGAAAATTAAATAAAAATAGCAATACAATAAATAAATAATTGTGAATAAAGCAAAAAAACTCACGTCATTTTGATCGCAACACAAATGGTCTTTATTTAATGTAATTCTATTATCTGTTATTGTTATTTTCTATCTACGTAACTTTAATGAAAGAAACAAGAATACGTGTGTCAATGTCTATCGGTCAAAGACACTCAGCGGAGAGACGCGCAAACTCCAAATATACAGCAGGTGTCAGGGTCGGGATCGAACCCACGACTTCCTGTATACCAGGTGAGGTAGTTAACATCTCACCACGGAGAGAGACACGCAAACTCCAGTTAGCCTCGGCTATGTTCGTTGATCCTCAATTAATTACTTGGTGCAGTGAGGAAGCATTAATGCTGAGCAGATGAAGGTGGCCAGGCATGATTCTAGACACGCCACCGCCTGTTTACCCAGTGACAGTGTACAGTTTGTGTTTGCAGTAACGTCTATTAACTCTGTCGAACACGGAGGTTTTATCATAACAGTAGTTTATTTTTGTTTTCCTCTGGAACTCTTTATAATAATGGAAACAGGAGGTGAACACAGCACACACATTCAGCTGAAGTGGGAACTGTTCATCCCAGCATTCAAGGACATCTGAGCCTGGATTCACACCTCTAAGTTGCGATTGAACGTTAATTTATGCATTTCTGCCTAACACAAATAATATTGTTTTCAACACCCTTTGCTATGTCAGCTGAATTTAGCTCTCATAAATATTCCTTTTGTAGCCAGACAGCTGAAATTGTGTGCTCGGAGTTTTTGGTGAACATTCATTTTGAAGATACGAGGGCTTCCAGGCATGTTTATAACCATTTGCCCTCTCATTGTGTGCCATAACAGTCCGTGTGATGAATTTGGGACACTTTTCCACTATATCATGAATATGTGAATAAGTATAGACGTGTAAGTCACGTGTTACTGTGTGTATATGCTTTCCTCTGTGCATCGATACTGAAGTGTAGATAGTGTGGATATTATTTTTTTCTGTCTGCAGCTGACGCTTCCTCTGCAGAATTGGTCTGATGGAGCAAATGCACTCAGCGCAGCTCGGTAGGGCAAGTCAACAATGCGACCGGTGTGCATACAGCACGGACCGGACTGGAAATTTGACAGAGCACCAGAGAACACACACGGGAGAGAAACCCTTCAAGTGCACTGTGTGTGGGAAGGCGTTTTCACATTCATCTACTCTTGTAGCACACCAGAGAACACACACGGGAGAGAAACCCTTCAAGTGCAGTGTGTGCATGAAGGCGTTTTCACATTCATCTACTCTTGTAGCACACCAGAGAACACACACGGGAGAGAAACCCTTCAAGTGCAGTGTGTGCATGAAGGCGTTTCCACGTTCATCTCTTCTTGTAGAACACCAGAGAACACACACGGGAGAGAAACCCTTCAAGTGCAGTATGTGCGTGAAGGCGTTTGCACATTCATCTACTCTTGTAGTACACCAGAGAACACACACAGGAGAGAAACCCTTCAGGTGCACTCCGTGCGGGATAACGTTTGCACAGCAACAACAACTTCAAGTACACCAGAGAACACAGAAGCATCAGAAGATCCACAAGGAGTGGAGTCTGAAATCAGCTTGTGAAAGTCAAAGTGCCACCATGAGCCCATCCCTCATGAAACAAGAACCGGAAGAAAATCCCAGCTTGGACACTTTTAAAGGTATCGGGGTGAAACATGAAGAGGTGATGGTGAAATGTGAAGAAGTGAAGAGCAAAGGAGTGAAGGTGAAATGTGAAGATGAAGATTCAACTCCAAAATGGGACCTTCACATTGACAGAGGCAACGTGAAGCAGGAGGAGATTTCTGACTGTGAGGCAGAGCGAGGCAACTCCCAGCAGTTTGTGGAAGTGGAGGTGTGGGTGGACTTCCTCCGAGACAATCCAAAGTCAAGTGGAGACCCGGTAGATGTGTAAACTTTGCGTTTTGATAATTGTGTTTTTTTATTTTATTTTGGGCACCATTATAATATATGCCACAGGACCCGCACGAGCTTAATCCGGTACTGTCCGGGATATCGTTCCAGTGCCCAACCAGGCTGTTGAAAACACCGTGAGTGGATATTCTTAGCTCTTTCGGTAAAGTCACGTTGAAGGGAAACAAAATAATAAAATATATATAAAACAATAAAAATTCTCATGACGTTTCGACCATAACACAAACGGTCGTCTTCAGGTGTGTCGAAACGTCGTGAGAATTTATATTTTTTATATATATTTATTTTATTGTTTCCCTTCAACATGACTTTACCGGAAGAGCTAAGAATATGAATTACTGCAATCACAAAAGCTTTAAATCAAAATTTAACCGCGAGTAGAGTTGAGGGTGACGGTGGAGGGCGCGAAGGGGGCGAGAGATGCCGATGGGCGGCGAGGGGGTCATCCGAGAGGATGCCCAGTGGGGAGATCAAGCAATGAAATCGCTCCACGTGTCAGGCGCTGGGTGGATCACCGCACAGCGGCATCGTGGGAGGTGGCGACGGCACGGGGGAGGTCTCTACCCGCTAGTGGATTGACCGTGGCTGATGGTGACGACGACGATGGATGTTGCTCACTCAACTCTGCGACGTACGAAACGCCGGAGACGCACGGCGATGTGCGGGGTGTTCAGCGGCACGGTGGAGCCGATGGCCTCCTTGCAGCCGCTGTACAGCTGACGCACGACGTGGAGCAGGGCAGGGAGCACGCTGTCCACTATGTCCTGGCAGCTGCCGCTCAGCTGACCCATAGCCTGCAGTAGAGCAGGGAGCACGCTGTCCACTATGTCCTGGCACTGGTGAACATCGGTCCCCAGGTGGCGACCGCTGCCGGTGGAGAGACGTCCTTCACGAGTCCCGAGTAGTTGTTGATCGTGGTGGTGGTGGTGGTGGTGTTGGAGCCGTTGATGTTCGAACCCCCACGCCGAGATCCTCCGAGGAGTTCCACCACTGGCTGCGATAGCAGCAGAACCAAAGTGAGCACAGCCGTGAAGATCGCCACGCTGGTGGTGGTGGCGAAGTACTCCGCAGACCTCGAAGTGGAGGAGCGCCGTGGGGCAAGGTGGTTGCCTCTCCCGGAGCCGACTCCACTCTGGTCGCTCCAATGGATGCACCTTTGTCACAGGCCTTTAATGACAAGAATGTGAAGTTGGACACTCAGTTCCTAGGTTAAACCTGCATGGTTAGAGCGGCCAGTTTTTGTGGACCTGTGGGTTGGGTAGATCTCGAACCAGGAGCGAGAGCCAATAAGCTCCCAAGCATTCACTCGGTTTTAAAATCCATTTATATGGTGCTTGCTTAATCGCCTCTGGCAATTCGGAGTTTTGTATCTCGTCTCAAACACTTGAAGAGCATCCCCAAGTAGCAGCTGCCCCTGTGTGGCACAAGGTGGTGGCCCTGCACCGGCCTGCATGTGGACAAGAGCCTGTCAGTAGGGGGCGATGATTGATGTGGCATCTTAGTTGTGGAGTTTGTAGGTAATGTTTAGAATTTGAGCAATTTTGACCCAGACGCCAGCATGCAATGGCCTACTCGTTTTGAATGACAATACAATAGCACGTTGTACATACACTGTTAAGCAGACGGTGCGTATTTTTAAAAATAGCTTCATGTTAATGCGATGTAACCTGATGCAGTATATTTCAGTGCAGTAATTCAATTTTGTTAATATGCCTGTCAATAATTTAGAATTAATACTTGTCTGATTGTGTGCGTACATGTAACATTTTGTCTGTAAGGGTCAAACATTGAATAAGTGATGTTAGGACAAAGTGTGTGTTATGGAAGTAACCTGTACAGCTTACTCAGGTGAGACTCATTGTTATTGTGATACAGGTCAAAGGGTATTTTTGTTTTTCGATTTAAAGCTTTCGTGACTGCAAGGATTCATCTTCTTTGGTTCTTTAGGTAAAGTCACCACGTAGAATGAGAATAAAATAATAAATTGATCAAATAAAATCACGCAATAAAATTCTCACGACGTTTCGGCCACAACACAAGTGGCCTTCATCAGGTGAAGGGATGAGACTGGAGGAAAGAACCAAACAAGGGTATTTTTGTGTTTTCAGGAAGCATCTCCCTCTGGAGCAACTCATTGTCTTTGAAATAGGGAGAACACTCGGATCATTAATCAGTTACGTGGCATACCACTCAAAGGTTACACGTAGAGGAGGTTCATTCTCTGCAACACGAATTGTAGTTTTGTATTACGTGTTGACGTAGATTTTGTCGAACTAGGACATAGTTCATAGTTCATTTATTTGGTATAGCCCTGTGAGCCATTCGGCTCTTGAATCGGGTGCAACCGCAACAAACAAAAACATGAACAAGAAAATATCTTACAGTGGTTATGTGACTGTGCAAACAGAAAATACAGGAAAAAAATATCAAAATATTCCTAAAATAGCACCGTACACCAATGCTGTGTGCAAAAATCCCAGTGGGATGCAAGTCAAATAACAACAACAACCACAAGACAACTAAGATTAAGGCCATCAGTCTAACTCCGTACTACTATAAACAAAAACATGGCCAAAACAAAAAAAAACTTTTCGAAAATCACCAAAATAAAAGCCATGAATCCAATGTAACAGTGATCATAGGGACTGTGACCGAATTTTTAACAATAAACTACATAAATAAATTATAACACCAAAATCTAGACCCATATTTTAGGCCACTGAATAGCAGTGGCAGCTAGGGTTGTACAACTCCTCTAGAGCAGTTTTGAGTGAAGATCTCATAGGTAGTGATTCAAGTTGCAGTTTATTGGCAATAGCATTCCAGACCCTGGGGGCATCAATAGCAAAGGACCTTCCTCCAGTTTTTGTACGGCAATAGGGAATGTGAAGCTGGTAAATGAGCGAAGACCTGAGGTCATATTTGTTCTTTGAAACAGAGAGGAGATCCAGTAGGTAGTCTGCGGAATTTTTTGTAAGGACATCGTGAATAAATAAGATCTGGTGCACAAGCCGTCGAACATTAAGAGATGTTAAGTTTGACTCAATGTAGAGATCACAGTGGTGAGTCCTATATGGGCAGTTCAATGCAAATCTTAAGGCCGAGTGATAGATGGAATTAAGCTTCTTCAGTACAGTACTTGGGGCTGATTTATACACGATGTCACAGTAGTCAAGTAGAGGCAGTATGGTAGCTTTTATCAATTCCAAACGGAACATTGGGGGGAAGCAGTGCTTGTGTCGATACAGAAAACCAATTTTTATTTTTGTCTTTTTACCAATATAATCAATGTGATCTTCAAAACTAAGTTTTGAATCCAGGATGACCCCAAGATACTTATAGATCTTGACTTGCTCTATTTGATAATTATTCAAGGAATGTAATTGGGGAAAAATAACTTCCTGCTTTAGTCCCGGAGAGAAGCATAGCACCTTGGTTTTGGAGGTATTCAGGACTAGTTTAAGAGAAACTAGCTGATGTTGTAGTTTGTTGAAATCACCCTGGAGCTTAGCAATCACGTCATCCGGAGAGCGGCCAGCAGTAATCAGTATCGTGTCATCTGCAAAAAGATTTACCCTGGAATGATCCAGTTCAGTGCCCAAGTCATTGACATAAAGAGAGAGCAAGAGGGGGCCGAGGATGGAACCCTGTGGAACCCCTTTTGTTATCTTAACACTGTTTGACCTCCAACCATCTGTGAATACAGTTTGGGTGCGAGAAAAGAGGTAATTTTTTAACCATTGTACTGTGTTCTCGGAAAAACCGAGGCAACTTAGTTTACTAAGCAGGGTGTTGTGGTCAACTGTATCAAAAGCTTTGGACAGGTCAAGAAAAAGACAGACACAGTACTGCTTATTATCAAGGCTATTGTAAATTTGATTCAAAGAGTCTAATGCAGCAGATGTGGTGCTGTATTTTTTCCGGAACCCAGATTGTTTTAGATGTAGTAGATTGTTGGTGGACAGGAAACTGCTAATTTGGTAGTTCAATAATTTTTCAAAAATTTTCATCAATGGGGACAAAATTGAGATAGGTCGGTAGTTATTGGGATCATCTTTAGGGCCCCCTTTGTGAAGTGGGCGGACATAGGAATGTTTCCATTCTAGAGGAACTGATGCTTCTTTGATGGACAGGTTGAAAATATGGGCTATAGGTTTGTATATTAGGTGACCAACAGTAGAGCAAAGACGGGAAAACTATCTGCTCCGGTAGAGGAGGACCCTTTGAGGTAGGACAGTTGTTTCAGAACATTACTTTCGTGGATTGGTTGGAAACTAAATTCGTTTAATGTTTGGACAGGGGTGTAGGAATTTGCAGGAGCAGGGGTGACTCCCAATACATTATCAAAAAGATTACCAGCTTCAGAAAAATGAAGGTTAAAATTGTCAACTATTTTTTTGGGATCTGAAAAATATTCCCCATTTCGGTGAAGCTCAACGGGCAGATTTTCTGTTTTGGATGCCTTTTCGATAGATTTGATTGTTTTCCAAAAAATCCTGGCATTTCCATGTGATTCCAGGAGAGTGGAGGAAAAATAGGCATTTTTTGCATGCCGTATTTTTTACGCATCTATTCCTTAAAATCCTGTTTTCTAGCCAGTCATTTACCAAATTACTTTTCTGAGCACATGCCCAAGCCTTGTCCCTAGTTTTCATGAGCTTTGTAATCAAAGGATCATACCATGGTGGGCGGTTGCCTTTAGTTTTAAATCTAACCAACGGAGCATGTTTGTTAAGAATTTGGAGAAATGTGTACCTGAAAGTCTCCCAAGCCGTAGTCAGGTTGGGTATATCACAGACCTTATCAATATCCGAGTGAAGCACATCATTTGTAAATGCCTGAGTGCTGAAGTGCCTCAAAGAGTGCTTCTCAACAATTTTAGGGGGGCTTTGGGTCTGGCTGATGATCTCACACCAAAAATGAAGGAGTGATCACTAAGGTTATTACCCAGAACACCAGTCAGTGCGAAATTGTGAGGGGCATTTGTCAATAGGACGTCAAGCAGAGTTGACTGTCCCGGATTTTTTAGGTTGGGTCTTGTGGGGACATTTATTAATTGAAACAAGTTAAATTCATTTGTAAAATTTGTGGCCACGGCCGGCAGGTTTAGCCAATTCCAATTTAGATCACCCACTAAAATTATTTCACCTTTAGGGAGGCCCCCAAAAAGCTCTCTCAGTGCCGATGCAGCTTCAACATCCTTCCCACAAGGCGGTCTATAGCAGCACACTACCAATATCTGTTGATTATTTGGGAGAGTTATTCTGAGAGCCAGACCTTCAAAGCAACATTTTTTAAACAAAGAGTGAGCTGGTGAACATGCAATAGTGTTACGAACATAGATGGCAATTCCACCTCCTTTAGATCCTCAGTCAAGCCGAAAAAGGTTGTAGTTTTCAATCGTAATCTGCAAGTTATTGACGGCAGGAGTGAGAAATGTTTCTGTTAGGCAAAAAATGTCCGGATCAAGATTTGCCACTTCTAGTTTTAGTTGACTTAATTTAATCACAAGCCCTCTGATGTTGATATGTAGAACACCAACACCTTTCCTGCCAGAAAAATCTACAGAATTATACGAGCTCTTTTCATTTGGGCCTGGATGAAGCTCAATACCACCCAGGAATAAGAAATGTAGAATTAACAGTTTGCATAAGTATTTTCTGTGAAAGGATGAAGAGCGGCGAACCTTGGACGAATAGCAGCAGCTCGCAGATGGTGTTATTTTTAAGAGCAAAATGAAGTTTGGAAGGAGTGCTGGTGAAGTAATGGGACAAAGATAGGGTTTAAAAGGATACAATGATGGAGTGTAGAAGTGTCTATGAGCTGTTTCATTTGCAGGTGTAGTGGCAAATCGAGCAACAAGTATTGACGCAAAATAACGAGGGTAGCCGTTTGTAGAGTTGAGTGTGACACTAGATATGGCCGGGAGGGACAGCAGTAGGACACACAGCAGGAGAATTGCCATCTCTAAAATATCCGGGGTATACACAGATTTACACACAAGTGGAATAGAAAAATATATATACTTGTAGGCCGAGCGTGAGAAAAACGTCTTGCCGCACTCGTCACACATGCACGGCTTCTCGCCCATGTGCTAGGGTTTAACAGCGCCCACCCCCCTCTCCCAGACAGCAGATTCTTGGCTGTTGTGGGCTCGGCTGAACCTCTTGCACCGCCTCCTTTCCCCGCCGCAGGATGGTGCTCGAGTTAGCCCTTTTGAGCTCAGCCCACGACTGGAATGTCGTTTCTTGGCCTGCTCCACGTGAATGAGTTAGCTGCGGGGTTCGCCACGGTGTGAAACATCAGCTGAGCGTCAGCACGCTCCAGGTACCACTGTCAGTGGCAGGTGGGTAGGCCTCCCAGCAGGTGGGTAGGCCTCCCAGCGGCAGGTGGGTAGGTCTCCCAGCGGCAGGTGGGTAGGCCTCCCAGCAGGTGGGTAGGCCTCTCCAGCAGGTGGGTAGGCCTCCCAGCAGCAGGTGGGTAGGCCTCCCAGCAGGTGGGTAGGCCTCCCAGCGGCAGGTGGGTAGGCCTCTCCAGCAGGTGGGTAGGCCTCCCAGCGGCAGGTGGATAGGCCTCTCCAGCAGGTGGGTAGGCCTCCCAGCGGCAGGTGGGTAGGCCTCTCCAGCAGGTGGGTAGGCCTCTCCAGCGGCAGGTGGGTAGGCCTCCCGGTAGGTGGGTAAGCCTCCCAGCGGCAGGTGGGTAGGCCTCTCCAGCGGCAGGTGGGTAGGCCTCTCCAGCGGCAGGTGGGTAGGCCTCCCAGCGGCAGGTGGGTAGGCCTCTCCAGCAGGTGGGTAGGCCTCTCCAGCAGCAGGTGGGTGGGCCTCCCAGCAGGTGGGTAGGCCTCCCAGCAGGTAGGTAGGCCTCCCAGCGGCAGGTGGGTAGGCCTCCCAGCAGGTGGGTAGGCCTCTCCGGGGCACAGTGTGGTGAGCAGTGTGTGTGAACAGTGTGTGTGAACAGTGTGGTGAGCAGTGTGTGTGAACAGTGTGTGTGAACAGAGTGGTGAGCGTTTGTGGTGAGTGTGGTGAGTGTGGTGTGGTGAGTGTGTGGTGAGTGTAGTGTGGTGTTTGTGAGTGTGGTGTGTGTGTGGTGAGTGTGTGGTGAGTGTGTGGTGTGTGTGGTGTGTGTTTGTGGTGAGTGTGGTGTGTGTGTGTGGTGAGTGTGTGGTGAGTGAGTGTGGTGTGTGTGGTGAGTGTGTGTGGTGAGTGTGTGGTGAGCGTTTGTGGTAAGTGTGTGGTGAGTGTGTGGTGTGTGTGGTGTGTGTTTGTGGTGAGTGTGTGGTGTGTGTGTGGTGTGTGTGTGGTGAGTGTGTGGTGAGTGTGTGGTGAGTGTGTGTGGTGTGGTGTGTGTGGTGAGTGTGTGGTGAGCGTTTGTGGTGAGCGTGGTGAGTGAGTGTGGTGTGTGTGGTGTGTGTTTGTGGTGAATGTGGTGTGTGTGGTGTGTGTGTGGTGAGTGTGGTGTGTGTGGTGAGCGTGGTGAGCGTGGTGAGTGTGGTGAGCGTGTGTGTGGTGAGTGTGGTGAGTGTGGTGTGGGGTGTGGTAGTGGTGTGGGGTGTGGTGGTGGTGTGGGGTGTGGTAGTGGTGGTGTAGCGTGTGGTGGTTTGGGGTGTGGTGGTGTGGGGTGTAGGGGAGGTGGTGTGTTGTGGTGGGGTGGGGGAGGTGGTGTGGGGTGTAGGGGAGGTGGTGTGGGTGTGGTGGTGTGGTAGTGGTGGTGTGGTGGTGGTGGTGTGGGATGTGGTGGTGGTGTGGGGTGTGGTGGTGTAGGATGTGGTGGTGGTGGTGGTGTGGGGTGTGGTGGTGGTGTGGGGTGTGGTGGTGGTGGTGTGGTGGGGTGTGGTGGGGTGTGGTAGTGGTGGTGGTGGTGGTGTGGGGTGTGGTGGTGGTGTGGGGTGTGGTAGTGGTGGTGGTGGTGTGGTGGTGGTGTGGGGTGTGGTGGTGGTGGTGTGGGGTGTGGTGGTGGTGGTGTGGGGTATGGTGGTGGTGGTGTGGTGGTGGTGTGGGGTGTGGTAGTGGTGGTGTGGGGTGTGGTGGTGTGGGGTGTGGTGGTGGTGGTGTAGGGGAGGTGGTGGTGGTGGTGTGGGGTGTGGTGGTGGTGGTGTGGTGGTGGTGGTGGTGTGGGGTGTGGTGGTGGTGGTGTGGTGGTGGTGGTGGTGGTGTGGAGTGTATGGGTGGTGGTGTTCTTTGTGTTTGAGCGGGGAATGTTTTCTCGTGCCAGGACGTACTTCTGTGGACCGCCGTTCGCTTCGTTGGGATTTCGATTTGACGATTCTGGTGGTTTGGTTGTGGTGGTGGTGGTGGTGAGTTTGAATGGTTTTAAGATCGCTAACTTGGTTGAACACAGGCACATAGTGTAGAATTGTTGTTAGATTGTTGAATGTGCGTAAAGTGTGTTTTGGTGTTACCTCGGGATATTCATAATGAATGGTCATTCAGTCCATGCTTATTTAATCCATTTAAAATGCAGTTAGACTGCAGTTGTTACGTTGCATCATGGATATGTTGGTTAATATCTGATGCGGAAAGTGACTGATGGATACAGCAGACTAGGCCAAATTTGTGGATTCACCGCGAATTCTCAGATTTTGACGTGAATTAACAACTCGTGGATTTTCGCCTCCTCGGCCAAAATGTGTAAATCTAACAACAGTGAAACCAACATTGGCGTTCTTGAAAATCCACCTGGCCGCCCCTACAGTGGAGCAATGGCATTTGTTTTACTGATTGTCCGTGTCGGGCGGTGGTGGTGGAGGGTTACGACACATTAACAATAACGCGAACTAACCCCCAAAAACATTCACGAATAATGCTGCTTGCGAAAAGCCTACGCGTTACACGAGTTGCATTTGTTTACAATGTGTGGGCAGAGTTTGATGCCGGTGGGGCGTGGCTCTGCTATCCACGTTGTGGGCCTGGTCTTCTGCGGCGTTCAGCAGGAATTGTCATCACCGATTTGGTCGTTTAGCGCTACACGTTTTAGTTTTTTCGTTTGCAAACTCGAGCGAACTCTGCAGAGACCCCGAGTTGGATTTCCTTGCTCACGGCCCAAAAACAGTGTGACAATTATACTCTTTGGTTCTATTCGATAAAGTCACGTAGGTAAAAAAATAAAAACAACAAAAATCTAGAAGTGTGACAATTATATGAACCGGTCGTGGGCCTCCCCGAGATCGACTCCGCCTAAAAGTAGTACCTTGTGGGACGTGTAAAACATCACCGCTGGGGAGACAAAGGGGTGCCGGCCGTGGTTTCTGGCCACCCACCCCCCTCGTGTACCACAGTGCCGGTAGCCTTCGTAGGTGCTGCTGCTCGCCACTAACAGCGCTTGCCCCCGACAGCCTGTTCGAGGCTGCACGGGGGATCTTTGGCGGTGGCGGCGGTGCAGGAGGTGTGCGCAGGAGGCCGAACGGCGTCCGGAGGAGTGAGGAGACGCGACCCGCGGAGAGCTTCCATGGAGAGAGGCGGGAGCGGGGCGAGGGAGAGAGGGGGCCAAGGAACGGGGCGAGGGAGGCCTGAGGGAGAGCATCGAAGGGGGGCGGACGAATGGCAGCGAGGGACCGGGGCTCGCTTCGAGGGGCACAGGAACTTGGCGGAACCGGGGAGCGGGAGGGGAAGAGGGGAGAGAGAGATGGGGAGGCAGGAGTCGAGGGGCGGAGACGTGGCGAGCGGGAGGCAGCGAGACCTGACGGCGTGGGGGATGCAGCGAGAGAGAGAGAGATCGCCATCAGAGCAATTTCATGCAACGATTTTTAAGGGAGAGGTTAGGGGCGCACAGTTCGGAAGGAGCGAGAGAGACGACGGGGCTGGAAGAGTCGAGGGGCAAAGACGTGGCGAGAGAGAGGCAAAGAGACGGGGAGGCGAGGGCACGGCAGGAAGAGAGAGAGAGACATCAGAGGGCGCCTCACCTTCAGCGACTTGTGAGCGAGAGGTTAGGGGGGTTCAGTTGGGAAGGAGGGAGAGAGACGGGGGGGCAGGGAGGGAGAGAGACGGGGGGGCAGGGAGGGAGAGAGACGGGGGGGCAGGGAGGGAGAGAGATGGGGGGCCAGGGAGGGAGAGAGCGAGGTGCGGTGGGGGGCTTCGATCTACGATCCTTGAGGGACAGTTTACCCCAATTGGGTGAAGAGAGAGGGGGGAAGGGAGACAGGAAGTAGTGGGAGAGTAGCGTGGGGGCGTGGACAGCAGGACGGAAGATAAATTAGCAGGTCCTTGCAGGGTGGGCTGGTAGGAACATTGGATTTTTTTTTACACCCAACAGCACGAGATTTCACTTCTAAAGTATTGAAAGGGGACGGATGGACGGACGGACGGACACATTAATCTATTGCAGGCTGGTACACTCAGTTTACAACTTCGTTCCTACCAGTAATAATAACGTAATCAACCTGACCTTGCGTTGTGTTTTGACCATCTGTGTTGCATTATATGGTTTCCAAATCTTGCTATACTCTGTTTGATTTATCTTCTTTGGTTCTGTAGTGTTGTAAGGACGAGCAGACTTCTTTAGGAGGCACACTCTGTTTATTGTATTATTTCCTTATACAATGCTTAACACACACAGAGGGATATTCGGTCCCCTCACCCGATACCCTAGGGAGGTACAGCCTCCGGACCTGGCGGGACTCACACGTCTACCGCTAACCTCCTTGATACCTAAGGAGGTACAACCTCCGGACTTGGCGGGACTCACACGTCTACCGCTAACCTAGTCCTCCGGCTAGGACCTAGGGGAGGCTATCTGACCCACCGCTGGCCCGGTGGGTCCTGACCACTGGGTATGCCGAGCCTTAGCCCTTAGAAGGGCTGAAGGGCTGGTCCAGGGTCCTAGCTAGGCTTCAGCCCAGTCTTCTATCTTCGTGCGGGGAGAGAACTCCCCGAGGTCCGTTGGGTCACCCGTCTTATACCCCTTCGTGGCCAGGTAGAACCAATCATACATTCCCACGTGGAACCGTCTGATTGGTTCGCACCAAACCCTGGCCACGATCCGTTTCACCTCGACTGACCCCAACCGTTGTACCCAGGGGTAATGCTGCACTGCCCTGGTGGCAATGCAGGTTACGCAACAGCGCGTAGTTAACACCTCTACATCACCCCCTCCTTCGGAAGCTCCAGCCGTCCCGGCTGCAACAATGAGAAACTCCGAAATTATCAATGGTAGAAGAATTGTGAGTGTGCCTCACGAACAACAAGAACAATTAAACCACTATAAATACCCCCCTTAACAACATAACGTATGTACAAGGCACTAGACATGCCAAAAAAAACATAACAACCGGCGAGATTTCGCGCGCGTGCGTTTCGCGGGGCCATCGTAGGGGATGGCAGGCTTTGTCGGCGGCACAAGGGAAGGAGGAGGATGAGCCAGAGCATCCGGTGGGCCTTTAGGCATCTCCACGGGGACACCTGCTGCTCCACGGTCCATTGAGGCCGAACGTGGCCTGCATGGAGCCGTCACTCCCGCGTCATCTGCAGGAGGAATGACACGCCTGCGCTGTGGGTTAGGCACCAACGGGGCAACATCCGGCTCGTCGGACGCGTCGCACACTCGGCCCCCATGTCGTGTGTGTTGTGGAGGGACGCGTGGCGTGACGAAGGGTTTTAACCGAGAGGGGTGAACGCACCAGCGACGCCGTCCCCAGCTAATTTTAACATATTGGGGACGCAGGACTTCCACTACCTCAACCGGGCCTCGCCATGGTCTGAGGAGTTTGGCCGACGTGGACACCGGCACCTGGGGGCAGTGGAGCCATGCCCTGTCTCCCGGTGGCCACCGATGCGTGTACGACCGAGGGTCCCGCAGTCGCAAATTCGCCCGTTGGCGGGAAGCCGAATTTTCAATGGCGGCCTCCCGTGCCTCGGCCAACTTACGGAGGTTGAATCGCAAGTGGTCAACGAGCTTTGACTTTTGCGGTGGCTGTTCGATTTCCAGCCGAACGTCGGCGGGAGGAAAGGCATCCCTGCCGTACATTAGAAAGAACGGGGAAAATCCCGTCGCCGCGTGAGGTGCCATACGGTATGCGGTGAGGACCCCCGGAACCTGCAAGTCCCAATCGAGGTGGGATTCATCGACCTGATGGCATAACATAGCGGTGAGAGTTCTATGAAGGCGCTCCACCATGCCGTCGGTCTGGGGATGGTAGGGCGAAGTGCGCACTTTCTTAGTGCCCAACAGGCGGCACACATCAGTCAGCAAGGCTCCTGAAAAATTTCTTCCCTGATCGGTCAGCAACCGTTCTGGTGCGCCCTTGTCCAGGACGTAGCCTTGAACAAAGGCGTCCACAACGGCCGCCGCCGACTGGTTGGGGAGGGCCCAGGCCATAGGCCACCGTGTAAAATACTCTACCCCAACCAGAAGGTACTTATTACCCCGTGGCGTAGTAGGAAAAGGGCCCAAAATATCGAGAGCCACCAACTCATTTATACGAGAGACCGAAATGGGTTGCAGGGGTGGACATGCCGGTTTAGCCGGCGGTTTACGTTGCGCACAATGGGTGCACCCCAGCAAAATGTCAGTGACGTCGCGCAGCATGCCCGGCCAGAAAAATTGCAACCGCAACAACCCAATGGTCTTATGAACACCCAGGTGCAATAAACGCTCATGCGCCGCCCATACGGCCTTGCATCGCAAGGCGGATGGTACGACGATTTTATGTTGACACGAGTCAGCATCCCAATGCATCAACAAGCCGCGCTTCATGACAAATGAATTAAATTTGCCCTGTCTTGGAACCGCATTATTCGCGTGGCGACGCAACCTCAATAACGACATGTCCTCGCCCTGGTGCCGACCCCATTTGGTCAAAGTTAGCCCCAGCAAATCGTCACTGGCCATTGGATCTGCGTGATCCAACATCGGCGCTGAGGCGGCGGGAAGTGCGGCTGACACCGTTGTGAGAGGCGCGACCTGCGCAGGCAGTGGCGGCTTACAATGGCCCGAGCCCAAAAAACACGCACATTTTTGAGCCGGCGGAAGGCGAGACAACGCATCGGCATTCGTGTGTTGTGCACCCCTACGGTAAGTGACATTGAAATCGTAGTCCTGAAGGACTTCGAGCCACCGAGAAAGCTGCCCGGACGGTTGGTCAACCCGCAGAGCGTACTGTAAAGCCGAATGATCAGATCGCACGGTAAAATGCTGACCATACAGGTACGGCCTGTATTGCTGAATAAAAAACACAATGGCCAGCAGCTCACGTCTGGTCACACAGTATCTTTATTCAGCAAGAGACAAGACTCTGCTACCATAGGCAACAGCCCTTTCAATGCCATCAACTTTTTGGGACAGAACACCCCCAATCCCCGTATTGCTAGCGTCGGTGTCCAACACGAATGGCACGGAAAAATCGGGGTACGCAAGGGACGGTGCCATCACGAACGCGTTCCGCAAGGAGTCGAACGCAGCCTGTTCTGCGTCCCCCCAATGAAACGCCACCCCTTTTGACGTAAGGGCGTGGAGCGGCTTGGCAATCGTCGCGAAGCCAGCAACAAACCGGCGGTAGTACGACGCAAAACCAATAAAACTACGAACATCGCCCGCAGATGTAGGGGTCGGCCAATGTTGAACACATTTTGTTTTTTCAAGGTCGGTAGAGATGCCCGAGCGGCTAACTATGTGGCCCAGATAGCGCACAGACTCACGCAGAAGGTGACACTTCTGCGGCTTGAATTTCAAGTTAGCGGCCCGCATTTTCAAGAAGACAGCACGCAACCGTTCGATGTGTTCGCCGAACGTGCGGCTAAAGACGATGACGTCGTCAAGATAAATGAGACATGAGTCCCACTGGAGCCCAGCGAGGACCAGCTCCATGAGCCTCTGGAACGTCGCTGGGGCCGAGTGGAGACCCATGGGCAATCTATTAAACTCGAAAAGGCCCTGTGGTGTCCGAAAAGCAGTCTTAGGTTTTGACGATTCGTCGAGGGGGAGTTGCCAAAACCCCGACAGAAGGTCCAAGGTGGAGAAATAGTGCGCCCCTGCCAGGGCATCCAATGACTCGTCCATACGAGGAAGAGGGTAGGCGTCCGCTACCGAGATTTTATTTAGGCACCGAAAATCAACGCAAAAACGGAGACTACCATCGTGCTTTTTGACCAGCACTATTGGAGCACCCCAGGGACTAGTGGAGGGAGAAATTATATCGGCCTTCAGCATGTCATCCACAGCCGATTTAACATGCTGTTTCTCCGCCGGGCTAAGCCGAAACGGGTTTTGTCGAATCGGGGCAGCGTCACCAGTATCAATGTGGTGACGCAGCAGCTTGGTGCAGCCAATATCAAATTTAGATTTACTAAAGACATCGGAAAATTCTCGCAGAAGAGCGCGCAATTTAATTCGCTGCGAATGAGACAGATCACCCGTGTCTGTGCAGAGCGCGCCCAACCATTTCTCATCCGATTCGGAAGGAGGTGGGACCTGCGGCGTGTCATGCACGTGTCCCGCGACTCCGGTTCCCAACGGCACCGGGGTCGCGTGAGCGAGCACAGTTCCTTGCGGAATGACGGTTGTGGACAATCCGACATTCAAAACCTGCAAGAACGGCTCCCTGTCGGCTGCTACGAGGGTCTGTGCAGCCACCAAATCTAACCCCTTAGCAGCTGCGTTTGAAGGCCCCAGCAAAATGCCATGTGCCGAGGCCTCCGGGGCTAGCGGTTTTTTTAAGTTGCAAGGGCACGAGCATTTGTGTCCCTGGCGGAATGCGGACTGTGCTCGCAACAAACGCCTGCACCGAGGCACTAG
Organism: Petromyzon marinus; assembly: GCF_048934315.1. Lineage (NCBI taxonomy): Eukaryota > Metazoa > Chordata > Hyperoartia > Petromyzontiformes > Petromyzontidae > Petromyzon > Petromyzon marinus. The sequence goes on from NW_027423016.1 coordinate 360,421, forward strand.
CCATGCGCGGATGTGAGGGTGTGGGCAAGAACGCCATCCGTCAACCCGACGGGAGTTCGATGCAGCCGTGATCTACAAGGATCTTAATAGGCATTTTCGCGAGAAAATCAGTGCCTAACAAACACGGCACGGCGAGGGAAGAAGAGACCAAAATAGGCCCTGCCAATTTAATGTCTCCAATCGAAATTTGCGCCCGAATTTGCCCAATAATGTCAAGTGAACTGCCATTAGCGGCGAAACACGGGATAGAAACCCGTTCCAAGGGGCGGCATCGTACGGGCAGTATATTGTAAATCAGATCCGAAATGATCGTAGCCGACGCACCAGTATCGACCAACACGCGAAATTCCACACCCTCGATTGATCCGACAACCACGGACGAACCTGCCGTCGCCGCGACTACCCTATGGGCCAACTCAGACCACTGCCCAGGTTTGAGTGGCCACGAACAAACGCCAGAATACCCCCCATCACACGCCGAATCGCGAGCCCTTCTTATGGTGCGTTGCAGTGTGTATGGTGTGAATGAGGGCCGAGCGTGAGAGGCGTCGCGACTTGCCTGGTTTTGCCGCGATGCCGTGGACGTCCTGTAGTCCTGGCCCCGGGATGCGGAGGGGCGTCGTCGAGGCGCACGGCAGTCAGAGGAGATGTGGCCTCGTCGGCCACAGTTGAAGCACGTCAAGTCGCCGCGTGGAGCAGGCCGTCCCCGCTGCTGGTCGTTGCGGGGACCAGCGTGGTCGGACGATTGCCGGCCCGTTGACCTGGTCGCCATGAAGGCCCGGTTGGGGGAGAACTCGGCGCCCCTGCTGGCAGGCTCCGACGTCGAAGCCGAGGCGGCGATGGTCGATTCCGTGTGGAGCAGCAAATGTGCGTGGATGCACCGAGCGGCTCGTAGCGAGCACATACCGTCGTCGTCCACCGCTTGGATGACGATGAGCAGCTCGCGCGCCAGCTCCAGCATCTTCTGGAGAACGATGGCATCGATGGCCTCGTCGTCCATGCGAGGGTAACCCGCTCTTGCCATCGCCAGTTGAGCAGTCCGGAATGCCAACGGAGACTCTTTAGGGCGGCGTCGCCTGTCGTAAAATCGGCTGCGGACGTCGGATGGAGGCCCGTACACGTCGGACATCCGTCAGAGGGCCGATTGAAGAGTCGCCCTTTGTTGCCTGGGGATAGTGAGGAGCGAGGCGAGAGCGTCGTCATCCAAAGTGGCCGGTAGTGCTCGGAGCGCCTGTGCGTCCGACCAGCCCACCATCTCTTGGTGGCTCAGGAAGCGACGCTGGAACGCCGCCCAGTCGCCCCCTTCAGATGTGAATTCTCGGAAGATGGGCAGGCGTTGTTGGAGGGCGGACGTCGTCTCCCCCTCAGCTTGTACCGTCTCGAGCCGGAGATCGGCGATTTCCCGGCCGATAGAGTCTACTGTACCGTGTCGGTACAGTGATGACGCGGCGTCCGCTGAGGAACTTGAATCCGCAGCGTCGCGTGCTGATGACGTTGCGGGTTGTGATTGGCCCCCCGCGTTCCCAGGATGCCCCTGGCTTCCGCTTCCGGCGGAATCACGTGGTTCCCCGGCGGGAAAATCAAAATGTCTGCCCTGGCCGATGGCGGGAACGTCTGCCGGCTGTTGACTCGGCCTGCCCGCAACCTCCAAGTTGATCTCTTCGAAAATGAAGGCCGCGGCGTGTAGGAGTTGAGCGAGACGGCCGTGTGCTGCCCTGAGTCCGTCCCCCATGGCAGGGGGAGCAACCGGCTGCTCAACCGGTGGCTGGGCGGCCGTCAACGCGGCAGTGTTTTCAGCGGAGCTGGCGGTGCTTGCAGGTGAGACAGCGTTATCTTCGTTTTGGCTCCGCGCGTGGGCTGAACTTCTGGTTTCCATTTCCAACCACTTCTGACTCCAGTTGTAGTGTTGTAAGGACGAGCAGACTTCTTTAGGAGGCACACTCTGTTTATTGTATTATTTCCTTATACAATGCTTAACACACACAGAGGGATATTCGGTCCCCTCACCCGATACCCTAGGGAGGTACAGCCTCCGGACCTGGCGGGACTCACACGTCTACCGCTAACCTCCTTGATACCTAAGGAGGTACAACCTCCGGACTTGGCGGGACTCACACGTCTACCGCTATCCTAGTCCTCCGGCTAGGACCTAGGGGAGGCTATCTGACCCACCGCTGGCCCGGTGGGTTCTGACCACTGGGTATGCCGAGCTGAAGGGCTGGTCCAGGGTCCTAGCTAGGCTTCAGCCCAGTCTTCTATCTTCGTGCGGGGAGAGAACTCCCCGAGGTCCGTTGGGTCACCCGTCTTATACCCCTTCGTGGCCAGGTAGAACCAATCATACATTCCCACGTGGAACCGTCTGATTGGTTCGCACCAAACCCTGGCCACGATCCGTTTCACCTCGACTGACCCCAACCGTTGTACCCAGGGGTAATGCTGCACTGCCCTGGCGGCAATGCAGGTTACGCAACAGCGCGTAGTTAACACCTCTACAGAAGCACTACGACAGAATGGCTACAATAATGCTCAAATTAACAGTGCACTGAATGCCAAATCACGATCGCAAAGCAATACTGCTGAAAGCGATCAGATTGTTAAAACAATAAAAATTCCATATATCTCAGGAGTAACTGACAAATTAGCCCGTGTTTTGCAAAAGCAAAACATTACAGTAAGATTTGGTACAGTACACAAAATTCAAAAACTAGTATCTTGCACTAAAGACGCATTACCAAAATTATCAACCGGTGTAACATCAGCATAAGACTAAAAGAACATCAAAGAAATATTAAATTATCTCAAACACAACTGTCGGCAGTGGCAGAACATGCTTGTCAACAAGGACACTCAATTGATTTTGATAACGTTGAAGTGTTGTGTAAAACTAATTATTACTGGCAAAGACTAATTAGAGAATCCATTGAAATTGAGAGGAATAGAAATAACTTTAATCGCTCTGATAGCTACAGGCTTAGTGCGGCTTGGAAGCGTATTATTAAATAATACATATTACAATTCCTTATAGGGGAAACATACTAATAAACGGACTACTAACGTAGCATATAATCACAATAACACACATTACAACTAATTACTAATCTACAACTCATTACTAATCATAACCATTGACTGATTACCAATCGATTATATAATTTCAATACCCCCCATCCGCCTCTAATCACTGCACCTGATATGAGTTAAATGATGACGTCAGCCTGCTGCTGCTCTATTTAAGACTGGGAGCAAGCGAGGGCTTTACCATTCTGGTGAATTGCCCGATGATGCTGGATGTAATTGTGGTGCCACAACAGCGAAGCCGCTCCGTCGAAATAGGGGCCGTCGCTGTGCTGCTGCGACCGAGAAGCCACCCGGCTCCCATCACAGCACTTCAACCGCCACCCCCCCCCCCCCCCCCTTAAACACACACACACTCAAGTAGGGCCTCATGGGGAGGGGGGGGGGGCACCTGCCCTGAGTTGTTACCCGAGAGGCCCCCTCGTGGGGATGCTCCACGGTTTCTCAGGGTCAGGGAATTGGCACCCCCCCCCAGGCCAAATGGCACTGCGGCGCCGTGGCTTAACTTAGAATTAAATGACCACGGCGAACTCACTGAGAACCGCAGTGAGGAGATGCTCAAGACACACGCGGACCAGCAGACAGGTGGGGAGCGGGGCAGCGCGGGTTAAGCGTCTCTACCCATGGTGCACCGCGGGCTAGCGTCTCTACCCATGATGCACCGCGGATTAACGGCCTGACCCGTGATGCACCGCGGATGGGTGGTGCGAGGGCTTTGAAAGGAGCATAAAAAGGGACGCTTTGGGGAAGCACGGGCCATTTTTTATTTGACTGGAGATCAACAGGAGGGAGGGATCGAGGAGCCGTCACCTGACTGTTACTCGCACGTCCGTGAGATGGGGAAGAGAACAGCCAGATTCTGTTTACAGCATCATTTATCCGCGACCTCCATCGCTGCGAGGTTGGACCGTAAGTACGAGGGAGAGAGGTAAGACAAAGGGACGAAATTCGGAGAGAAAATAGAGGGCAGACAGGTCGATTAGGTATCAGGCAGTAGCGAGATAGGTTAGACCTGTCCTGCTGGTCCGTACTGACACGCACAGTCTAGTTCGTTTATTCGTGGGGAATAAACCGTCTGTAGGGTATAAACCGTGTCCTGTTGTCTCTGTGATTACGGAGGGGCGGTGCATGGTGTGGCGAGCCTACCCGCGGTGATTCTTTTGTTTGCGCGTGAGTGAGTAATTTTACCCACGTGTTTACGCCCGCACGGGTGGGTCCACTCGGGGCTCGACGCGCATGCCGGGGCAGCAGTAACGTGCTATCGCCCTGGGAATTAAAGTACGGGTCCTTCGATCATTAAATGCACTCGTGCGTGGTGTAGTGAGCCTCTGCATCGTGTGGTACTGGTTGCACTTCGCCCGCGCCAGTACGGGGGCGTGCAGGAGCAGCGGCGCTCACGGCACACGCCGTAGAGATCAATTGGTGAGCGGGTATTCCGCAGCGCAGCCTAATTTGTTGCTTCCGACCGGCTGCGAAGGTAAATGAAACAAGATTACACAATTCAAGCACGCGATGCTGCTGGCGGTGGTTACCGCGTGAGTAGAGCTGCGCCGTGAGGTACACGGGTACCCACGGGCATAATCATACACCGGGTGTTGCAGTTGTGGTAGTGGCATGAATTTAACGGAGGAGTCGGGGGCCAACGGCCCCGACAATTCGGTGATGGCGGGGGATGGTAGCCCCCACAAATGCGCATTTTTCTGTCTCCACCACCATAACCACAACCTTAGTAATGTGTGAACAACAGATCAATGTTGGTGAACCGATATACATGGGTTATCTCCACTGTAATGAAGGTGAGTGGTGCTGTTCAACAAAGCTGTAAGTATATTTGTACAGCCACTATACTGCAGTCTTTTTTCGGGAAGACTGGTTCCCATTAAGTGAAAAATGGATCTCCCCTTCTCACGCATCAAATTAGAGCAGAAATGTAAATATACACACAGCAGATTGAGCAGTTGCTAACATTCATCATCCATATTTCATTAGAATATTTACCCAGGAAAGCACCACCGAGACTGAAGACTACGTGCATAGATAAAAATGAATGCTCTTACAGACACCACAGTGCTGCCCTGCAAGTCGGGCGTGCAGAGTTTTACGATCTCTGCGTGATCCGTAAACTCAGAGTTGCTGTGTAAGAGGAGTGTGGGCACCGTACTCCGCTGATGAAAAAAAGAGCTCCATCCTCTGCTTTCACAGATACCATTAAAACATTAACCTTGTTTATATAAAGTGTTTTAGAAATGCTTGACAAATTTCTTCAACTTCCTGGGAAGACTGTTAGAAAGTTCACAGACCTTCAATAATGCACACCATAAATTTCATCAATGTGGTATACTTTCATAAAACGTATATTTGAGCTTATTTCCATTCACATTAATGAATGGCATCTCGGCTTAAATAAAATTAACGTTATGCACACTTGAAGGTCAGAAGCTGTATTCCTGTATAATCATGTTTGAATGCAAAATGCAACCTATATGTTAACCTTATCCAGAAACACAAAGCAAAGTGTCACCATTGTCAAATATACATCTATCTGAGCTCGAGGGTGGAAGTTACACATTTATTGGCAGGCACCGGTCTCTGCATAGGATGACTCTTCTATTCTATTTAAGATGTATAGCAAGGTTGGCTACGTACTGTGCGAAAGAAGTTCAACATACACACATGAGGATTACAATAATCATAATAACGCGAATGATTTTTGTCCAGAATAGCCTCCTTCAGTCTCGAGATATTCGTGTCGAGAATACTGCCATTGGGATGCTATGATGACGTTGATAGGCGACTGCAAACGTGGGAGGATGAGCACCCGGAGAAGATTCCTGACCTTCACGCTTCAAGGTCGCCCCTTCTTCATATTTCACCGTCACTCGTGGCCACGTAGCGAAGCGTTTTTCTGGATTTTGTTGTTGTTATTCTGTCTCTCACTGTTCAAATAAACGTATCATTAAAATTATAGACTGATCATTTCATTGTCATGGGGCTAACGTACAAAATCAGTAGGGGATCAAATACTTTTTTCCCTCACTGTAGACTCAACACTACCATAGACTCAACACTACCATAGACTCAACACTACCATAGACTTAACACTACCATAGACTCAACACTACCATAGACTCAACACTACCATAGACACAACACTACCATAGACACAACACTACCATAGACTCAACACTACCATAGACTCAACACTACCATAGACACAACACTACCATAGACTCAACACTACCACCCACAGACTCAACACTATCATAGACACAACACTACCATAGACTCAACACTACCACCCACAGACTCAACACTACCACCCATAGACTCAACACTACCATAGACTCAACACTACCATAGACTCAACACTACCACCCACAGACTCAACACTACCACCCTTAGACTCAACACTACCATAGACTCAACACTACTATAGACTCAACACTGCACATACACTCAGCACTGCCCATAGACTCAGCACTACCCATGGACTCAACACTATACTATAGACTCAACACTGCCCATACACTCAGCACTGCCCATAGACTCAGCACTACCCATAGACTCAACACTACCACCCATAGACTCAACACTACCACCCATAGACTCAACACTACCACCCATAGACTCAACACTACTATGGACTCAACACTGCCCATACACGCAGCACTGTCCATAGACTCAACACTGCCATAGACTCAACACTGCCATAGACTCAACACTGCCCATAGACTTATGGACCACAACGCCTGTGTCACCAGACTTATGGACCACAACGCCTCTACGTGTACAAATAATGTTTTTTACCAATTCCACTTTACAATAAAATTGTAGACACGGCACAATATATATTTCTGAATCTTTATTTTTACTAACATTTTTTAAAATATTCTCCGTTAAGGCAAAATTCTGAAATATTGGATTTTTAACAAAGTCTTGTGAATTCACCTTGTATCTGATGAACAAGTTCAATTTGTGCAAATATTTTTTTCAAACGTATAAATAAAAATCATTGCTTACAAATATCAGCTCTATGTTTTCAAGTAACTACATTTTGGGTAGTGAATAAATTATAGTCTAAATAAGCTACACATGACGAATTGTAGGCAATTATAGTTATAATCAAAGACATTTTTAAACAATCACGTGGTCCCTGTAGTCGTCCTTAGAGACACAAAATCTGCTTGAAACAGTTTATCAACATATATGAATACATTGATTCGAATAAGCAGAGTTAATTTCCTATTTATGGCATGCCGGTTATGTGTCAGTTATCGATATCAACATCAACTTATAAAAGAATAACATTTAATATATAAGCGCACAACTTTATCCGTGATGAACGCTGCACTTTGTCGTTTTCCTGCAGGGGGCGCTGTAAACCTACATGCGCCCCCTGCATGCGAACGACGGAGGCGCAGGGACAGACGCTCGATTACGTTGGAATCGATCGGCAGACGGCCAGCAGCTCCGTGTCGCCTTATCTCGATCCCGCGATCCCCTACCAGGTGAAAGTCCGCATCGAACCGAACCCCCGGCAAGGCCATCGTCTACTTAACGACGAGAGAACATTCACGCGCAATGTCCTTTTCAACGAAGTCTTCCAGATGTAAAATGAACTTTTAATGAAGAAATAATGTAAATCAAAACACAACACAATTCAAAGATGTTTCATTTTAAAACTTCAAAACGGAGCATCGGGTACTTGTGTGAATGCGTCCTTCGTGTGCAAATGTTGTGACTTTCCTGGCCTGAAGGCCGTCAATGTGTTGGACCATTAAATGGTGCACAGCGTCTCAACAACAGCAGTGGGGTTTGCTTCAACCGATAGGTAACGAACATCCAGACGTCAATCAGCAAGGTGCACTTCTAGTCCCAGTTAGACAAAATCTACGTCAACACGTAAGACAAAACTATAATTCGTGTTGTAGAGAATGTACCTCCTCCCATACGTGTAACTTTTAAGTGGTATGCCTTGTAACTGATGAATGATCCGAGCGTGCTCCCTATTGCAAAGACAATGAGTTGCTCCAGAGGCAGACGCTTCGTGAAACACAAAAGTACCCTTTGACCTGTATTACAAGAACAACGGGTCTCACCCGAGTGATCTGTACAGGTTACTTCCAAACACACACACACTTTGTCCTAATATCACTTAATCTAGATTTGAACACTTAATCAATGTTTGACACTCATAGAAAAAATGTTACATGTACACGCACAATCAGACAAGTATTAATTCTTAATTATTGACAGGCATATTAACAAAATTGAATTACTGCAGTGAAATATCCTGCATCAGGTTCCATCGTATTCACAAGAAGCTATTTTTAAAAATACGCACCGTCTGCTTAACAGTGTATGTACATATTCTTGGTTCTCAGTGCAGTCGAAACGTCGTGAGAATACTATTGTTTTATATTTTTATTATTTTATCGTTTCCCTTCTACGTGACTTTACCAAAAGAACAAAGAATATGAATCCCTGCAGTCACGAAAGCTTTAAATCAAAAGTGTATGTACACCGTACTATTGCGGCATTCAAAACGAGTAGGCCGTTGCATGCTGGCGTCTGGGTCAAAATGTATCAAATTCTAAACATTACGCTACAAATAATAGATGAGGGCGCTTCGATGGCAACACAAGCAATCGTCATCAGGTGGGACAAGCACAGCAGCAATAAGAAGAAACTGCTGGAGTAGGCGCCTACTACTTCAGCAGTTTCTCTTGCTGTGGTTGTCCCACCTGATGACGATTGTGCGTGTTGTGATCTAAACGCCGTGACCTGTTATGTTTCTACCCACGTGGTGACTTTACCGAAAGAACTCAAGAGTGTGGATTCCTGCAGTCGCAAAAGCTTCGAGTCAATATTGCCTACAAACTACACAACCGAGATGACGCATCAATCAACGCCCCCTACTGACAGGCTCTTGTCCACATGCAGGCCGGTGCAGGGCCACCACCCTGTGCCACACAGGGGCAGCTGCTACTTGGGGATGCTCTTTGAGTGCTTCAGACGAGATACAAAACTCCGAGTTGCTGAGGCGTTAAGCAAGCACCGTGTAAATGCAATTATTATAACATAGTGAATGCTTGGGGGCTTGTCTCTCGCTCCTGGTTAGAGATCTACCCAACCCACAGGTCCACAAAGACTGGCCGCCCTTACTCTGCAGGTTGAACCTAGGAAATGAGTGTTCAACTTCACATTCTTGTCATTAAAGGCCTATGACAAAGGCGCATCTATTGGAGCGAGATAGTCTCTGGCTTACACATCTACCGCGTCTCCACTTGACTTTGTATTGTCTCGGAGGAAGTCCACCCACACCTCCACTTCCACAAACTGCTGGGAGTTGCCTCGCTCTGCCTCAGTCAGAATTCACCTCTGGCTTCACGTTGCCTCCACCAATGTGAAGGTCCGATTTTGGAGTTGAATCTTCATCTTCACATTTCACCTTCACTTCTTCGCTCTTCACCATCACTTCTTCACTCTTCACCATCACTTCTTCACATTTCACCTCGATACCTTTAAAAGTGTCCAAGCTGGAGTTGCCTCGCTCTGCCTCAGTCAGAATTCACCTCTGGCTTCACGTTGCCTCCACCAATGTGAAGGTCCGATTTTGGAGTTGAATCTTCATCTTCACATTTCACCTTCACTTCTTCGCTCTTCACCATCACTTCTTCACTCTTCACCATCACTTCTTCACATTTCACCTCGATACCTTTAAAAGTGTCCAAGCTGGGATTTTCTTCCGGTTCGTGTTTCATGAGGGATGGGCTCATTGCGGCACTTTGACTTTCACAAGCTGATTTCAGACTGCACTCCTTGTGGATCTTCTATTGCTTGTGTGTTCTCTGGTGTACTTGAAGATTTGATGAATGTGCAAATGCCTTCCCGCACACACTGCACTTGAAGGGTTTCTCTCCCGTGTGTGTTCTCTGGTGTGATTTAAGACCAGATGACCGTGAAAATGCCTTCACACACACACTGCACTTGAAGGGTTTCTCTCCCGTGTGTGTTCTCTGGTGTGATTTAAGACCAGATGACTGTGAAAATGCCTTCCCACACACACTGCACTTGAAGGGTTTCTCTCCCGTGTGTGTTCTCTGGTGTGTTTTAAGAGCAGATGAATCAGAAAATATCTTCCCACACACTGCACAAGAAGAATTTCTCTTCCGTGTGTGTTCTCTGGTGTGTTTTAAGAGCAGATGACCGTGAAAACGCCTTCACACACACACTGCACTTGAAGGGTTTCTCTCCCGTGTGTGTTCTCTGGTGTGTTTTAAGAACAAATGAACATGAAAATGTCTTCCCACACACACTGCACTTGAAGGGTTTCTCTCCCGTGTGTGTTCTATGGTGTGTTACAAGATTACATGACTGTGCAAACGCCACCCCGCATATCGTGCACCTGAAGGGTTTCTCTCCCGTGTGTGTTCTCTGGTGGGTCTGAAGAACTGATGGCCATGCAAATGCCTTGTTACACACAGTACATTTGAAGGGTTTCTCTCCTGTGTGAGTTCTCTGGTGCCGTGGCAAGTTTCCAGTCCGATCCGTGCTGTATGCACGCTGGTCGCATTGTTGACTTGTCGTACCGAGCTGCGCTGAGTGCCTTTGCTCCATCAGACCAATTCTGCAGAGGAAGTGTCAGCTGCAGACATAAAAAAAGAATATCCACACCATCTACACGTCAGGCACAGAGGAATGCACACTTGACTTACACGTCTATACTTATTAATATATTCATGATGCAGTGAAAAAGTTTCCCAAATTAATCAGATTTGATGACCGTGCAAATGCCTTCACGCACACACTGCAACTTGAAGGGTTTATCTCCCGTGTGTGTTCTCTGGTGTACTTTAAGATGTGGTGACTGTGCAAACGCCTTCACGCACAGAGTGCACCTGAAGGGTTTCTCTCCACGGGCTGTTATGGCACACAATGAGAGGGAAAATGTCATAAATATGCCTGGAAGCCTTCATATCTTCAAGATGAATGTTAACCCAAAACTCTAAGCACACAATTTCGGCTGTCTGACTACAAAATGAATATTTATGAAAGCTAAATTCAGCTGACAAAGCAAAGGGTGTTGAAAACAATACTATTTGTGTTATGCAGAAATGCATAAATTAACGTTCGATCATAACTTAGAGGTGTGAATCCAGGCTCAGATGTCCTTGAATGCTGGGATGAACGGTTCCGACTTCAGCTGAATGTGTGTGGTGTGTTCACCTCCTGTTTCCATTCTTATAAAGAGTTCCAGAGGAAAACAAAAATAAACTATTGTTTTGATAGAACCTCCGTGTTCAACAGAGTGAATAGACTTTACTGCAAACACAAACTTGACACTGTGACACACTGCCATGAGTAAACAGGTGGTGGTGTGACCAGAACCATGCCTGGCCACCTTCATCTGCTCAGCATTAATTCTTCCTCACTCCACCAAGTAATGAATCGAGGATCAATGAACATAGCCGAGGCTATCCGTGTCTCTCTCTCTCTCCCCGTGGTGAAGGTGTTCCCCTCCACACATTCAGAGTCAACAGCGGCATACGCTTAGCGTCTTTGACCGATAGACATTGACACACGTATTGTTGGTTCTTTCAGTAAAGTCACGTAGATAGAAAATAAAAATAACAGATTAAATTTAATAAGATAAAAACCACTTGTGTTGCAATCGAAATGTCGTGGGTTTTTTGCTTTATTTAAAAAAATATATATTTTTCATTTAATTTTATTGTTATTTTCATTGTTATTTTCTATCTACGTGACTTTACCGAAATAACCAAGAATATTAATTCCTGCAGTCACCAAAGTTTTAAGTCAAAACATTCACACACGTTGACAAAGCCTCACCTTGTGTTGTTGTGGGCAGGTCGCTTCTGATAACAAGAGCGGTATAGCAGCTCAAGCGGGCTTGGCCTGGTCAAAAAAATAACGAAAATAAAAACTGCGTGAATATTTACAATAAAACAAAGTTACAAAGTGGCGAGCCGGGTGAAGGCAAATTAAACTTAAGCGAGATTATTAAAGTAAACGCAATCAGGCGAGGGCAGGAGGCAAGGCCCCGCGTTGTAAAGTTCCAACCTGGACATCCATTCCCATGCTCGCTGCTACTCAACTGACATCCCTACGAGAGAGAGGCTCTACCTTGGTAAACAACAACGACCACCACCACAACGATGAGAATTTCTCACCTCGGATTTCAGTGCAAGCGTGGATCGGCAGCCTCCTGTTACCTCGCGACGTCACGCGGAAGCAGGTTGGGGGAGTGTGAATACCTTGGTGACATGACGTCACTAGCGAGGTACACCTCCCGCTGGCACTTCATGCCGATGAGGTCATGCTGAGTGGTGACGTCACAGAGCGGGGATGGAGTTTAAGTTGATTTATCTTCATTTTTCATTGCCCCCTCCCTTGAGTGCGTGAACTCAGCAACAACAACGTGGACATTATTGTGTGTACAGTGTGTGTGTACACTGTGTGTATGTACACTATGTGTATACACTGTGTGTGTACACACTGTGTGTGTACACACACACTGTATGTGTGTGTGTACACAGTGTACACGTACAGACTGTGTGTGTGTACGTACACACTCTGTGTGTGTACACTGTGTGTGTGTACACTGTGTGTGTGTACACTGTGTGTGTGTGTACACTGTGTGTGTGTACACTGTGTGTGTGTAGTGGGGGGCAAAGGCGGTGCATTGGCCAGTCATCTCAGTCAGTCGACCCATGGCATCTTATCATCAATTAATTTAGAAAAATTATTATTTTTATTTATTTGTATATTTTTTATTTTTTAATCTTTAATTTAGTTTATTTTTTGTATTCTATTTACGTGACTTTACTGAAAGAACCAGGAATATGGTAGTGCATTCTCTATTTGTTGCAGAGGTTCAAAGTTCAAATCCGACAGGCACACCTGGCTACCCCAGTAACATTCACCACAATATGCGCTGTTCTGCTTCACGGCGGATGTAAAACAGAGTATTGTGTCACTCACAAGGCACAGGTCATTGCATGCTGGTGTCACGGTCAAAAATTGTGGTTAATTCCAAACATTGTCCAGAAACTCTACAACGGAAATGTTTGGCTACGTACGGTTTGAAAGAAGTGTTAGTCAAACAGAATGTGTATTTGCGTGCGCGTGTTTAAACGTATCTTTGTACGAGCGGTAGGGCAGCGGTTAGCGCTACGCTGCGCTACGAACCCGGAGACCCGGGTTCGTTTCCCGCTCACGGCCAACACCGCCAGTGACGATTATCTGAACCGGTCCTGGGCCTTCCCTAGGTCGACTCAGCCTAAAAATGAGTACCCAGTGTGATGTGAGCATCGCCACTCGGGAGACAAAGATGGCCGGGCGCGGTGCTGGCTACCCACCCCCTCGTGTGCCGTGCCATCCTTCATAGGTGCTCGCTAACAGCACTTGCCCCTAGAGTCTGTTAATGCTCTACCGGGGATCTTTGTTCTTGTCGTTGTGTACGAGTGGGGAGCGGTAATTTAGTGGCTATCGCACTGCACTCATTAAACCGGTGACCCAAATTGGATTCCTGCTCATGACACACAACAGTGGCAGATATTTAAACCAGTCCTGGGTTTTCCCTACATCGATGTCGTCTTGAATGACTTCCGAGTGTGGTGTGTAAATATCAGGGGAGACAAAGGCGGCCCGGTGCGGTGTTGGCCACCCTCCCCCTAGAGTGCCGTGCGTGCCGGCGTTTATAGCTCACCATCAGCACTTGCCCCAGCAGTCTGTTGAAGGCTGTACGGGGGATCTTTATGTGTGTGTGTGAGTGTGTGAGTGAGTGTGTGCAATAAGATCAGGCAATGACTGGCAGAGAAAATTGCTTGAGATTATTTTAAAAGCATGGGTTTAAAAAAGTGAACAAAGCATGTCTCTATTATGTGCATTACCATTGAAGGGTGCATTGGGTTCAAAGCCATCCGCATAGCCTCAAATCTGCATTAATGCCAATTTGTCTCCGTATTCTGCAGCAGGTACAAGCTAACCACTCAGCTATCTCAATGCTAAATTCTATGCTAATTCCATTGTCAAGATGTGTATGCCTTAACTTAGCTATTTCAATGCTAAATTCTATGCTAATCCCTTTAACAATGGGTGCCTCTGCGGGTGTGTATGCTTTAACTTTTAACATAGCTATTTCTGTGACCAGTCACAAGCTAATCATTCAGCCATTTCAATGCTAAATTATATGCTAATTCCTTTGTCAAGGCGCTTTGTTCCTCTCACACAGCTTAAAGGCCGTATCTGAACGTGGCTCTTTCACTCCAGCGCTGTCCTACCAGACAGTCTCGCCCCCTTCACCTGATGAAGGCCACTTGTGTTGTGGCCGAAACGTCGTGAGAATATTATTGTGTTATTTTATTTTATCAATTTATTATTTTATTATCATTCTACGTGACTTTACCGAAAGAACCAAAGAAGAAGATCATAGTATTACAGATCCTCTCACGGGCTAACCCAGACTGATGTGAGTGCACGATTTCTGTATTACAGTTGTTTTTATTGTCCTTCACTGCATCGCGTTTCACGGTGAATAACCGTTGCCTGGAACATGTATGCTTAGTGGAAAAGATTTGTACATATTGGGCCAAATTTGCATTGTCTTAGAAATTACATGCAAATCAATCAATATGCAGTTCAGGTCAAATAAGACATTCCTTTTTAACGCTTTCCAACCAAGTTTGAGATGTTAATGCATTAGCTCTGTTCGTTCATAACTGCCCATCTGTCTGTAGCATGGCATTTCGATAACCCTCTTAAAGATGTATGGACTGATGCTGTACAAGAAGGATGTGGAGCTGAGTGGGCTTGCCGATGACCGGTACCAGCGGTGTCAAGATCGGCCTCTGTGGAGGAGGCTCGTGAAGCACGCTGCTGGGCAGTTGGAGGCAGTCGCCCTCCAGTAACAACGGAGGGCGGATGAGCGACGCTCACAACAACCAGCGGAGCGCCGGCCACACCAAGTCGGTGCAGTGGTGCCTCTGTCAGTCATCTTATTGAGCACACGGCACTTGGGTCTGTCCTGTGAGCTGGCAGAGAGCCTTCGACACATCACGTGGCCTCAACACGTAAGACAAAACTATAATTCGTGTTGTAGAGAATGTACCTCCTCCTATACGTGTAACTTTTAAGTGGTATGCCTCGTAACTGATGAATGATCCGAGTGTGCTCCCTATTTCAAAGACAATGAGTTGCTCCAGACGCTTCGTGAAACACAAAAGTACCCTTTGACCTGTATCACAAGAACGGGTCTCACCTGAGTTCTCTCTACAGGTTACTTCCAAACACACACACACTTTGTCCTAACGTCACTTAATCTATGTTTGACCGTTATAAATGAAATGATGCATGTACACACAAAATCAGACAAGTGTTTAATCGAAATAATTGACAGGCATTTTAACAACATTTAATTACTGCAGTGAAATATACTGCATCAGATAATATCTGATTAAGAAGCTATTTAAAAAAATATGCAGCGTCTGCTTAACAGTGGATGTAAAACATACTATTGTAGTGTCATTCAAAACGAGTAGGCCATTGCATGCTGGCGAATTCTAAACATTAGCGACAAATTGCAGAGGGGTCAAATACTTATTTCCCTCATTAAAATGCAAATCAATTTATAACATTTTTTGACATGCGTTTTTCTGGATTTTTTTGTTGTCATTCTGTTCTCTCACTGTTCAAATAAACCTACCATTAAAATTACAGACTGATCATTTCTTCGTCTGCGGGAAAACGTACAAAATCAGCAGGGGATCAAATACTTATTTCCCTCAATGTACATATACACTGTGTGTACACTGTGTGTGTGTATACACAGTGTGTATACAGTGTGTATACACTGTGTACATACACACTGTGCGTGTACACACAGTGTGCGGGTTGACTGAATGAGGCGGTGTCCAGGTCTGGCTCAGGTGTCACTCCGCCACTTGACGGTTAGCCGTGACGGAGACTCAAACTCGGGCGGTGGAGTTCATCGCGCACCGCGCTCACCGCGGCGACAACCGCTCCACCCCACGCGTTATTGAAAGATGAAATTTTCACCGAAAACTTTTGCGGCTGCAGGAATTAAAATATTCCTCATTTGCCGTCTACGTCTACGTGACTTCACCGAAAGAACCGAGAATATCGATGTGAAACACAACACACGATTCGCAATAGCTAAACGGTTTGCGCCTCGGTACATGCTAATTTATGTCCCATTGTCTCTGAAACCCAGTCCCTCCATCTCTGGCTATTTAAGGCCTCGGTACAGAGCTGCTTCACCTCTTAACTGTTTGCGTGTCTCCCCCCATAGGTCTCTCTACGGTATGTATTCTATCACTATCTTAAATTTCACGCTCAACTTACAATTTAACAATCTTTGAAATAGCGTATTCAACCAGACCATGCGTTGTGTTTTAACCGACCGTCTGTGTTGCTTTGTACAGTTTCCAAATTTTGCAAAAACCCTGTTTGATAAGTGTGATGCTCCGTCTCTCTGTATCCCCTGGTATATCTGTGTTAATTCCTTCTCCTTAAGGTCAGTATATATATCTGCGGTTGTGTTTCCTCTACCTGATGATGATTGCTTGCGTTGCAATCGAAAAGTCGCATATTATGTAATTTTATTTTTTCTCATTTCTACGTGACTTTACCGAAAAAACCAAAGATTAATTCAGTGGATGTTTGTTCGATGCGACGTCGGTGTTGGCGCGTAGGGGGCTGCGTATTTGTGGAACGTCGTCGGTTCAGACTCAGAGTTTGCTGCCAGCGGCGGAGACCGCTGTGGCTCGCAGCTGTGGGCTTGTCGGAGCAAACCCCGAACTTGGGGGGGCTTGCCCCACTTCCTCCTCCCTCGGTGGCCGTACCAGACGAGAGCCGCTGACTTCTTTGCCAATGGAACCCATTTCAAAGCGTCTCTTCTTCTGCTGCTGCTACTGCTCACCCAAGCATTGCCGCCACCCTTCCCAGATTGGCAGCTGTGAGCTCGTCGTGAAGATCCCTCATTGCTGCGACGCGAAAGACGACCACGATTACAAACAGCGTCTTACAACGACAATGCAACTGAAGATGTGGATAGCGGCGACTGGGCGCATTGGCAGCTCAGGCTGCAGTACGGGAGAGTTTGATGTGTGCACGACCGTGTCTCGCGTTATATATTAATACATACGCCTACTCGGGATGTGTTTTTTAAGAGAGAAGGGCCTTTGTGGTGCTCGGTTTTTTTGTTATCACCTCTGACGGATTATGGCCCAAGTCGAACTTCGACTTTCATTTGAATGTTCAACCTCTTGACCCCGAGTAAGACTATACGCAGTTAATACCGCTCAGCTTATACAACAACACCTCGCTTTTACAGTTGTGTTTGATCAACCTCTTGACCCCGAGTAAGACAATACGCAGTTAATACAGCTAAGTTTTTACAACAACACTTCACTTTTACAGTTGTATTTGATCAACCTCTTGACCCCGAGTAAGACTATACACAGTTAATACCGCTCAGCTTATACAACAACACCTCGCTTTTACAGTTGAGTTTGATCAACCTCTTGACCCCGAGTAAGACAATACGCAGTTAATCCCACTCAGCTTATACATCAACACCTCACTTTTACAGTTGTATTTGATCAACCTCTTGACCCTGAGTAAGACTATACACAGTCAATCCCGCGCAGCTTATACAATAGCCTCGCTTTTACATTTGTATTTGATCAACCTCTTGACCCCGAGTAAGACTATACACAGTTAATCCTGCTCAGCTTATACAACAATACCTCGCTTTTACAGTTGTATTTGATCAACCTCTTGACCCCGAGTAAGACTATACGCAGTCAATCCCGCGCAGCTTATACAACAATAGCCTCGCTTTTACAGTTGTATTTGATCAACCTCTTGACCCTGAGTAAGACTATACACAGTTAATCCTGCTCAGGTTAAACAACAATAACCTCGCTTTTACAGTTGTATTTGATCAACCTCTTGACCCTGAGTAAGACTATACACAGTTAATCCTGCTCAGGTTAAACAACAATAACCTCGCTTTTACAGTTGTATTTGATCAACCTCTTGACCCTGAGTAAGACTATACACAGTCAATCCCGCGCAGCTTATACAATAGCCTCGCTTTTACATTTGTATTTGATCAACCTCTTGACCCCGAGTAAGACTATACACAGTTAATCCTGCTCAGCTTATACAACAATACCTCGCTTTTACAGTTGTATTTGATCAACCTCTTGACCCCGAGTAAGACTATACGCAGTCAATCCCGCGCAGCTTATACAACAATAGCCTCGCTTTTACAGTTGCATTTGATCAACCTCTTGACCCTGAGTAAGACTATACACAGTTAATCCTGCTCAGGTTAAACAACAATAACCTCGCTTTTACAGTTGTATTTGATCAACCTCTTGACCCTGAGTAAGACTATACACAGTTAATCCTGCTCAGGTTAAACAACAATAACCTCGCTTTTACAGTTGTATTTGATCAACCTCTTGACCCCGAGTAAGACTATACGAAGTTAATCCCGCTCAGTTTATACAATAGCCTCGCTTTTACAGTTGTATTTGATCAACCTCTTGACCCCGAGTAAGACTATACGCAGTTAATTCCACGCAGCTTATACAACAATACCTCGCTTTTACAGTTGTATTTGATCAACCTCTGCGCACCTTATTCGTACGTAACTGGAATTGTAAATCCACGTGAGGCAGGTAGGACTTGTGACAGCCTTTATTACGAACGAGCTTTACTACCCGGCTTCGCCCGGGACTTGGATTATCGTCTTGGATTAATTTAATATTCCCTTTTATTTCACTGGAAAACCCTGAAAAAACATTGATGCCTGCAAGAAAGAAAAACATCCGAAACAAATCAATTTAACTAAATCGGATGTCTTTCACTCAAGGAAATTGAACCTTAACCAGGCAACTCGGAAATGGAATGATGTGGCGAGCTGAGAATCGTCGCGTTCCCTTAGAAATTCCAGACGGCGTAAGCTGTGCAAATTTCATGACGATTTAAAGCTTTCGTGACTGCAAGGATTCATCTTCTTTGGTTCTTTCGGTAAAGTCACCAACACGTAGAATGAGAATAAAATAATAAATTAATAAAATAACACAATAAAATTCTCACGACGTTTTGGCCACAACACAAGTGGCCCTCTTCAGGTGAAAGGAACAGACCTGTCGTCCAACCTGAAGAGGGCCACTTGTGTCGTGGCCGAAACGTCGTGAGAATTTTATTGTGTTATTTTATTCTATTAATTTATTATTTTATTCTCATTCTACGCAGCGACTTTACCGAAAGAACCAAAAACGAAATTTCATGACGTTGGAGGGTCAGCGTTCGAGAGTTTTTTGCCGCTTCGCACAAACAGACGAATCTTTATTTTATTTCGATTTAAAGCTTTCGTGACTGCAAGGATTCATCTTCTTTGGTTCTTTCGGTAAAGTCACCATCACGTAGAATGAGAATAAAATAATACATTGATAAAATAAGATAATTTTATTGTCTTATTTTATTTTATCAATTTATTATTTTATTCTCATTCTACGTGGTGACTTTACCGAAAGAACCAAAGAAGACTTTATTTTATTATTTTATTGTTTCCCTTCAACGTGACTTTACCGAAAGAGCTAAGAAGACGAACCTTCTGCTTTGTGTTTATGAGGGCGAACTGGAAACAGCCGCGTTGACTCAGAACATCGAGACAATGATGCGGCGCGTCTGTGCGGGACACACGGCCTACGCGGAGGCTTGGGGAGGGATGACGTCAGCAGGCAGACCGCGTGACGCTGCCGCATGCCGGTGACATCACAGACGCGACGTCACCGCTCACTTGACGTGCAAAATACACGAGTCTATTTTTATACTTTTTGCATTGTGTACAGTCTGGAAGCTACCCAAATGCCAAATTTCAAGTTTGTTTTGCATGTTGGGAGGCACACTAAACATTACTGCTCAGCGCCAAACGTTTGTTTAACGTTTGTTTAATGTTGTGAAAAAGAGTGCCGGGGTCACTCTTTTCACAGTGAACATCTACGTAGCCACCGTGATGAGGATGATGATGATGATGGCAGAGACATGCAAACTACTCCCCCTTTATTATCATTGTTACCATTATTATCGTTGTTTTTATCATTATCATTGTTATTAAAACTAGTTTATTGCACTTACAAGTGACTGCCAATCCACCACCACCACCACCACCTCCACCACCACCACCACCGCCACCACCACCACCTCCACCACCACCGCCACAGCCACCTCCACCTCCACCACAACCTCCACCGCCACCGCCACCTCCACTGCCTCCGCCACCACCACCGCCACTACCGCCTCCGCCGCCACCGCCACCGCCGCCGCCGCCTCCGCCTCCGCCGCCGCCTCCGCCATCGCCACTGCCACCGCCACCGCCGCCACCGCCACCACCGCCACCACACACCGTCACCGCCACCTCCACCGCCACCACCACCACAACACACCGCCACCGCCACCTCCACCACCACCTCCACCACCACCTCCACGACCACCACCACCCCCACCACCACCACCACCACCTCAACTGTACCTGCATCTCCACCTCTCCGCCGGTCGACTCTCTCCTCGCCCTCCGCGTCTGCGTGAGTCAGAAGGCGGCGACGCCGGCGATGGCGGTCAGCAGGAGGAAGCCGGCGGTGCAAGAAACGTCGCCCGCCGTCAAGGGAGCGGCCGAGACGGCCTCCACCGTGACGGAGACATCGGGAAACATCGCTGACACGCACACGGAGAGCACACACACGGTGACACACGGGGAGCATACACACACACGGTGATACACGGTGACACACGGTGACACACGGGGAGCACACACACACACACACGGTGACACACGGTGACACACGCACGGTGACACACGGGGAGCACACGCACGGTGATACGCGGTGACACACGGTGACACACGGTGACACACACACGGTGACCCCGCCTCCACTGTGACAGGGACGTTGGTAAACATCGCTGACGCACGCGGGAAGCACATGGTGACACACGGTGACACACGGTGACACACGGTGACACACACACGGTGACACACGGTGACACACGGTGACACACGGGGAGCACACACACACACACACGGTGACACACGGTGACACACGCACGGTGACACACGGGGAGCACACGCACGGTGATACGCGGTGACACACGGTGACACACGGTGACACACACACGGTGACCCCGCCTCCACTGTGACAGGGACGTTGGTAAACATCGCTGACGCACGCGGGAAGCACATGGTGACACACGGTGACACACGGTGACACACGGTGACACACACACGGTGACACACGGTGACACAAGGTGACACACACACGGTGTTACACGGTGACAAGCGGGGAGCACATGGTGACACACGCACGGTGACACACGGTGACACACGGTGACACACACATGGTGACACACGGTGAGCACGGTGACACACACACGGTGACACACGGTGACACACGGTGACACACGCACGGTGACACACACACGGTGACACACACACGGTGACACACAGTGACACACGGTGACGCACGGTGACACACGGTGGCACACGGTGACACACACGGTGACACACGGTGACACACACACGGTGACACACGGTGACACGCGGTGACACACACACGGTGACACACGGTGACACACACACGGTGACACACGGTGACACACACACGGTGACACACGGTGACACACGGTGACCTTGGGGTCACTCTTGTTGTCACATCTCCCTAGCCACCGTGATGATGACGATGATGACGATGACAGAGAGAGACGCAAACTCCACATATACAGCAGCAGCAGGCGTCGTCAGGGTCGGGATGAAACCCACGACCTCCTGCGTACCAGGCGAGGCGGTCAACATCTTCCCGGCCCCCGCGATCGTCGTGGCGGCGAGCGTGCGGCCCCCCGCCGGCGTCTCGCCCGGCACGACGAGCAGCCAGGCGGAGCGCCGAGCGAACCCCACGGCGTTGACCGCCAGGCAGGTGTAGCGGCCCGAGTCGTCCGTGCTGACGTTGCGCAGGTAGAGGACGTTCGTCTCCACGTCCGTGACCTCCACTTCGACCGTCTTGACGCGAACCGACGGGCGGCACGGAGAGAGCGAGGCGGGAGGAAGTCAGAATCTTGCGTTCCCACGCCAACGTGGGGTTTATATTTTTGTATTTGTTGTCACTCAGCGAACGCGTAGAGTCTGAGCCAAGCGGGGAGCTGCTGGGTCCTGTTGTGTTGAGGGCGACGTCGGACTCCGCTGAGATTGGGTGGGTGGGTGGGTGAGTGGGTGGGTGGGTGAGTGAGTGGGCGAGTGAGTGGGTGAGTGAGTGAGTGGGTGAGTGAGTGGGTGAGTGGGTGGGTGAGTGAGTGAGTGAGTGGGTGGGTGAGTGAGTGAGTGGGTGAGTGAGTGGGTGAGTGTGTGAGTGGGTGGGTGAGTGAGTGAGTGGGTGAGTGAGTGAGTGGGTGAGTGGGTGGGTGAGTGAGTGAGTGAGTGGGTGGGTGAGTGGGTGAGTGGGTGAGTGAGTGGGTGAGTGAGTGAGTGGGTGAGTGAGTGTGTGAGTGGGTGAGTGAGTGTGTGAGTGGGTGAGTGAGTGTGTGAGTGTGTGAGTGGGTGAGTGAGTGTGTGAGTGGGTGAGTGGGTGAGTGAGTGTGTGAGTGTGTGAGTGGGTGAGTGAGTGAGTGGGTGAGTGAGTGGGTGGGTGAGTGGTGAGTGAGTGAGTCCCCTCGTGCCTCGCTCGCTCACCGTGACAATGCGTACGTAGGGCGAGCCGTTGGGTGCTTCCAGACTCCCATTCACCTCCACGTGCTTGAGCCACTGCACGTGGTGGTGGTTGTTGTGGTGCTCATCGCCACCATTGCTGCCCTTCAGAACGACGCAGCGGAGCTGAGCGTCGCTCCCCACCACCGCCGTGACGTTGGCCGGGAGGCCGTCCTGCAGGGAGGGGCGCTGGGGCTGGCCCCGCCCTGCACGCCGGGGGGAGGGGGGAGGGGGGAGCCACCCCCCGGGTGGTGGCGGGGTCAGGACGAGCGTCGGGGGTCACGGGGTCAAGGAGGGAGGGAGGAGAGGGAGGAGAGGGAGGGAGGGAGTGTGACACACAGTGTCACACAGTGTGTGACACTGTGTGTCACACACTGTGTTACACACTGTGTGTCACACGGTGACACACACACGGTGACACACGGTGACACACGCACGGTGACACACGGTGACACACGGTGACACACACACACAGACGGTGACACACGGTGACACACGCACGGTGACACGCGGTGACACACGGTGACACACACACGGTGACACACGGTGACACACGGTGACCCCGGCAGTGGCGAGAGACACTGCCGGGGTCACTCTTGTTGTCACGTCTCCCTAGCCACCGTGAGGATGATGATGATGACAGAGAGAGAGACGCAAACTCCACAAATATACAGCAGCAGCAGGCGTCGTCAGGGTCGGGATGGAACCCACGACCTCCTGCGTACCAGGCGAGGTGGTCAACATCTTCCCGGCCCCCGAGGTCGTCGTGGCGGCGAGCGTGCGGCCCCCCGCCGGCGTCTCGCCCGGCACGACGAGCAGCCAGGCGGAGCGCCGAGCGAACCCCACGGCGTTGACCGCCAGGCAGGTGTAGCGGCCCGAGTCGTCCGTGCTGACGTTGCGCAGGTAGAGGACGTTCGTCTCCACGTCCGTGACCTCCACTCCGACCGTCTTGATGCGAACCGACGGGCGGCACGGAGAGAGAGAGACGAGAGGAAGTCAGAATCTTGCGTTCCCACGCCAACGTGGGGTTCATTTTTTTGTATCTGTCGTCACTCAGCGAACGCGTAGAGTCTGAGCCAAGCGGGGAGCTGCTGGGTCCTGTTGTGTTGAGGGTGATGTCGGCCTCCACTGAGTTTGGATGGGTGGATGGGTGAGTGAGTGGGTGGGTGGGTGGGTGAGTGGGTGGGTGGGTGGGTGAGTGAGTGGGTGGGTAGGTAGGTGGGTGGGTGAGTGGGTGAGTGAGTGGGTGGGTGGGTGGGTGAGTGGGTGGGTGGGTGGGTGAGTGAGTGGGTGGGTGGGTGAGTGGGTGTGTGAGTGGGTGAGTGGGTCAGTGAGTGGGTGGGTGAGTGGGTGAGTGAGTAGGTGAGTGGGTGAGTGAGTGGGTGAGTGAGTGGGTGAGTGAGTGGGTGAGTGGGTGAGTGAGTGGGTGAGTGAGTGGGTAAGTGGGTGAGTGAGTGAGTGGATGAGTGAGTGAGTGGGTGAGTGGGTGAGTGAGTGGGTGAGTGAGTGGTTGAGTGAGTGAGTGTGGGTGAGTGGGTGAGTAAGTGGGTGAGTGAGTGTGGGTGAGTGGGTGAGTGAGTGGTGAGTGAGTGGGTGAGTGAGTGGTGAGTGAGTGCCCCCGTGCCTCGCTCGCTCACCGTGACAATGCGCATGTAGGGCGAGCCGTTGGGCGCCTCCAGGCTCCCGTTCACCTCCACGTGCTTGAGCCACTGCACGTGGTGCTGGTGCTGCTGGTGGTGGTGTTCATCGCCGCCATCGCTGCCCTTCAGAACGACGCAGCGGAGCTGAGCGTCGCTCCCCACCACCGCCGTGACGTTGGCCGGGAGGCCGTCCTGCAGGGAGGGGCGCTGGGGCTGGCCCCGCCCTGCACGCAGGGGGGAGGGGGGAGCCGCCCCCCGGGTGGTGACGGGGTCAGGACGAGCGTCGGGGGTCACGGGGTCAAGGAGGGAGGGAGGGAGCGGTAGTGTAGCGGTTAGCGCGCTGCGCTATGAACCTGGCGACCCGGGTTCGATTCCTGCTCACGGCCAACACCAGTGACGATTATCTGAACCGGTCCCGGGCCTCCCCTAGGTCGACTCAGCCTCAAATGAGTACCTGGTGCGGTGTGTAAACATCGTCACTAGGGAGACAAAGGCGGTCGGGCGTGGTGCTGGCCACCCACCCCCTCGTGTACCGTTCCGGCCTTCATAGGTGCTCGCTAACAGCACTTGCCCCTACAGTCTGTTAAGGCTATACGGGGGATCTTTGTCTTTGTCTTTGTATAACACACAGTGTGTGTAACACACAGTGTATATAACACACTGTATATAACACACTGTGTATAACACAGTGTGTATAACACACTGTGTGTAACACACACACACACAGTGTGTGTGTTATACACACACTGTGTGTGTGTGTAACACACAGTGTTACACACACACACAGTGTCACACACACACACACTGTGTGTGTGACACGTTAGTGTCACACACTGTGTGTGTGACACTAACACAGTGTCACACTGTCACACACAGTGTGACAGTGTGACACACTTTGTGAGCTCCCCACTCGTCTCGTTACCTTCGTGAGCGGTCACCACCGCGTAGACGGCGGTGGCGGCGACGCAGACGGCGAGGAGAGACCCCAGACGCCTCCTCCTCCTGCTGCTGTACAGAGACGTCGTGCGGACAAATCCCGAAGCCATGGAGCTG
Source organism: Petromyzon marinus (assembly GCF_048934315.1). Classification (NCBI taxonomy): domain Eukaryota; kingdom Metazoa; phylum Chordata; class Hyperoartia; order Petromyzontiformes; family Petromyzontidae; genus Petromyzon; species Petromyzon marinus. Next base: position 385,981 of record NW_027423016.1, read on the forward strand.
ATGGTGGTGGTGCTGGATCGTGGTGGTGCTGGATCGTGGTGGTGGATCGTGGTGCTGGTGGATCGTGGTGGTGGATCGTAATGCTGGTGGATCGTGGTGGTGGTGGTGCTGGTGGATCGTGGTGGTAGTGGATCGTAATGGTGGTGGTGCTGGTGGTGGTGGTGCTGCTGCTGCTGGTGGTGCTGAGGGGGGTGGTGGTGCTGGTGGTGGTGCTGAGGGGGGTGGTGCTGGTGGTGGGTGGTGCTGATGGGTGGTGTTGCTGCTGGTGGTGCTGCTGCTGGTGGTGCTGGTGGTGGTAGTGGTGGTGCTGCTGGTGCTGCTGGTGGTGGGTGGTGCTGATGGGTGGTGCTGGTGGTGGTGGTGTAAAAATTCCGCGTGCGTACAGGGAGGGAGGGGTCAAGTTTTGACAGATTTTTGCGTGCCGACTAAATTGATGGCCCCTTAATGGTTTTATTACATTTCATATTATAATATTAAATATATAATACACCTTTTTGTTCATAATTCTTTTTATAGATTTATTTCATATAATATAGCATTTTATTTTAATGGTTATATTATATTTTATATTTAATATGTTATAATAAACCATTTTTTACGTAAAAAAATATATTTATAAGTCTCCAGAGCTACGTAGATATTTTTTTCAGAAGCGACCTGGCCACAAATGAAAGTTCAACTTAGTTGGCTTATCACGTGGACATGGATCGCAGCCAAATACCGGAGGACCCGGAGAAACATCCACACGATCACGGAGAGAGAGACACAAACTCCAAATATACAGCAGCAGCAGCAGGCATCGTCAGGGTCCGGATCGAACCCACGACCTCCTGTACATCAGGCGAGGTAGTTAACATCTCATAGCCACCGTGATGAGAGGCACACAAACTCCAAATATACAGCAGCAGCAGCAGGCATCGTCAGGGTCAGGATCGAACCCACGACTTCCTGTATACCAGGCGAGGTAGTTAACATCTCACAGCTACCGTGATGAGAGGCACACAAACTCCAAATATACAGCAGCAGGCATCGTCAAAGTCAGTATCGAACCCACGACCACCTGTATACCAGGCGAGGTAGTTAACATCTCACAGCCACCGTGATGAAAGGCACACAAACTCTAAATATACAGCAGCAGCAGGCATCGTCAAAGTCAGGATCGAACCCACGACCTCCTGGATACCAGGCGAGGTAGTTAACATCTCATAGCCACCGTGATGAGAGGTACACAAACTCCAAATATACAGCAGCAGGCATCGTCAGGGTCAGGATCGAACCCACGACCTCCTGTATACCAGGCGAGGTAGTTAACATATCTCAGGGACATGATCTAACCCACGACTTCCTGTACACCAGGCGAGGTAGTTAACATCTCTCAGGGACATGATCTAACCCACGACCTCCTGTACACCAGGCGAGGTAGTTAACATCTCACAGCCCCCGTGATGATCGTCAGGGTCAGCATCGAACCCACGACCTCCTGTACACCAGGCGAGGTAGTTAACATCTCATAGCCACCATTATGAGAGGTACACAAACTCCAAATATACAGCAACAGCAGGCATCGTCAGGGTCAGTATCGAACCCACGACCTCCTGTACACCAGGCGAGGTAGTTAACATCTCTCAGGGACATGATCTAACCCACGACCTCCTGTACACCAGGCGAGGTAGTTAACATCTCTCAAAAACATGATCTAACCCACGACCTCCTGTATACCAGGCGAGGTAGTTAACATCTCTCAGGGACATAATCTAACCCACGACCTCCTGTACACCAGGCGAGGTAGTTAACATCTCTCAGGGACATGATCTAACCCACGACCTCCTGTACACCAGGCGAGGTAGTTAACATCTCTCAGGGACATGATCTAACCCACGACCTCCTGTAGACCAGGCGAGGTAGTTAACATCTCTCAGGGACATGATCTAACCCACGACCTCCTGTACACCAGGCGAGGTAGTTAACATCTCTCAGGGACATGATCGAACCCACGACCTCCTGTACACCAGGCGAGGTAGTTAACATCTCTCAGGGACATGATCTAACCCACGACCTCCTGTATACCAGGCGAGGTAGTTAACATCTCTCAGGGACATGATCTAACCCACGACCTCCTGTATACCAGGCGAGGTAGGTAACATCTCTCAGCGACATGATCTAACCCACGACCTCCTGTACACCAGGCGAGGTAGTTAACATCTCTCAGGGACATGATCGAACCCACGACCTCCTGTACACCAGGCGAGGTAGTTAACATCTCATAGCCACCGTGATGAGAGGCACACAAACTCCAAATATACAGCAGCAGCAGCAGGCATCGTCAGGGTCAGGATCGAACCCACGACTTCCCAGCCACCACTGCGCCCACTACTGACAGTGCTCGTGTGAGTCTCAATGCGTGACGCGTGATTTACCGACGGCGATGTAAAGTGGGGGGTGGGTGGAGGCCTCCGTCCGTTGCTGCATTGAGAATGACCGCAGTGGATATCCAAACCCTTTGTTCTGACTGCTGCAACGTCCCTGCTGCGTTGTGGGAGCGGCGGTGGCGGTGCAGCGATTTGGTGGCGTGGAGCTGCAGCCTCCAGAGGGGTCCTGCTCCCCAAGGGTGAGGGCACGAGCTGGATTGGCTCTTGACCATCACCCCGCTCGTGACCTTGACCCTGATGCTCCTGACTTTGACCTTTACCCCGTGCCTGACCTTGACCCTGCCCCCCCCCCCCCCCCCCCGAGGGCGGTGCCGCCGTAGGTGCTGCTGCTCGCTACTAGCACCACTTGCCCCTACAACCTGTTACAGTCTACATGGGGATGGGGAGATAGTTGTCTTGGCATTGACATTTTGAGTTTAAGTTTCGAGATAAAAAAAAATAATGAAAGTGAACACAGACATTGGGATGATGTTTGTATTTTATTTTTCTTTGCAACTAATTTTTCTTCGTGAGAATTGTAAAATGCAAAGGGGGGGTGGGGGGTGGTGGGGGGTGCAGTAATGAACAGTCACGTGACAACTCAGTGGCGGTCGATGTTGTCGGAGAGCCCCTGACGTGAAATGAACCAAACGGAAGTCAAAAATCGAAATTCGTTTATTTTGGGCGACTCCGTCCCCACCGCGCACGTAAACGCGTGACCCACCTGGCGCTGAGATAATTCTGTCCTCGTCGTGCGTCGTCCAAGCACAGCAGCAGAGGACGAATGAGCAGACTGAACAAAACTTTGATTAGCGCATCTTGTAAAGCTCGTCGAGAGGAATAGTTCGCCTTCAACAGATATACAATGGCGTCGCAACGCAGTTCATGCGAGAGCTGGGGGCTTACGGGACCCCGAGGTCCCACCATGAGGTTCGAATGTGTGAAGGTCTAACCAGATTCAGAGGGCAAGGGGTCCACCCAGTTGAAATGGACGGTGGAGTCTTCCGGACGAGAGAACGAGGCAGGGTGCCCAATGAGACGAAAGAGAGACAACCACGCTGAGAGGTGTCACAGCAACAACAACAGCAGAAGCAGCAACAACAATGGCAAGAACAGCGTTAGAGGCACGGTTCCACGTCCACACGGACATCGGTGCCTCGCCGACCACGAGTTTGGGCCTAGTGGGTCGCCCACGTGGAAGAGCCTGGTTCTTGCCTAGTAATGCACGGTGTTGTGTCTGCTGCTATATTAACCAACTGTTCGACCAAAACCATGAAAACACACAAACTGCAGTTATAGTGCGCATTGAATAATCCTTGGCTGAAAGTTACGTAAAGTAGCTTACCTGATAATAGCGAGTGGAGTTTGTATTATATCCTTCTGTTTTGCAAAGTGAGCGAGGGTAGAGTTTGTATGATCTCCCCCTGTTCTAGAGAGTGGAGTTTGTATGATCTCCCCCTGTTCTACAGAGTGAGTGCAGTTTGTATGATATCCCCGTTCTAGAGAGTGGAGTTTGTGTGATCTCCCCCTGTTCTACAGAGTGAGTGGAGTTTGTATGATCTCCCCCTGTTCTACAGAGTGGAGTTTGTATGATCTCCCCCTGTTCTACAGAGTGAGTGGAGTTTGTGTGATCTCCCCCTGTTCTACAGAGTGGAGTTTGTATGATCTCCCCCTCTTCTACAGAGTGAGTGGAGTTTGTATGATCTCCCCCTGTTCTACAGAGTGAGTGGAGTTTGTGTGATCTCCCCCTGTTCTACAGTGAGTGGAGTTTGTGTGATCTCCCCCTGTTCTACAGAGTGAGTGGAGTTTGTGTGATCTCCCCCTGTTCTACAGAGTGAGTGGAGTTTGTATGATCTCCCCCTGTACTACAGAGTGAGTGGAGTTTGTGTGATCTCCCCCTGTTCTAGAGAGTGAGTGGAGTTTGTGATCTCCCTCTGTCCTACAGAGTGAGTGAGTGGAGTTTGTATGATCTCCCCCTGTTCTAGAGAGTGAGTGGAGTTTGTATGACCTCCCCCTGTTCTACAGAGTGAGAGAGTGGAATTTGTATGATCTCCCCCTGTTCTAGAGAGTGGAATTTGTATGATCTCCCCCTGTTCTAGAGAGTGGAGTTTGTATGATCTGCCCCTGTTCTACAGAGTGAGTGGAGTTTGTATGATCTCCCCCTGTTCTAGAGAGTGCAGTTTGTATATTATCCCCCTCTTCTACAGTTGAGTGGAGTTTGTATGATCTCCCCCTGTTCTTCAGAGTGGAGTTTGTATGATATCCCCCTCTTCTACAGAGTGAGTGGAGTTTGTATGATCTCCACCTGTTCTACAAAGTTAAAGAGTGGAATTTGTATAATCTCTCCCTGTTCTACAGAGTGAGTGGAGTTTGTATGATCTCCCCCTGTACTACAGAGTGAGTGAGTGGAGTTTGTATGATCTCCTGCTGTGCTACTGAGGGAGTGATTGGAGTTTGTATGATCTCCCCCTGTTATAGAGAGTGATTAGAATTTGTATTATTTCTGCCTGTTCGAGAGAGTGAGTGAGTGGAATTTGTATGATCTCTCCCTGTTCTACAGAGTGAGCGGAGTTTGTATAATCTCACCCTGTTCTACAGAGTGAGTGAGTGGAGTTTGTATGATCTCCCCCTTTTCTACAGAGTGAGTGGAGTTTGTATGGTCTCCCCCTGTTATACAGAGTGAGTGGAGTTTCTTGAACAGGGGGAGATCATACAAACTCCACTCACTCTGTAGAACAGGGGGAGATCATGCAGAGTGAGAGTGAATGAGTGGAGTGTGTCCTGGAGTTTGCCATCAGACTCGGTTTCAGGTTATTTGCAGTTAAAACACAGGCGTGTGTATTGTTGGTAATGATGATCGCCAAGGTGTTGGAGGTGGTGACTGTGTTGAGGGTGATGGCGGTGAGAGTGGCGATGGCGACATCGGTAATGGTGACCGTGACGAAGGTGGTGATGGTTGTGACGAAGTTGACGGTTGTGATGATAACGATGCTAATGGTTGCGACGGAGGTGATGGTTGTGATGATGACGATGGTTATGATGATGACGATGCTGATGGTTGCGACGGAGGTGATGGTTGTGATGACGACGATGGTGACGGCTGTGGTGACGGTGGCGATGGTTGTGACGGTACAGGGAGGCCCAGCGGTGTCCGGAGGAGCAGCGCAACCGGAGGGCTGCGATGGAGAGCGGCGGCAGAAGGGACGGGAGAGGAGAGGAATTCGTGCAGTCGCGGAGAGACTGAGGCAGTTCATCGTCAGGGACAGACGGGATACAGCTCGACCAGCGGAAGTCCCAGAGGGAGACGAACGGGGCAGACCGGGGGGGGGGGTGGGTGGGGGGGCAGAGAGTCGTGGGGGGAGAGGGAGGCCGGGAGGCAGAGAGATTTTGACGCAAGGCAGAGGCGGTCGGAGGATTCGACACTTATGGGAACTGGAGGTGGCCGCATCGATGGCACGGGGAGTGTGGTTGAAAGGAGAATCCGTCGATAGGGGACGAGAGATCGCGGAGAGGATGATGGGAAAGAGAGGGGCGCGGGGGGAGGGGTGGCGGCGGGGGTGGGCAGGCAGAGAGAGAGGAGGAGGTGATGGGGGGGGTCAGAGTGGTGGGGTGGTGGAGAGGATAAAGAATTAAAGCTTTCGTGACTGTATAAAATTACTCATTGGTTTTTTCGGTAAAGTCACGTATGTAGAAATACAATAAAATTATATTAAAACAAAAAACAATCACGACGTTTCGATCACAACGCAAGCGATCTTCATCAGGTGTCAAGAACAAATCACGGAGGTAAATACAACTAAAAATGAGAGACTAGAATTCAACAAACCTGAAAAAACAATATGTGAAGCACATCCAGTCAGGCCAACAACACAGTTAGACAGTTCCTGGCAGACCACGAATTTCAGAAGAGTGTTAAATTTCGTGTTCAACCTTTGGATTGCAGATACCAGCATAGATAGAATGAAAAATACGAGGTACACGGTCAGTAGAAATACATATACAAGTCCACCAAGAGGTAAGGAGGGAGGAAAGACGGACAGGGAGGCAGAGAGAGATGGGGGGGAGGGATGAACAGAAGCTTAAATAGGAAATACGGTTGGAGGGGGGGAGGGGCCAGAGCGAGAGCGGCAGCTCAAACACGCAACATCTTACACATACAAAACGGCAGCTCAAAAAAGGACCATCTCTTGTAAATACAAAACGGCAGCTCAAAAAAGGGTACATCTTACACATAATTACAACGGTAACTTGTAATTATGTGCTGTCCTCCAGACAGTCTCGTCCCTTCACCTGATGAAGGCCGCTTGTGTTGTGGCCGAAACGTAGTGATTTTTGTTATTTTATTTTTTACCTACGTGACTTTACCCAATAGAACCAAAGAGTATGGATCCTAGCAGTCACGAAAGCTTTAAAATCTAGAATAGAAATGTAATGCAATACAACACAGAGAGTCGGCCAACATAAGAGTCAACACCCCACCTGGTTGATAACGTTCTTCCAAAGATTGCTCAATTTGAAAGAGAGACAAAACACAGACACGGAGACACATAGACAGAGAGAGATAACACAGAGACACACAGAGAGAGATACATACAGTGAGGGAAAAAAAGTATTTGATCCCCTGCTGATTTTGTACGTTTGCCCACTGACAAAGAAATGATCAGTCTATAATTTTAATGGAAGGTTTATTTGAACAGTGAGAGACAGAACAACAACAACAAAATCCAGATAAACGCATGTCAAAAATGTTATAAATTTACTTGCATTTTAATGAGGGAAAAAAGTATTTGACCCCTCTGCAAAACATGACTTAGTACTTGGTGGCTAAACCCTTGTTGGCAATCACAGAGGTCAGACGTTTCTTGTAGTTGGCCACCAAGTTTGCACACATCTCAGGAGGGATTTTGTCCCACTCCTCTTTGCAGATCTTCTCCAAGTCATTAAGGTTTCGAGGCTGACGTTTGGCAACTCGAACCTTCAACTCCCTCCAGATTTCCTATGGGATTAAGGTCAGGAGACTGGCTATGCCACCCCAGGACCTAAATGTGCTTCTTCTTGAGCCACTCCTTTGTTGCCTTGGCCGTGTGTTTTGGGTTATTGTCATGCTGGAATATCCATCCACCATCCATTTTCAATGCCCTGGCTGAGGGAAGGAGGTTCTCACCCAAGATTTGACGGTACATGGCCCCGTCCATCGTCCCTTTGATGCGGTGAAGTTGTCCTGTCCCCTTAGCAGAAAAACACCCCAAAGCATGTTTCCACCTCCATGTTTGACGGTGGGGATGGTGTTCTTGGGGTCATAGGCAGCATTCCTCCTCCTCCAAACACGGCGAGTTGAGTTGATGCCAAAGAGCTCCATTTTGGTCTAATCCGACCAAAACACTTTCACCCAGTTGTCCTCTGAATCATTCAGATGTTCATTGGCAAACTTCAGACGGGCATGTATATGTGCTTTCTTGAGCAGGGAAACCTTGCAGGTGCTGCAGGATTTCAGTCCTTCACGGTGAAGTGTGTTATCAATTGTTTTCTTGGTGACTATGGTCCCAGCTGCCTTGAGATCATTGACAAGATCCTCCCGTGTAGTTCTGGGCTGATTCCTCACCGTTCTCATGATCATTGCAACTCCACGAGGTGAGATCTTGCATGGAGCCCCAGGCCGAAGGAGATTGACAGTTTTTTTGCGTTTCTTCCATTTGCGAATAATCGCACCAACTGTTGTCACCTTCTCACCAAGCTGCTTGGCAATGGTCTTGTAGCCCATTCCAGCCTTGTGTAGGTCTACAATCTTGTCCCTGACATCCTTGGAGAGCTCTTTGGTCTTGGCCATGGCGGAGAGTTTGGGATCTGATTGATTGATTGCTTCTGTGGACAGGTGTCTTTTATACAGGTAACGAGCTGAGATAAGGGGCACTCCCTTTAAGAGTGTGCTCCTAATCTCAGCTCGTTACCTGTATAAAAGACACCTGGGAGCCAGAAATCTTTCCGATTGAGAGGGGGTCAAATACTTATTTCACTCAATTAAAATGCGAATCAATTTATAACATTTTTGACATGCGTTTATCTGGATTTTCTTGTTGTTATTCTGTCTCTCACTGTTCAAATAAACCTACCATTAAAATTATAGACTGATCATTTCCTTGTCAGTGGGCAAACGTACAAAATCAGCAGGGGATCAAATACTTTTTTCCCTCACTGTAGGCACACAGAGAAACAACGCCTCAGTGTCGAGGCCTTAAATAGAGAGAGAGGGGGGCAGAGAGAGAGGGGAGGGGGTGTAGAGAAATCAACGAGTCAGTGCAAGGCCGTAGCCATGGAGTCAACATTGGGGGGGACCAAATCTACCAGGGGGTCTGGGGTCCCCCCCCCCCCCAGAAAGAAAAATCTAAATTTGAAAACTAATTTCCTGACATTTCCTAAAATATTGAAAAATTTCACTAACACATGGGATGGAATTTTTGTTTTATTTGATACAATAATGTATAATATTGTATTGTATTACATTGCTCTGTTGTTTATTCTTTAACTTTTCTTGTTTCATAGTATGTATTGGCAGAGATTAGGGATTCATAAAGTACAAGGCAATCATACAAACACAAATCTACGCATTGTTACGTGAAGACAAGTCCACATTTTGTGGCCAAGGTTTAGCAAATTGTTTTTATTAACATAGCATAGCAATTATTATTAAAAAAATACTTTTATAGCAATATATTGGGGGGGACATTTTGAGCATATATGATTATTGGGGGGGGGGGGATATGTCCCGCACCAATATATATTATAATTATTATAATATATTATAATTACGGCCTTGTGTCAATGAGAGATTTGGAACTTTGGTGACTGCAGGAAATAATAATAACACGAGGACACGCAGAGAGAGAAAGCACACTTATATTCTTGGTTCTTTCGGTAAAGTCACCACCACGTAGAAGGGAAACAATAATATAATAAAAATATAAAACAATAAAATTCTCACGACGTTTCGACTGCAACACAAGAAGCAATCATCATCAGGTGTGAAAACCACAGCAAGAAAATGTTCTTGCAATCATCATCAGGTGTGAAAACCACAGCGTGAAAACCACAGCAAGAAAATGTTCTTGCTGATGGTTTTCACACCTGATGATGATTGCTTGTGTTGCAGTCGAAACGTCGTGATAATTTTGTTTTATATTTTTATTATTTTGTTTCCCTTCTACGTGGTGGTGACTTTACCGAAAGAACCAAGAATATGAATCCCTGCAGTCACGAAAGCTTTAAATCAAAAGCACACTTAATCAAACAAACTGAGTAAAACTTGGAAATGTAATGCAATGCAACACAGAGAGTCGGTCAACACACAATAAACGCATAGCCTGGTAGATTACTTTCTTACAAAGATTGCTCAACTAAGAGAGATAATTAAAGTAAATGCAATCAGGCGAGGGCAGGAGGCAAGGCCCCACGTGGCTAGGCCCCGCGTTGTAAAGTTCCAACCTGGACATCGATTCCCATGCTCGCTGCTACTCAACTGACATCCCTACGCGAGAGAGAGCGAGGCTCTACCTTGGTAAACAACAACAACCACCACAACCACAACCACCACAACCACAACCACCACCACAACCGCGATGAGAATTTCTCACCTCGGATTTCAGTTCACGCGCGGAGCGGCAGATTTCTGTTACCTCGTGACGTCACGCGGCAGCAGGAGACGACGTCACTTGCGTGGTACAAGAACACTCCCCTCCCGCAACGAGCGGGTCCTAATTTAAATAAATTATGTTAATGAGCCCGGCCCATACGTGGAGGGATGGGGGCGTGGGTGCTGAAACCCGTCACAATAAACTCGCGACGGCCGTCACGAATGCATTATGTTAATGAGCCGCCAGTCACCAGGCGTAGCTTTGCCCAAATAAGGATTGTACTTCAACAGATAACGAAAGTTGACCCAGGCAGAGGTGACGTCACGCTCAAGGGCGCGGTAGACGGGGTGGGGTGAATACCTTGGTGACATAACGTCACTAGCGAGGGACACCTCCCCCTGGAGTTCACGCCGATGAGGTGATGCTGAGTAGTGACGTCACAGAGCGGGATTGGAGTTGATTTAGATTCATTTTCCATTGCTCCCTCCCTTGAACTCAGCAACAACAACAACGTGGACATTGCATCCCACTGGGATTTTTAGCACACAGCGTTGGTGTACGGTGCTTTTTTCAGGAACATTTTGCTGTTTTTTTCATGGATTTTCTGTTTGCAGAGTCACACAAAGTAGTCACTTTAAGATGTGTTTCTTGTTCGTGTTTGTTGTGGTTGCACTTGATTCAAGAGCCGAATGGCTCACAGGGGTATACCAAAATATATAAACTGAAATTATTGTGTTCACACTGTGTACGTACACGCTGTGTGTGTGTGTGCACTGTGTGTGTACACGTACACACTGTGTGTGTGTACAGTGTGTATGTGTGTACACATACACACTGTGTGTGTACAGTGTGTGAGTACACTGTGTGTGTACACGTACACAGTGTGTACGTGTGTACACTGTGTATGTGTACACTGTGTGTGTACACTGTGTGTGTGTACACTGTGAATGTACACTGTGTGTACACTGTGTGTACAAGTACACAGTGTGTGTGTACACTGTGTACGTGTACACACACACTGTGTGTATACACAGTGTGTGTGTACACATACATACACAGTGTGTGTACAGTGTGTGTGTACACTGTGTGTGTACACGTACACAGTGTGTACGTGTGTACACTGTGTATGTGTACACTGTGTGTGTACACTGTGTGTGTGTACACTGTGAATGTACACTGTGTGTACACTGTGTGTGTACAAGTACACAGTGTGTGTGTACACTGTGTACGTGTACACACTGTGTGTATACTGTGTGTGTGCACTGTGTGCACACACACTGTGTGTACACAGTGTGTGTGTACACAGTGTGTGTGTACACGTACACACTGTGTTTGTGCACTGTGTGTGTGTGCACTGTGTACACTGTGTGTGTGTGTACACTGTGTGTCTGTACACTGTGTGTGTACACTGTGTGTATGTGTGAACACTGTGTGTGTGTACACTGTGTGTGTACACTGTGTGTGTGTACATTGTGGGGGGCACAGTCATCTCAGTCGACCAATGGGCATCTTTTCATCAATTTATTATTTTCCAATTTTCTTGTTTTTTTTCTATTTACGTGACTTTACCGAAAGAACCAGGAATATGGTAGCACATTCTCTATTTATTGCAGAGGTTCAAGGTTAAAGCCCCAGTAACATTCACCACAATATGTGCAATCTGCTAAACGGCAGATGTAAAACATAACGTTGTGTCACTCACAACGCACAGGTCATTGCATGTTGGTGTGACGGTCAAAATTGGGTTAATTCCAAATATGATCCAGAAACTCCACAACAGAGACACGCACCCCCTGTACCAACGACGGAGGCACAGGGACAGACGCTCGATTACGTTGGAATCGATCTGCAGACGGCCAGCAGCTCCGTGTCGCCTTATCTCGATCCCGCAATCCCAAACAGGTGAAAGTCCGCATCGAACCGAACCCCCGGCAAGGCCGTCTACTAAACGACGAGAGAACACTCACACGAAATGTCCTTCTCAACGAAGCCTTCCGGATGTAAAATGAAATAAGCTTTTAATGAAGAAATAACAATCATCTAATTCAAAACACAACACGATTAAAAGATGTTTCATTTTAAAACTTCAAAACAGAGCACGGGGCGCTTGCGTGAATGCGTCCTTCGTGTGCCGTAAATGTTGTGACTTTCCTGGCCGAAGGCCCTAAAATGCTTGCACCCTTATTGGTGCACAGCGTCTCAACAACAGCAGTGGGGCTTGCTTCAAGCGAAAGGTACGAACATCCAGACGTGAATCAGCAAAGGGCATTTCTAGCCCTAGTTAGACAAAATCTACGTCAACACGTAACACAAAACTACAATTCGTGTTGTAGAGAATGTACCTCCTCCTATACGTGTAACTTTCAAGTGGTGTGCCTTGTAATTGATGAATGATCCGAGCGTGCTCCCTATTTCAAAGACAATGAGTTGCTTCAGAGGCCGACGCTTCGTGAAACACAAAAGTACCCTTTGACCCCGATCACAAGAACAATGGGTCTCACCCGAGTTCTCTGTACAGGTCACTTCCAAACAGACACACTTTGTCCTAACATCACTTATTCAATGTTTGACCCTCAGACAAAATGTTACATGCACACGCACAATCAGACAAGTATTCATTCTAAATTATTGACAGGCATTTTAACAAAATTGAATTACCGCAGTGAAATAGACCGCATCAGGTTACATTGTATTAACAAAAAGCTATTTAAAAGAATATATATGCACCGTCTACTTAACAGTGTATGTACAACGTACTATTGCATTTGCATGCTGGCATCTCGGTCAAAATTGATAAAATTCTAAACATTTCCTACAAAGTAACGTAGAAAGGAAATAATAAACCAATAAAATAAAATTCTCACGACGTTCGCAATCAGCCGAAACGTCGTGAGAATTTTATTTTATTATGTTTTATTTTTATTATCTTATTATTTCCCTTCTACGTGACTTTACCGAAAGAACCAAGAAGATGAATCCCTGCAGTCACGAAAGCTTTAAATCGAAAAATTACCTACAACCTCCACAACTAAGATGCCACATCAACCAACGCCCCCTACTGACAGGCTCTTGTTCACATGCAGGCCGGTGCAGGGCCACCACCTTGTGCCACACAGGGGCAGCTGCTACTTGGGGATGCTCCTCGTGTGTCTGAAACGAGATACAAAACTCCGAGTTGCTGAGACAATCTTGATTTGAAGTTTGTGACTGCAGGGACCCATACCCCTTGGTTCTTTCGGTAAAGTCACGTAGAGGCGATTAAGCAGGCACCATATAAATGCAATTGATAAAATAGTGAATGCTTGGGACCTTATTGGCTCGCTCCTGGTTAGAGATCTACCCAACCCACAGGTCCACAAAGACTGGCCGCCCTTACTCTGCAGGTTGCACCTAGCAACTGAGTGTCCAACTTCACGCTCTTGTCATTAAAGGCCTGTGACAAAGGTGCATCTATTGTAGTGACATCGTCTCAAGCTTACACATCTACCGGGTCTCCACTTGACTTTGTATTGTCTCGGAGGAAGTCCACCCACACCTCCACTTCCACAAACTGCTGGGAGTTGCCTCGCTCTGACTCACAGTCAGAATTCTCCTCCTGCTTCACGTTGTGAAGGTCCCATTTTGGAGTTGAATCTTCATCTTCACATTTTACCTTGACTTCTTCGCTCTTCACCATCACCTCTTCACATTTCACCATCACCTCTTCATATTTCACCTCGATACCTTTAAAAGTGTCCAAGCTGGGATTTTCTTCCGGTTCGTGTTTAATGAGGGATGGGCTCATTGCGGCACTTTGACTTTCACAAGCTGATTTCAGACTCCACTACTTGTGGATCTTCTGATGCTTCTGTGTTCTCTGGTGTACTTGAAGATTTGATGAATCTGAAAATGCCTTCCCACACACACTGCAGCTGAAGGGTTTCTCTCTCGTGTGTACTCTGGTGTTTTTTAAGAGCAGATGACTGTGAAAATGCCTTCCCACACACACTGCACTTGAAGGGTTTCTCTCCCGTGTGTGTTCTCTGGTGTGATTTAAGACCAGATGACCGTGAAAATGCCTTCCCACACACACTGCACTTGAAGGGTTTCTCTCCCGTGTGTGTTCTCTGGTGTGTTACAAGATTACATGACTGTGTAAACGCCATCCCGCACAACGTGCATCTGAAAGGTTTCTCCCCCGTGTGTGTTCTCTGGTGGTTCTGAAAAACTGATGGCCATGCAAATGCCTTGTTACACACAGTACATTTGAAGGGTTTCTCTCCTGTGTGACTTCTCTGGTGCCGTGTCAGATTTCCAGTCCGGTCCGTGCTGTATGCACGCTGGTCGCATTGTTGACTTGTTGTACCGAGCTGCGCTGAGTGCCTTTGCTCCATCAGACCAATTATGCAGAGGAAGCGTCAGCTGCAGACAGAAAAAAAGAATATCCACACCATCTACACGTCAGTTACAGAGGAATGCACACGTGACTTACACGTCTATACTTATTAATATATTCATGATGTAGTGAAAAAGTTTCCCAAATTCATCAGATTTGATGAATCTGCAAACGCCTTCCACACAGAGCGCACCTGAAGGGTTTCTCTCCACGGGCTGCTATGGCACACAATGAGAGGGCAAATGTCATTAATATGCCTGGAAGCCTTCATATCTTCCAAGATGAATGTTAACTCAAAACTCTAAGCAAACAATTTCGGCTGTCTGACTACAAAAGGAAAATATATGAAAGCTAAATTCAGCTGACATAGCAAAGGGTGTTGAAAACAATACTATTTGTGTTATGCAGATATGCATAAATTAATGTTCAATCGCAACTTAGCGGTGTGAATCCAGGCTCAGATGTCCTTGAATGCTGGGATGAACAGATCCGACTTCAGCTGATTGTGTGTGCTGTGTTGACCTCCTGTTTCCATTCTTATAAAGAGTTCCAGAGGAAAACAAAACGAAACTATTGTTTTGATATAACCTCCGTGTTCAACAGAGTTAATAGACTTTACTGCAAACACAAACTTGACACTGCCACACACTGCCATGAGTAAACTGGTGGTGGAGTGACCAGAACCATGCCTGGCCACCTTCATCTGCTCAGCATTAATTCTTCCTCACTCCACCAAGTAATGAATCGAGGATCAATCAACACAGCCGAGGCTATCCGTGTCTCTGTCTCTCTCTCCCCGTGGTGAAGGTGTTCCCCTCCACACATTCAGAGTCAACAGCGGCATGCGCTTAGCGTCTTTGACCGATAGATACATTGACGCACGTATTGTTGGTTCTTTCAGTAAAGTCACGTAGATAGAAAATAAAAATAACAGATTAAATTCAATAAGATAAAGACCACTTGTGTTGCGATCGAAACGTCGTGGGTTTTTTGCTTTATTTTCAGTTTTTTATTTAATTTTATTGTTATTTTATTTTCTATCTACGTGACTTTACCGAAAGAACCAAGAATATTAATTCCTGCAGTCACCAAAGTTTTAAGTCAAAACATTCACACACGTTGACAAAGCCTCACCTTGTGTTGTTGTGGGCAGGTCGCTTCTGATAACAAGAGCGGTATAGCAGCTCAAGCGGGCTTGGCCTGCTAACAAAAGAAAATAAAAACTGCGTGAATATTTACAATAAAACAAAGTTACAAAGTGGCGAGCCGGGTGAAGACAAATTAAACTTAAGCGAGATAATTAAAGTGAACGCAATCAGGCATGGGCAGGAGGCAAGGCCCCGCGTGGCTAGGCCCCGCGCTGTAAAGTTCCAACCTGGACATCGATTCCCATGCTCGCTGCTACTCAACTGACATCCCTGAGAGAGAGAGGCTCTACCTTGGTAAACAACAACAACAACCACCACAACGACCACCACCACAACGATGAGAATTTCTCACCTCGTATTTCAGTGCAAGCGCGCACACGGCAGCTTCCTGCACCACAGACTCAACACTGCACCATAGACTCAACACTGCCACCCATAGACTCAACACTACAACATAGACTCAGCACTATACCATAGACTCAACACTACCCATAGACTCAACACTGCACCATAGTCTCAACACTGCACCATAGACTCAACACTGCACCATAGACTCAACACTGCACCATAGACTCAACACTACCCATAGACTCAACACTACACCATAGACTCAGCACTATACCATAGACCCAATACTGCACCATAGACTCAACACTACACCATAGACTCAACACTACCCATAGACTCAACACTGCACCATAGACTCAACACTACACCATAGATTCTGCACTATACCATAGACTCAACACTACACCATAGACTCAACACTACACCATAGACTCAACACTGCACCATAGACTCAACACTACACCATAGACTCAGCACTATACCATAGACTCAACACTACACCATAGACTCAACACTGCACCATAGACTCAACACTACCCATAGACTCAGCACTGCCCATAGACTCAACCCTGCACCATAGACTCAACACTGCACCATAGAACTTGATATGGTGCTTTCGTGACTGCAGGAATTACTCTTTGGTTTTTTCGGTAAAGTCACGTAGAAATAATAAAAAATAAAATTATATAATAGCATTCGACGTTTCGATTGCTTGTGTTGCTATTGATGCCCCCAGGGTCTGGAATGCTATTGCCAATAAACTGCAACTTGAATCACTACCTATGAGATCTTCACTCAAAACTGCTCTAGAGGAGTTGTACACTCCTAGCTGCCACTGCTATTCAGTGGCCTAAAATATGGCTCTAGGGTTTGGTGTTATTATTTATTTATGTATTTTATTGTTAAAAATTCGGTCACAGTCCCTATGATCACTGTTACATTGCATTTATGGCTTTTATTTTGGTGATTTCAAAAACTTTTTTTTGTTTTGGCCATGTTTTTGTTTATTGTAGTACAGAGTTAGACTGATGGCCTAAATCTTAGTTATCTTGTGGTTGTTGTTGTTGTTTGACTTGCATCTCACTATGATTTTTGCACACAGCGTTGGTGTACGGTGCTATTTCAGGAATATTTTGCTGTCTTTTCTTGGAGTTCCTGTTTGCACAAAGTCACATAATCACTTTAAGATGTTTTCTTGTTCATGTTTTTGTTTGTTGAGGTTGCACCCGATTCAAGAGCCGAATGGCTCACAGGGCTATACAAAGTAAATAGAAACTATGGAACTAAATGGAACTATGGATATCACAGACCTTGTCAATATCCGGGTGAAGCACATCATTAGTAAATGCCTGAGTGCTGAAGTGTCTCAAAGAGTGCTTCTAAACAATTTTAGGGGGGGCTTTGGGTCTGGCTGATGATCTCACCCCAAAAATGAAGGAGTGATCACTAAGGATATTACCCAGAACACCAGTCAGTGCGAAATTGTGAGGAGCATTTGTCAATAAGATGTCAAGCAGAGTTGACTGTCCCAGATTTTTTAGTGTACACACACAGTGTACACACACAGTGTACACACACACAGTGTACACACACACATTGTTTATACACACACAGAGTACACACACAGTGTACACACACATACACAGTGTACACACACACAGTGTACACACACACATTGTGTATACACACACAGTGTACACACACAGTGTACAGTGTACACACACAGTGTACACACACACACACAGTGTACACACACACATTGTGTACACACACAGTGTACAGACACACACAGTGTACACAGACACAGTGTACACACACACACAGTACACACACACAGTGTACACTCAGACAGTGTACACACACAGTGTATACACACACAGTGTATATACACACACATTGTGTACACACACAATGTACACACACACAGTGTACACAGACACAGTGTACACACACACACAGTACACACACACAGTGTACACTCAGACAGTGTACACACACAGTGTATACACACAGTGTATATACACACACAGTGTCCACACAGTGTACACACACAGTGTACACACAGACACAGTGTATACACACACAGTGTACACACACATTGTACACACACACACAGTGCATACACACACATTGTGTACACACACACACAGTCCACGTTGTTGCTGAGCTCACACACCCAAGGGAGGGAGCAATGGAAAATGAATCTAAATCAACTTAAACTCCAACCCCGCTCTGTGACGTCACCACTCTGCAATACCTCATCGGCGTGAAACGCCATGGGGAGGTGTACATCGCTAGAGACGTCATGTCACCACGGTATTCACCCCTCCCCCGTCCACCGCGCTCTTGAGCGTGACGTCACCTTGCGCTTGGGTCACTGCCGATTGCGTTCCAGTCCTTATTTGGGCAAAGCTCCGCCCGGTGACGGTAACTAATTAACAAAATGTGTTCGATAAAGAGGTCGCGAGTTTTTTTGCGACGAGTTCATTGCCTACGACACATGGGACGAGTTACATTAACATAATTTATTCATTCTCTAATTTATTTAGTTACGGAGCCGCTCATTGTGGGAGGACCGTGTCTCGTACCCCGGATGTGACGTCACATCACCTGCTGCCGCGTGACGTCACGAGGTAACAGGAAGCTATCGCTTCCTGCACTGAAATCCGAGGTGAGAAATTCTCATTGCGATTGTGGTTGTTGTGGTGGTGGTTGTGGTGGTTGTTGTTGTTGTTTACCAAGGTAGAGCCTCGCTCTCTCTCATAGGGATGTCAGTTGAGTAGCAGCGAGCATGGGAATCGATGTCCAGGTTGGAACTTTACAACGCGGGGCCTAGCCACGCGGGGCCTTGCCTCCTGCCCTCGCCTGATTGCGTTCGCTTTAATTATCTCGCTTAAGTTTAATTTGTCTTCGCCCGGCTCGCCACTTTGTAACTTTGTTTTATTGTAAATATTCACGCAGTTTTTATTTTCGTTCTTTTGTTACCTGGCCAAGCCCGCTTGAGCTGCTATACCGCTCTTGTTATCAGAAGCGACCTGCCCACAACAACACAAGGTGAGGCTTTGTCAACGTGTGTGAATGTTTTGACTTAAAACTTTGGTGATTGCAGGAATTAATATGCTTGGTTCTTTCGGTAAAGTCACGTAGATAGAAAATAAAATAACATTATAAATTAAATGAAAAATAAAAAAATGAAAATGAAGCAAAAAACCCACGAGGTTTCGATCACAACACAAGTGGTCTTTATCTTATTGAATTTAATCTGTTATTTTTATTTTCTATCTACGTGACTTTACTGAAAGAACCAACAATACGTACGTCAATGTCTATCAGTCAAAGACGCTAAGCGCGTGCCGCTGTTGACTCTGAATGTGTAAAGGGGAACACCTTCACCACGGGGAGAGAGAGACAGAGACACGGATAGCCTCGGCTATGTTGATTGATCCTCGATTCATTACTTGGTGGAGTGAGGAAGAATTAATTCTGAGCAGATGAAGATGGCCAGGCATGGTTCTGGTCACACCGCCACCTGTTTACCCATGGCAGTGTGTGACAGTGTCAAGTTTGTGTTTGCAGTAAAGTCTATTAACTCTGTTGAACACGGAGGTTATATCAAAACAATAGTTTATTTTTGTTTTCCTCTGGAACGCTTTGTAAGAATGGAAACAGGAGGTGGACACAGCACACACATGCAGCTGAAGTCAGAACTGTTCATCCCAGCATTCAAGGACATCTGAGCCTGGATTCACACCTCTAAGTTGCGATTGAACATTAATTTCTGCATAACACAAATAGTATTGCTATGTCAGCTGAATTTAGCTCTCATAAATATTCCTTTTGTAGTCAGACAGCCAAAATTGTGTGCTTAGAGTTTTGGGTTAACATTCATCTTGAAAATATGAAGGCTTCCAGGCATATTAATGACATTTTCCCTCTCATTGTGTGCCATAACAGCCCGTGGAGAGAAACCCTTCAGGTGCCCTCAGTGCGTGAAGGTGATTGCAGATTCATCAAATCTGATGAATTTGGGAAACTTTTCCACTACATCATGAATATATTAATAAGTATAGACGTGTAAGTCACGTGTGCATTCCTCTGTGCCTGACGTGTAGATGGTGTGGATATTATTTTTTATGTCTGCAGCTGACGCTTCCTCTGCAGAATTGGTCTGATGGAGCAAAGGCACTCAGCGCAGCTCGGTACGACAAGTCAACAATGCGACCAGCGTGCATACAGCACGGACCGGACTGGAAATTTTACACGGCACCAGAGAAGTCACACAGGAGAGAAACCCTTCAAATGTGCTGTGTGTGGGAAGGCATTTTCATGTTCATCTGCTCTTAAAAAACACCAGAGAACACACTCAGGAGAGAAACCCTTCAAGTGTACTCTGTGCGGCAAGGCATTTTCAGATTCATGTCATCTTGTAACACACCAGAGAACACACACAGGAGAGAAACCCTTCAAGTGCAGTGTCTGCAGGAAGGCGTTTTCAGATTCATATAATCTTGTAACACACCAGAGAACACACACAGGAGAGAAACCCTTCAGGTGCAGTGTTTGTGGGAAGGCGTTTGCACATTCATCAAATCTTAAAGTACACCAGAGAACACACACGGGAGAGAAACCCTTCAAGTGCACTCTGTGCGGGATCACGTTTGAACAGTCACCACATCTTAAAGTACACCAGAGAACACACACGGGAGAGAAACCCTTCAAGTGCAGTGTGTGTGGGAAGACATTTTCAGATTCATGTAATCTTGTAAAACACCAGAGAACACACACGGGAGAGAAACCCTTCAGGTGCACGATGTGCGGGATGGCGTTTATACATTCATCAACTCTTCGAAGACACCAGAGAACACAAAAGCATCGGAAGATCCACAAGGAATGGAGTCGGAGTCTGAAATCAGCTTGTGAAAGTCAAAATGCCGCAATGAGCCCATCCCTCATGAAACAAGAACCGGACGAAAATCCCAGCTCGGACACTTTTAAAGGTAACAAGGTGAAATATGAAGAGGTGATGGTGAAATGTGAAGAAGTGATGAGCAAAGAAGTGAAGGTAAAATGTGAAGATGAAGATTCAACTCCAAAATGGGACCTTCACATCGTAAAGCAGGAGGAGAATTCTGACTGAGGCAGAGTGAGGCAACTCCCAGCAGTTTGTGGAAGTGGAGGTGTGGGTGGACTTCCTCCTAGACAATACAAAGTCAAGTGGAGACACGGTAGATGTGTAAGCCAGAGACGATGTCACTACAATAGATACACCTTTGTCACGGGCCTTTAATGACAAGAATGTGAAGTTGAACACTTTGTGGACCCGTGGGTTGGGTAGATCTATAACCAGGAGCAAGAGACAATAAGCCCCCAAGCATTCACTATGTTATAATTTATTTTACATGGTGCTTGCTTAACTGTCTCAGCAACTCGGAGTTTTGTGTCGTACCTCGTCTGAAACACTCGAAGAGCATCCCCAAGTAGCAGCTGCCCCTGTGTGGCACAAGGTAGTGGCCCTGCACCGGCCTGCATGTGGACAAGAGCCTGTCCTTACTGGGCGATGATTGATGTGTCATCTCAGTTGTGTAGTTTGTAGGTAATGTTTTGAATATGCTACATTTTCACTCAGACGCCAGCATGCAATGGCCTACTCGTTTTGAATGACACAATAGTATGTTTTACACTGTGAAGCAGACTGTGCAACTTTTTTGTAAAAGCTTCTTGTTAATACGATGTAACGTGATGCAGTATATTTCACTGCAGTAATCCAATTTTGTTTATATGCCTGTCAATCATTTAGAATGTATACTTGTCTGGTTTTGTGCATACTTGTAACATTTGATCTATACGGGTCAAACATTGAATAAGTGATGTTAGGACAAAGTGTGTGTGTGTTTGAAAGTAACCTGTACAGAGAACTCAGGTGAGACCCGTTGTTCTTGTGATACAGGTCAAACGGTGTTTTTGTGTTCCACGAAGCATCTGGAGCAACTCATTGTCTTTGAAATAGGTAGCACGCTCGGATCATTCATCAGTTACCACTTAAAAGTTACACGTATAGGAGGAGGTACATTCTCTACAACACGAATTGTAGTTTTGTCTTACGTGTTGACGTAGATTTTGTCTAACTAGGACTAGAAATGGTCCTTGCTGATTGACGTCTGGATGTTCGTACCTATCGGTTGAAGCAAACCCCACTGCTGTTGTTGAGACGCTGTGCACCAATAAGGGTCCAACACATTGACGGCCTTCAGGCCAGGAAAGTCACAACATTTGCACACGAAGGACGCATTCACGCAAGTACCCCATGCTCTGTTTTGAAGTTGTAAAATGAAACATCTTTGAATTGTGTTGTTTTGAATTAGATGATTTCATTTTTTCATTAAAAGCTTGTATCAATTTACATCTGGAAGACTTCATTGAAAAGGACATTTCTAGTGAATTTTCTCTCAACGTTAAGTAGACAGCCTTGCCGGGGGTTCGGTTCGATGCGGACTTTCACCTGTTTGGGATTGCGGGATCGAGATAAGGCGACACGAAGCTGGCCGTGCGAGAATACCGCCGTCTGCAGATCGATTCCAACGTAATCGAACGTCTGTCCCTGCACCTCCGTCGTCCATGCAGGGGGTGCGTCGGTTTGCAGCGCCCCCTGCATGAAAACAACGGAAAGTGCAGCGCTCATCACAGATAGATAAAGTTGTGCGCTTATATTTAAAATGTTATTCTTTTATAAGGTGATGTTGAAATCGAAAAGTGTTTAGCCAGTTGATGATTTCAATCAGATTGATTCATTTATTATGCACCACATATCTGAGCTTTTGTGGTCCTGTTGAGCTAAAGTTGGAAAATGTCCTTGACTATAACTTCGCTCAATATTGTAAACGTATTTCTATTATTTAGTTATTGTTTAATACAAACTACTTCAGATAATGGGTTTCAAGATGTACTTGAATGGCACGTTCGTTGTTCCGGTGTTTAATGGCTTGGACGTCATGGCAAATGGCTTTCATCGATGTGGAAGTCAATGGTGGATGATAATTAGACATTTCGGTGTTGATTTGGAGTAGATTGTTTAACTGTTGCATACCGGGTGGTGAAATGCTTTGCCGAGTACCTGAACTGTTTGACCAAGTGAATTCATGAAGAGTTCGATACGAGTTTGAGCGTTAATATTCTTGCGGAACAACAAAGGTCGGATATTTTAAAGATTCCTGATCGTACGTTTATTGCGACAATGTTCATAGGGAACACGTGTGGAGGAGAGTTCCGGGTGAAGTCTCCCCTTACTTGGCAACCATGGTGGCTGTCCGCTGATCACTCTCGCTCCGTCACAGCTACGAGCTGTAGGGACGGGACGCTCCACCCTGGCGCTGTTTTAATTCACAGCACAAAGAGCGGAGAGCCTCATCCCTGCAGTTCCCTCCTGTTGTGCCGCAGCATTTACCGCGTAACGAGGCAACGTTTTCATGAGCAGTGCGTTCCACTACACACCCACACGAGCGAACCATGTGCAACAGTGTGCGTACTACACTACTATACACTACACTATACACAACACTATATTCTAAACTATACACTACACTATACACTACACTACTATACATTACACTATACACTACACTACTATACACTACACTATACACTACGCTACTATACACTACGCTACTATACACTACACTATACACTACACTAAACACTACACTAAACACTATTATACACTATACAATACACTACTGTACACTACACTATACACTTATACACTACAATATACACAACTATACACTACACTATACACTACTATACAATACACTATTATACACTACACTATTATACACTACACCAGGGGTCGGGAACCTTTTTGGCTGAGAGAGCCATGAAAGCCACATTTTAAAATAAATTTCCGTGAGAGCCATATAATACTTTTTTTAACACTGAATACAACTAAATGCGTGTATTTTTAACTAAGACCACCAATTTTAGAATATAATAAGTCTCTGAATGTATCCATTTTAGTAACGTTATACCAACAACCAATATAAATAAAATACTTCTTACCATTCATGCGACTTCTGGTGCTGCATGGTTTTGCTGATGGCTTTGTAGTCTGGTTGATACGTGGTGAGGTTAAGCTTCATGCAGGCGTTGAGGCTTTCATCCGTTAAACGGGATCGTAGGTTGGTCTTGATGTTTTTTAGATGTGAGAATGACTGCTCACATGAATACGTAGAACCAAACATGGTCAATAAAGCAATACTCACGCTGCAGTGTGTGGTATGTGACAGGAGGCGCGTTCCATGTTTTGACAATCAGCTGGTCTGCAGGTTGAAGTTTTTTCATTTCTGTCCACTCGTGTTTGCTCGCCAGCTCTGCTTGCTGTCGTTCAAGTCTTTCCAAAGCTTCATTCAGTGACTTGAACTTATTCACCCACATGTCTGAAGCCTTCAGGTCAGCAACTTCCAGCTCAAAATCTCTGATGGAGACACCAGGGATGTAACTCAGGTCGGCTTTGTCCACTGCACACTCGTGTGGATGAGTGATGAACTTGAAAAGACGAGTGTACTCACGAAATTCTCCAAAGCGTGCTTTGAATGACTGCTGGAGATCAGATGTGAAGCCAGCTAGCTGCTGGAGATCAAAATGTTAAACGGGGTCACTTGCTGTGCACACATCTTTAAATTCTCTCAGTTTTTCAAAGTGCAGTAAACGACCTTTTTCAATATCCACGATGAAGAGTTCCAGCTTGTTTTCAAATGCAAACACTGCTTGTTGAAAGGATAAGACTATTTCCAATGCCTTGCATTTTCACATTGCGCTGGTTCAGATGTCCAGTCATGTCCACAAGATAGTACAACTTCATGAGCCACTCAGTGTTAGCTAGCTCAGGATGCTCGACATCTTTCATTTCAAGAAAATAAATCAATACAAACCGCCACTTTCAAATGTTTCTTGCCGTTGATTTTCGCACCTGATGATGACTGCTTGCGTTGCAGTCGAACCATCGTGAGAATCCTCTACACTTGTTAAATTAGCGCTCGTTTACCATTGATTTACTTATTGTTACCGAGACTATCCTTGCCAAATTACTTGTTTAAGAGATAGCAACTCGCCAGGTGTTTAAGAGGAAAAACCAAAGAGGCAAATTGCTGAGAGGTGCGGCCACAGGCCGAAGAGTGACGCACCTTGAATGTCGTCATTCAAGGTGCGTCACTCTACGTATGAATGTACTCGTCGTCGCTATTAAATCATTGTTTACTGTCGAGCAAGGGCGGGCACGTCCAAGTTGTTTTCCACTGAAGCAAGTGAGTGGTGGGTGTTGATTGGTTACTCGCGATGCGCACCTACCCCAAGTCTGATACGGCTACACGGGGGGGTTTCTGTCCTTGCCTTGGGTCAGAATC
The DNA here is from genome assembly GCF_048934315.1 of Petromyzon marinus. Classification (NCBI taxonomy): domain Eukaryota; kingdom Metazoa; phylum Chordata; class Hyperoartia; order Petromyzontiformes; family Petromyzontidae; genus Petromyzon; species Petromyzon marinus. Next base: position 411,283 of record NW_027423016.1, read on the forward strand.
AGAATCTCAATCAATATTCACACTGCAGGAATACGATGAACTATAAAGCTCGTTCTCACAGATGTTCAGTACCCTTGGTTCGCCTCGTAGACCGCGACGGCTTCGGCCCAAGCGGCTGTGGATGAGGACCTCGCAGGCTTCTTAGAATCCGGAGTCAAAAGGGAGGGAACCGGGGGTGGAGGAAGAAAATTGTGAAGCGTGCCGCTAAGCACGCTCCTCACATACAGCTGCAGAGACGAAGATCCCCCCCTGGTAGCCTTGGGCCGGAGCCGTGCTGAAGAGCAGCACGGCACACCGCGCCTGGCCACCTTTGTCGCCCCTATGCTGATGCCTTCAAGGGGAGGTCTCCACATTGGTAATGTTTTAACACGTTGAATCAGATGCTGTCATCGTTTTGAGTCTGAGTGGATGTAGAGGAGGCCCATTACTTAAAAAAAAAAGAACTCAACAACTGGAATATAAATTTGTGTTAATCCTCTAGCGACGCAACAGCCCTGCCGACTCCCCACACGGGAATCTACACACACAGCGACACTCGCTCCACTCGCCATGTCAATGTATTTCTGCAGGTGCTCGCTAACAGCACCTGCCCCAACAGTCTGTTAAGGTGCTCGGGGCAGGTGCTCGCTAACAGCACCTGCCCCAACAGTCTGTTAAGGTGCTCGGGGCAGGTGCTCGCTAACAGCACCTGCCCCAACAGTCTGTAAAGGTGCTCGGGGCAGATGCTCGCTAACAGCACCCGCCCCAACAGTCTGTTAAGGTGCTCGGGGCAGGTGCTGCGGGATATTTGTCTTTGCGTGAGTGTGTAAATGTGGGAAGCGGTAGTGTCGTGATGAACACGCTTCGCCACGAAGTCGGCCAACTAGTTGGATTCCCCGCTCACGGCAAAGACCAGTGACGATTGTCTGAATCGGTTATGGCCTCGCCTATGTTGATCACTGTTACATTGTTTTTTGTAGCTTTGTTTTGGTGATTTTGAAAACGTTTGTTGTAGTACAGAGTTAGCCTGGTAACTTTAAATTGTCTTATGGTTATTGTTTCACTTGCATCCCACTGGGATTTGTGCACGCAGCGTTGAAATACGGTTGTTTTTTTCTGGAAGACTGCTGTTTTTTTCCTGGATTTTTCTGTTTGCGCGTAGTCACTTTAAGACGTTTCTTGTTCACGTTTTTGTTTTGTTGCGGTTGCACCCGAGTCAAGGGCCGCACGGCTCACAGGGCTCTACACCTGATACATGAAACTTAAATTGAACTGAAGACGACGTCTCATCAGCATGCATCTATCCTCCACGCGTGGCTTCTTTCATGCGGCTTCTACGATTTTGCCTGAGAGTCTCCCGCCGCGTGCCCCCATAGGTCTTCTCCATCGGTCGCTCGACTCGCGTAAACCATTCATCCGCGTGGTCCACGTGGTCAAAGAAGAAGTTGGTACCAGCCAAGACAGCACAACGCCAGTAACACAGACTTATGTTAATGGTCGATAAGAGTGAAGTACAGTACGTCATAACCCACTCATTTCAAATGTTTTGCCACATAATTCGTTGCTATTGGTCACATGAAGAACTTGGAATTGCTAATGCTGTGCCACCTCAGGTTCTAAGGCAAAGTGAAATGTCTGCTCTGGGCCGGTCAAGGACACCATTTCTGGGATCAAACTATCACATTCACGACACGTGATAAAGCATATAAGCAGTATGCACTGCTGTAACCTTAGCAGGTACCACCACAGTCAGTATGCACTGCTGTAGTGAAAGCAGGTACCACCACAGTATGCACTGATGTAATTATAGCAGGTACCACCACAGTATGCCTGCTGTAATCATAGCAGGTACCATTAGTGAGTATACCTGCTGTAATCATAGCAGGTACCACCACAGTCAGTATGCACTGCTGTTATAGCGTAAAAAAATATAACGATACTATCATAGAATGTTGACTAAACGAGCATAAATTTTTAAGTAATTTAGGATAAACATTAAACTTAATGAGTATGGATAAATATACTGCATTAGCATACATATTAAAATTAATTAGCATACCAAAATTAGCATAGGACAACCGTTGACCAATCGCTGCGTACCATCGCCGGAGACGCTCCCAGGTTTGCCTCTCGACCAATCGGATCGCTGGCCCTCTCCCCCTCCCCTCCCCACTTTGGCACGCGGCGACCAATCAGATCGCGGGAGGACACTACCATTTTTAATGCCCTACACGCTGAACGCCGCGCGCCCATGTGCGTGTGAGTGTTTAGTTTTGTTTTAATTATTTTAATCATTAAAGTTCGCGAGTGTCAAGGTAAGCTACGTTGACTTTTTTTAAAAGCATTTTCTCAAGAGAACCGTTGTTGCTGCTGTTGTTGTGAAAGGCCCGGTACACCCTGAGGCCTTGCCTAGACTAGGACAGCCTTGATGTCACGTGGGTCCACACTCTTTGCTTCTTTCGGTAAAGTCACGGAGGTAAAAAAAAGGTTTAATTTATTATTTAATTTAATTACATTTTATTTTATACCTATGTTTAATTTAATTATTTTTAAAATTAATTTAATTAAAATGTATTTTATACCTACGTAATTTTTTTATAATTTAAATTAATTTTATTTTATACCTACGTTAAATTTAATTTAAATTTGTAATAAATAAAATTTTATTTCATACATACGTTAAGTTAACTTGAAATTTTTATAAATTAAATATTTTTTTATGTATTTTATACCTACGTTTAATTTAAATTTTTAATAAATTACATTTATTTAAATTTGTTTTATTTTAAACCTACGTTAAATTACATTTTTAATAAATTACATTTATTTAAATTACATTTATTTTATACCTACGTTAAATTAATTTTTTAATAAATTACATTTATTTACATTTATTTTATACCTATGTTAAATTAAATTTTTTAGTTAATTTATTTAATTTTATTTTATTTTATACCTACGTTAAATTTAATGTTTTAATAACTAAAATTTATTTTATTTAAATAAAATTCATTTTATTTCATACCTACACAGGTACAGTCATTTTAACTGCTCTGACTGCTACAAGCTAAGTGCACCCTGGAAGCATATTATTAAGTAATACATTTTACAATTCCTTATAGAGGAACCCCATACTAATGAACTGACTACGTATCTATATAATTAAAAGACCGCACACAGATATCGCAAAAGCGGACTCCGTTGTCAATGATATAATTTGATGTACGTACAGCAATTGATGTACGTACAGCAATTGCTGTACGTACATCATTAAAATTACACCGATTGCAACACGTCACCAAAGACAATTTTAATTTGCCCCCCGGGTCTGATCGCGTTAACTGTGCAGGTGGCGGGGGTCGAGAGGTGACTTGCACGTGTGTGCAGCTTGTTGAATATTGACGTGCGATGACTTGTGGAGAGGAAGAATGATGATGATGGCGATGCAAGTCTTGAAGTCTGACGTTGTTCTCCGAGTCGTGTAGCCTACCGCGTGCAACTTTGGGGATTGCTGTGTAATGTCATTTTAGTTTCCTCTGTGGAACTTTTTATTTTGTTGATCATAACGATGTAACTAACGTAGGGCGGGCTTGGGAGCGGCGTTGACGATGTGTTTTGGCATTGCACCAACCAGCACTTTTGCATTCAGAAGTTGGAGGTGCTTTGATTGTTACAGCGAGAGGTGGAATCATCACCACCATGGGTTTTAAGTGGGCACGGAGCCCGTCAAGGGAATGGGTAGGTAGAGGAATGGGGTTGGAGAGTATACACAACTTGCATTTCTAGTAATTTCAACAATTTATGGGCATGCGCATCATTAACAGTGTCCTGATTGATGAGCAAAACAAAATCAATCTATTGTCATAAATGAGTCTGAAATATCAATAGTCATGCTCAAAACCGCATTCCTATTGCTATAAAAAATCATTGCACCCCCATTCATGACAATTCCAATATGGTCATTATGATGCTCAGAATTACACTTATATTCTCAGAATCATGAACATTTATTAAAACAGCAGTGTGCTCAAAATGCTCATTTAACAATTTCAACATGTACACAATCAATTCCAAGATTCTAATCAAAGTAAGTCCTATGTATCGTGGTGTTTTCATGCTTATACATTATTGCGCCCCCCCCCCCCCCCCCAAAAAAAATATACAAAAGTCTATTTTTATAATGTTTTCATGGTGTACAGTCTGGAAATTACCCACATGGCAAATTTCCAGTTTGGTGCGTGTCGGGAAGTACGCTAAACCTTTTGAAAAGACGCACACATTCACAACTTTGCCTTTGGTATATATATGGAGATTAGTAATAAATTGTTAGTTTAACACGTAGGCTTTCGCGACCAATATTATTCATTATAAAGGTTTTTGGGTTAGATCGCGTTTATTTATAAATGTGTCGTAACCCTCCACCACCCGACACGGCCAATCAGCAAAAAAAAGTGTCACGTTGACAAAAGACAAATAATTCACTACTTCAGCCCACCGGTGTGTTGAAGAGTTAATCCACATTTACAGTTTGAGTACGACGTTTCGCTGGTAAATACTTCCAGCATCACAAAACCCGGCCATCCAGTTTATCATGGAAATGGAGGTGAATAACACACTCCCATTCCTAGATATTTTGCTTGGACATGGCCTAAACGGTAAAATAACACACAGCGTTTACAGAAAGCAAACGCACACTGATGCCTATCTGAATGCAGAATCACATCATCATCCAGCTCAAAAATCCTCTCTTATCAAGACGCTCGTACATCGGGCGAAAACAGTGTCAGATGGTGAGAGTCTAGTGAGAGAGATTAAACACGTTAAAGACGCACTACGACAGAATGGCTACAATAATGCTCAAATTAACAGAGCACTGAATGCCAAATCACGATCGCAAAGCAATACTACTGAAAGCGACCAGATTGTTAAAACAATAAAAAAAAATCCATATATCTCAGGAGTAACTGACAAATTAGCCCGCGTTTTGCAAAAGCAAAACATTACAGTAAGATTTGGTACAGTACACAAAATTCAAAAACTAGTATCTTGCACTAAAGACGCATTACCTAAACTATCAACAGAAGGTGTATATCGGATTAATTGTTCATGTGGCAGCTGCTACATTGGGCAGACGGGACGTAACATCAGCGTAAGACTAAAAGAACATCAGAGAAATATTAAATTATCTCAAACACAACTGTCGGCAGTGGCAGAACATGCTTGTCAACAAGGACACTCAATTGATTTTGACAATGTTGCAGTGGTGTGTAAAACTAATTATTACTGGCAAAGACTAATTAGAGAATCCATTGAAATTGAGAGGAACAAGAATAACTTTAATCGCTCTGACAGCTACCGGCTTAGTGCGGCCTGGAAGCGTATTATTAAATAATACACATTACATTTTGATTTAAAGAATTACTAATCTACAAAACATCACCAATGACTGATTACTAATCGATTATATAATTACATTACCTCCGCCTCTAATCACTGCACCTGATGAGTTAAGTGATGACGTCACCCTGCTGCTCTATATAAAACCGGGAGCAAGCGAGGGCTTTACCATTCTGGCGAATTGCCCGATGATGCTGGAAGTATTTACCAGCGAAACGTCGTACTCAAACTGTAAATGTGGATTAACTCTTCAACACACCGGTGGGCTGAAGTAGTGAATTATTTGTCTTTTGTCAACGTGACACTTTTTTTTTGCTGATTGGCCGTGTCGGGTGGTGGAGGGTTACGACACATTTATAAATAAACGCGATCTAACCCAAAAACCTTTATTATGAATAAATTGTTAATTTAACTACTTTGAAGTTGACGGATTGGAACTAGGAATAGCACTGGCTCACCACGGGGCTTATCACGTGGTATCTGGGCACTTTATTTGAAACGTAAACCCCACAGTTTGTGAGTACAATTCCTCGCAAGTTGCGTCCACAGACACAGACAGACAGACAATGACGTTTCTAGGTAAGAGTAAGAAATGAATCTACATGTCGAGGAGAGACGAGAGAGCCAAGAGGTCACCTCGGGAGACGGGGCGGCGCGTCAACCTTAGTCACGTGACGGAAGGAGTGTGGGCGTGCCGTGCGTGTGTGTCGTGTACTGTGTGTGTGTGTACTGTGTGTGTACTGTGCGTGTGTACTGTGTGTGTGTAGTGTGCGTGTGTGTACCGTGCGTGTGTGTGTACTATGCGTGTGTACTGTGTGTGTACTGCGTGTGTGTGTACCGTGCGTGTCGTGTGTGTGTGTGTACCGTGTGTGTGTACTGTGTGTGTGTGTGTACCGTGTGTGTGTGTACCGTGTGTGTGTACTGTGCGTGTGTGTGTGTGTACCGTGCGTGTGTGTGTACCGTGCGTACGTGTGTACCATGCGTGTGTGTACTGTGAGTGTGTGTGCGTGTGTGTGTGTAATGTGCGTGTGTGTGTACCGTGCGTGTGTGTGTACCGTGCGTGTGTGTGTGTATCGTGCGTGTGTGTGTACTGTGAGTGTGTGTGCGTGTGTGTGTGTACTGTGCGTGTGTGTGTACTGTGCGTGTGTGTGTACTGTGCGTGTGTGTGTGTACCATGCGTGTGTGTGTGTGTCGTGCGTGTGTGTGTGTACTGTGCGTGTGTGTCGTGCATGTGTGTGCACCGTGTGTGTGTACTGTGTGTGTGTGTACTGTGTGTGTGTGTACTGTGTGTGTACTGTGTGTGTGTGTATTGTGCGTGTGTAACGTGTGTGTGTACACTGTGTGTGTGTACCGTGTGTGTGTACACTGTGTGTGTGTGTACCGTGTGTGTGTAACGTGTTCGGCGGTAGTCTAGCGGTTAGTACGCTGCTCTACGAACATAACGACCCGAGTTTGATTCCCGCTCACAGCCAACACCCAATGACGATTATTTGAACCGGTTCTGGGCCTCCCCTAGGTCGACTCAGCCTCAAGTGAGTACCTGGTGCGGTGTGTAAACATCGCTACTGGGGAGACAAAGGCGGTCGGGCACGGTGCTGGCCACCCACCCCTTCGTGTACCGTTCCGGCCTTCATAGGTGGCGCTGCTACTTGCTAACAGCACTTGCCCCAACAGTCTGTTAAGGCTACACGGGGGATCTTTGTCTTTGTATCACCACCCGGAAGTCACGGAGCTTTTGAGGCTCCGAGCCACGTGGGGATCCACAACAACGTGAGGCGGTGCCACTCACAGGTGAGACTCGGGGATATGTGATTTCTAATCGATAGCCATCCGTCAGTTAACCCATCGCAACTGCTGAGTCTGTCACGTGACTTCCTCCAGCGAGCCTTTGACGCTTCACGTGGCCTCCAAGTGTACACAGTGTGTACGTATACACAATAATGTCCACGTTGTTGTTGCTCAGTTCACGCACTCAAGGGAGGGGGCAATGGAAAATGAATGTAAATCAACTTAAATTCCATCCCCCATGACCTCATCGGTATGAAGTGCCAGCGGGAGGTGTACCTCGCGAGTGACGTCATGTCACCAAGGTATTCACACTCCCCCAACCCCGTCCATGGCGCTCTGGAGCTAGACGTCACCTCCGCTTGGGTCACTGCCGATATCAATCCAGTGGCAATCCTTATTTGGGCAAAGCCACGCCCAGTGACTACGGTTCATTAACATAATGTGTCCGTTGAAGCCGTCCAGTTTAGCAGCCACGCCCCATCCCTCGACATATGACCAGTTAACATTAACATAATTTATTCAGTTACAGAGCGCTCATTATGGGAGGGGCGTGTCTCTTACCCCGGAAGTGACGTCATGTTACCTGCTTACCCACGTGACGTCGCGAGGTAACAGGAGGCTGCCGATTCGCGCTTGCACTGAAATCCGAGGTGAGAAATTCTCATGGTGGTGGTTGTTGTTGTTGTTTACCAAGGTAGAGCCTCTCTCTCTCTCAGGGATGTCAGTTGAGTAGCAGCGAGCATAGGAATCGATGTCCAGGTTGGAACTTTACAACGCGCGGCCTAGCCACGCGGGGCCTTGCCTCCTGCCCTCGCCTGATTGCATTCACTTTAATTATCTCGCTTAAGTTTAATTTGTCTTCACCCGGCTCGCCACTTTGTAACTTTGTTTTATTGTCAATATTCACGCAGTTTTTATTTTCTTTTGTTAGCAGGCCAAGCCCGCTTGAGCTGCTTTACCGCTCTTGTTATCAGAAGCGACCTGCCCACAACAACACAAGGTGAGGCTTTGTCAACGTGTGTGAATGTTTTGACTTAAAACTTTGGTGACTGCAGGAATTAATATTCTTGGTTCTTTCGGTAAAGTCACGTAGATAGAAAGTTAAATAAAAATGACAATGAAAATAAATATAAATAAATTGTAAATAAAGCAAAAAAACTCACGTCGTTTTGATCGCAACAAAAGTGGTCTTTATTTAATGTAATTGTATTATCTGTTATTGTTATTTTCTATCTACGTAACTTTACCGAAGTCAACAAGAATACGTGTGTCAATGTCTATCGGTCAAAGACGCTCAGCGGAGAGACGCGCAAACTCCAAATATACAGCAGGTGTCAGGGTCGGGATCGAACCCACGACGTCCTGTATACCAGGTGAGGTAGTTAACATCTCACCACGGAGAGAGACACGCAAACTCCATTTAGCCTCGGCTATGTTCGTTGATCCTCAATTAATTACTTGGTGGAGTGAGGAAGCATTCATGCCAAGCAGATGAAGGTGGCCAGGCATGATTCCAGACACGCCACCACCTGTTTACCCAGTGACAGTGTACAGTTTGTGTTTGCAGTGACGTCTATTAACTCTGTTGAACACGGAGGTTATAGCGTAATAATAGTTTACTTTTGTTTTCCTCTGGAACTCTTTATAATAATGGAAACAGGAAGTTAACACAGCACACACATGCAGCTGAAGTCGGAACTATTCATCCCAGCATTCAAGGACATCTGAGCCTGGATTCACACCTCTAAGTTGCGATTGAACGTTAATTTATGCATAACACAAATAGTATTATTTTCAACACCCTTTGCTATGTCAGCTGAATTTAGCTCTCATAAATATTCCTTTTGTAGCCAGACAGCCGAAATTGTGTACTCGGAGTTTTGGGTGAACATTCATTTTGAATATACGAGGGCTTCCAGGCATGTTTATAACCATTTGCCCTCTCATTGTGTGCCATAACAACCCGTGTGATGAATTTGGGAAACGTTTTTACTACATCCTGAATATATGAATAAGTATAGACGTGTAAGTCACATGTGACTATATATGCATTCCGCTGTGCCTCGATACTGTCGTGTAGATGGTGTGGATATTATTTTTTTCTGTCTGCAGCTGACGCTTCCTCTGACGCTTCCTCTGCAGAATTGGTCTGATGGAGCAAAGGCGCTCGGCGCAGCTCGGTACGACAAGGCAACAATGCGACCAGCATGCATACAGCACGGATCGTACTGGAAATTTCACACTGCACGAGAGAACTCACACAGGAGAGAAACCCTTCAAGTGCAGTGTGTGTGGGAAGGCGTTTGCACATTCATTTACTCTTGTAGAACACCAGAGAACACACACGGGAGAGAAACCCTTCAAGTGCAGTGTGTGTGGGAAGGCGTTTGCACGTTCATTTACTCTTGTAATACACCAGAGAACACACACAGGAGAGAAACCCTTCAAGTGCAGTGTGTGCGTGAAGACGTTTGCACATTCATATACTCTTGTAACACACCAGAGAACACACACAGGAGAGAAACCCTTCAGGTGTACTCCGTGCGGCATAGCGTTTTCAAAGCAACAACATCTTCAAGTACACCAGAAAACACAAAAGCATCAGAAGATCCACAAAGAGTGGAGCCTGAAATCGGCTTGTGAAAGTCAAAGTGCCACCATGAGCCCATCCCTCATGAAACACGAACCGGAAGAAAATCCCAGCTTGGACACTTTTAAAGTTATCGAGGTGAAATATGAAAAGGTGATGGTGAAGAGGGAAGAAGTGAAAGTGAAATGTGAAGAAGTGATGGTGAAGAGTGAAGAAGTGAAGGTAAAATGTGAAGATGAATATTCAACTCCAAAATGGGACCTTCACATCGACGGAGGCAACGTGAAGCAGGAGGAGAATTCTGACTGTGAGGCAGAGCGAGGCAACTCCCAGCAGTTTGTGGAAGTGGAGGTGTGGGTGGACTTGCTCCTAGACAATACAACGTCAAGTGGAGACCCGGTAGATGTGTAAGCCAGAGACGATGTCGCTACAATAGATGCACCTTTGTCACAGGCCTTTAATGACAAGAATGCGAAGTTGAACACTCAATTCCTAGGTTCAACCTGCAGAGTAAGAGCGAGCGGCCAGTCTTTGTGGACCTGTGGATTGGGGAGATCTCTGACCAGGAGCGAGAGCCAATAAGCCCCCAAGCATTCACTATGTTATCAATTGCATTTATATGGTGCTTGCTTAATCGCCTCTACGTGACTTTACCGAAAGAACCAATGAGTTTGGATCCCTGCAGTCACAAACTTCAAATCAAGATTGCCTCAGCAACTCGGAGTTTTGTATCTCGTTTCAGACACTCGAAGAGCATCCCCAAGTAGCAGCTGCCCCTGTGTGGTACAAGGTGGTGGCCCTGCACCGGCCTGCATGTGGACAAGAGCCTGTCAGTAGGGGGCGTTGGTTGATGTGTCATCTTAGTTGTGGAGTTTGTTGGTAATGTTTCGATTTAAAGCTTTCGTGACTGCAGGGATTCATCTTCTTGGTTCTTTCGGTAAAGTCACCACGTAGAAGGGAAATAATAAGATAATAAAAATGAAACAAAATAAAATTCTCACGACGTTCGCAAGAAGCCGAAACGTCGTGAGAATTTTATTTGATTATTTTATTATCTTATTATTTCCCTTCTACGTGACTTTGTAGATAATGTTTAGAATGTTATCAATTTTACCGAGACGCCAGCGTGCAAATGGCAATAGTGCGTTGTACATACACTGTTAAGCAGACGGTGCATATTTTTTTAAAAACAGCTTCTTGTTAATACGATGTAACCTGATGAGGTCTATTTCACTGCAGTAATTCAATTTTTGTTCAAATGCCTGTCAATAATTTAGGATGAATACTTGTCTGATTGTGCGTGTGCATGTAACATTTTGTCTGAGGGTCACACATTGAATAAGTGATGTTAGGACAAGGTGTGCCTGTTTGGAAGTAACCTGTACAGAGAACTCAGGTGAGACCCGTTGTTCTTGTGATGCAGGTCAAAGGGCACTTTTGTGTTTCACGAAGCGTCGGCCTCTGAAGCAACTCATTGTCTTTGAAATAGGGAGCACGCTCGGATCATTCATCAGTTACAAGGCATACCACTTAAAAGTTACACGTATAGGAGGAGGTACATTCTCTACAACACGAATTGTAGTTTTGTGTTACGTGTTGACGTAGATTTTGTCTAACTAAGACTAGAAATGCACCTTGCTGATTCACGTCTGGATGTTCGTACCTATCGCTTGAAGCAAGCCCCACTGCAGTTGAGACGCTGTGCACCAATAAGGGTCCAAGCATTTTAGGGCCTTCGGCCAGGAAAGTCACAACATTTACGGCACACGAAGGACGCATTCACGCAAGCGCCCCGTGCTCCGTTTTGAAGTTTTAAAATGAAACATCTTTGAATCGTGTTGTGTTTTGAATTAGATCATTGTTATTTCTTCATTAAAAGCTTCTTTCAAGCAGATTTTGTGTCTCTAACGGCGACTACAGGGACCACGTGATTGTTTAGAAATGTCTTTGATTATAACTATATTTGCCTACAATTCGTCTTGTGTAGCTTATTTAGACTATAATTTATTCACTACCCAAACTGTATTGACTTGAAAGCATAGAGCTGATATTTGTAAGCAATGTCTTTTTTATTTATACGTTTGACAAAAAAATATGTGCACAAATTGAACTTGTTCAGATACAAGGTGAATTCACAAGGCTTTGTAAAGAATCCAATATTTCAGAATTTTGCCTTAACAGAGAATATTTTAAAAAATGTTGGTAACAATAAAGATTCAGAAATATATATTGTGCCGTCTACAATTTTATTGTGAAGTGGAATTGGTAAAAAAAAAAATTGTACACGTAGAGGCATTGTGGTCCATAAGTCTGGTGACACAGGCGTTGTGGTCCATAAGTCTGGTGACACAGGCGTTGTGGTCCATAAGTCTGGTGACACAGAGGAGTTGTGGTCCATAAGTCTGGTGACAGAGGCGTTGTGGTCCATAAGTCTGGTGACACAGAGGCGTTGAGGTCCATAAGTCTGGTGACACAGAGGCATTGTGGTCCATAAGTCTGGTGACAGGCGTTGTGGTCCATAAGTCTATGGGCTGTGTTGAGTCTATGGCAGTGTTGAGTCCATGGGTCGTGCTGAATCTATGGGCAGTGTTGAGTCTATGGGCAGTGTTGAGTTTATGGTAGTGTTGAGTCTATGGTAGTGTTGAGTCTGTGGGTGGTAGTGTTGAGTCTATGGGTGGTAGTGTTGAGTCTATGGTAGTGTTGAGTCTATGGTAGTGTTGAGTCTATGGTAGTGTTGAGTCTATGGGTGGTAGTGTTGTGTCTATGGTAGTGTTGAGTCTACAGTGAGGTAAAAAAGTATTTGATCCCCTGCTGATTTTGTACGTTAGCCCCATGACAAAGAAATGATCAGTCTATAATTTTAATGGTAGGTTTATTTGAACAGTGAGAGACAGAATAACAACAAAATCCAGAAAAACGCTTCGCTACGTGGCCACGAGTGACGGTGAAATATGAAGAAGGGGCGACCTTGAAGCGTGAAGGTCAGGAATCTTCTGCGGGTGCTCCTCCTCCCACGTTTGCAGGTGCCCATCAACGTCATCACAGCATCCCAATGGCAGTATTCTCGACACGAATATCTCGAGACTCAAGGAGGCTATTCTGGACAAAAATCATTCGCGTTATTCTTATGATTATTGTAATCCTCATGTGTGTATGTTGAACTTCTTTCGCACAGTACGTAGCCAACCTTGCTATACATCCTAAATAGAATAGAAGAGTCATCCTGTGCAGAGACCGGTGCCTGCCGATAAATGTGTAACTTCTACCCTCGAGCTCAGATAAGAGCCGTCAAATGTATATTTGACAATGGTGACACTTTGATTTGTGTTCCTGGATAAGGTTAACATATAGGTTGCATTTTGCATTCAAACAGATGATTATACAGGAATACAGCTTCTGACCTTCAAGTGTGCATAACGTTAATTTTATTTAAGCCGAGATGCCATTCATTAATGTGAATGGAAATAAGCTCAAATATACGTTTTATGAAAGTATACCATTGATGAAATTTATGGTGTGCATTATTGAAGGTCTGTGAACTTTATAACAGTCTTCCCAGGAAGTGAAGAAACTTGTGAAGCATTTCTAAAACACTTTATATAAACAAGGTTAATGTTTTAATGGTATCTGTGAAAGCAAGCAGAGGATGGAGCTCTTTTTTATCAGCGTAGTACGGTGCCCACACTCCTCTTACACAGCAACTCTTTGAGTTTATGGATCAAGCAGAGATCGTAAAACTCTGCACGCCCGACTTGCAGGGCAGCACTGTGGTGTCTGTAAGAGCGTTCATTTTGATCTATGCACGTAGTCTTCAGTCTCGGTGGTGCTTTCCTGGATAAATATTCTAATGAAATATGGATGACGAATGTTAGCAACTGCTCAATCTGCTGTGTGTGTATATATTTACATTTCTGCTCTAATTTGATGCGTGAAAAGGGGAGATCCATTTTTCACTTAATGGGAACCAGTCTTCCCGAAAAAAAATTGCAGTATAGTGACTGTACAAATATACTTACAGCTTTGTTGAACAGCACCGCTCACCTTCATTACAGTGGAGATAACCCATGTATATCTGTTCACCAACATTGATCTGTTGTTCACACATTACTAAGCTTGTGGTTATGGTGGTGGAGGCAGAAAAATAAATTCTCATCCCCACAGTCCACAATTGTAATGCGAGCTTGTGATCTTTGCAGGTCTTTCTCCGGCTCAGACCACCTTGCCTTGCACATGAAGAGTGTTGTATGTGTTAGAGGCGTTACGGGAGGGTGACACGCGGTTGTGTAACGGTGGCCACACAAACACGTGTAGAGGCGTTACGGGAGGGTGACACGCGGTTGTGTAACGTTGGCCACACAAACACGTGTAGAGGCGTTGCGGGAGGGTGACACACGGTTGTGTAACGGTGGCCACAAACACGTGGAGAGGCGTTACGGGAGGGTGACACGCGTGTGTGTAACGGTGGCCACAAACACGCGTAGAGGTGTTACGGGAGGGTGACACGCGGTTGTGTAACGGTGGCCACAAACACGTCCGCTACGGCCACCACCCTGGGGGACTGGGGGACGCTGTGATCACTCCCAGCCCCGCCCCTCAGTGAGGGACAGTATAAAAGGTGGGACCCGGGGAGCTGAGGTTTAGTTCGACTCAAGCAAGATGAAGAGCCAGTGAAGAACGAAGATCTACTAGCCAGACCCTGGAACTCCTTTGGCCCGCTGTGTTTCTGAGGGCCGGGCACAGCACGCCAGTGTGTGACCCCAGAGCCACGAGGGCCGATGTCCTTCCGAGGGCCTGACTCGTGTGGCTGGTGATCGGGACCTGCACCGAAGCTGGGCCAGCTCAGACAGCCTCCTGAGAGAGGACCAGGATAGAGGGAACCAGGGAACTGGTGTGGGCTAAGGCTCGGGGAACGTTTCCCTTTGTAGAGTACGGGTGAAGAGGCCGTTACCTCTTCAAGTATCAGATTAGCCACTGCAGAGTGAAGTGTCTGTAATAAATACGTGTTGCCTCCGAAGAATAAGTCTCCGTCGTCAATAAGGCCACTACACTTGCACAGCTGCTTCTGGAGTTGCTTGAAAGAGCCATTCTTACCCAATAGACAGTTCTTCACCATAACACAGGGGGTTATTTTTTGAGGTTATATATAAATGTTGTGTCGTTAAATCTGCCACCACCCGGCGCAGCCAACTAGTAAGGTTTGTCACGTAAACAGAAGACGCCAATTCGTTACTAGTACAACTCACGCCGGTGTGTTGGGGAGCGAAGCCACAACGTTAACGATCTGAGTACGACTTGGCATGTTCTGTTTGTGACGAACCTTACAAATTGGCTGTGTCGGATGGTGGCACGTTTCACAACACAGTTACGTATTCACGCGAACTAACCCAATAAAACCTACGAGGATGATATTTTGATTTAAAGCTTTCGTGACTGCAGGGATTCATATTCTTGGCTCTTTCGGTAAAGTCACCACCACGTAGAAGGGAAACAATAAAACCAAGAATAAGGATGATATTGGTCGCGAAAGCCGACGTGTTAAACAGTTCTTCACATTTCAATAATTCAGCAATGTATTTTTATCTCTCAAAGGTAAACTACAATATATGTAAATGCAGAAATACATTTTTCACAAGACTGATTGTTTGAGCTCTTGTTGGTGATTTGGCTAAGATCTTCATCTTGGCTACACTTGAGAATCTGGTTTAACTTTGCACGCTCGCCTGGGTTTGAATCCAGGATCGGCGGTGCTGGGCTCAGTCATTTGACGCAGCATTACACCTCCAAACCACCTGTCGACTTTCTCATTTATTTTTCACCTACGTTGTGACTTTAACCGAACAAAACCAAAGAGTATGATTCCTTGCAGTCACGAAAGCTTAAAATCTAGAACAAAAAAAATGTCTACTTTCTCTATGAGAAATGTCAGGTGGGGCTTAAACTTCTGCGACGAGGAGGAAGCAAAGCCCTTCCGTGATGCCGTGGAGGATAAGCTGCGACCTGAGGCACCAGAAGAGCCGTGAGTGCACTTTTGTTGCCGAGTTGGGGACGGGTGTGCTCACGTTGACAAGTCAGCGGTGGACGTTTATGTGGTCTGAGCAGGTTAGAGTAAGTAGCACGTAAAACATCGCATCCCGTGCCTTCTTAAAATACTCGTTATTAAAAATACTCAAATGCTACCATGTAACATTTTATAAGCGAAAAACTTTTCATCATTCTTGAGCTGCTTGTGTTCTGAATGACGTGACGGGTTGTACACATGAGTGAAATGGCCGGCATCTGTAAATAGCACTGGGGGGGGATATGAGAGACTGATAAAAATGACAATGATGTAACTGCAGATACAGATTAAAGAGGCTGTGAAAAAAGAATCACATTTGTACATTACATGTTACGTGCCTGAAGTCGTGTTCTAGGATGGACCACCGAAGTGGGCTTGAGAAAGACACTCACACCGCTTTAAGGGATGCTCAAGGCTGCTGATGGAATGGTAGCCAAAGCAGAAATGACTCCCTCAAGGATGATCACCATGGACGTGGAGTAATGTGAAACGATAACGCGCAGGCATGAGATGGATGGTATTAGCACCATCGAAAGACCATGTGGAATTGTATTGGCGTGGGAATGCTTTCATTCAGCGGTGGATATTTCTGAGCTGATGATGTTGTTAATATTGCTCTGATATTAAGTGCATGAATATGCACTTATAAAACAGTCTGCCTCAGCAGCAGGCCAAGGCTTTCCCACTTGATGATGGACGCTTGTGTTGCACCCGAAACGTCGTGATTTATTTTATTTTATACCTACTACGTGACTTTACCGAAAGAACCAAAGAGTATGGCTCCCATAGACTTCAATGTTAAAGTCTCCCATAGAATTCAATGCTGAAGTCTCCCATAGACTTCAATGTTAAAGTTTCCCATAGACTTCAATGTTAAAGTCTCCCATTGACTTCAATGTTAAAGTCTCCCATAGACTTCAATGCTAAAGTCTCCCATAGACTTCAATGTTAAAGTCTCCCATTGACTTCAATGTTAAAGTCTCCCATAGACTTCAATGTTAAAGTTTCCCATAGACTTCAATGTTAAAGGCTCCCATAGACTTCAATGCTAAAGTCTCCCATAGACTTCAATGTTAAAGTCTCCCATAGACTTCAATGTTAAGTTTACCATAGACTTCAATGTTAAAGTCTCCCATAGACTTCAATGTTAAAGTCTCCCATAGACTTCAATGTTAAAGTCTCCCATTGACTTCAATGTTAAAGTCTCCCATAGACTTCAATGTTAAATTCTAGATTTAAAGCTTTCGTGACTGCTAGGATCCATACTCTTTGGTTCTATTGGGTAAAGTCACGTAGGTGAAAATAAAATAACAAAAAATCACGACGTTTTGGCCACAACACAAGCGGCCTTCATCAGGTGAAGGAACGAGACTGTCTGGAGGACAGCGCTGGAGTGGGAGAAGCCACGCTTAGATCACGACCTTTAAGCTGTGTGAGAAGAAAAACACAAAGCGCCTTGACAAAGGAATTAGCATATAATTTAGCATTGAAATGGCTAATTGAAATAGCTAAGTTAAAGTGTACACATCCGGAGAGGTACCCCTTGACAAAGGAATTAGCATAGAATTTAGCATTGAAATAGCTGAGTGATTAGCTTGTAACTGGTCACAGAAATAGCTATGTTAAAGTCAGAGCATATACATTCACCGAGGCACCTAGTACTCATCAAACAGAATTTAGCGAAACACAACCACGCTCAGACATCGGACCTGTGTGCGAGCAAACAAGGTGTTCTGACAAAGAAATTAGCATAAAAATTAGCATTTGATTGGCGGATTTTAGGAAAGAGGTGGTGTACGTGCCGTTTGGCGCGGGGGGGGGGGAAGGGGGAGTTTACCTATTGATGGTGTGAAAAGGGAATTTATAAGAGCTGCGAAAGTTTGGGGTACCACTACTTGAAAAATATACCGTACCATTGAAATTAGTTTAATGTTTAGTTCGATTTAGAACATCTTTCCAATGGTTGCTTAATTTGAAACCATCCTCTCGGTTGAAATTGTGTCTGTGTTTGTAGATCTGAATTGCTTCATGAACAAATCTCTGATAAAAGCCCGTGGGTTTGCAAAGAACCTTGGTATCGGAGAAAATTATATCGTGATCACCCACAGCATTGTAACAATGATCAGCTATGGCAGAAGAATTCGTTCTGCCGTGTTTCAAATCTAATTTGTGCTCGCGAATTCGGTCAGAGACATGTCGCTTTGTCTCACCGATATAGCAATCACCGCAGGTACAACTCAATTTGTAAACCCCGGGGTACTGTAAATCAGAAATGACATCCTTCACGGATGGGATCAGATCACGAATTTTGTGTACTGTATTGAACCGGATCTGGATGTTGTGTTTGTTTAGAAGTTTGGAAATCTTTTTAGTAACGCCTGCTATATATGGAAGTATGATGGTTTTAACCGGAGTATCAAGTGGTTGTTTCTGTATGGAGGGAGAGACAGCTTGGTGGATGGTACGGTCAGAGTAACCATTCATTTTGAGGGCCAAGTGTACATGTTTTAATTCACTGGTCAGGTGGTGTTGGTCCGAAACGCAATGAGCCCTATGGTATAAAGTTTTGATGAGAGAATTCTTTTGGGCTGGGTGGTGGTGGGAATCAGGTTTCAAGTAGGAATCTGTGTGGGTGGGTTTCCTGTAGACAGAATGCCCCAATGAGCCATCAGGTCTCCTCTCAAACAGAACATCTAAGAATGGTAGCTTGCCATCTTTCTCCACTTCCATGGTGAATTTGAAGTCTCCCATAGACTTCAATGTTAAAGTCTCCCATAGACTTCAATGTTAAAGTCTCCCATAGACTTCAATGTTAAAGTCTCCCATAGACTTCAATGTTAAAGTCTCCCATAGACTTCAATGTTAAAGTCTCCCATATACTTCAAAGAGTACGGACACAGTAACCAACCTTATTTATTCACTCTAAGCCCTGCGCAGTTTTAATGAAGGTTATACCTGATCGTAAATCAAATGCTACTTCATTTAATTTCAAAGGCACAAATCAATAATGCTAATAAAACACAATGCAGGAATATCGATGAGTTCAAAATGAAAATGTGTTTTTCTTTGCAAGCTAACTGTATGAAAAATTACATCTGTTGAAGAAATAAATTACTTGCTCAAAGGATTAAATCACCTTCCATTACTCAATGCGCATCTCAGATTACTGTTTCTGTGACTAAAGACAATGCAAGTATAATCATTGCTGAGATTTGTTGCCAAGATTTGTTCCACTTGCTTGTGTACTATATATATATTACTTTCACGTTACTGTTTAAATAGAAGGAAGACGTCGTAATGACCCAACGCCACCTATTTCACGGCGTGACTCCACAGGTGAGCCAGGTGATAGGTTTAAGTCTTCTCGACGATTGCCTTGACCTTTGCTAAGATTAGCCAAATAAGCGGATTCTTTACTCATCCATCCCTCGAAGTTGGCTGTATCACTTGGGGTAGCTAATACCCACATTAGAATGAGCCAGCACCGTTTTTAATGACAGACAGTAAAATGGAATGATGGATTGATCCATTGATATCAATATCGATTTCGCATTTAATTAAGCATGCATTGAATCGAATATGAAAACAATCGATTATTTTTATCTGAATGTTTATGCAATGGGCCCAAATTCACTACAATGTTATAAAAAACGGATAGATGATTTTATTTAAATTGCGGCAATTCATCTAATCACGAGGTGCAACTAGTGACATCATTGTTACACCTACATCAGAGAGCCACCTTGCATTTTTTGTTTCACTTAATTTGGATTCGACCAACTCTGAGAGTGAGATATAAGTAGCACATGTCAGATGACTGACACGCATTGAACTGCTCTAATGGAGCACAGGAATGTGCTGGTTAAGTGTGACCTCTTGAAGAGATGCCAGAAGATATTCTCGTGGTGTTTCTTGTGGCATCTTTACTAATTGAGACATCGATCTGCTGCCAGTAGGAATTTCCCTGCCTTGTGTATTGGCTTCGATATTACAATTCGGAACATAAATAGTTAAGCATTCAGAAAAATAGTAAAATAAAAAATACAACTGCACATTAAACATGTGCTCAGACACATTTGGCTAATCAGGGTGGAGTCTAAGGTGAAACTGGCTGTTTGCTACTGGAAAATTGATTAAGTAACTGTACTCTTTGTTTTACTGTAACCATCTCTGCATAAAAACAAATTGCATTGTCTAAGGGTATCAGCTTTCCCTGTTCCTTGGCTGTTTGCTCAAAATGTCACGGTTAGATCCGTGTTGAAACAAATAAGAGACACTGACCTTCAAAATGTCATGGTTAGATTCGTGTTTAAACAAATAAGAGACACTGATCTTCGAAATGTCACGGTTAGATCCGTGTTTAAACAAATAAGAGACACAGATCTACAAAATGTCACGGTTAGATCCGTGTTTAAACAAATAAGAGACACAGATCTTCAAAATGTCACGGTTAGATCCGTGTTTAAACAAATAAGAGACACTGACCTTCAAAATGTCACGGTTAGATCCGTGTTTAAACATATAAGAGACACTGACCTTCAAAATGTCACGGTTAGATCCGTGTTTAAACAAATAAGAGACACTGACCTTCAAAATGTCACGGTTAGATTCGTGTTTAAACAAATAAGAGACACAGATCTTCAAAATGTCACGGTTAGATCCGTGTTTAAACAAATAAGAGACATTGACCTTCAAAATGTCACGGTTAGATCCGTGTTTAAACAAATAAGAGACACTGACCTTCAAAATGTCACGGTTAGATCCGTGTTTAAACAAATAAGAGACACTGACCTTCAAAATGTCACGGTTAGATCCGTGTTTAAACAAATAAGAGACACAGATCTTCAAAATGTCACGGTTAGATCCGTGTTTAAACAAATAAGAGACATTGACCTTCAAAATGTCACGGTTAGATCCGTGTTTAAACAAATAAGAGACACAGATCTTCAAAATGTCACGGTTAGATCCGTGTTTAAACAAATAAGAGACACTGACCTTCAAAATGTCACGGTTAGATCCGTGTTTAAACAAATAAGAGACACTGATCTTCAAAATGTTATGGCTCGATCCGTGTTCGCGACCTGAGCTCAAAACACAAAAGACACAAGGTGATGATGATGGTGGTGGTGATGATGGTGGTGGTGACGATGGTTGTGATGTTGACGACGGCGGTGTTGGCGCTGACGATAGCGATGGCGGCGGTGGCAAGGAGCCCGCTTGCAGGCCTGCCTCACGGCTCCGTGTGTCTTGGAGGCAGCGGCAGGCCGTCAACACCGCTGCTGCCTCGTCAGTGACGACCGCACATCTCGGCCAGCGACCTGCGGCCGTGCCTGGTGGCCGCGCCCGTGGCCCTGTGCAGCGCCAGCGTGTGGCCACCGCCCTCCTCCTCCTCGCTCACGACGAAGCCGACCGCGATCGCTGCCTCTCCTCCTCCCGATCCCTCCTCTTCCGACTCTCCCGAGCAAACGTGACGAAGGGCCGAAATGATGACGACGAGGAGGGGGACGATCATGAAGATGATGGTGAGGATGATGATGATCCACGGTAGACCACGTCCCGACTCCTCCGCTTCCTCCGCTCCTCCTGCGAGTGGAGAGAGACGGCGTGGGCAGAGAGCGCGGAGAGAGGGCAGAGAGAGTGGAGAGAGTGGAGAGAGAGTGGTGAGTGGAAAGAGATAGAGAGGAGAGAACGTGGAGAGTGGAGAGAGAGAGAGGACAGAGTGCAGACAGATAGAGAGGAGAGAGATAGAGAGGAGAAAGAGTGGAGAGAGGAGAGAGAGAGGAAAGAGTGGAGACAGATAGAGAGGAGAGCGAGTGGAGAGAGAGAGAGTGGTGAGTGGAGAGAGAGAGAGAGTGGTGAGTGGAGACAGATAGAGAGGAGAGAGAGTGGAGAGAGAGGTGAGTGGAGAGAGATAGGAGAGAGTGGAGAGAGAGTGGTGAGTGGAGAGAGATAGAGAGTAGAGAGGGTGGAGAGATAGAGGAGAGAGTGGAGACAGATAGAGAGGAGAGAGAGTGGAGAGAGAGGAGAGAGAGTGGTGAGTGGAGAAAGAGTGGTGAGTGGAGAGAGAGTGGAGATAGAGTGGTGAGTGGAGAGAGATACAGAGGAGAGAGAGTGGAGAGAGTGGAGAGAGAGTGGTGAGTGGAGAGAGAGTAGAGAGAGAGAGTGGAGAGAGATTGGAGAGAGTAGTGAGTGGAGAGAGAGTGGAGAGAGTGGAGAGAGTGGAGAGTAGAGAGAGAGTGGAGAGAGTGGAGAGAGTAGAGAGAGTGGAGAGTGTGGAGAGAGTGGAGAGAGAGAGAGGCGTCTCTGCTAGTGGTATGTGAGAGAGAGAGAGAGAGACTCAGCGTCATCGCTGAGTCTCTCTCTCTCTCCTGCCGCCCCGGTTACCTTCCACTGTGACCTTGACGGATCGCGACCTCACCAGGCCCGGCACGGAGTGCGGCGAGGTGACGCACCGGGAGCGGCCGTCGCCGCCGCTCCCCCCGGACGGCCTCGCGTGCCGCGGGGCCGGCGTGGCACCGCCGGACACCGCCTCCCCGGCCTGAGGCACGCAGAGCGCCGGGGAGGCGACGGCCGTGAGGCTCCACGGAGCGTCGGGCGCTCTCTCCGCTACACCACCCCCCCCCCCCCCCCCCCCCCGGAACGCTCACCGACACGCGAACGCTCACCGACACGCAACGACACGCCCACACGCGTCACCGCCAAGCGGCGGTGACGTCACCGCGGCGCTCGCGCCAGGCCGTGTGCACGTCGAGGCCACCACGTGAAGTGTCGAACGCCCGCGGGCAGGAGGTCACGAGGCAGACCCAGCAGGTGCCACGGTGCCATGGGTCGACTGAGATGCCTGGCACGGTGCACCACCTGTACCCCCTACTGTGCCACTCACCTCATTCTCATCTTCGTAAATGTCACCCACCACCATCACCACCGTCACCACCGTCACCACCACCGTCACCACCACCACCGTCACCACCACCGTCACCACCACCGTCACCACCATCACCACCACCACCACCACCGTCACCAACGTCACCACCACCGTCACCACCGCCGTCTTTGTCTCCCCCGTGCTAGCGATGTTTACTACAAGTACTCATTAGAGGTTGAGAAGACCTAGGGGAGGCCCAGGACCGGTTCAGAAAATCGCTATCACTGCTGTTGGCTGTGAGCGGGAATCGAACTCAGGTGGTGGTGGTGGCACGGTGGTGGTGGCATGGTGGTGGCACGGTGGTGGTGGTGGTGGTGGCACGCTGGTGGTGGTGGTGGTGACGGTGGTGGTGGCACGCTGGTGGTGGTGGCACGGTGGTGGTGGTGGCACGGTGGTGGTGGCACGGTGGTGGTGGCGGTGGCACGGTGGTGGTGGCACGGTGGTGGCACGGTGGTTGTGGTGGTGGTGGCATGGTGGTGGTGGTGGTGGCACGGTGGTGGTGGCACGGTGGTGGTGGTGGTGACGGTGGTGACGGTGGTGGTGGTGGCACGCTGGTGGTGGTGGTGGCACGCTGGTGGTGGTGGTGACGGTGGTGACGGTGGTGGTGGTGGCACGCTGGTGGTGGTGGTGGTGACGGTGGTGGTGGCACGGTGGTGGCACGGTGGTTGTGGTGGTGGTGGCATGGTGGTGGTGGTGGTGGTGGCACGGTGGTGGTGGCACGGTGGTGGTGGTGGTGACGGTGGTGACGGTGGTGGTGGTGGCACGCTGGTGGTGGTGGTGGCACGCTGGTGGTGGTGGTGACGGTGGTGACGGTGGTGACGGTGGTGGTGGTGGCACGCTGGTGGTGGTGGTGGTGACGGTGGTGGTGGCACGGTGGTGGTGGCACGCTGGTGGTGGTGGTGGCACGCTGGTGGTGGTGGCACGCTGGTGGTGGTGGTGGTGGTTGTGGTGGTGGTGACACGGTGGTGGTGGCACGGTGGTGGTGGCATGGTGGTGGTGGTGGCACGGTGATGGTGGCACGGTGGTGGTGGCATGGTGGTGGTGGTGGCACGGTGATGGTGGTGGTGGTGGCACGGTGGTGGTGGTGGTGGCACGGTGGTGGTGGTGGCACGCTGGTGGTGGCACGGTGGTGGTGGCACGGTGGTGGTGGTGGCACGCTGGTGGTGGCACGGTGGTGGCGGTGGCACGCTGGTGGTGGTGGTGGCACGGTGGTGGTGGTGGTGGTGCTGGCACGCTGGTGGTGGTGGTGGCACGGTGGTGGTGGTGGCATGGTGGTGGTGGCACGGTGGTGGTGGCACGGTGGTGTTGGTGGCACGGTGGTGGTGTTGGTGGTGGTGGCACGGTGGTGGTGGTGGCACGGTGGTGGTGGTACGCTGGTGGTGGTGGTGGTGATCGTGACACAGCGACTGGGTACCTCTGCGCACTTGTAGTCGGGTATCCCGGACGACGAGGGCGTGACCTGGGTCGCCCCGGCCGTGACCTGGGTCGCCCCGGCCGTGACCTGGGTCACCCTGGCCGTGACCTGGGTCGCCCTGGCCGTGACCTGGGTCGCCCCGGCCGTGACCTGGGTCGCCCCGGCCGTGACCTGGGTCGCCTCGGCGGGGCCAAGCCTCACGTCTTCCGGGTCTGGTGAGGAGGACAGACGACAACCCCCCGCTGAAATCTCGATTTGAAGCTTTCGTGACTGCAAGGATTCATCTCCTTTGGTTCTTTCGGTAAAGTCACCACCACGTAGAATGAGAATAAAATAATAAATCGATAAAATAAAATAACGCGATAAAATTCTCACGACGTTTCGGGCACGACACAAGCGGCCTTCATCAGGTGAAGGGACGAGACTGTCTGGACTGATGCTCCTGTTGTTTGTGGAGTGACTCATGCAGCTGGAGCTCCAGCGCTGTCCTCCAGACAGTCTCGTCCCTTCACCTGACGAAGGCCGCTTGCGTCGTGGCCGAAACGTCGTGAGAATTTTCATCGCGTCATTTTATTTCATCGATTTATTATTTTCATTCTCATTCCACGCGGCGGCGGCGACTTTTACCGAAAGGACCGAAGAAGACGACCGCCCACTTACTCGCGGCCAAGCGGCGCCGTCCGCTCGCGACGTCCCCCCCGAGGAGCCGCCGGCGGAGGAATCCGTGGAGTCGCGGGGCTCTCGGCGTGTCCCAGACGTCCAAATCGGGGTCGCCTCCACCTCGTCTCGCGGTGACGACGACGACGACGACGACGATACAACGAGGTGGAACGGGTGGCACGAGGTGGGACGGGGTGGAACGACGATACAACGAGGTGGAACGAGGTGGAACGACGATACGAGGTGGAACGGGGTGGAACGGGGTGGAACGAGGTGGAACGAGCCGTCGCGCCCACCCCCACCGGGATTCCCCCAACGCGCGACGCGCGAGAGGCGACGGTTCAGCGCGAGGAAATTCGTCCCCAGGCGACGTGGGTTCGACGCCTGGGCCAGGGCATCTCTCCTGCCTCGTAGCAGCAACAACAGCAAAACAACAACAAAACAACAACAACAACAACAAAATAACAACAACACAACAACAAAACAACAACAACAAAACAATAACAACACAACAACAACAAAACAACAACAACTCAAATAGTACAACACGCCATTCCGTCCCGGGATGCCACCTATTGTAGATGCCACTGGTTCTTCACGTTCTGCAGATGTAGAAGCCACTGGTTCTTCACGTTCTGCAGATGTAGAAGCCACTGGTTCTTCACGTTCTGTAGATGTAGAAGCCACTGGTTCTTCATGTTCTGTAGATGTAGATGCCACTGGTTCTTCACGTTCACTAGATGTAGATGCCACTGGTTCTTCACGTTCTACAGATGTAGATGCCACTGGTTCTTCATGTTCTACAGATGTAGATGCCACTGGTTCTTCACGTTCTACAGATGTAGATGCCACTAGTTCTTCGTGTTCTGCAGATGTAGATGCTACTGGTTCTTCATGTTCTACAGATGTAGATGCCACTAGTTCTTCGTGTTCTGCAGATGTAGATGCCACTGGTTCTTCACGTTCTCCAGATGTAGATGCCACTGGTTCTTCACGTTCTGTAGATGTAGAAACCACTGGTTCTGCACGTTCTGTAGATGTAGATGCCATTGGTTATTCACGTTCTGTAGATGTAGATGCCACTGGTTCTTCACGTTCTGTAGATGTAGATGCCACTGGTTCTTCACGTTCTGTAGATGTAGAAGCCACTGGTTCTACACGTTCTGTAGATGTAGAAGCCACTGGTTCTTCACGTTCTGCAGATGTAGATGCCACTGGTTCTTCACGTTCTGTAGATGCCACTGGTCTTCACGTTCTGTAGATGTAGATGCCACTGGTTCTTCACGTTCTGTAGATGTAGATGCCACTGGTCCTTCACGTTCTGTAGATGTAGATGCCACTGGTTCTTCACGTTCTGTAGATGTAGATGCCACTGGTTCTTCACGTTCTGCAGCTATAGATGCCACTGGTTCTTCACGTTCTGTAGATGTAGATGTCACTGGTTATTCACGTTCTGCAGATGTAGATGTCACTGGTTCTTCACGTTCAGTAGATGTAGATGTCACTGGTTCTTCACGTTCTGCAGATGTAGATGTCACTGGTTCTTCACGTTCTGTAGATGTAGATGCCACTGGTTCTTCACGTTCTGTAGATGTAGATGCCACTGGTTCTTCACGTTCTGCAGCTATAGATGCCACTGGTTCTTCACGTTCTGTAGATGTAGATGTCACTGGTTCTTCACGTTCTGCAGATGTAGATGCCACTGGTTCTTCACGTTCTGTAGATGTAGATGCCACTGGTTCTTCACGTTCTGTAGATGTAGATGTCACTGGTTCTTCACGTTCTGCAGATGTAGATGCCACTGGTTCTTCACGTTCTGCAGATGTAGATGCCACTGGTTCTTCACGTTCTGTAGATGTAGATACCACTGGTTCTTCACGTTCTGTAGATGTAGATGCCACTGGTTCTTCACGTTCTACAGATGTAGATGCCACTGGTTCTTCACGTTCTGCAGATGTAGAAGCCACTGGTTCTTCACGTTCTGTAGATGTAGATGCCACTGGTTCTTCACGTTCTGTAGATGTAGATGCCACTGGTTCTTCACGTTCTGCAGCTATAGATGCCACTGGTTCTTCACGTTCTGTAGATGTAGATGTCACTGGTTCTTCACGTTCTGCAGATGCAGATGCCACTGGTTCTTCACGTTCAGTAGATGTAGATGAAACTGGTTCTTCACGTTCTGCAGATGTAGATGCCACTGGTTCTTCACGTTCTGTAGATGTAGATGCCACTGGTTCTTCACGTTCTGCAGATGTAGATGCCACTGGTTCTTCACCTTCTTCAGATGTAGATGCCACTGGTTCTTCACGTTCTGCAGATGTAGATGCCACTGGTTCTTCGTGTTCTGCAGATGTAGATGCCACTGGTTCTTCACCTTCTGCAGATGTAGATGCCACTGGTTCTTCATGTTCTACAGGTGTAGATGCCACTGGTTCTTCACGTTCTACAGATGTAGATGCCACTGGTTCTTCACGTTCTGCAGATGTAGATGCCACTGGTTCTTCACGCTCTGCAGGTGTAGATGCCACTGGTTCTTTACGTTCTCCAGATGTAGATGCAAGTGGTTCTTCATGTTCTGTAGATGCCACTGGATCTTCACTATCTGTAGATGTAGATGTCACTGGTTCTTCACGTTCTGCAGATGTAGAAGCCAGTGGTTCTTCACGTTCTGCAGATATAGATGTCACTGGTTTTTCACGTTCTGCATGTGTAGATGCCACTGGTTGTTCACGTTCTGCAGATGTAGATGCCACTGGTTCTTCACATTCTGTAGATGTAGATGCCACTGGTTCTTCACGTTCGGCAGATGTAGATGTCACTGGTTCTACACGTTCTGCAGATGTAGATGCCACTGGTTCTTCACGTTCTGCAAATGTAGATGCCACTGGTTCTTCACGTTCTTCAGATGTAGATGCCTCTGGTTCTTCACGTTCTGTATATGTAGATGCCACTGGTTCTTCACGTTCTGTAGATGTAGATGCCACTGGTTCTTCACGTTCTGCAGCTATAGATGCCACTGGTTCTTCACGTTCTGTAGATGTAGATGCCACTGGTTCTTCACGTTCTGTAGATGTAGATGCCACTGGTTCTTCACGTTCTGCAGCTATAGATGCCACTGGTTCTTCACGTTCTGTAGATGTAGATGTCACTGGTTCTTCACGTTCTGCAGATGTAGATGCCACTGGTTCTTCACGTTCTGTAGATGTAGATGCCACTGGTTCTTCACGTTCTGTAGATGTAGATGTCACTGGTTCTTCACGTTCTGCAGATGTAGATGCCACTGGTTCTTCACGTTCTGTAGATGTAGATACCACTGGTTCTTCACGTTCTATAGATGTAGATGCCACTGGTTCTTCACGTTCTACAGATGTAGATGCCACTGGTTCTTCACGTTCTGCAGATGTAGAAGCCACTGGTTCTTCACGTTCTGTAGATGTAGATGCCACTGGTTCTTCACGTTCTGTAGATGTAGATGCCACTGGTTCTTCACGTTCTGCAGCTATAGATGCCACTGGTTCTTCACGTTCTGTAGATGTAGATGTCACTGGTTCTTCACGTTCTGCAGATGTAGATGCCACTGGTTCTTCACGTTCAGTAGATGTAGATGTCACTGGTTCTTCACGTTCTGCAGATGTAGATGCCACTGGTTCTTCACGTTCTGTAGATGTAGATGCCACTGGTTCTTCACGTTCTGCAGATGTAGATGCCACTGGTTCTTCACCTTCTTCAGATGTAGATGCCACTGGTTCTTCACCTTCTGCAGATGTAGATGCCACTGGTTCTTCATGTTCTACAGGTGTAGATGCCACTGGTTCTTCACGTTCTACAGATGTAGATGCCACTGGTTCTTCACGTTCTGCAGATGTAGATGCCACTGGTTCTTCACGCTCTGCAGGTGTAGATGCCACTGGTTCTTCACGTTCTCCAGATGTAGATGCCAGTGGTTCTTCATGTTCTGTAGATGCCACTGGATCTTCACTATCTGTAGATGTAGATGTCACTGGTTCTTCACGTTCTGCAGATGTAGAAGCCAGTGGTTCTTCACGTTCTGCAGATATAGATGTCACTGGTTTTTCACGTTCTGCAGGTGTAGATGCCACTGGTTGTTCACGTTCTGCAGATGTAGATGCCACTCGTTCTTCACATTCTGTAGATGTAGATGCCACTGGTTCTTCACGTTCGGCAGATGTAGATGTCACTGGTTCTACACGTTCTGCAGATGTAGATGCCACTGGTTCTTCACGTTCTGCAAATGTAGATGCCACTGGTTCTTCACGTTCTTCAGATGTAGATGCCTCTGGTTCTTCACGTTCTGTATATGTAGATGCCACTGGTTCTTCACGTTCTGTAGATGTAGATGCCACTGGTTCTTCACGTTCTGCAGCTATAGATGCCACTGGTTCTTCACGTTCTGTAGATGTAGATGCCACTGGTTCTTCACGTTCTGTAGATGTAGATGCCACTGGTTCTTCACGTTCTGCAGCTATAGATGCCACTGGTTCTTCACGTTCTGTAGATGTAGATGTCACTGGTTCTTCACGTTCTGCAGATGTAGATGCCACTGGTTCTTCACGTTCTGTAGATGTAGATGCCACTGGTTCTTCACGTTCTGTAGATGTAGATGTCACTGGTTCTTCACGTTCTGCAGATGTAGATGCCACTGGTTCTTCACGTTCTGTAGATGTAGATACCACTGGTTCTTCACGTTCTGTAGATGTAGATGCCACTGGTTCTTCACGTTCTACAGATGTAGATGCCACTGGTTCTTCACGTTCTGCAGATGTAGAAGCCACTGGTTCTTCACGTTCTGTAGATGTAGATGCCACTGGTTCTTCACGTTCTGTAGATGTAGATGCCACTGGTTCTTCACGTTCTGCAGCTATAGATGCCACTGGTTCTTCACGTTCTGTAGATGTAGATGTCACTGGTTCTTCACGTTCTGCAGATGTAGATGCCACTGGTTCTTCACGTTCAGTAGATGTAGATGTCACTGGTTCTTCACGTTCTGCAGATGTAGATGCCACTGGTTCTTCACGTTCTGTAGATGTAGATGCCACTGGTTCTTCACGTTCTGCAGATGTAGATGCCACTGGTTCTTCACCTTCTTCAAATGTAGATGCCACTGGTTCTTCACCTTCTGCAGATGTAGATGCCACTGGTTCTTCATGTTCTACAGGTATAGATGCCACTGGTTCTTCACGTTCTACAGATGTAGATGCCACTGGTTCTTCACGTTCTGCAGATGTAGATGCCACTGGTTCTTCACGCTCTGCAGGTGTAGATGCCACTGGTTCTTCACGTTCTACAGATGTAGATGCCACTGGTTCTTCACGTTCTGCAGATGTAGATGCCACTGGTTCTTCACGCTCTGCAGGTGTAGATGCCACTGGTTCTTCACGTTCTCCAGATGTAGATGCCAGTGGTTCTTCATGTTCTGTAGATGCCACTGGATCTTCACTATCTGTAGATGTAGATGTCACTGGTTCTTCACGTTCTGCAGATGTAGAAGCCAGTGGTTCTTCACGTTCTGCAGATATAGATGTCACTGGTTTTTCACGTTCTGCAGGTGTAGATGCCACTGGTTGTTCACGTTCTGCAGATGTAGATGCCACTCGTTCTTCACATTCTGTAGATGTAGATGCCACTGGTTCTTCACGTTCGGCAGATGTAGATGTCACTGGTTCTACACGTTCTGCAGATGTAGATGCCACTGGTTCTTCACGTTCTGCAAATGTAGATGCCACTGGTTCTTCACGTTCTTCAGATGTAGATGCCTCTGGTTCTTCACGTTCTGTATATGTAGATGCCACTGGTTCTTCACGTTCTGTAGATGTAGATGCCACTGGTTCTTCACGTTCTGCAGCTATAGATGCCACTGGTTCTTCACGTTCTGTAGATGTAGATGCCACTGGTTCTTCACGTTCTGTAGATGTAGATGCCACTGGTTCTTCACGTTCTGCAGCTATAGATGCCACTGGTTCTTCACGTTCTGTAGATGTAGATGTCACTGGTTCTTCACGTTCTGCAGATGTAGATGCCACTGGTTCTTCACGTTCTGTAGATGTAGATGCCACTGGTTCTTCACGTTCTGTAGATGTAGATGTCACTGGTTCTTCACGTTCTGCAGATGTAGATGCCACTGGTTCTTCACGTTCTGTAGATGTAGATACCACTGGTTCTTCACGTTCTGTAGATGTAGATGCCACTGGTTCTTCACGTTCTACAGATGTAGATGCCACTGGTTCTTCACGTTCTGCAGATGTAGAAGCCACTGGTTCTTCACGTTCTGTAGATGTAGATGCCACTGGTTCTTCACGTTCTGTAGATGTAGATGCCACTGGTTCTTCACGTTCTGCAGCTATAGATGCCACTGGTTCTTCACGTTCTGTAGATGTAGATGTCACTGGTTCTTCACGTTCTGCAGATGTAGATGCCACTGGTTCTTCACGTTCAGTAGATGTAGATGTCACTGGTTCTTCACGTTCTGCAGATGTAGATGCCACTGGTTCTTCACGTTCTGTAGATGTAGATGCCACTGGTTCTTCACGTTCTGCAGATGTAGATGCCACTGGTTCTTCACCTTCTTCAAATGTAGATGCCACTGGTTCTTCACCTTCTGCAGATGTAGATGCCACTGGTTCTTCATGTTCTACAGGTATAGATGCCACTGGTTCTTCACGTTCTACAGATGTAGATGCCACTGGTTCTTCACGTTCTGCAGATGTAGATGCCACTGGTTCTTCACGCTCTGCAGGTGTAGATGCCACTGGTTCTTCACGTTCTCCAGATGTAGATGCCAGTGGTTCTTCATGTTCTGTAGATGCCACTGGATCTTCACTATCTGTAGATGTAGATGTCACTGGTTCTTCACGTTCTGCAGATGTAGAAGCCAGTGGTTCTTCACGTTCTGCAGATATAGATGTCACTGGTTTTTCACGTTCTGCAGGTGTAGATGCCACTGGTTGTTCACGTTCTGCAGATGTAGATGCCACTCGTTCTTCACATTCTGTAGATGTAGATGCCACTGGTTCTTCACGTTCGGCAGATGTAGATGTCACTGGTTCTACATGTTCTGCAGATGTAGATGCCACTGGTTCTTCACGTTCTGCAAATGTAGATGCCACTGGTTCTTCACGTTCTTCAGATGTAGATGCCACTGGTTCTTCACGTTCTGCAGATGTAGATGCCACTGGTTCTTCGTGTTCTGCAGATGTAGATGCCACTGGTTCTTCGCGTTCTTCAGATGTAGATTCCTCTGGTTCTTCACGTTCTGTAGATGTAGATGCCACTGGTTCTTCACGTTCTGTAGATGTAGATGCCACTGGTCTTCACATTCTACAGATGTAGATGCCACTGATTCTTCACATTCTGCAGATGTAGATGCCTCTGGTTCTTCACGTTCTGTAGATGTAAATGCCACTGGTTGTTCATGTTCTACAGATGTAAAAGCCACCACCGCCATCTATTGCGTGGCGGTTGAACTTACAACTCTCGTTCCGAACAGGCAACTGGACTTACAAACAGGTTTGAGCGTCTCTCTGAACGTTCAAAAGTCAAATGTTCATAGGTAGTGGTAGTCTCTGTGTTTAATTTGACCTTAACCCAATAAGATGGTCCGTCAGGCATGTATTTTCTGTTGTGCACATCACACACATGTCTGTTGTGCACGTCACACGCATCCGTTGTGCACAGGCGTCTGCCTGGTGTCCCGTGTACTCACAATGCAGCCCCACGTGGATCGTCTCCGAGGCAAAGGCCTCACTCCTGCCGCCCGGCATCGTGTAGTTCACCACGCAGCGGTACCCGGCTCCCACATCCCGCTCCTCCGGTTTGTAGCTCAGGACGGATGTCACGGCGAAGGTGCCGTTGGCCTCCGTCGCTACCGTCCGCGTCACTTTCACGTCTAGCCACGCGCACGCACGCAAAGACAAAGATCCCCCGTGTGGACTTCAACAGACCGTTGGGACAAGTGCTGTTAGCGAGTGGCAGCCCGGCACGACACGCGAGGGGGTGGGCGGCCAGCACCACGCCCTGCCAGCTTTGTCCCCGCGGCGCTAGCGATGTTTACTCACTGCACCACGTAATAGTATACACTACGCAATACACGGCACTATAGCAGACGTATTCACCAACAGATACATTAACCGACAGATACATTCACCAGCAGATATATTCACCAGCAGATACACTAACCAACAGATATATTCACCAACAGATACATTAACCAACAGATACATTCACCAGCAGATATATTCACCGGCAGATACATTAACCAACAGATATATTCACCAGCAGATATACTTACCAGGTGATGGCAACAGGGGCAGGGAAGCCTTGTACCAGGTGATGTGGGGCTCTGGGTAAGCGTTGTGCACGAAACATTTACCAATCTGCACGAGAGGGAAACAGACCAACACATACAACAAAGAACCCCTGTATAGCCTTAACAGACTGTAGGGGCAAGTGCTGTTAGAGAGCACCTATAAAGGCCGGAACGGTACACGAGGGGGTGGGTGGCCAGCACCACGCCCGACCGCCTTTGTCTCCCTAGTGGCAATGTTTACACACCGCACCAGGTACTCATTTGAGGCTGAGTCGACCTAGGGGAGGTCCGGGACCGGTTCAGATAATCGTCACTGGTGTTGGCCGTGAGCGGGAATCGAACCCGGATCGCCAGGTTCATAGCGCAGTGCGCTAACCGCTACACTACCGCTCCTCACTCACACAGAGACACTCACACAGAGACACTCACACAGAGAGACACACATAGAGACACACAGAGACACTCACACACAGAAACACACACAGACCAACACACACAACAAAGACAAAGAACCCATGTATAGCCTTAACAGACTGTACGGGCAAGTGCTGTTAGCGAGCACCTATGAAGGCCAGAACGGCACACGAGGGGGTGGGTGGCCAGCACCACGCCCGGTCGCCTTTGTCTCCCCGGTGCTGGCGATGTTTTTACGCACCGCACCAGGTATTTGAGGCCGAGTCGACCTAGGGGAGGCACAGGAACCGGTTCAGATCATCGTCACCGGTATTGGCCGTGAGCGGGAATCGAACCCGGGTTGCCAGGGTAGTAGCGTTATCCACGTCGGGATCGAACCCACGACCTCCTGCGTACCAGGCGAGGTAGTCAACATCCCCCTAACCAAAACTAAACCACGTTTGAATCTACGCACGAATCGGTGGCGTCTACAGCACAGCCATTGGCGTGCGGCCGTTTTCGCGAAGGGGACGCCGTGAAGGTTAAAAAAAGAACAACCCTTAAATGACCGTCAGCGGACGGCGCAACAGGAATTTGAAATAAAAAAATGTCAACGTATTCTAGATTTAAAGCTTTCGTGACTGCAAGGATCTCCATACTCTTTGGTTCTATTCGGTAAAGTCACCACGTAGGTAAAAAAGTAAAACAACAAAAAATCACGACGTTTCGGCCACAACACAAGCGGCCTTCATCAGGTGAAGGGATCAGGCTGTCTCGAGGACAGCGCTGGAGTGAAACACAGCCACGCTCAGACCGCGAGACAACCTGATCCCTTCACCTGATGAAGGCCGCTAGTGTTGTGGCTGAAACGTCGTGATTTTTGTCGTTTTACTTTTTTACCTACGTGGTGACTTCACCGAATAGAACCAAAGAGAATGTCAACGTAGGCCAAGGGCTCACCTCGTGGCGCTGTCCGTTGAGCAGCACGGGCCGCTTGCTCGCCGTCACGGCCACCGTGGGGGCCGCTGGAAGGGAAGCGAGGGGAGGGGCCGTCCCGTGCGTCAATTTGTCGCGGGGCCGTCATCGGCCACTTGCTCGTGAGTCCGACCTCACTCCGAAATGTGGTCGAGTAGTGCGTCATGTATAGTAGCAGCAGTGTGCACGCCGTGCAACGCGTGTGGAATCGACGGGAGCGAAGTTGGACTCACGGGCAAAATCGACTAACGAACGTGGGCCCTCTGGATCCCGGCTTGTTCGTATGTGGGCAACGTTCGTAAGAAGTAACGTCGGTAAGTAGTAGAGACCACGCAAAAATGTTCGCGAGTGAGTCACTGCAGTAACGTTCGTAAGTAGAGGCGTCACGCAGTAACGTTCGTAATGTCCACTAAGGAGTCTCCGTAGCAACGTCCGTAAGTAAGGGGAGCCCTCGTAATGTCCACTAAGGAGTCTCCGTAGCAACGTCCGTAAGTAAGGGGAGTCCTCGCAATGTCCACTAAGGAGTCTCCGTAGCAACGTCCGTAAGGGGAGCCCTCGTAATGTCCACTAAGGAGTCTCCGTAGCAATGTCCGTAAGTAAGGGGAGTCCTCGTAATGTCCACTAAGGAGTCTCCGTAGCAACGTCCGGAAGCAAGGGGAGTCCTCGCAATGTCCACTAAGGAGTCTCCGTAGCAACATCCGTAAGTAAGGGGAGCCCTCGTAATGTCCACTAAGGAGTCTCCGTAGCAACGTCCGTAAGTAAGGGGAGTCCTCGTAATGTCCACTAAGGAGTCTCCGTAGCAATGTCCGTAAGTAAGGGGAGTCCTCGTAATGTCCACTAAGGAGTCTCCGTAGCAACGTCCGTAAGTAAGGGGGGTTCTCGTAATGTCCACTAAGGAGTCTCCGTAGCAATGTCCGTAAGTAAGGGGAGTCCTCGTAATGTCCACTAAGGAGTCTCCGTAGCAACGTCCGTAAGTAAGGGGGGTCCTCGTAATGTCCACTAAGGAGTCTCCGTAGCAACGTCCGTAAGTAAGGGGGGTCCTCGTAATGTCCACTAAGGAGTCTCCGTAGCAACGTCCGTAAGTAAGGGGGGTCCACGTCGTAGGGGACGTCCCCCCCCCCCCCCCCACTGCGCGTCATTCTAAAGTGAGTAGCCCCGACCGTGAGCTCGCTTACAAAACAGCCGCACTCTTGTGGTCGCCTCTGCCACGCCGGCCCGCCCCGCAAACACCTGGCAGATGAAGTCTCGCTCATCTGCGACCACCGTCGCGTCCAGCGCCAGGGCGGAATCGTCGCGTTGGGCATCAATGCGGTCCGTGTAGCCGGTATCCGCGTCGGCCACGAAGCGTCGTGAGTCGCGGTACGATATCCTCACTCGCGAAGTTGTCGAAATCTGCGCCGGGGGGGGTTTTGGCGACGGCGGTCGGGCGTATGACAGCGTGGTGAGTCTATGGGTAGCAGTGGTGAGTCTATGGGTAGTGGTGAGTCTATGGGTGGCAGTGCTGAGTCTATGGGTAGTGTTGAGTCTATGGGTGGCAGTGTTGAGTCTATGGGTAGCAGTGTTGAGTCTATGGGTGGCAGTGCTGAGTCTATGGGTAGCAGTGTTGAGTCTATGGGTAGCAGTGTTGAGTCTATGGGTAGCAGTGTTGAGTCTATGGGTGGCAGTGTTGAGTCTATGGGCAGCAGTGTTGAGTCTACGGGCAGTGTTGAGTCTATGGGTAGCAGTGCTGAGTCTATGGGTGGCAGTGTTGAGTCTACGGGCAGTGTTGAGTCTATGGATAGCAGTGCTGAGTCTATGGTGCAGTGTTGAGTCTATGGTGCGGTGTTGAGTCTATGGGCAGTGTTGAGTCTATGGTGCAGTGTTGAGTCTATGGGCAGTGTTGAGTTTATGGTGCAGCGTTGAGTCTATGGTACAGTGTTGAGTCTATGGTGCGGTGTTGAGTCTATGGGTAGCAGTGTTGAGTCTATGGGTGGCAGTGTTGAGTCTATGGGTAGCAGTGTTGAGTCTATGGGTAGCAGTGTTGAGTCTACGGGCAGTGTTGAGTCTATGGGTAGCAGTGCTGAGTCTATGGGTGGCAGTGTTGAGTCTACGGGCAGTGTTGAGTCTATGGATAGCAGTGCTGAGTCTATGGTGCAGTGTTGAGTCTATGGTGCGGTGTTGAGTCTATGGGCAGTGTTGAGTCTATGGTGCAATGTTGAGTCTATGGGCAGTGTTGAGTTTATGGTGCAGCGTTGAGTCTATGGTACAGTGTTGAGTCTATGGTGCGGTGTTGAGTCTATGGGTAGCAGTGTTGAGTCTATGGGTGGCAGTGTTGAGTCTATGGGTAGCAGTGCTGAGTCTATGGGTAGCAGTGTTGAGTCTATGGGTGGCAGTGTTGAGTCTATGGGTAGCAGTGTTGAGTCTATGGGTAGCAGTGTTGAGTCTATGGGTAGCAGTGTTGAGTCTATGGGTGGCAGTGCTGAGTCTTTTGCTCATGACAAGTGGAGGTGTGCGGGGGGGTGGGTGGGGGTGGCGGTACTCACGATGTACCACTGGGTGACCACGCCGCTAGCCACGGAGACGTTGTACGTGCAGGGGACCACCAGAGGGCGTCCCAGTTCCACCTCGACCAGCGGCCTCACGGAGATGGAGATCGCCGCATGGCCACCTGCCACGATCACCGCACGCAGATTCCTAGTGTAGTGTATAGTGTAGTGTATAGTGTAGTGTATAGTAGTGTATAATGTAGTGTATAGTGTAGTGTACAGTGTAGTGTACAGTGTAGTGTACAGTGTAGTGTATAGTGTAGTGTACAGTGTAGTGTATAGTGTAGTGTATAGTGTAGTGTATAGTGTAGTGTATAGTGTAGTGTGTAGTAGTGTATAGTGTAGTGTATAGTAGTGTAGTGTATAGTGTAGTGTATAGTAGTGTATAGTAGTGTAGTGTATAGTAGTGTAGTGTATAGTAGTGTAGTGTATAGTGTAGTATACAGTAGCGATGCCCCCGCTGTGTGCTGCGGTGTGACGACGTACACGATGGCGATTATCACCTTGCAAGGAGGAGGCGAGGAGGAGGAGGAGCACCACCAGACACCATGGCAACATTTGGTCGGCACCGTCCTCGCCGCAGATTGTGGAGCCGTCAAACCACCGTGGCCTTCCCGTCGCTAGTCCTAGTGTAAGTATTAAACGCGACGCATTTCACGATACAGGTCGAGCGGTCCTCCACTCATGACGGAGATGCGTTACGACAACCCTCATCGCAGGTCTAAAATATCGTTAAGTCTAAGATGGCCCTAGCCTACCCGGGAGTCTTAAAGAATGGTGAAAATTTATCAAGACAGAGTAATTTACAGTACCGTACTGTGTAAACTATATACTGTATTGCACAGTAAAATTCAAAGTAAAAAACAAGGTAAATTCTTAGCCTACCTATGTGAACTGCAATTTCATAGAAAGTGTTTTCAGGAAACAATCCTCTGCTATAAAAACTTTTAACATGCATTAAACGTATGTATCGTAGTAACCCTAAAATGAAATCGCTAAAGCTATGTTATCATACACGCATTGAACGTATCGTAACGTATCATATTGTACTGTACTCACCAAGATTCTGTCCGTCGTCTGCACACTTGAATGATGTTAGGTTGTTGATGGCCACATTAACTTAGTTGTTGGAAGAGGAGGATGGCGATGATCAAGTTACAGTCTCGTACCTCGTAGCACGCTGCTGCGTTTGCCTGCCGCGCAAAATTAAAAATATTTTGCTATTTTGTCATATTGCTATCGCCATCGTAACTGTGGTGCCACCACAGCGGAGCAACTCCACCGGCTATACCCTCTCCTCGCACCCCCCTCCCCATCCCACGAACGCACGCACGCCCCACTAAACACCCGCATGTACCCCCGTAGGGTCGCGAGGAGGGATCACCTGGTGCGATGGGTTTTCACCCGAGGACCCCACTAGCAGGGACGTTCCACGGTTTCCCCGGACCAGGAAATTGGCCCAGCCCCCCAGACCGGATTACATGGCGCCCCCCCCCCCAAGAAGGGGGCATAGAGCTTTACAGGCCGGCCGCGATGAAGCATACACAGCACGGGGGGGTGGGACCTTCAGCCAGTACCCAGCGGCAGGGTAAACAGTGGGGTGGGAGGGAAAAGCCCCTAGGCAGATAAGAAGTTGACTTAAGTTGGAGGGAACGAGGGGATTATCGATGAGTCAACGGCGAGGAACACAGGCACAGAGACAATGGGAAGGGGGGGGATGACGCGACCCCCCCCCACCCAACGGCCAGAGCGCTCAAAGCGGCCGCAAAGAGGATTCGATTGGATGCGCAGGATGACGTCATGTGACCCGGGGGTTAAGGGGCTTTGGAGACATAAGGGGGCCGGAGGGGCGGATTGAATCAGAGTTCTTCTGGAGCGGCGGGAGAGACCAGCCGTCCTCAGCGTCCGTTCGACGCCTGCAGGGTGGAGCTGGAAACGGTCGGCCAGAAAAAGTCCCCGAGGCGAGCATCTTCCCCAGCCCCCATCGGGCAGCTGAAGAGGTGAGTGGGTACGGGAAAGGGGGGCCAATTCAGTCAGCTCGAGCTTGGGGGATAGACGCACTCTGCGACGGGTAAGTGATAGGAGGAAGGGTGCTGGCTGGAGGGGGTCATAAACGGGGGTTCACTATTCGCTCCGGGAAATAAATCTTAGCACAGACTGACGCTGTGACGCGTGGTGCCATGTGTGCGTCTGTGAAGAGCGGTGGGAGAGCGGTCGGCGCAACGACGGTGTGTGGGTGACTTTAATCGGCATAGGCAAGACGCGCACGAACACAAATAAATAATTAATTAGAGGGACGCTTGAACGCGCCCGCGAGCGTAGTGCGCAGAGAGTAATTAATTATTGATTCCGAGCGCCGTTGGCTTGTTGACACAATGGCTTAGCAGA
This sequence comes from Petromyzon marinus, assembly GCF_048934315.1. Classification (NCBI taxonomy): domain Eukaryota; kingdom Metazoa; phylum Chordata; class Hyperoartia; order Petromyzontiformes; family Petromyzontidae; genus Petromyzon; species Petromyzon marinus. The sequence goes on from NW_027423016.1 coordinate 450,698, forward strand.
AGTAATTAATTAACTCTAAACAGCCGGCCAGTCAAACCATTACGTCATCCACACGGTTAGGCCACACGGAGTGGGGGAATCACACGGCGCCTAATCAACCCCTAGGCGGGCTGGGCCAGCCGCTAGCTATGTCGGTCCGAGAGACACAAACGCGGAGGGGACGGGGGTGGGGGAGGCAAACACCCCCCCCCGCGCGTGGAGGGGGAGGGGGGTACCAGCCCCCACCCATTAGACGTGGCGCCCCCCCCCGCTCGTGGTGAGTGAGATCAGCCCCCACGTAATGGGGAGTGGGGAGGGGGGCACTAGCCCCCACATGACATCTAAATATCGTAAGTCGGACCGTCGTAAGTCGGGGACCACCTGTATAGAGACCACACACACCACACATTATGATAGAGAACACATTATTATTTATATAGAGACCACACACACACACAACACATTATTATTATAGAGAGACCCCCCACACACACACATATTCTACAAACAAAATGAAGGTACCCCCATGGGTTCTCCCTTATCAGTGGTACCAAATGTTTTCAATGAGAAATTTGAAACAGATGCCATCCAGCCATCCACCCTACGTCCTTCCTTGTGGAAGAGATACGTAGATGACACTTTCGTCATTTGGCCGCATGGCCTGCCAGCACTGAACCATTTTTTCAACCACATAATTTCCATACACCCATCCATCAAATTCACCATGGAAGTGGAGAATGACGATAAGCTACCATTCCTGGATGTTTTGATCGAGGAGAGGCCTGATGGCTCATTGGGACATTGCATCTGCAGGAAAGCCATCCACACGGGTTCCTTTCTAAAGCCTGATTCCCAACACCATCCGGCCCAGAAGAATTCCCCCATTAAATCACTACACTATAGGGCAACACTGCATCTCCGACCAACATCACCGAGCCAGTGAACTGGAGCACGTACACAAGGCCCTCAAGGTGAATGGATACTCAGGCCGCACAATGAACGGGACGGATGAACGAGACGAACAGGAACGAATAGGACTAATGAACGGGACGGATGAACGGGACGAACAGGAACAGGAACGAATGTGACTAATGAACGGGACGGATGAACGAGACGAACAAACAGGAACAGGAACGAATGGGACTAATGAACGAGACGGATGAACGAGACGAACAGGAACAGGAACGAATTGGACTAATGACCGGGACGGATGAACGAGACGAACAGTAACAGGAACGAATGGGACTAATGAATGGGAGGGATGAACAGGAACAGGAACGAATCGGACTAATGAATGAGACAGATGAACAAGGTGAACAGGAACAGGAACAAATGTGACTAATGAACGGGACGGATGAACGAGACGAACAGGAACAGGAATGAATGGGACTAATGACCGGGAGGGATGAACAGGAACAGGAACGCAGCTTTGGCGACAGGCTCCGTGACATCGCGAACGCGGTGGAGGCCGCAAGCGGCGAGCGAGGACGCAGGAGGCGGAACGACGCCGCCATTGACACAAATAAACGCGCGGCGGTGGCGAGATTGGAGATTGTATCGCCGCGGTGAAAACACTACAACTACGACCGCAACAACATCGTCAACAACAACAACGTCGTCAACAACAACATCGTCAACAACATCGTCAACAACGTCGTCAACAACATCGTCAACAACAACGTCGTCAACAACATCGTCAACAACAACATCGTCAACAACAACATCAACATCGTCAACAACAACATCGTCAACAACAACATCGTCAACAACGTCAACAACATCGTCGTCAACAACATCGTCAACAACATCAACAACATCGTCAACAACAACATCGTCAACAACGTCAACATCGTCGTCAACAACAACATCGTCGTCAACAACAACAACATCGTCAACAACAACCAACATCGTCAACAACAACATCGTCAACAACATCATCCTCAATAACAACATCATCGTCAACAACATCGTCAACAACATCGTCAACAACGCCAACAACATCGTCAACAACCTCGTCAACAACATCGTCAACAACATCGTCAACAACAACAACATTAACATCGTCAACAACAACATCGTCAACAACGTCAACAACATCGTTGTCAACAACATCGTCAACAACAACATCGTCAACAACATCAACAACATCGTCAACAACGTCAACAACATCGTCGTCAACAACATCGTCGTCAACAACAACATCGTCAACAACAACCAACATCGTCAACAACAACATCGTCAACAACAACATCGTCAACAACAACATCCTCAACAGCAACAGCATCGTCAACAACATCGTCGTCAACAACAACGTCAACAACAACGTCAACAACAACAACGTCAACAACAACATCGTCAACAACAACATCGTCAACAACGACCAACATCAACAACAACCAACATCAACAACATCGTCAACAACAAGAACGTCAACAACAACATCGTCAACGACAACATCGTCAACAACAACATCGTCAACAACATCAACAACAACATCAACAACATCGTCAACAACATCGTCAACAACATCAACAACAACATCGTCGTCAACAACATCGTCAACAACATCAACAACATCATCAACAACAACATCAACAACATCGTCAACAACAACAACAATGTCGTCAACAACATCGTCAACAACAACGTCATCAACAACAACAACATCAACAACATCAACAACATCGTCAACAACATCGTCAACAACATCAACAACAATGTCGTCAACAACATTGTCAACAATGTCAACAACAACATCGTCAACAACATCAACGACGTCGTGAGCGGCCACAGAGAGTGGCGGCGGGACGCTCGGAGCGAGCGGAATCCGAGCAGCGACAGCTGAAGATGCCCCAAGTAGCTCAAGGAGTTGGGGAGTTGGGGGGGAGCCCGGATTGATGGCAAAGGTAGGAGCTGAATCAGACGTCAAAAATATACAGCAGCAGCAGGCATTGTCAGGGTCTGGATAGAACCCACAACCTCCTGTAGACCATGCGAGGTGGTCAACATCTCATAGCCACCGTGATAATGATGAGAGACAGACTACAAATATACAGCAGCAGTAGCAGGCATCGTCAGGGTCTGAATAGAACCCACGACCTCCTGCCTACCAGGCAAGGTAGTTAACATCTCATAGCCACCATGATGATGATGAGAGACACACAGACTATAAATATACAGCAGCAGCAGGCATCGTCAGGGTCTGGCTAAAACTCACAACCTCCTGTATACCAGACGAGGTAGTCAACATCTCATAGGCACCGTGATGCTGAGAGACACAGACTACAAATATACAGCAGCAGCAGGCATAGTCATCGTCTGGATAGAACCCACGACTTCCTGTATACCAGGCGAGGTAGTTAACATCTCATAGGCACCGTGATGACAACAACAACCACAAGACAACTTTAGATTAAGGCCATCAGTCTAACTAACAACAAACAGTGACGAGGTGGGGGCAAAAAAATCGCAGACGTTAGCTGAATGTGTGTCGGGGGAGGGGGGTTGGGGAGAAAGTTAATGAGTTTATATTTAAACAAACTTTGTTGTAACAACTCCGCCACCACCGCCACCACCACCGCCGTGAACTTCACCGCAATGCTGAACTACACGCGACCTAAGGGACCGCGGTGATTTGCGGCTCAGCGTCAGTTGCTGGACAACACGCGACCCCCAGGAAGTGCCCCCCCCCTCGAGGCTAAGGGACCGCGGTGATTTGCGGCTCAATGTCAGTTTCTGAGCTCCACGCGACCCCAGGAAGTGGCCGTCCCCCTCGAGGCTTGCCGCGACCTAAGGGACCGCGGTGATTTGCGGCTCAACGCGACTTGAGCGTGGACAATGAGAACCAAGCCAAAAAACGTAACTTGTATATAAATAAATATTGTTTACAAATATAAATATATTTTTTATTGTCAACGATAGAATCTAGTATTGTCACGAGTGTGACGTACGTATAGCAAGTTTAACAGTAGTCGATACGACATTGGGGAAGTGTGTTAAAATTTTAGTCCTTGCCGGTAGAGGTCAGAGGTCGCTCCGTCTCACGCTGACGACGTCCCGCGGACGTTCACGATGGGCAGCTGGAGACTGCTTCAAGCACAGCTGCTGCTGCTGCAGCTGCTTCAAGCCCAGCTGCTGCAGCTGCTGCTTCAAGCCCAGCTGCTGCTGCTGCAGCTGCCGGGCACGAGCGGTTGGCCTCCTGCAACCGGTAACGAGGCTATTCACTATTTTTATTTTATTTAAACCAGTTAAGGCGCCACACTGAGATGTTTTTTTAAAAATATATATTGTAGCTCTCTGTTTGCACCTGGCACGCCGCATCCACACGCGCACGCACGCACATGCACACACAAAGACAAAGATCCTCCGTGTAGCCTTTAACAGACTGTAGGGGCAAGTGCTGTTAGCGAGCAGCACCTGTGAAGGCCGGTAACGGTACACGAGGGGGTGGGTGGCCAGCACCACGCCCGACCGCCTTTGTCTCCCCAGTGGCGATGTTTACACACCGCACCAGGGTACTCATTTGAGGTTGAGTCGACCTAGGAGAGGCCCGGGACCGGTTCAGATAATCGTCACTGGTGTTGGCCGTGAGCGAGAATTGAACCCGGGTCGCCAGGTTCATAGCGCAGCGTAGCGCTAACTTGCTACACCACCGCTCCCCACTCATACACACGCACACGCGTGTGCACACACGCACGCATTTACACACACACATGTACACACACACGTACACACACGCACGCACGTACACACACGCACACAAAGATCACCATCACCACCACGTGACGCCCTTTGACAGGCTGCCGTGGCGAGCGCCGTCCACGAGCAGCAGCAGCAGCAGCACCACGTGAAGGCCGCTACTGTGGTACACGTGGTGGGTGAGCAGCACCACGTGAAGGTCGCTACTGTGGTACACGTGGTGGGTGAGCAGCACCACGTGAAGGCCGCTACTGTGGTACACGTGGTGGGTGAGCGACACCACGTGAAGGCCGCTACTGTGGTACACGTGGTGGGTGAGCAGCACCACGTGAAGGCCGCTACTGTGGTACACGTGGTGGGTGAGCAGCACCACGTGACAGCCGCTACTGTGGTACACGTGGTGGGTGAGCAGCACCACGTGAAGGCCGCTACTGTGGTACACGTGGTGGGTGAGCAGCACCACGTGACAGCCGCTACTGTGGTACACGTGGTGGGTGAGCAGCACCACGTGAAGGCCGCTACTGTGGTACACGTGGTGGGTGAGCGGCACCACGTGAAGGCCGCTACTGTGGTACACTTGGTGGGTGAGCAGCACCACGTGAAGGCCGCTACTGTGGTACACGTGGTGGGTGAGCAGCACCACGTGACAGCCGCTACTGTGGTACACTTGGTGGGTGAGCAGCACCACGTGAAGGCCGCTACTGTGGTACACGTGGTGGGTGTGGGTGAGCGGGCAGCACCACGCCCGCCCGCCTTTGTCTCCCCCAGCGGCCGTGTTCGTACGCTGCATCCAGCTACGCACTTAATGCCGAGTCGACCTAGGGGAAGGCACGGGTACCGGTCGAGGTTAATCGTCGCCGATTTGGTAACACGCGAGCGAGAGAGAATTATTCGAGCTCGTCGTCACCGGGGGTTCACGGGGACACCTCGCGATGCCCCCCACAGCCTTCGACAGGCTGTGGGGGGCAAGTGCTCACAGGCTGTGGTGGGCAAGTGCTCGTAGCGAGCGGCACGACGTGAAGGCCGCTACGGCGTACACGAGGGGGCGTGGCTGGAGCGGGCGGGCGGCACCACCACGCCCGGCCGCCTTTGTCTCCCCCAGTTGCCAGCGATGTTTTACTACTGCACACCGCACCGGTCAAACCAAAGGGCGGAGGCCCGTGACGGGTTCAAATAATAATCGCCGCTGCTGTTGGGCTCACGTGAGCACGAATTTAGTTTGGGGTTACCGGGTTCAAAGGTCGGCGTGCTAATCGCTTGCAGTCCACCACTGACCCCGTACACTTTTTTATTGTGTGCACCTGGCACTCCGCATCCGTTATTCTATCTCGCTGCGGCTATCGGCAACAATCCGGGTGCATTTTTTTTCTTCGATTTAAAGCTTTCGTGACTGCAAGGATTCATCTTCTTTGGTTCTTTCGGTAAAAGTCACCACGTAGAATGAGTATAAAATAGTAAAAAAACACAATAAAATTCTCACGACGTTTTGGCCACAACGCAAGCAGGCCGTCTTCAGGTGAAAGGTACAGACCTGTCGGGACGACAGAGCTTCAATGAACGGTGTTAAGATTCGTAGCGACTTTTAAAGTGAGGCACCTTGACAAAGGGGTTTACATATCAAATAGCTGAGGGATTAGCTTGTGACTGGTCACAGGAATAGCTATGTTAAAGTCAAAGCCTACACATCCACAGAGGCACCTAGTACAAATCAAACAGGAGAATTTAGCATTGAAATAGCTGAGTGATTAGCTTGTGACTGGTCACAGAAATTGCTATGTTAAAGTTAAAGCCTACACATCCACAGAGGCACCTAGTACAAATCAAACAGGATAATTTAGCATTGAAATAGCTGAGTGATTAGCTTGTGACTGGTCATAGAAATAGCTATGTTAAAGTCAAAGCCTACACATCCACAGAGGCACCTAGTACAAATCAAACAGGAGAATTTAGCATTGAAATAGCTGAGTGATTAGCTTGTGACTGGTCACAGAAATGGCAATGTTAAAGTCAAAACCTACACATCCTCAGAGGCAACCTAATCCGGGTGCCTTTTCCATTCTGCCTTGCGGACTGGAAGATGTTCGGCGTGATTATGAAACGCACAAGCGTACAAACGCACGCGTGTACCACGCCGAGCTTGAGGTACGGCTGTCAAAACCAAACAATTCAATTGCGCGTGCACTCACCAAAAGTTATTATAAAATCGAACCGACGCATTCCCAACTATTTTCTGGGGTTCGTTAACGGCGTGGCGACTATGTGACATCGTCGTTGCCACGGTTCGCGTAATTGCCGACCGCTTTTCTGGCGTGGCCTTCAGTGCCGTGCGTTCATGAGCCTCGGAGACTGCATCGATTGCGACCGGAACTAACGCCATGCTAAATACGAGCGCCTCAACGAATATTGGGAAATCGTCCTGTTGTGAAATTTGATGGCGTATCGTGAAAAAAATATCTTGCGGCAATCCCAGTAACAACACCTTCAGTCGAAATTCGTTTAGGCTAAGCCTCGGCGCGTCCTGGGAAACCCCACAATCCTCTGCATGCTAGCTGTTTCTGTTGCAACAGCTGAATTGCCTGTGTCCACGACGGGTTTTATTTCACCCGAGTATTTACAGTGAGGGAAAAAAAGTATTTGATCCCCTGCAGATTTTGTACGTTTGCCCACTGACAAAGAAATGCTCAGTCTATAATTTTAATGGTAGGTTTATTTGAATAGTGAGAGACAGAATAACAACAATAAAATCCGGAAAAACCCATGTCAAAAATGTTATAAATTTATTTGCATTTTTACGAGGGAAATGAGTATTTGACCCCTCTGCAAAACATGACTTAGTACTTGGTGGCAAAACCCTTGTTGGCAATCACAGAGGTCAGACGTTTCTTGTAGTTGGCCACCAGGTTTGCACACATCTCAGGAGGGATTTTGTCCAACTCCTCTTTGCAGATCTTCTCCAAGTGATTAAGGTTTCGAGGCTGACGTTTGTCAACTCGAACCTTCAGCTCCCTCCGCAGATTTTCTATGGAATTAAGGTCTGGAAACTTCTTGAGCCACTCCTTTGTTGCCTTGGCCGTGTGTTTTGGGTCATTGTCATGCTGGCATTCCCATCCACGACCCATTTTCAATGCCCTGGCTGAGGGAAGGACGTTCTCACCCAAGATTTGACGGTGCATGGCCCCATCCATCGTCCCTTTGATGCGGTGAAGTTGTCCTGTCCCCTTAGCAGAAAAACACCCCCAAAGCATAATGTTTCCACATCCATGTTTGACGGTGGGGATGGTGTTCTTGGGGTCATAGGTAGCATTCCTCCTCCTCCAAACACGGCGAGTTGAGTTTATTCCAAAGAGCTCCATTTTGGTCTCATCTGACCACTACACTTTCACACAGTTGTCCTCTCAATCATTCAGATGTTCATTGGCAAACTTCAGACGGGCATGTATATGTGCTTTCTTGAGCAGGGGGACCTTGCGGGCGCTGCAGGATTTTAGTCCTTCACGGCGTAGTGTGTTACCAATTGTTTTCTTGGTGACTATGGTCCCAGCTGCCTTGAGATCATTGATGCCAGTTAAAAAGGGTAAAACCTATTACTATATCCTCCCGTGTAGTTCTGGGCTGATTCCTCACCGTTCTCATGATCATTGCAACTCCATGAGGTGAGATCGTGCACGGAGCCCCAGACCGAGGGAGATTGACAGTTCTTTTGTGTTTCTTCCATTTGCGAATAATCGCACCAACTGTTGTCACCTTCTCACCAAGTTGCTTGGCAATGGTCTTGTAGCCCATTCCAGCCTTGTGTAGGTCTACAATCTTGTCCCTGACATCCTTGGAGAGCTCTTTGGTCTTGGCCATGGTGGAGAGTTTGGAATCTGATTGATTGCTTCTGAGGACAGGTGTCTTTTATACAGGTAACAAGCTGAGATTAGGAGCACTCCCTTTAGAGTGTGCTCCTAATCTCTGCTCGTTACCTGTATAAAAGACACCTGGGAGCCAGAAATCTTTCTGATTGAGAGGGGGTCAAATACTTATTTCCCTCATTAAAATGCAAATCAATTTATAACATTTTTGACATGCGTTTTTCCGGATTTTGTTGTTGTTATTCTGTCTCCCACTGTTCAAATAAACCTACCATTAAAATTATAGACTGATCATTTCTTTGTCAGTGGTCAAACGTACAAAATCAACAGGGGATCAAATGCTTTTTTTTCCCTCACTGTAACCGACGTGCGATGATGAATCTGTCGATGTATGCCACAGGCTAAGCTCCCGATGCACATGCCACATGTGCATGTTTAAGAAACGCGATCGTTCCCTGTGGACATTCGGCTTCATCAGGCTCTGCTGCGATGCAGACGGCACCCATGTTAACATACGCCCATCAGTACACGCATGCAAACGGTGGTGGGGTGTCAACTACCTCGCCTGGTATACAGGAGGTCGTGGGTTCGATCCCAACCTTGAGGCTTGTATACTTGGAAGCTTGCACGTTAACCCTGTGGTCATGTGGAGTTCTCGCCGGGTCCTCCAGTTTCTCCCTCCGCGTGTAGAATCAACGTCACGCATTGCGAGTATTTGGACACTGCTGTGCATTTCCACATGATAAGTCACTTTCGTTGATCTGTCATTTGTGTGGCCAAGTTGCTTCGGCGAAAGAGTTTCGTGGCTCAGTGGGCCTTACTTGCTCAAATATTAAGAAAAGTTTTCATTTTTTTATTTAAAGCTTTCGTGACTGCAGGGATTCATATTCTTGGTTCTTTCGGTAAAGTCACCACGTAGAAGGGAAACAATAAAATAATAAAAATAATAAACTTCTCACGACGTTTCGACTGCAACACAAGAAGCAATCATCATCAGGTGTGAAACCACAGCAAGAAAATTTGAAAAAAGTGGCGGTTATTTTTTTTCTTCAAATTTTCTTGCTGTGGTTTTCACACCTGATGATGATTGCTTGTGTTGCAGTCGAAACGTCGTGATAATTTAATTGTTTTATATTTTTATTATTTTATTTCCTTTCTACGTGGTGGTGACTTTACCGAAAGAACCAAGAATAAAAAAAACGTTTTCAGTTGATAGAATATCAACTTAGGGAGCAGCCGCGAATCCCTGACCCGACCGTTCGTTCATTCGTCTGTCCCTCGTTTTCCCTGGGCAGTCTTCCCGTGCCCGGGCAGCGTCCTCCTCGTTGGCGAGGCCTCGCACCTCCTGGAGGCGAAGCAGCAGGCCGGCTCGTGGTGCCGCGACCCGCTGCAGGCCACCGACAAGGTGTACGTCATGCCGTGGACGCCGTTCCGCACCGACAGACTCGTGGAGTACGCCTCCCTCCAGGACATCCTGGCCAGGCGACCGCTCACCAACTACAAGCTGCCGCACCGCGTCGACGGCACGGGCTTCGTGGTGTACGACGGAGCTGTGTTCTTTAACAGGGTCGGTGCCCGGCGCCGGGGGGGGGGGGGGGTTTCCGCGTGAGCACCAGTGGGATGATGGATGGCAGATGGCGGTAGGGGCGGTAGGGGCGGTAGGGGCGGTAGGGGCGGTAGGAGCGGTCGGGGCGCCGCGGTGGAGAGATGTTAACTACCTCGTTTAGAATCCACACGCTTTTAGAGTAATTGGCCGCTATTACTTTGCCACGTGAGAAGCCGCTTGGTTGAGCTGTCATTTTTTGTGTGGCCAGCTCGCTTCTGGAAAAGAGCTGTATGGCTTGGTGGACCTTGCCTGGTACGACAGAGCCGTGATGATGATGATGATGATGACGATAGGGGCCGTAGGGGCGGCGCGGTGGAGAGATGTTCACTACCTCGCCTGGTATGCAATAGGCCGTGGGTGAAACCACTTGGCAACGTCGCCCCTTCCCCCTACTGGCAGCGTATACCCGTCTGTGAAATGGCGCCTTCATTCGTGATGGCCCCTGCGGTTCTCAGATTGGCGCGAATACCAAATGTGTTGAATTATTAATCGTGTTCATTACCCGAAGTATAGGACGGTGGTGGGGAGAGAGCTTTTGCCAGAGGGCCGGATAGAACTTTGATTTCTCTTTCCAGGTGGGGGCACCCACACATACGCTGACACTAAACTTTTATCAGGCTAGGGACTGTTGCAATGACTGGTGGAGAGATATTTTTATTATTTTATTGTTTCCCTTCTACGTGACTTTACCGAAAGAACCAAGAATATGGTGGAGAGATGTTTACGACCTCGCCTGGTATACAGAAGCTCGTGGGTTCAATCCCGACCCTGGCGCCTGCTGCTGTATATTTGGAGTTTGCGTGTTCTCCCCGTGGATTTTTCCTCTGGGTCTTCCGTTTTTTTCCCTCCACGTTGAGAATCGACTTCACGCGTTCAGAGTATTTGGCTGCTGTACATTTCCACTCCGTTGAGCCATCATTTAGTGGCCAGGTTGCTTCTGAAAAAGAGCTATCCCGGCTCAGTGGTCCTGACCTGTACAATAAAAATAGTTAATAGTTTTATAGTTTGTAAACTGAGCTCAGAACTCCAGTAAACATTGCAGTTGCTGAATGAATTAACTGGGGAGCGAGAGACCTCCAGTTGTGAGCTGTATATACAACAACAACAACAACCGCCTTTCGCCACTAAGTGGCGGTGACGTCACCACGACGCTTGTGCCAGGCCATGTGCACCTTGAGGCCACGTGAAGTGTCGAATGCCCGCTGGCAGGAGGTCACGGGACACACCCAGGTGCCATGGGTCGACTGACTGAGATGACCGAGATGACCGGCTGATGCACCACCTGTGCCCCCTACTGTGCCAACTTGCTGTGTTTTAGCCACCCGGCGCTCCGCTCGTTGTTGTGAGCGTCGCTCCTCAACCCTCTGTTGTTGTTGGAGGGCGACTGCCTACAACTGCCCAGTAGTGTCCTTCACGAGCCTCCTCCACAGAGGCCGATCTTGACACCGCTGGTACCAGTCATTGGCAAGTCCACTCAGCTCCACATCCTCCTGTACCACGTCACTCCATCTCTTCTCTAGCCCGTGCCGCGCCCGTTTAGCCACCTCGATCCGGCCGAACAAAAGCGATTTGGGCATGCGGTGATTGGGCATGCGGGCTACATGGCCCAGCCAACGCAGCCTTGCCTGCCGGAGGAGCTCACCGATGGGACTTTGTCCAGATCTTTCGAGGATTTGTGAACTCCTCACACAATCCAGTCTGGTTAAACCCAGGATGGATTGTAGGCAGGCCAGCCTAAATGTTTCTAACTGGCGAAGGTGTTCCATTAGGGGTGTCCACGTTTTGCAAGCATAGAGTAGGGAGGGAATGACTGTGGCCGAGAAGACCTGAAGCTTCTTGCGGAGTGACAGACCAGGTAGCTTCCACACAGCTTTATGCAACGATGAAAAGATGATGCCGCTCGACTGATTCGGAGTGAGACCTCTGCTGTTAAACCGGAGCCTGTCATGAGCACACTGCCCAGGTATGGGAAACTCTCCACTCTCTCCACAACTGCCCCATCACCGATTGGGAGTTGTGGGGGTGGAGTGTCCGATGGTACAAAATACCCAGGCAGGTGCTTAGTTTTGGTGTGGCTGATGGTAAGGCCCCACCACTTCATGGCACACTCAAGTTTCAGCAGCAGCGCCTCCAATTTCTCCTCTGAGTGAGCTGCTATTACCAGGTCGTCGGTATACATAACTTGGTTGACCAATAGGGAGCCATCCCTTGACCGCACCCGGGCATCAATCAGCCTCCCATTCTACCTGTACCAGATGGAAATTCCTCGGGTACAGCTACTGAAGGCTTCACGAACTACGTGGTCGAAATAGATGTTAAATAATGTTGGAGCCAGAGGACATCCCTGTTGCACCCCAAGGTGTACAGGGAATGGCTCTGACTCCCGGCCACGTAGTTTTACCTGGGCCCGCTCACTATCATGAAGGTCCTTAATGATCATGAGCAGAGGCTCAGGGATTCCGAAAATACGAAGAACAACCCAGAGCCCAGGCCTATTGATGGTATCATAGGCCTTGACCAGGTCAATGGAGCAGAGATGCAGGTCTTGTTGGAATTCCCTACACTTCTGCTGTAGCACACGGGCAGAATATATGGCATCTGTTCAGGACCGCCCTTTCCTGAAACCGTATTGGAGCTCTGCCAGCCTCTCCTCAGTGTGCCTAGCAAGGCGATGTTGAATAATCCTTGAGATTCCCCTGTAGTTGTTACAGTCTGTGCGGTCCCCCTTCTTAAAGAGGGGGACCACCAGGGCATCCTTCCAATCCTGCAGAACCCATCCAGTGGTCCAGACTGTTGTTATGATGTCATGTAGGGCAGTCTGTGCACAAACGCCACAATCCCTCAGCATTTCGCTTGGGAGATCATTTCTGCCCGGTGCCTTTCCTGGTTTCAGGCTCTGGATCGCCTTCAGTACTTCCTCAATGGATGGCACATCAGCCAGCCACTCACAGGGGGTGACTTCTTCCTCCAATATTTGAGGCACCGCAGCCTCAGCAGGGTCATCCCCACTTTGTCCCATGATGTTTTCCAGGCTGAGGGATTCCCCCTCCCCCAGGACCTCACAGAAATGCTAAGCAAATCTGCAAACCTGTTCCTGGGGGTCAGAGATCGGATCACCGTTCTTTCCCCTAATGATGGTAATAGGTGTGGCGCTGCAGGTTACTTTTTTGATGGAGTTAAATAGAGATTTGTGATCGCGGGCCATTGAGGCAGACTCCATCTCCACAGCAACCCGCGACCACCACCCATCCTTGCAGTGCCTCACGGCTCTCCGAACCTCCGAGCGAAGGATGCGGTAAGCCTCCTCATTCTCCAACGTGGGATGCTGTAGCCGATGAGCGTGGGCCTGTCGCTTTTTCTCAACCATCCTGAACACCTCCTCTGTCAGCCAGGGTCTCTGGGGAGGTCTGGACCGCGTACCCAAAGCAGCCATACACACACACAAAGATAAAGATCCCCCATATAGCCTTAACAGACTGTAGGGGCAAGTGCTGTTAGCGAGCAGCTATGAAGGCCGGAACGGTACACGAGGGGGTGGGTGGCCAGCACCACGCCCGACCGCCTTTGTCTCCCCAGTGGCAATGTTTTTATCCACCGCACCAGGTACTCATTTGAGGCTGAGTCGACTTAGGGGAGGCCCAGGACCGGTTCAGATAATCGTCACCGGTGTTGGTCGTGAGAGGAAATCGAACCCGGGTCGCCGGGTTCGTAGCGCAGTGCGCTAACCGCTACACTATCATACACACATACACACACACATACACACACACTCAGACACTCGCACTCAAACACCTTTGTACCTTCACCTCCGCTCTCCCTCACACACTGTGAGGAGCGCCCCCACGCACTTCACTTGTGCTCATCAAAGACCAAGATCCCCTGTAGAGCCTTCAACAGACTGTTGGGGCAAGCGCTGTTAGCGAGCAGCACCTATAATGGGCAGGCTCAGCGTACGAGGGGCTGGCGTGGCCAACACCACCACCACCACGCCCGGATCTTTCATGCTCACACCTTCACCCACTTATACACGCACACACACTCACACTCTCCTCTCACGCTCACCTTTCCTCTCCCCACCCCCTCTCCCTCACACACTCACTCACTCACCTCTCTCCACACACCCACCTCTCCCCACACACTCACTCACTCACTCACCTGTCACACCCACACTCACCTCTCACACCCACACTCACTCACCGCTCACACCCACACTCACTCACCTCTCCACCACACACACACTCACTCACCTCTCACACTCACTCACCTCTCCACCACACACACACACTCACTTAACCTCTCACACCCACACTCACCCACCTCTCCACCACACACACACTCATTCACCTCTCACACCCACACTCACCTCTCCACCACACCCACACTCACTCACCTCACCACACACTCACTCACTCACCTCTTACACTCACTCACCTCTCCACCACACACACACACACTCACCTCTCACACTCACCCACCTCTCCACCACACACACCCACACTCACTCACCTCTTACACCCACACTCACCTCTCCACCACACACACACACCACACTCACTCACTCACCTCTTACACCCACACTCACCTCTCCACCACACACACACCACACTCACTCACTCACCTCTTACACCCACACTCACCTCTCCACCACACACACACCACACACTCACTCACCTCACCACACACTCACTCACTCACTTAACCTCTCCCTGCCACCCACGCTGTGCGCCGTCGCAGGAGCGAACGCGCAGCGTCGTCAAGTTCGACCTGCGCACGCGCGTCAAGGACGGCGAGGCGTTCATCCCCAACGCCAACTACCACGACACTTCGCCCTACCGCTGGGGCGGCAAGTCCGACATCGACCTGGCGGCCGACGAGCACGGCCTCTGGGTCGTCTACGCCACGGAGCAGAACCACGGGCGCATGGTGGTGAGCCGCTTAAATCCGCGCGCGATGCGCGTCGAGGCCTCCTTCGAGACGGCCTACGTCAAGCGCTCGGCCTCCGACGCCTTCATGGCGTGTGGCGTCCTCCACGTCCTGCGCTCGACTTACGAGGACGACGGCGACGGAGGGGCGGACGCCGCGGGAGGAGGAGGAGGAGGAGGAGGGGGAGGAGGGGGGACGAGCGACCGCATCGACTACGTGTACGACACCGACTCGCGGCGGGACGCTCGCGTCTCCGTCCCGTTCCCCAACCCGTTCCGGTTCATCACGTCGGTGCAGTACAACGCGCGCGACCGCGCCCTCTACGTGTGGAACAACCACCACGCGCTGCGCTACGTGCTGCGCTTCGGCACGCGGGACCCCGCTGCGGGTGAGCGGGAGGGTGTCGGTGGGGTTGGTTGTGGGTTGGGGTGAGCGGGGGGGGGGGTTGTGGAAGAGTGGGGCGGTGGGGAGAGGTTGGATTGGAGTTTGAAAGTCCGCTTTGTCTTCTTTGGTTCTTTCGGTAAAGTCAGTTCTTGAATTTTTTCTTGAATTTTGTTGTTATATTCTGTTTTGTCCATGATGACAGTGGCATTGCCCTTGTCGGCTGAGAGGACGACAATATCATCCCTCTTTTTTAATTGAGATAATTCAAAACGTTCGTCTTTGCTGATGTTGCTGGGTGGCAACTTAGCGTTTTTGAAGGTTGCAGCGATTTCAGATCTTGCTACGTCTGCAGCGATGGGACTCAAGCCCTTGAGTGCAATGTCGACATGGGCAATGATATCATTAACCGGTAAGTGTCTCGGTGTGACAGCAAAGTTTAGACCTTTAGCTAAAACGGATTTCAGACCATCAGAAATGGAACTGTTACTGCGATTAATTACGACTTTGTTGACGTCTATCTTTTCGGTGTGTGGATCCGATTTTTAGCTGGAGAGGTGATTGAATTTGGAAATCAAATTGTCCCTACATTTGGTCGACATAGTGGCAGCCGAAGAGGTAGTCATATTGTCTACATGTTCCCAATCCGATGTAGACATTGTTGCTGTCAATGTTAAGTGTGATTTGTAGAGTGTCTTGTCTAACTGATCGAGTTCGGTGCGTGTAAGTCTGATTTTTCCGAGATAAGAGCGAAGCAAGTTCTAGCTAGAATTCGTTTTGCATTTAGAGAAGTTGCAACAGCAGAGGTTGGTATTACCTTAGAGTTGCGGCATCTCTTCAGAAAGGTGAGAGACTCGATTAGTTGAGCCTTCTTATCCCGGAGTCTGTTGAATGATCTTAAGGATGTGTGAAATCCCTCCCCGTAGAGGCGGTTAAATTTCGATTTAAAGCTTTCGTGACTGCAAGGATTCATCTTCTTTGGTTCTTTCGGTAAAGTCACGTAGAATGAGAATAAAATAATAAATTGGTAAAATAAAATAACACAATAATATTCTCACGACGTTTCGGCCACAACACAAGCGGCCTTCATCAGGTGAAGGGACGAGACTGTCTGGTAGGACAGCGCTGGAGTGATTAAAAGCCACGTTCAGATCACGACCTTTAAGCTGTGTCAGAAGAAACAAAGCGCCTTGACAAAGGAATTAGCATATAATTTAGCATTGAAATGGCCGAGTGATTAGCTTGTGACTGGTCACAGAAATGGCTATGTTCAAGTTAAAGCATACACATCCGCAGAGGCACCCCTTGACAAAGGAATTAGCATAGAATTTAGCATTGAAATAGCTAAGTTAAAGCATACACATCCGCAGGGGCACCCCTTGACAAAGGAATTAGCATAGAATTTAGCATTGAAATAGCTGAGTGATTAGCTTGTAACTGGTCACAGAAATAGCTATGTTTAAAGTCAGAGCATACACATTCACCGAGGCACCTAGTAAATATCAAACAGGAGAATTTAGCATTGAAATAACTAGGCGAATTTAGCATTGAACTAACTGAGTGATTAGCTAGTGACTGGTCACAGAAATGGCTATGTTGAAGTCAAGATCTACACATCTGAGCTATTCACAGTAACTGGGTATACAATACAATGTATAATGAATACTACATAGTGAACCAATAAAAAACTAAAATATAAATTACCTTAATGTTATCAATAAACTCTATATTCTCCAATCAGCTAAGCTACCAACAATAAGTCGTTATATATCACAATGCTATATGGCGAAAAAATGGGTGGATTCTTACCCTCAACTTTAGCAACACGGATAGCTACGGGCCCCGTTCAGACGGACGAGTTCATCCAAGGTCGGAACAGAGGAGGGGGAGAGAGACAGCTGCGAGGCGCTATTATACTCCATGTTGTAAACCATACCATTAACCGTGGTGTGAGAGGTATTAAGAGTCAATGCTGGTGAAAGAGCTGCGGTCTGAAGGTCATCGTAAAATACAATTAATTAAGAACAGAAATGGTTTGAAACATCTTTCCAATGGTTACTAAGCCAGAATCCATCTTCTCGGTTGAAATTGTCTCTGTGCTTGTATATGTGAATGGCCTCATGAACGAATCTCTCATGGTAGCCGGTTGGTATGCAAAGAACCTCCGTCTTGGAGAAGTCAATGTCATGTGAGCTCACTGAATTATAACAGTGATCTGCCATGGCAGAGGAGTTCGTCCTACCGTGTTTCAAGTCTGCTTTATGTTCACGGATGCGGTCCGAGATATGTCGTTTGGTTTCTCCAATGTAGCTATTACCACAGAGGCACTTTAGTTTGTAAACGCCCGGGTACTGTATGTCTGGACCAGCATCTTTTACAGATGGAACTAGATCACGGATTTTATGTATTGTGTTGAATCGGACCTGGATCTTGTGTTTATTCAGGATTTTGGAGATCTTTTTAGTGACCCCTGCAATGTAGGGTAAGGTGATGGTTTTGAGTGGCTCCACAAGAGAATCCTTCTTCATGACTGGAGTGATGGCTTTGCGGATTGTGTAGTCGGAGTAACCATTAGCCCTGAGAGCCTGGTGTACGTGCTTGAGTTCACTGGTAATGTGTTCCTGGTCGGAAATGCATTGGGCTCTATGGTATAGAGTCTTGATGAGGGAGTTCTTCTGGAATGGATGGTGGTGGGAATCCGGTTTCAAGTAAGCATCTGTATGGGTGGCTTTCCTGTAAACAGAGTGGCTCATTGAACCATCATGTCTCCTTTTAATTAAGACATCCAAAAAGGGTATTTTGCCATCTTTTTCGACCTCCATGGTAAATCTGATGGCTGGGTGTATGGAATTGATGTGGTCACGGAATTGGTCTAGAGCAGGCTGGCCATGTGGCCAGATGACAAAGGTGTCATCCACGTACCTCTTCCATAAGGTCGGGCGTAGAGTGGCAGTCTGGATGGCGTCAGTTTCAATTTTTTCCATGAATACGTTGGCTACAACCGGAGATAGGGGGGAGCCCATTGGGGTGCCCTCAGTTTGTTTGTAGAAAGTTCCATTCCAGGTGAAGTATGTGTTGGTTAAGCAATGTCTCACCAGGGGGGGTACATCAGTGTGCAGTCCTTGATGAACCAGGTCTTCAATGATAGCGATGGTGTCAGGTACCGGGACTTTGGTGAACAAGGACACCACATCAAAACTGACAAGCAGGTCGTCTGGGGACAGGGAAATGCCTTTGATTGTCGATACCAGGTGAGTAGAATTTAGTACCGCAGAGGTGGTTTTTCCAGTGAAAGGTCACAGTATATCAGCAAGAAAACGTGCCAGTTTATAGGTGGGGGAGTTGATAGTAGAGACGATGGGACGAAGGGGTGTATCTTCTTTGTGTATCTTTGGAAGGCCATATAATCTTGGTGGTCTGGCAGCAGAGGGTTTCAACGAGAACTGTTTGGTCTCATCAATTAATTCTGTTGAATCAGAGATGATTTTGTTCGTTTTGGTAACCAGGCTGTTGGTGGGATCTATTTTTATTTTTGTATAGCTGCCATCGTTGAGTAGTTCTTGAATTTTGTTGTTATATTCTGTTTTGTCCATGATGACAGTGGCATTGCCCTTGTCGGCGGAGAGGACGACAATATCATCCCTATTATATTCTTAGTTTTTTCGGTAAAGTCACGTTGAAGAGAAACAACAAAATAACAAAATATATATAAAACAATAAAAAAATTCTCACGACGTTTCGACCATAACTCAAACGGTCATCATCAGGTGTGTCGGTTTGCATAAATTTATTTTGAAAACGGCATATTTATTTATTTATATAAAAATAACGTTTGCGTCACGCGCAACGATTGGCTGTTTGCCAGGACTAGTCCATCTATTTTTTGAAAAGAGGAGGGGGGAGACGAAATTTGTTTTTATGTATGCTGTCTGAAAGCCACTGTAAGCGTGAACAATCAATCAAGAACTGAAATGATTTATCAAATCTTTCCAATGATTGCTAAGATAGAATCCATCTTCTCGGTTGAAATTGTCTCTGTGTTTGTATATGTGGATAGCCTCATGAACGAATCTCTCATGGAAGCCAGATGGCTTACAAAGAACCTCCGTCTTGGAAAAGTCAATGGCATGTGAGCCTACTGAATTAGAACAATGATCTGCTACGGCCGAGGTGTTGGTCCTACCGTGTTTAAGGTCTGCTTTATGTTCACGAATGCGGTCCGAGATATGGCGTTTGGTTTCTCCAATGTAACTACTACCACAGAGGCAACTTAGTTTGTAGACACCAGGGTATTGTATGTCCGGAATCACATCTTTTACAGACGGAACCAGATCACGGATTTTGTGTAATGTGTTGAAACGGACCTGGATCTTGTGTTTATTCAAGATTTTGGAGATCTTTTTTGTGATCCCAGCAATGTAGGGTAAAGTGATGGTTTTGAAAGGCTCCTCAAGAGGGTTCTTCTTCATGGTTTGAGTGATAGCTTTGCGGATTGTATAGTCGGAGTAACCATTAGCCCTAAGAGCTTGGTGTACGTGCTTGAGTTCACTGCTTATGTGTTCCTGGTCGGATATGCATTGGGCTCTATGATACAGAGTCTTGATGAGAGAATTCTTCTGTGATGGATGGTGGTGGGAATCCGGTTTCAGATAAGCATCCGTATGGGTAGCTTTCCTGTAGACAGAGTGGCTCATTGAACCATCAGGTCTCTTTTTAATTAGGACATCCAAAAAAGGTATCTTGCCATCTATTTCGACTTCCATGGTAAATCTGATGGCTGGGTGTATGGAATTGATGTGGTCGAAGAATTGGTCTAGAGCAGGCCGGCCATGTGGCCAGATGACAAAAGTGTCATCCACGTACCTCTTCCATAAGGTTGGGCGCAGAGTGGCAGTCTGGATGGCGTCAGTCTCAAATTTCTCCATGAAAATGTTAGCTATAACTGGAGAAAGGGGGGAGCCCATTGGGGTGCCCTCAGTTTGTTTGTAGAAAGTTCCATTCCAAGTGAAGTATGTATTGGTTAAACAGTGTCTCACCAGGGGGGGTACCTCAGTGTTTAGTCCTTGATGAACCAAGTCTTCAATGATTGCAATGGTGTCAGGTACAGGAACCTTGGTGAATAAGGAAACTACATGAAAACTGACAAGCAGGTCGTCTGGGGACAGGGAAATACCCTTGATTGTTGATACCAGGTGAGTAGAATTTTGTACCGCAGAGGTGGTCTTTCCAGTGAAAGGACGCAGGATTTCAGACAAAAAACGAGCTAGTTTGTAGGTGGGGGAGCTGATAGTAGAAACTATGGGACGAAGAGGTGTATCAACTTTATGTATTTTTGGTAAGCCGTATAATCTTGGTGGCCTGGCAGCAGAAGGTTTCAACGAAAACTGTTTAGATTGATCAATTAATGCGGTTGAATCAGAAATTATTTTGTTGGTTTGTGTGACGAGGCTGTTGGTGGGATCTCTTTTTATTTTTGTATAACTACCATCGTCGAGTAATTCTTTAATTTTGTTGTTGTATTCTATTTTATCCATGATAACAGTAGCATTGCCTTTGTCAGCTGAGAGAACTACAATATCATTCCTCTTTTTAATTGAGATAATTCAAAACGTTCGTCTTTGCTGATGTTGCTGGGTGGCAACTTAGCGTTTTTGAGGGTTGCAGCGATTTCAGATCTTGCTACGTCTGCAGCGATGGGACTCAAGCCCTTGAGTACAACGTCGACATGGGCAATGATGTCGTTAACCGGTAAGTGTCTCGGGGTGACAGCAAAGTTTAGACCTTTAGCTAAAAGGGATTTCAGACCATCAGAAATGGAACTGTTACTGCGATTAATTACGACTTTGTTGACGTCTATCTTTTCGGTGTGTGGGTGTACCCCCCCTTGTGAGACATTGCTTAACCAACACATACTTCACCTGGAATGGAACTTTCTACAAACAAACTGAGGGCACCCCAATGGGCTCCCCCCTATCTCCAGGTGTAGCCAACGTATTCATGGAAAATTTTGAAACTAACGCCATCCAGACTGCCACTCTACGCCCGACCTTATGGAAGAGGTACGTGGATGACACCTTTGTCATCTGGCCACATGGCCAGCCTGCTCTAGACCAATTCCTCGACCACATCAATTCCATACACCCAGCCATCAGATTTACCATGGAGGTCGAAAAAGATGGCAAACTCCCCTTTTTGGATGTCTTAATTAAAAGGAGACATGATGGTTCAATGAGCCACTCTGTCTACAGGAAAGCCACACATACAGATGCTTACTTGAAACCGGATTCCCACCACCATCCATTCCAGAAGAACTCTCTCATCAAGACTCTATACCATAGAGCCCAATGCATTTCCGACCAGGAACACATTACCAGTGAACTCAAGCACGTACACCAGGCTCTCAGGGCTAATGGTTACTCCGACTACACAATCCGCAAAGCCATCACTCCAGTCATGAAGAAGGATTCTCTTGTGGAGCCACTCAAAACCATCACCTTACCCTACATTGCAGGGGTCACTAAAAAGATTTCCAAAATCCTGAAAAAACACAAGATCCAGGTCCGATTCAACACAATACATAAAATCCGTGATCTAGTTCCATCTGTAAAAGATGCTGTTCCAGACATACAGTACCCGGGCGTTTACAAACTAAAGTGCCTCTGTGGTAGTAGCTACATTGGAGAAACCAAGCGACATATCTCGGACCGCATCCGTGAACATAAAGCAGACTTGAAACACGGTAGGACGAACTCCTCTGCCATGGCAGATCACTGTTATAATTCAGTGGGCTCACATGACATTGACTTCTCCAAGACGGAGGTTCTTTGCAAACCAACCGGCTACCATGAGAGATTCGTTCATGAGGCCATTCACATATACAAGCACAGAGACAATTTCAACCGAGAAGATGGATTCTGGCTTAGTAACCATTGGAAAGATGTTTTAAACCATTTCCGTTCTTAATTAATTGTATTTTACGATGACCTTCAGACCGCAGCTCTTTCACCAGCATTGACTCTTAATACCTCTCACACCACGGTTAATGGTATGGTTTACAACATGGAGTATAATAGCGCCTCGCAGCTGTCTCTCTCCCCCTCCTCTGTTCCGACCTTGGATGAACTCGTCCGTCTGAACGGGGCCCGTAGCTATCCGTGTTGCTAAAGTTGAGGGTAAGAATCCACCCATTTTTTCGCCATATAGCATTGTGATATATAACGACTTATTGCTGGTAGCTTAGCTGATTGGAGAATATAGAGTTCATTGATAACATTAAGGTAATTTATATTTTAGTTTTTTATTGGTTCACTATATAGTATTCATTATACATTGTATTGTATACCCAGTTACTGTGAATAGCTCAGATGTGTAGATCTTGACTTCAACATAGCCATTTCTGTGACCAGTCACTAGCTAATCACTCAGTTATTTCAATGCTAAATTCGCCTAGTTATTTCAATGCTAAATTCTCCTGTTTGATTTGTACTAGGTGCCTCGGTGAATGTGTATGCTCTGACTTTAAACATAGCTATTTCTGTGACCAGTTACAAGCTAATCACTCAGCTATTTCAATGCTAAATTCTATGCTAATTCCTTTGTCAAGGGGTGCCTCTGCGGATGTGTATGCTTTAACTTTAACATAGCCATTTCTGTGACCAGTCACAAGCTAATCACTCGGCCATTTCAATGCTAAATTATATGCTAATTCCTTTGTCAAGGCGCTTTGTTTCTTCTGACACAGCTTAAAGGTCGTGATCTGAACGTGGCTTTTTTTCACTCCAGCGCTGTCCTACCAGACAGTCTCGTCCCTTCACCTGATGAAGGCCGCTTGTGTTGTGGCCGAAACGTCGTGAGAATATTATTGTGTTATTTTATTTTATCAATTTATTATTTTATTCTCATTCTACGTGACTTTACCGAAAGAACCAAAGAAGATGAATCCTTGCAGTCACGAAAGCTTTAAATCGAAAAGTCCGCTTTGTCTTGCAGTTCGATGGCATTATGACAATAATAATAATAACAGTGACGATAAAAATTAATTTGCTTGCTTCATGCCGCTGCTGGTGGAAGGGATTCTACTCGAGGGAGCTCTAGAGAGGGTACTTGGCCTACTCTTCCACGCTTGCCAGACTTCTTTGAGAGGCGGGAGTACGAGGACACGCTTTGGCCCACCATAGCGACCTACCCATCGAATACCAGGCGAGGCGGTTAACATCTCACCACGGAGAGAGAGAGAGAGACACGCAAACTCCAAATATACAGCAGCAGCAGGCGTCAGGGTCGGGATCGAACCCACGACATCCTGTATACCAGGCGAGGTAGTTAACATCTCACAACGCAGAGAGACACGCAAACTCCAAATATACAGCAGCAGGCATCAGGTTCAGGATCGAACCCACGACTTCCTGTATACCAGGCGAGGTAGTCAACATCTATGCCACTGCGGTGCCCAAGTTGAGGAGTTGGTTGTCAACAGACACTCGCCGTCGCATTCGACGACGACTCAAAACTGATTTTCCTGCTCAAGAAGAGAGCGTCTCGACGCATTTGGCTCTCATCTCCCGCTTACAACCCTGAGCCAGCGGTGGGAATTCCACCTTCCTATGGCGGGGCCAAGTTTGCTCACAGGACAATGTCATTACATTCAGAGCGAGTGATTAAATCCAGCCGCTCGTACCAAACTGACCTTTTAAAACCAGAGGTAGGACCCCATCCATGGCCCTGCGGCTTTGCTTCACAGAGGCCCACAGCCGCATGAGGACTGCCACAGGTGATTGTTATCCATCGCCGGGAGGCACTCATCGGCTAAACGGCGCAGGGGTCTCAAGTCGCTCTCCCATCACCGCCTCGTCTGTTTGACATTTTTATTGAACTCGCTCCGTCTGTTGTTGACGTGTACTCAACAGACGTCTGCAATAACCGCGCACATACTCACGGTGAACTTGCAAATGGAAACATCACGCTCCGGTAGTATGTGATGCACTGTCTTTGAAACGTATTGGCCTACACCAGAGACAGCCGTCTTTATGGCCCAGTCCCATCAGTGTCTGGCCAGAGAATGCCGAAAGGTGACCAGGACAAGGACAGCGGCACTATCGGAGCGTTGATAGCTCGGAGGTGAACAGCAACACCATCGGGAAATATTGTTTTGCCAGTATCAAAAGTATTGAAAGATAAGAATAGGTTTTAGCCCTTTCTGCCAATAACACAGGAGGCTTTATTTAAAGCTTTCGTGACTGCAGGGATTCATATTATTGGTTCTTTTGGTAAAGTCACCACGTAGAAGGGAAATAATAAAATTATAAAAATATAAAAAAAAACAATAAAATTCTCACGACGTTTCGACTGCAACACCAAGCAATCGTCATCAGGTGTGAAAACCAGAGCAAGAAAATGTTCTTGCTGTGGTTTTCACACCTGATGATGATTGCTTTGTGTTGCAGTCGAAACGTCGTGAGAATTTTATTGTTTTATATTTTTATTATTTTATTGTTTCCCTTCTACATGGTGGTGACTTTACCAAAAGAACCAAGAATATGAATCCCTGCAGTCACGGAAGCTTTGAATCAAACCTCCTGTGTTATTGGCAGAAAGGGCTAAAACCTATTCTTATCTTTCAATACTTTTGATACCAGCAAAACAATATTTCCCGATGGTGTAGCTGCTCACCCCCGAGCTATCAAGGCTCCGATAGTACCGTTGTCCTTGTCCTGGTCACCTTTCGGCATTCTCTGGTGAGACACTGATGGGACTGGGCCATTAAGACGGCTGTCTCTGGTGCAGGCCAATACGTTTCAAAGACAGTGCATCACATACTACCAGAGCGTGATGTTTCCGTTTGCAAGTTCACCACAAGTATGTGCGCGGTTATTTCGGACGTGATTGCTTGTGTGAGGTTTCGTCTGTTTTAGTGTTTGAGCATCTTAACACCTCCTGTTTTAGTGCCAGAAAGGGGTCAAGCCTATTCTTGTTTTTCACACGGTGACCGACTTTGTTCGACGGTAGCGATCGGGGCGGTACGTTGGAACTTTCTCTCGCGCCCCGCGTGGCCGACTGCGCTAATCGGAGGTGCGTGAGGAGGCCTCCTCCTTGCCTTTTGTCTCTGACGTTGCGCTCGCCAGCTGCCCCCCCCCCCCCCCCCACGGGTCGAGCATGAGGCCAGAAAACTTTGAAGCGGCTCAAGCTTTGAACTTTTTGGGACTTCGGGGATGGCCTTCCTGAAACCGGGGAACGTTCGGCCAGTGCAGGACGTTTGGTAGCCCTGCGCCGCTGCGCTTGGGTTGTGAATGTTTGCACGTTGAACTTTTTCCACGCCGTACGTAGCCGATCATGCCAATAGGCGGTGTCGAATGGAGCGGCCGGCCGTCGCTGCTCTTGCCGCCGTCGACTGTGTAAATGTTAGCCGGTCGCGCCCGTGTCATCAATGCGGTCTTTTTGTTCTTTGCGTTTCCCACAATGCAGTGCACGAGATTTCGACGTCGGGGCCTTCCAGCGGAGGCGGCACCGCAAGTCCTCCACGGAGCCGCGTGGCGACGGTGCCGCCCATCCCTGCGCAACTGCCGCAGGTGACGGTGGTGGTGACGGTGGTGGTAGCAGCAAGAGTGTTGGCAGTAGTGGTGGTGGTGGTGGTGATAGTGGTGGGGAGCGGTGGTGCGGCGGTTAGCGCTACGCCGCGCTACGAACCCGGCGACCCCGAGTTCGATTCCCGCTCACGGCCAACACCGGTGACGATTATCTGAACCGGTCCTGGGACTCCTCTCCTAGGTCGACTCAGCCTCAAATAATTAGCTGGTGCGGTGCGTAAAAACATCACCACAGGCGGTCGGGCATGGTGCTGGCCACCCATCCCCTTGCGTGCCGTGCCAGCCTTCATAGCTGCTCGCGAACAGCACTTGCCCCTACAGTCTGTTAAAGGCTATACGGGGGGGTGGGGGATCTTTATATTTGTTGGCAGTGGTAGTGGCGACTGTGGTGGTGGCGTTGTTGTTGCTGATGGTAGTGGTGGTGAGCGGTGGCGGTTGGCGCACCGCACCTCCGATTAGCACGGTTGGCTCTGCACGGTTGGCGAAAGAGGTTCAACACTTGCAACGCTGCGCTCCACTCTTTAACGCCACCGCAGGACACGACCGACGTGAAACCGGGAGACGCGGTGCCCGCTGACGGCGGCGAGGGCGGCACCCGCGAGCCCGCATTCTGTCCCCCCACGCTCGCCCACGCCGTCCAGTGGCCCCAGCTGCCGCCGGGCAAGACGGCGGAGAGGCCCTGTCCTGCGGGTGCCGTCGGTGAGTCCGCCCGCCCTCCGCCTCCGCCTGTCTCCCTCTGTCTCCCTCTGTCTCCGAGTCTCTATCTGCGTCTCTGTCTCTCACGTCTCCCTCTGTCTCCCCCTGTGTCCGAGTCTCTATCTGTGTCTCTGTCTCTCACGTCTCCCTCTGTCTCCCTCTGTCTCCGAGTCTCTAGCTGTGTCTCTGTCTCTCACGTCTCCCTCTGTCTCCCCCTGTCACCGGGTCTCTAGCTATGTCTCTGTCTCTCACGTCTCCCTCTGTCTCCCCCTGTCTCCGAGTCTCTAGCTGCGTCTCTGTCTCTCACGTCTCCCTCTGTCTCCCCGTGTCTTCGAGTCTCTAGCAGCGTCTCTGTCTCTCACGTCTGCCTCTGTCTCCCCGTGTCTCCGAGTCTCTATCTGCGTCTCTGTCTCTCACGTCTTTCTCTGTCTCCCCCTGTCTCCGAGTCTCTAGCTGCGTCTCTGTCTCTCACGTCTCCCTCTGTCTCCCCCTGTCTCCGAGTCTCTAGCTGCGTATCTATCTCTCACGTCTCCCTCTGTCTCTCCCTGTCTCCGAGTCTCTATCTGCGTCTCTGTCTCTCACGTCTCCCTCTGTCTCCCCCTGTCTCCGAGTCTCTATCTGTGTCTCTGTCTCTCACGTCTCCCTTTGTCTCCCCGTGTCTCCGAGTCTCTATCTGCGTCTCTGTCTCCCACTTCTCCCTCTGTCTCCCCCTGTCTCCGAGTCTCTAGCTGCGTCTCTATCTCTCACGTCTCCCTCTGTCTCCCCGTGTCTCCGACTCTCTAGCTGCGTCTCTGTCTCTCACGTCTCCCTCTGTCTCCCTCTGTCTCCGAGTCTCTATCTGCGTCTCTGTCTCTCACGTCTCCCTCTGTCTCCCCCTGTCTCCGAGTCTCTATCTGTGTCTCTGTCTCTCACGTCTCCCTCTGTCTCCCCCTGTCTCCGGGTCTCTATCTGCGTCTCTGTCTCTCACGTCTCCCTCTGTCTCCCCCTGTCTCCGAGTCTCTAGCTGCGTCTCTGTCTCTCACGTCTCCCTCTGTCGCCCCCTGTCTCCGACTCTCTAGCTGCGTCTCTATCTCTCACGTCTCTCTCTGTCGCCCCCTGTCTCCGACTCTCTAGCTGCGTCTCTGTCTCTCACGTCTCCCTCTGTCTCCCTCTGTCTCCGAGTCTCCATCTGCGTCTCTGTCTCTCACGTCTCCCTCTGTCTCCCCCTGTCTCCGAGTCTCTATCTGTGTCTCTGTCTCTCACGTCTCCCTCTGTCTCCCCCTGTCTCCGAGTCTCTATCTGCGTCTCTGTCTCTCACATCTCCCTCTGTCTCCCCCTGTCTCCGAGTCTCTATCTGCGTCTCTGTCTCTCACGTCTCCCTCTATCTCCGTGTCTCTGTCTCCCAAATCTTCCTCTGTATCAGTGTCTCTATCTGCGTGTCTGTTTCACATCTTCCTATCTCCATCTTTCTTTCTATTTATCTGTGTGTGTGTGTGTGTCTGTGTGTGTATCTGTGTGTGTGTCTGTGTGTGTATCTGTGTGTGTGTGTGTGTGTCACTGTGTGTGCGTCTGCGTGTGTATCTGTGTGTGTGTTTGTGTGTGTGTCTGTGTGTGTGTCTGTGTGTGTGACTCTGTGTGCGTCTGTGTGTGTGTCTGTGTGTGTGTCTGTGTGTGTCTGAGTGTGTGTCTGTGTGTGTGTGTCTGTGTGTGTGTCTGTGTGTGTGACTGTGTGTGTGTCTGTGTGTGTGTGTCTGTTTGTGTGTCTGTGTGTGTGTGTCTGTGTGTGTCTGTCTGTGTGTGTGTCTGTGTCTGTGTGTGTGTCTGTGTGTGTGTCTGTGTGTGTCTGTGTCTGTCTGTGTGTGTGTCTGTGTCTGTGTGTGTGTCTGTGTGTGTGTCTGTGTGTGTGTCTGTGTGTGTCGCTCTCTCTGCCCCCCGTCCCCTCGCTCTCCGTTTTTGCGTCTCATGCTCTTATTTCTGTAGAACTCTCTCTGTCTATCTCTCTCTACCTATCTATTTTCTCTGTCACCCTATCTCTGTATCTTTATCTCTTTGTGCCTCTCTCTCTATCTCTCTCTACCTATCTGTTTTTCTCTGTCACCCTATCTCTGTATCTTTATCTCTTTGTGCTTCTCTGTCTATCTCTCTCCGGTTGTCTATCTCCTGCTTATCTCAGTCTCTCTTTCTCTCTGTATCCACCCCCCCCTACCCATCTCCCTTTGTCTCGCTGTCTCAGTCTGTGTCTGTGCCTCCCTCCGTGCGGGGTGGGGAGCGGCGGTGCAGCGGTCAGCGCTACGCTGCGCTACGAACCCGGCGACCCAAATTTGATTCCCACTCACGGCCACCAACAGCCAGTGACCATCATCTGAACTTGTCCCGGGCCTCCGCTTGGTCGACTCGGCCTCAAATTAGTACCTGCAGCGATTAGTAAAAAAAACATCTCCACTGGGGAGACAAAGGCGGCCGGGCGTGGTGCTTGCCACCCACCCCTCTCGTGTGCCTTGACGGCCTTCATTCGTTGCTTCTCGCTAACAGCCACTTGCTGCAACGGTCTGTTAAGGTTACACGCGGGGGTCCTTTTGTCTTTGTGGAGTGTGGGAGGTGGTGAGACGTGGCTAGATGGGATGTGGGGCTCAAGCACCGCTCAGCAATGTTGCCTTGAGGATATCACGTGGGAAAACCACATCCAATCACACACATTCTCACCAATAGTGGAGTTTTTTTGGGGGGTTAGATCGTGTAAATGTATCAGTGTGTGTCCTTAAACCCGCCACCACCCAACGCAACCAACTAGTAAGGGTTGTCACGTCACTTGCCAATTCGTCACTAGTACAGCACTAGTGTGTAGTGTATAGTGTAGTGTATAGTGTCGTGTATAGTGTCGCGTATAGTAGTGTATAGTGTAGTGTATAGTGTAGTATATAGTAGTGTGTAGTGTAGTGTATAGTAGTGTAGTGTATAGTAGTGTAGTGTATAGGCTCCAGATGATTATTTGTGTGTGTGTGTACTAGGGAGACAATGGTCTATGTAGGCTACAGAGGGATCTGTGTGTGTGTGTGTACTGGGGAGACAATGGTCTATGTAGGCTACAGAGGGATCTGTGTGTGTGTACTAGGGAGACAATGGTCTATGTAGGCTACAGGGGGATCTGTGTGTGTGTGTGTACTAGGGAGACAATGGTCTATGTAGGCTACAGAGGGATCTGTGTGTGTGTGTACTGGAGAGACAATGGTCTATGTAGGCTACAGAGGGATCTGTGTGTGTGTACTAGGGAGACAATGGTCTATGTAGGCTACAGAGGGATCTGTGTGTGTGTGTACTAGGGAGACAATGGTCTATGTAGGCTACAGAGGGATCTGTGTGTGTGTACTTAGGGAGACAGTGGTCTATGTAGGCTACAGAGGGATCTGTGTGTGTGTACTAGGGAGACAATGGTCTATGTAGGCTACAGAGGGATCTGTGTGTGTGTGTGTGTACTAGGGAGACAATGGTCTATGTAGGTTACAGAGGGATCTGTGTGTGGGTGTGTGTACTAGGGAGACAATGGTCTATGTAGGCTAAAGAGGGATCTTTGTGTGTGTGTGTACTGGGGAGACAATGGTCTATGTAGGCTACAGAGGGATCTGTGTGTGTGTGTGTACTAGGGAGACAATGGTCTATGTAGGCTATAGAGGGATCTGTGTGTGTGTGTAATGGGGAGACAATGGTCTATGTAGGCTACAGAGGGATCTGTGTGTGTGTGTACTAGGGAGACAATGGTCTATGTAGGCTACAGAGGGATCTGTGTGTGTGTGTGTACTAGGGAAACAATGGTCTATGTAGGCTACAGAGGGATCTGTGTGTGTGTGTGTACTAGGGAGACAATGGTCTATGTAGGCTACAGAGGGATCTGTGTGTGTGTACTAGGGAGACAATGGTCTATGTAGGCTACAGAGGGATCTGTGTGTGTGTGTGTACTAGGGAGACAATGGTGTATGTAGGCTACAGAGGGATCTGTGTGTGTGTGTACTGGGGAGACAATGGTCTATGTAGGTTACAGAGGGATCTGTGTGTGGGTGTGTACTTGGGAGACAATGGTCTATGTAGGCTACAGAGGGATCTGTGTGTGTGTGTACTGGGAAGACAATGGTCTATGTAGGCTACAGAGGGATCTGTGTGTGTGTGTACTAGGGAGACAATGGTCTATGTAGGTTACAGAGGGATCTGTGTGTGTGTGTGTACTAGGGAAACAATGGTCTATGTAGGCTACAGAGGGATCTGTGTGTGTGTACTAGGGAGACAATGGTCTATGTCGGCTACAGAGGGATCTGTGTGTGTGTACTAGGGAGACAATTGTCTATGTAGGCTACAGAGGGATTTGTGTGTGTATACTAGGGAGACAATGGTCTATGTAGGCTACAGAGGGATCTGTGTGTGTGTATACTAGGGAGACAATGGTCTATGTAAGCTACAGAGGGATCTGTGTGTGTGTGTACTAGGGAGACAATGGTCTATGTAGGCTACAGAGGGATCTGTGTGTGTGTGTGTACTAGGGAGACAATGGTCTATGTAGGCTACAGAGGGATCTGTGTGTGTGTGTGTACTAGGGAGACAATGGTCTATGTAGGCTACAGAGGGATCTGTGTGTGTGTGTGTGTACTAGGGAGACAATGGTCTATGTAGGCTACAAAGGGATCTGTGTGTGTGTGTGTACTAGGGAGACAATGGTCTATGTAGGCTACAGAAGGATCTTTGTGTGTGTGTGTACTGGGGAGACAATGGTCTATGTAGGCTACAGAGGGATCTGTGTGTGTGTCTGTGTGTGAACGCGTGCGTGTGTGGGTGTTTGTGCACACGCTGTGTGTGCGCGTGGATCAATCACGTGAGGTGGGGAGCGGCGACTCCACTGTTGGCGCACTGCGCTTCGAACCCGGCGATCTGAATTGGATTTTCCAGCCGCAGCATCGGTGGCGATTGATATCTGACCAGAGTCTTGGGCATCCCTTAGGTGAACTCAGACTAAATCGATGAATTACCTATATGTGCAAATGTGTCCGATTGTGTATTGTGCGTGTAAATGTGTGTGCCTTCTTGTATATTTAAATGTGCGTGATTGAATATTGATTATGTGTGAGAGTGTGTATGTGTGATTGCATATTGATTATGTGTGAGAGTGTGTGTATGTGTGATTGCATATTGATTATGTGTGAGAGTGTGTGTATGTGTGATTGTATGTTGATTACGTGTGAGAGTGTGTGTATGTGTGATCGTATATTCGTATGTGTTGGTGGGCTATGAACCCATTGAACTGAGTTTGATTCCCGCTCGTGGCCAACATTGGTTCCGAACATACGAACCTACCCTGGGCTCCCCCGTGGTCTAGACGTTAACCACCTCGCCCGGTGGTCGTGGGTTCGATCCCAATGCTGACGCATTGCGGATTGAAGTTTGCATGTTTCGCTCCCCGTGGTCCCGTGGATTTTTCCCTGGGTCCTCCGGTTTTCCCCTCCACATTTGAGAATCGCCACGCGTCGTTTGGGGCGTTTGGCCGCCGCTACAAATTCCCGCGCGGTGATCCACTTTCGCCAGAGCCGTCATTCGTTTGCCAGGTGACTCCTGAAACAAAGGGGCTGTACAGCTCAGTGGGCCTTACCCGGTTAACTGCTGCAGACGTTGTTGGCGGTAACGCGGCGCGCTTTGTAAACAGCAGCACCGGAGATGCAAAGGCGACCGGCCGCCCGCCCCATCATGTGCCGTGCCGTCTCTCAGAGGCGTTCGCTAACGGCACTCGGCCCAGCGGCGTCTGTCAAGGGCCGCACGGGGGAACTTTGTCTCTGTGCGCGTGCACGCTTCAGGCACGGCGCTCTACACCTGCGATGCCGTCGCTGGAGTCTGGTCTGCCCGAGGGCCCGATTTGAGCAACTGCACTTCCGCCTGGGTGAACAGAATCGCGCAATGGGTGAGCCGTCAACTCCCTGCTGCCTCCTTCACTGGCCTGCCTCTCCTCCCTGCCTCACCTCCCTCCCTCCCTGCCTCTCCCTTCCCCCCATGTGAGACACCAATCGAGTCGTCATCATCGTCGTCACGGCCGTCGCAATGCCCGCAACGCCCCCCCCCACCCACCATCTCGTCTCCTCCGCTCCGTCTGTTCGGCGGTCTTCACCCCCCGCCTCGTCCGTCGCCTTCGGCTGCCGCCGTTCCGTCACGCCCGGCTGTCGCTCATCCGCCGGGCGTCGTTCCGTCACGGGGATGGCGTCCGTCAGCGAGCCCGTTCGTCCACTCCAAATCGAAATCGGACGCCTTCTGTGAATGATGAGAAAGTGAATCAAAAGAGAAGAAAAACTGTCTGAGCCGGCTAAACTATAGGGGATAGTAAACCTGATACAGCCACCGCGTTCAGCTTCACTCTGAGCTGGTGGTCTAGACAAGGCTGAGAACACCGTGACGTGCACCCGGGTGCACGTCACGGTGTTCCGTCAATCACGCTCCATGTTCCGTCAATCACGCTCCGTGCCGTGTTGTGCAGCAATGCACTGCACACCACAGGGCTCCGCTCCATGTTCCGTCAATCACGCTCCGTGCCGTGTTGTTGAGCAATGCACTGCACAACACAGGGATCCGCTCCATGTTCCGTCAAGCACGCTCCGTGCCGTGTCGTGCAGCGCACCTTGCACGCGCATCATAGAGACTCGTTACGTGCGGTCAGAGACTCCGGAGGGAGCGATGGTTGACAACCGGGACCGGTCAAACGGAAACCGGGCAGCTGGCAAACAAAGCCCGATTGCTCGTCGGCAGCAGCAGCAGCTGTTGTTGTTGTGTTGTCGTTGTGTGCGAGTCTGGAAATCGCGCGGTGTCTTTATATAATGCCACCTTCCCCCCTTACCCGCTCCCCCTCCTTTATGCCCCCCTCCCCCCCCAATCTCTTCACTCTCAGCTGCTCTGTGATGACGACGACGTTCCCCTGCTCTGTGATGACGACGTTCCCCTGCTCTGTGATGACGACGTTCCCCTGCTCTGTGATGACGACGTTCCCCTACTCTGTGATGACGACGTTCCCCTGCTCGGTGATGACGACGTTCCCCTGCTCTGTGATGATGACGTTCCCCTGCTCTGTGATGACGACGTTCCCCTGCTCTGTGATGACGACGTTCCCCTGCTCTGTGATGATGACGTTCCCCTGCTCTGTGATGACGACGTTCCCCTGCTCTGTGATGACGACGTTCCCCTGCTCTGTGATGACGACGTTCCCCTGCTCTGTGATGATGACGACGTTCCCCTGCTCTGTGATGACGACGTTCCCCTGCTCTGTGATGACGACGTTCCCCTGCTCTGTGATGACGACGTTCCCCTGCTCTGTGATGACGACGTTCCCCTGCTCTGTGATGACGACGCTCCCCTGCTCTGTGATGACGACGTTCCCCTGCTCTGTGATGACGACGTTCCCCTGCTCTGTGATGACGACGTTCCCCTGCTCTGTGATGATGACGTTCCCCTGCTCTGTGATGACGACGCTCCCCTGCTCTGTGATGACGACGTTCCCCTGCTCTGTGATGACGATGTTCCCCTGCTCCGTGATGATGACGATGTTCCCCTGCTCTGTGATGACGACGTTCCCCTGCTCTGTGATGACGACGTTCCCCTGCTCTGTGATGACGACGTTCCCCTGCTCTGTGATGACGACGTTCCCCTGCTCTGTGATGACGACGTTCCCCTGCTCCGTGATGACGACGTTCCCCTGCTCTGTGATGATGACGATGTTCCCCTGCTCTGTGATGATGACGACGTTCCCCTGCTCTGTGATGATGACGACGTTCCCCTGCTCTGTGATGACGAAGTTCCCCTGCTCTGTGATGATGACGATGTTTCCCTGCTCTGTGATGACGACGTTCCCCTGCTCTGTGATGATGACGACGTTCCCCTGCTCTGTGATGATGACGACGTTCCCCTGCTCTGTGATGATGACGACGTTCCCCTGCTCTGTGATGATGACGACGTTCCCCTGCTCTGTGATGACGACGTTCCCCTGCTCTGTGATGAAGACGTTCCCCTGCTCTGTGATGACGGGGTGGGTGGGGGGCGGTGGGGGGGCACGGGGGGAGGGGGGTTGTGAGCTTGGGGGTCGTTGTTGAATGACGAGTTGGGTGCCGTCCTCCTCCTCCCCGTACACCACCCCCCCCCCCCCCCAGACGTTGGACCACTTGAGCCCCAGCTGCTCTTTCTGGAGCTACTCGTCCCACACCACGAGGGGCAACTGGTCGAGCCACGGCTGCGAGCCGCTGCCCAGCAACAGCAGCAGCGCGCACGCCGCCTGCTCCTGCGGCCACCTCAACATTTTGGCGGTGCTCGTGGCGAGGGGCCACGTCGAGGTGCCCAGAGATTCGGGAGGGGGGGGGTGATGGTGGTGCCCCTCGGCCCGCTGGTGGTGGCGGTGGTGATGGTGGTGGTAAAGTTTAGATGTAGTGGTGAGGGTGGTGAGGGTGGTGATTGGAGGTGATGGTGGTGTTGTTGGTGGTAAAGAGGTGGTGATGAGGGTGGTGATTGGAGGTAATGGTGGTGATGGTGGTGGTAAAGAGGTGGTGATGAGGGTGGTGAGGGTGGTGATTGGAGGTGATGAGGGTGATGGTGGTGGTAAAGAGGTGGTGATGAGGGTGGTGATTGGAGGTGATGATGGTGATGGTGGTGGTAAAGTGGTAG
This sequence comes from Petromyzon marinus, assembly GCF_048934315.1. NCBI lineage: Eukaryota > Metazoa > Chordata > Hyperoartia > Petromyzontiformes > Petromyzontidae > Petromyzon > Petromyzon marinus. The sequence goes on from NW_027423016.1 coordinate 486,067, forward strand.
TAAAGAGGTGGTGATGAGGGTGGTGAGGGTGGTGATTGGAGGTGATGGTGGTGGTGATGTTGGTGGTAAAGAGGTGGTGATGAGGGTTTTGAGGGTAGTGATTGGAGGTGATGGTGGTGATGTTGGTGGTAAAGAAGTGGTGATGAGTGTGGTGAGGGTGGTGATTGGAGGTGATGATGGTGATGGTGGTCAAGTTTAGATGTGGTGGTGAGGGTGGTGATTGCAGGTGATGGTGGTGATGTTGGTGGTGGTCAAGTTTGGATGAGGAGGTGGTGGTAGTTGACTTGATAGTGGTAATGTTTATGTTGTGGGGGAGCGGTGGCCTGGCGGTTAGGGCGCTGCGCTACGAACCCAGCGACCCGAGTTCAATTCCCACTCATGACCACCAACTAATTATCTCAATCGACTCGGCCTCAAATCAGTAACTATTGCGGTGTGTAAACATCGCCACTTGGGAGAGAAAGGCGGCCGGGCGTGGTGCTGGCCACCCACCCCCTCGTGTGCCGTTCCGGCCTTCATAGCTGCTAGTCGCTAACAGCACTTGCCCCTGCAGTCTGTTAAGGGCTATATTTGAAATCTCAATTGACAACTAATTTCTTTAAGTACTTTTTTCCGTTTAGTTTCCTTCCCCCGCACCCCCCACGAGCACGGCCGGCTACGGTACTTGGCCAAAGAAGTTCCCGATGCGTGCGTACGGCTGCCCACGGCACCCTCACGCCCCTCCGTGTGTCCCGTGCCCGCGTCTTGCCCGTGCGTGCCAGTACGGGCACCGCGCCCACGAGCTGCTGCTGCTGGTGATCACGTGGGTGGGCGTGCTGGTGTCCCTCGTGTGCCTCGCCGTGGCCACGTTCACCTTCTGCTTCTTCCGCGGCCTCCAGAGTGACCGCAACACCATTCACAAAAACTTATGCCTCAACCTGCTGCTCGCCCAGCTGCTGTTCCTTGTGGGCATCGACAAGACTCAGTACACGGTGCGCCCGCCCGCCCGCTCACGTTTAGTCACTTGCTTACCACTTTCTCTATTTTGCACTCGCTCCTGAAACAAATTGTTTAACAGCTCGGGGGGGGGGGGGGCTTTGCCTGGGAAAATAAAAAAAATAGTTGATTTTTGTTCATGATTTGTTTACCTTTCCTCTACTTTGCACTCCTACCGCGTTGTTTTGCTTTAAGTAAACTCGCTGACACCTGTGACCCCCCCTAACCGGTGGACGTCTGTCAGAAAAGAGCTTCTTGGCTCATCGGATTCCTCCCTCCACGTCCAAATAAAGATTCAGATTCCGTGTAACGCCACCGCCGCCCGCCCGCCCGCCTGCCCCCCGCCACCGCGCCGGCTCCGCAGGTGGCGTGCCCCGTGCTGGCGGCGCTGCTGCACCTGCTCTTCCTGGCGGCGTTTGCGTGGATGTTCCTGGAGGGCGTGCAGCTCTACCTCATGCTGGTGGAGGTGTTCGAGGGGCGCCGCTCTCGCCGCAAGTACTTCTACCTCCTGGGCTACGGCCTGCCGCTCGCCGTCGTCGGGGTCTGCCTCGCCGTCGACCGCACGGGCTACGGCACCGAGCGAGCGTGAGCCCCCCGTCGTCCCTCTTCGCCGCCAGCCGGCCGGCGCGCCGAGCTTACTAACCGGAGCGCGGTGTCGCCGGTTCACGCCTGGTGTTGCCACCTGGCGCCCGGGCTTACTAACCGGTGCCCGGCCTTGCCGGCTGGCGCCCGGTCTCACCAGATGTCCTCGCATACAACAAATGACACAAATGTCCCCCAATGTTACCAGATGGGGGCTCAAGTGCAACTGAACGGTGGCAAATGTTACCAGATGCCGGCGAATGAAACCGGATGCATGGACGCGCTATCCCGGCCTGTCAGGCTAACCAGGCGATCGTTTGTCCTCTGTTTCGCCTGCAGCTGTTGGCTCCGGACCGACAATCATTTCATCTGGAGTTTCCTTGCGCCCGTGGCCACCATCATCCTCGTGAGTTCCGTGCGTGCGCGTCGTGCCGGGGGGCGGGAGATGGGCGGGCGGGTCGCCGTGTCTGCTGCTCGACGTGCGCATAGCGTGACGGGTCCCGCGATTAATCTGATGCGATTCCCACGTTCGTCTTGAGCGCGAATTCCCGAAATCGTCCCGTGCCAAAATCCCGTCTCGTCCCCAAATTGCAGGCGGGCACCTCCGATTGCCGCGCCAACGCCAGTACGTACGTACATACGTAGCGTTGAACTTCTTTCCCACCGTACGTAGCCAACCGTGCTAGTCGGAGGCGCTAGCTCGCCTGCAACAGTCCGGCGCACGTGTGCACGCGTGCTCTGCTTCGTGCGCGTGTCTGTTTCCCGTCCCATTTGTCCCCGTGTTGATCCCTCCCTGCCGGTTCTAAAATTGTGACGTGAGCGTGTCGTTGGGGGACGAGTTGCAGACGTGCCAGCGGCTTTCGTGCCTTTGGGGGTGTTTCGAGGATGCAACGTCGCTCCGTGCGGGTAGGGAACCAGAGAACCCGGAGAAAAACCCACCTTGTATACGACGAGGGGATGATGCAACAACAACAAAACTCAACGCCACACAGGTGGATTCAATCCACTTGCACTCTACATCTGCAGAACGTGAAAACTACAGCAAATTTTCCTGCCGTGGTTTTTACACCTGACGATGATTGCTTGTGTTGCGGTCGAAACGTCGTGAGAATTTTATTGTTTTATATTTTTATTATTTTATTGTTACCCTTCTACGTGACTGTTCATGATTATTAATGAGGGGGGCTGGTCGATGTGGAGTGACGTCACGAGCGTTACGGGCAGACATGATTATTGTAGGTAGAGGCATCCACTGCTATTTACATCACTAAATTCACCCCCCTCTGATATTCGCACCTGATAGGCTCAGTGACGACATCACCTCTACGCCTCCGTTTAAGACCAAAACAGCAGGAGGAATCCTCCACAATTCTGGCTATCGCCTGACGATGGTGGCTGTTGTTGTAATTACTGGCGAAACGTCACGCTGCTCGAATTGTAAATGTTGCTGTGGGTTTACTCTCGAACACACCGGTGCGCTGAACTAGCGACGAATTGTCAGGTTCTGTTTACGCGACAAAGCTTACTGATTGTCCGTGGTCGGGTGGGGGTGGTGACGGGCTTAGCGACATGTAATCTAACCCAACAAAAAACAACGTCTCGTGGACTCGTTGACTCGTGTGCGCGGTGCGTGTGTGGTGTCACAGGTGAACTTCGTGTTCCTGCTGATGACTCTGTACAAGATGGTGCAGCATTCGGCGCCACTCAAGCCCGAGAGCATTAAGTGAGTGAGGTGGCCGGGTGTGGGGGGGGGTTAGGGTTAGGGGGGAGAGGGGCGAGGGGGGGGTTCATCACTTAAAGCGACCGCATTTTCCGTGAGGTTCAGCCGGGACACACGGTGGGTGAAGCTGGCTGTTCCCGCGCCAGCCCACTCTTCACATTAGGGCCCTCCCTTGCCTTTTCGTTTGACCAACTGGGTCCCAGCCACCCGTGATTGCACTTGGAGTGTTCCGGTGTCGCGAGCGAATGTTGGTGGTTCTCAGCCGCGGTCGCCAATGACCCCTGCGCAAAAATGTAACCGTCGTTTAAAATTCGGGTTTCGCTTTTAACGAGCTCCGTCCAGCTCTCGGGGGACCATCGGTTCGCTTTGACCCACCGTGTAACGATCGCCCTTTGCAAGGGATTTATAAATCACGCGCCTGCTTGCATTAGTTTAAACCTTTCCCGTTCCGGTGACGTACGTAGGTGTAACGTCATCCGGTTTTTCTTCCGATTCCGTTCCCATGACCTACGTGTGTGTCGTCAAAACGAAACCGGAAGAAAAACTAAAATAAAATAACTTTATCGAGACCGTTGCTCCCACAAGGCCATTCATCCCTTTGTCCTTCCAATCAGTCTGACTCGTCATCCAACCCGTCTCGTGTAGCAAATGAGCTTTCCTGCACAGCGACAGAACTCCACGAAGTGGCGATGTCGGAGTGGGCCCTCGGTGCCCACAGATGCTGCCCTCTCAAAAGTGCTCGCGTTCGGTGACACCGACTGACAGCGCTGGCATTCCCGCTGGCGGTGTGACTCCCGTGTCCGTGGGGCAGACGGTTTAATCGCTCCGTATGCGTTTCGTCTCTCCAGCCATGCATCTGTCCGTTTGTCTGCTCGTTCATCCAGCGATCCGTCCATTTAACAGTCAGTCTGATCCACCTCCCGAAACGTCAATCTGTCTGTCCATCCATCGTGGTGGCTAGGAGATGTTAACTCCCTCGGCTGGTATACAGGAGGTCATCGGTTCGAACCCGACCCTGACATTGCCTGCTGCTGCTGCTGTATATTTGGAGCTTGAATGTTCTCCCTCTGTCTCATCATCATCATCATCACGGTGGCTAGGAGATGTTAACTCTCTCGGCTGGTATACAGGAGGTCATGGGTTCGAACCCGACCCTGACACTGCCTGCTGCTGTATATTTGGAGCTTGAATGTTCTCCCCGTGGTTGCGTGAATTTTTTCTCGGGGTCCTACGTGTCTTTTCCCTTCACGTTAAGAAGCGTGTGCTTAGAGCGTTTGGCCGCTATAAATGTCCACGTTTTGCTCACATGACAAACCTTACCAATTGGCTTGTCTTACTCATGGGCTTTTAAATTTTGATTCTAATCTCACTTCTTCAGAACTGCATTTTTGTGTTTTTAGTTAGTTAGTTAGTCCTTCCCCCGCACCTCCGATGAGCACTGTTGGCTACGTACGGCGCGAAAGAAGTTCAACGTTCAGAGCGAAACCTTGGATTGCGAGTAACTTGGTCTGCGAGTGTTTTGCAAGACGAGCAACACATTGTTTAAATATAAATATTCACTTGATGAACGTGCGAGGGTCTTAGCAATACGAGCGGCAGCACGTGTAGACGCTTCGTGCTGCCGAGCGTCACGTGATCACAACTGACGTACGAGTGCTTTGGATTACAAACACGTTTCCGGAACGAATTGTGCTCGCAATCCCAAGGTTTTACTGTACGTCGATACGCACGTAACGTGTCGCGTGGGTCGGTAAGTTCACGACGACGACGATAATAGCGACGATGACGACAACGCTCCGCGATGGCAAATATTCACCACGGCGCTCGCTTTTTTGCCGGCCGTTGTTATCGTTCGTTTTTGTTCTTCCTTGCCCACAGGTCCTGTGCGCTGGGCGGCGTGGCGCTGCTGTGCCTCCTCGGCCTCACCTGGGCGTTCGGGTTCCTCTTCATCGACAAGGCCACTCTGGTCATGGCCTACCTCTTCATCATCTTCAACTCCTTCCAGGGCACGTTCATCTTCATCTTCCACTGCGCTCTGCAGATGAAGGTGCCTAACCCCCTCTTCGACGTGGAAGTGCGCCCAGAAATCTTGACAACTCGTGAGGCCCACTGAGCACTGTGGCTCTTTTTCAGAATCTTAAACAATTTTAAACTGGAGGCGGAAGCCAAAGAGCCATGAAGCTCTTTCTCGCAGATGTACAGTCAGGGCACGGGGTCAGAGCGTGACAACGCAAACTGTAAATATGCGGCGGCAGCAGGCGTCGTCAAGGTCGAGATCGAACTCTCGACCTTCTGTAGACCAGGCGAGGTAGTTAACATCTCATAGCCACCGTGATGATGATGAGAGAGACACAAAAAACTCCAAATATACAGCAGCAGCAGGCATCGTCAGGATCTGGATCAAACCCACGACCTCCTGCGGACCAGGCGAGGTAGTTAACATCTCATAGCCACCGTGATGATGATGAGAGAGAGACGCAGACTCCAAATATACAGCAGCAGCAGAAGCGTCGTCAAGATCTGGATCGAACCCTGACCGTAACCCCCGACTCTAAACGCAAACTTCAACACCGTATAACCCTAACTCTAGGCCTGACTTGAACTCTGACCCCCAACCCCTCGCCTCTTACCCGTGCAAGGTGTGCAAGGAGTATAGAAAGTGCTTGGGGCACGCCGAGTGCTGCCGATCCTGGGGCAACCACTTCTCTTACGACTCGTGGCTCTCCAGCAGCAAACGCTGCTCTTCCAACGCGCAGGTACGCACGCACGCTGCATGCACTACACACCATACACACACTACGCACACTGCAACAACAACAACAACCGCTGCTCTCCCAACGCGCAGGTACGCACGCACGCTACACGCACTACACACCATACACACACTACGCACACTGCAGCAACAACAACAACCGCCGTTCGCCACTAGGTGGCGGTGACGTCACCACGGTGCTTGTGCCAGGCTTTGTGCACCTTGAGGCCACGTGAAGTGTCAAACGCCCGCCGGCAGGAGGTCACGGGGTAGACCCAGGTTCCACAGGTCGACTGACTGAGATGAGTGGCTGATGGACCACCAGCTGTACCCCCCTACTGTGCCATCTTGCTGTGCTTTAGCCGCCCGGCGCTTCGCTCGTTGTTGTGAGCGTCGCTCCTCCCCCCTTCGTTGTTGTTGGAGGGCGACTGCCTCTAACTGCGAATAGCGGTTGTTGTTGTTTTGGCTCTGTTTGTTTTGGTTCATGTGTTGTATGTACAGTGCTTTGAAGTTTTTTCGCACCGTATGTATCCAACCGTACTAATCAGAGGTGCGGGGGAAGGACAACAAACTAACACAACGTGTCCGTTTGTGTGTCAGTTGGATGTCGGTTCGTGTATCGATCTCCCTAACCCTCAATTCCTCGATCCCTCTATGCACACCGGCCTACGAACCCAGTGACCTGAGTTTGATTCCTGGTCTCGGCCAACATCAGTAGCGAGTGACATCTGGGCCTCCTTTTAGCTCCACTCGGCCTCGGGCGAGTATTTGTCGCGGTGTCGTCTAAACATCGCCACTGGGGAGACGAAGGCACCGGGCGTGATGCGGGCCACCCCACCCCCATGCCGGCCTTCATAGGCGCTCGCTAACATGATAAATAGTTCACCGTCGTTGTTGTTGTGAAGCCGATTCACTGCTGGCAACTGCCCGACAGCGCCGGTTGCACGCAGCTACCCGCGGCACGTCCGCTGCCCGTTTTTATTCGGCGTCTTGCGTGGATCGCTCGCCAACGGCGACGAGATCACCGGCGGTGCTGCCGAGGCAGCGATAAATTGGCGGCGTTTGTTCACCACGAGAGAGAGGTTTTGTTCAATTGGCTGTCGTTCCGAGTGGAGGGAGGGTGCGTGGCGCAACGCGTTACACGTGCGGCGATCCGACCCCCTTGAAAAATCAATCACGGCGGCTTTGCGATGATATTCTGCCCACTGTTTTTTGTCGAAACTTGTTATCAACGGAGGTGTGATTGTTGTTGTTATTATTGTGAGCATTACTATGACGATATACCGTGGACTGAGTGGTTCCGGCTTGACGCATCCCACACCGATCCCGTGCGCCTACTCAAGATGGCGCTCGCACACTTTCCCCCTCCCGCCGTTGTTGATATTACGTGAAATTGTGATTCTTGTTTAAACCTGTATTTCCTATAAACAAAAAGATAAAATTAAGCGCGCTGTCGTCGTGAATTCACACGTGCGGTCAAGGGAGCGACGGAGAAAGATCAAGAGCTTTCCTTTGATATTAACTCCGTAATTGTGGATAACACGTGTACAACGGAGAGTGAGGCACACACATTATAAATGTGGATTACATTCCCAACAGCATATGCGAGCGTATTATACAGTGACGTGGCAGCGATTTTGTTGGTTGTTGCGGATGTCCGGGTGTATTGCTAAGTCTAACAAAAGGGTCAGAGACAGGGTCAGAGTTCAAGTCAGGGCTAGAGTTTAGGGTTGTGGTGTTATGGTTGGCGTTTAGGGTTAGGGTTCGAGTTGTAGTTCGTTATGGTTAAAATAACGGTTCGTGTTGGGGTTAGAGTTAGTATCCGACTGGAGTTAGGTTTAGGGTTAATGTTAGAAACTAAACTAAATTATTTTAAATTTTGATTTAAAGCTTTCGTGACTGCAGTGATTCATATTCTTGGTTCTTTCGGTAAAGTCACGTTGAAGGGAAACAACAAAATAATAAGATACAAACAGTCATCATCAGGTGACTGATGATGACTGTGTTACAGTCGAAACATCGTGAGAATTTTATTGTTTTATTTATATTTTATTATTTTGTTGTTTCCCTTCAACGTGATTTTACCGAATGTTCCAAGAACATAATTTATTTTATTTTACCAGGTAAAGGCCCACTGAGCCGTTTCAGCTCTTTCGCAGAAGCTGCCTGTCCATCACAAACGATGGTTCAACTAAGCTGCTTATCGCCTATCACGTGGACGTTTATAGCGGCAGCCAAATACCCCGTTACTTTTATTTTTTTATCTCCCCCGCAGATCGTCTGGCGACGGGCCCGAGAGACGCCGGCGCCCTGGCGATCGCGCCGCACGACGGCGACAAGCGCCGGCGGCGAGCCGTCGCCCGCGGCGGCGGCGGCCACTTCCACCTGAGCGGCCGCGACTTTGCGGCGCCGGGCAGCGACGCCAAGCCGGGGAGGAGGAGGACGACGAGGAGGAGGCGAAGGGATGCCGAAGCCGAGGGGGTGAAAGCAAGCGAGCCGACGAGGGTCGACGTCGACATCGGCGGCCGTGGCGGCGGCCGTGTTGGCAGCCCGATCCGGATCCCTCTGCGAGGTTGCTCGCCGGCGGAGCGCCCCGGCTCGGGCGCTCCGCCGCCACCACCGCCGCCGTGACGGACCGACGGACGCGCTCGCTGGCGCGGGCTTCCCCTCCGCCCCCGCCTCCGCCCTCGGCGATCGTCGCCAGGGAGGACGTCCGCTCTCCTCCTCCTCCACCTCCTACTTCCCCCTGCTCGCACCGCGCCAGGCGGCCGAGCTCTACGCTAGGCGGAGGGCGGCGGCAGGGGACGCGTAAATGTCTCGCGCTGATGATTCACCGGTGACGTTACGCAAACGACGCATTTACTAATGCAGACGTGTGTGCGTCGTTACGGGACACGTTGTACGTGATTGTACGTGAAGAATATTCAGAACGTTGGGAATAATGTCTTCTATTTATATATAATCGTTTATGTATATAATGTGCACTACCTCACTGCATTATGTCGTGTGTCCTGCATTGCGCAGTTAATATTGGTAATTGCGTACAAATGCACATTTTGCATTAAGCAAGCAAGGGGTGGTAACTATTGCAAATAATGCGTAATTACGTTTAAAAAATTCACGTTTACAAATTCAATAAAGTACCAAATGACAGTTTGCAAATATTTGATTGATATTGATTGACTTTCAAATTCTTGAATAGACACTCATTGTTTATGGTCTCATCAATATCAGAAATAAGTTTACACTGATTGCATTGTCCAACATATTGCACGCTGATCAGATGATGCACAACTACTACGCCTTGCAATAAATCACGACCGAGGAACGGTCCGTTTGCGGCACTTCGCTACGAACCTCGCGGCCTGAGTTCGAGTCCAGGCCACGGCTAACATCGGTGGCGAGGGATATCTGAACTGGCCCTGGGCTCCCACCTTCACCAACCTGCAATGTCACTCATGGGGAAATGTGAATACAGTGTAATTTTAGTCTGGCAGGCTATCGGCCATTCCGAAACTTTCATCAACCAGCAGTGTGTTTGTTTTTAAGGTCTCGGCCCTTCTGGGGCTGATCAGAAGCGTCACGCTCGCTCAACACGTGCTGCTGGCTTTGTGGTTCGCATTGTCATAATGCGCTCCCTCAAATTAAATGATGAGGCCCTGTCAGCACAAAACAACCAGACGATGTTTTGTCACGATTTATGACCCAGAGTACCTCGCAACAGCACAATAAATGTTTAACCATATCCACCAGAATGGTTGGACGGTGCATGAGGGTAAATTTTATATTTTTTCCAAATGTTTTGCTAAAAACGTGAAACAATAATTCACTGTGTAACAAAAACAGATTTTTTTTGGTTCCTGGGTGATGTGTTATTTTGCAATTGCTTACGCCTCAAAAGTATATAAAATGGCTATTATTATTCCCCACAAACTTTGCTTTTGTGACCAGGACACAAAAGCAAAGTTAATAATCCACTCCCATTAATAACACTGTTTAACAAATTTATTATGTTCTTGTTCCTGGGTAATAAGTGTTATTTCCTAGTTGCTTATACCTCAAAAGTACAGAAAATTGCTATTATTCCACACAAACTTTGCTTTTGTGAACAGGACGGTGATATTTTGAAATGTATCTACTTTCAATGGGAAAACGTGGTGTGCATTTGTGTCATTCCTTTACATCAAGTCCTGGTCACAAAAGCAACGTTTGTTGGGCAAAGAGGCCAGCAAAGCACTCAAGTTGGTAGCACAGAGGATGCCATTCTTTATACTGACGCACTGCCTCGGCGATTCATTTAAGACTGAGTCGACCTAGGAGAGGTCCCAATCAGGTTCAGAAACCGAATACCGCCGGTGCCACGGTGGCTAGGAGATGTTGACTACCTCATCTGGTATACAGGAGGTCGTGAGTTAGACCCTGACGCCTGCTGCTGCTGTATATTTGGAGTGTACATGTCTCTCATCATCATCACGGTGGCTAGGAGATGTTGACTACCTCACCTGGTATACAGGAGGTCGTGGGTTAGACCCTGACGCCTGCTGCTGCTGCTGCTGTATATTTGGAGTCTGCGTCTCTCTCTCATCATCATCATCATGGTGGCTAGGAGATGTGAATTACCTCGCCTGGTATACAGGAGGTTGTGGGTTAGACCCTGACGCCTGCTGCTGCTGTATATTTAGAGTCTGCGTGTCTCTCTCATCATCATCATGGTGGCTAGGAGATGTTGACTACCTCACCTGGTATACAGGAGGTCGTGAGATAGACCCTGACGCCTGCTGCTGTATATTTGGAGTGTACATGTCTCTCTCTCATCATCACGGTGGCTAGGAGATGTGAATTACCTCGCCTGGTATACAGGAGGTTGTGAGTTAGACCCTGACGCCTGCTGCTGCTGTATTTTTAGAGTGTACATGTCTCTCTTTCATCATCATCATCATCACGGTGGCTAGGAGATGTTGACTACCTCACCTGGTATACAGGAGGTCGTGAGTTAGACCCTGACGCCTGCTGCTGCTGTATATTTGGAGTGTACATGTCTCCCTCCCCGTAGTCGCAGTAGATTTTTCTCCAGGTCTTCCGTTGTTTCCTCCACATTGGAAATCAACGTGCGTTTAGGGTACTGTATTTGGCTGTGATACATTACCTCATTAAAATGCAAATCAACGTATACAATTTTTGACATGCGTTTTTCTGGATTTTCTTGTTGTTATTCTGTCTCTCACCGTTCAAATAAACCTACCATTAAAATGATAGACTGATCATTTCTTTGTCATTGGCTAAACGTACAAAATCAGCAGAGGATCAAATACTTTTGGGTGAAAGAATCAAGGAGTGAAGTTCACGATAACAAGTAACCACGGTAAGTAGCGATAGGAGGGCGATGAGGAGGTTGACCATCGGTAAGCGAGTGCCAGGAGCAACAGTGGAGAATCATGAATCACGATGATTGCTTCACACAAATAAAAACACTCAACACGCGTCACTAACCGCTGTGCGCCCTTCAAAGGAAAATATCCCGCATGAAGTCGAGGATGTCCCTTCTTGACAGCACTGAACGACTGTGACCAGTCACAAGCTAATCACTCAGCTATTTCAATGCTAAATTATCCTGTTTGATTTGTACTAGGTGCCTCTGTGGATGTGTAAGCTTTGACTTTAACATAGCTATTTCTATGACCAGTCTCAAGCTAATCACTCAGTTATTTCAATGCTAAATTCTCCTGTTTGATTTGTACTAGGTGCCTCTGTGGATATGTAGGCTTTGACTTTAACATAGCTATTTCTATGACCAGTCACAAGCTAATCACTCAGCTATTTCAATGATAAATTCTCCTGTTTGATATGTAAACCCCTTTGTCAAGGTGCCTCACTTCTCTAAACCAGCTTAAAAAGACGCTACGAATCTTAACAGCGTTCATTGAAGCTCTGTCGTCCCGACAGGTTTGTTCCTTTCACCTGAAGAAGGCCACTTGTGTTGTGGCCGAAACGTCGTGAGATTTTAATTGTGTTATTTCATTAATTTATTATTTTATTCTCATTCTACGTGGTGACTTTACCGAAAGAACCAAAGAAGATGCTTTACAAGTGCCGCGAGGTAGGAACTAGCTGACCCAGCGCGATGGCCGTGGCCATGGAGTCAAGATTTGTGGGGGGCACCAAATCTTAAGAGGTCTCCCACCCACCAGAAAAAATAAATCTAAATTTGAAAACTAATTTCCTGTCTTAAATATGAAAAAAAATTCACGAACACATGGGACGGACTTGTTATTTGTTTATTACAATAATGTCTAATAGTGGTGTTGTATTATTACATTGTTCTGTTTTTATTTATTTATGACCTTTGCTTGTATCATCGTATGTAATGGCAGAGATTAGGGATTTAAAAAGTACAACCATAACCACAATCACGCGAACTGAAATCTATGCGTTGTTACATGAAGACAAGTCCAGATATTGTGGCCAAGGTTTAGCAAGTTGTCGTTTTTATTTACATGGCATAGCAATTATAATTTTTTGTAAAAAATATTGTTTATAGCAATATATTATAATTAGTACGGCCTTGCCCTGCACACATCATCAGTGGGTTACCGCTCACAGTCCAGGCACGTGGTGTCCTACGGGCGCTGTGGGCACTGATTGGCGCCACAGGTCACGACGTCATCCTCATTAACATAACGAGCGCCGCGTGCGCTTTTGGCGGGAAACTGCAGCGCGAGGGTGGGGAGGGGGAAGGGGCCGTCACGTGACGGTCGGTGGCAGTTGGCGGGAGACGCCGTTGCCAGGGCAACGCCCCCAGTCGGTAGTCGTCATGGAGTCATCGGCGCCTCAGTGAGACTCGTTAGAGATTAACTTAGTAAGAGATTAACTTAGTAAGTTATTAACTTAGAGATTAACTTAGTAAGAGATTAACTTAGTAAATATTAACTTAGTAAGATATTAACTTAGTAAGATATTAACTTAGTAAGAGATTAACTTAGTAAGAGATTAACTTAGTAAATATTAACTTAGTAAGATATTAACTTAGTAAGATATTAACTTAGTAAGAGATTAACTTAGTAAGATATTAACTTAGTTAGAGATTAACTTAGTTAGAGATTAACTTAGTAAGAGATTAACTTAGTTAGAGATTAACTTAGTTATTAACTTAGTAAGATATTAACTTAGTTAGATATTAACTTAGTTAGATATTAACTTAGTTAGAGATTAACTTAGTAAGAGATTAACTTAGTAAGATATTAACTTAGTTAGATATTAACTTAGTAAGATATTAACTTAGTTAGATATTAACTTAGTTAGATATTAACTTAGTTAGAGATTAACTTAGTAAGAGATTAACTTAGTAAGATATTAACTTAGTTAGATATTAACTTAGTAAGATATTAACTTAGTTAGATATTAACTTAGTTAGAGATTAACTTAGTAAGAGATTAACTTAGTAAATATTAACTTAGTAAGATATTAACTTAGTAAGATATTAACTTAGTAAGATATTAACTTAGTAAGATATTAACTTAGTAAGAGATTAACTTAGTAAGATATTAACTTAGTAAGATATTAACTTAGTAAGAGATTAACTTAGTTAGATATTAACTTAGTTAGAGATTAACTTAGTTATATATTAACTTAGTTAGATATTAACTTAGTTAGAGATTAACTTAGTTAGTTATTAACTTAGTAAGATATTAACTTAGTAAGAGATTAACTTAGTTAGAGATTAACTTAGTTAGAGATTAACTTAGTTAGAGATTAACTTAGTAAGATATTAACTTAGTTAGAGATTAACTTAGTTAGATATTAACTTAGTAAGAGATAAACTTAGTAAGAGATTAACTTAGTAAGAGATTAACTTAGTAAGAGAATAACTTAGTAAGATATTAACTTAGTAAGAGATTAACTTAGTAAGAGATTAACTTAGTAAGAGATTAACTTAGTAAGAGAATAACTTAGTAAGAGATTAACTTAGTAAGAGATTAACTTAGTAAGATATTAACTTAGTTAGAGATTAACTTAGTAATAGATTAACTTAGCTAGAGATTAACTTAGTAACAGATTAACTTAGTAAGATATTAACTTAGTAAGAGATTAACTTAGTTAGATATTAACTTAGTAATAGATTAACTTAGAGATTAACTTAGTAAGATATGAACTTAGTAAGAGATTAACTTAGTAAGAGATTAACTTAGTAAGATATTAACTTAGTAAGAGATTAACTTAGTAAGAGATTAACTTAGTAAGATATTAACTTAGTTAGATATTAACTTAGTAAGATATTAACTTAGTTAGAGATTAACTTAGTAAGAGATTAACTTAGTAAGATATTAACTTAGTAAGAGATAAACTTAGTAAGAGATTAACTTAGTAAGAGATAAACTTAGTAAGATATTAACTTAGTAAGATATTAACTTAGTAAGATATTAACTTAGTAAGACATTAACTTAGTTAGAGATTAACTTAGTTAGATATTAACTTAGTAAGATATTAACTTAGTAAGATATTAACTTAGTAAGATATTAACTTAGTAAGACATTAACTTAGTTAGAGATTAACTTAGTTAGATATTAACTTAGTAAGAGATTAACTTAGTAAGATATTAACTTAGTAAGACATTAACTTAGTTAGAGATTAACTTAGTTAGATATTAACTTAGTAAGAGATTAACTTAGTAAGATATTAACTTAGTAAGATATTAACTTAGTTAGAGATTAACTTAGTTAGATATTAACTTAGTGAGATATTAACTTAGTTAGAGATTAACTTAGTAAGAGATTAACTTAGTAAGAGATAAACTTAGTAAGATATTAACTTAGTAAGATATTAACTTAGTAAGACATTAACTTAGTTAGAGATTAACTTAGTTAGATATTAACTTAGTAAGAGATTAACTTAGTAAGATATTAACTTAGTAAGATATTAACTTACAGATTAACTTAGTTAGAGATTAACTTAGTAAGATATTAACTTAGTAAGAGATTAACTTAGTAAGAGATTAACTTAGTAAGAGATTATCTTAGTAAGATATTAACTTAGTAATAGATTAACTTAGAGATTAACTTAGTAAGATATTAGCTTAGTAAGAGATTAACTTAGTAAGATATTAACTTAGTTAGAGATTTACTTAGTAAGATATTAACTTAGTAAGAGATTAACTTAGGTAGATATTAACTTTTTAAGATATTAACTTAGTAAGCTATTAACTTAGTAAGATATTAACTTTGTAAGATGTTAACTTAGTAAGAGATTAACTTAGATGTTAACTTAGTAAGAGATTAACTTAGTAAGAGATTAACTTAGTAAGATATTAACTTAGTAAGATATTAACTTAGTAAGAGATTAACTTAGTAAGAGATAAACTTAGTAAGATATTAACTTAGTAAGATATTAACTTAGTAAGATATTAACTTAGTAAGATATTAACTTAGTAAGATATTAACTTAGTAAGAGATTAACTTAGTAAGAGATTAACTTAGTAAGATATTAACTTAGAGATTAACTTAGTAAGAGATTAACTTAGTTAGATATTAACTTAGTAAGATATTAACTTAGTAAGAGATTAACTTAGAGATTAACTTAGTTAGAGATTAACTTAGTAAGATATTAACTTAGATAGATATTAACTTAGTAAGATATTAACTTAGTAAGATATTAACTTAGTAAGAGATTAACTTAGTAAGATATTAACTTAGAGATTAACTTAGTAAGATATTAACTTAGTAAGATATTAACTTAGTTAGAGATTAACTTAGTAAGAGATTAACCTAGTAAGAGATTAACTTAGTAAGAGATTAACTTAGTAAGATATTAACTTAGTAAGATATTAACTTAGTTAGATATTAACTTAGTAAGATATTAACTTTGTAAGCTATTAACTTAGTTAGAGATTAACTTAGTTATATTTTAACTTAGTAAGAGATTAACTTAGATGTTAACTCAGTAAGAGATTAACTTAGTAAGAGATTAACTTAGTAAGATATTAACTTAGATATTAACTTAGTAAGATATTGACTTAGATATTAACTTATTAAGATATTAACTTAGTAAGAGATTAACTTAGAGATTAACCTCGTTAGAGATTAACCTCGTTAGAGATTCACCTAGTCAGGGATAACTTACTAACAGTTATTTCAAAGTAAATAAACAGCAATGGTTTAACACAAAGCAACATTCCGCACATGTTCAACATTCACCAGTCTGGCTCGCTTCAACCAATGCTGGTGAACTGCAAGATGGATCATTACAGGTGAAGGACATTTTTATTTAAACTTTCGTGACTGCAGCGGTCCGTATTCTAACGGTTCTTTCGGTAAAACAAAGTTAACGTACATAGAAAAAAATAATAATCCAAATAAAGCGATTAAAAATATCACGACCTTTCGGTTAAAACACAAGCGTATGACGGACCGCTTTGTGTTTGCGTATCGAAACGTTGTGATGTTTTTAATAACTTTTTTTCGATCTACGTGGCTTAATTAAAAGATACTCTTTGGTTCTTTCAGTAAAGTCACGTAGGTATACATTTTATATAGAGTATGGATTCCTGCAATCACGAAAGCTTCAAATCTAGATTTTACTGAAAGAACCATAGAACACAGGCAAGGACCCTATCAGATATGGGTCCTATAACCAAAGGCAACATCGCCCCCTGCCGGCAGATACCTGTTTAGGTTGTTCTATGGATGAACTCGCCTCTGTCATAGGCACGTGGAATTTCCATTGGCTCAGGGTTGTGTTTACCTTGTGCTGCACAAGGACAAGCTGTCATGAGGGGGTCCCTTAGGCTAAAATGAAGCTGACGCTCAGATCATTTGTTACAGTGTGTGTGCAATATGAATACATTTATAATCTTTCACAACTATCGACATATGCCTTCAACTAATGTTTGTATCATGTATTTCACTGTCTAAAAACATCTAAATACAACAAAAAACTAAGTGAAATCACGCGTCGCTATGTGCAAATGACTGCGTACAGTGTTAGCATTTTTATATTTGCATGGCACGCCTTAAGTGTACTACATTTCGAGGACAACATTTGCCCTTTGATAGGTCAAAACATGTTTTTTACATTTTAGCACCCGATTTGAAGATGGATTGTAGCCCTTGAACGTCATTGTCCCATAGTTGTGGAGTTGGGTGCTCTATGCAATGCATTTGGATTAATGTGGCTTATTTATAGCACCTCATCTCAAACAACGCAGTGGGCATGTTTACTCTATATTATTAATCTACGTTTTACATTTAATTATGAAGGTTGACTAGAGTACATTTTTTATCATATTTCCCATTGCCATGACAACAAACATTTGTTGCAACATACGTATTGTGGTAGCAATGATGGTCTGCTAGCTTGCAGGGCCGTGAGAGAAAGCGGCGGCTTATTGCGGAGGCCTTTATCCAGCAGTGGATCGACCATGGCTGATGACGATCCACTGTAGTGCCCTCATCTATACGCAGAAAACGAATCGCTGGTGTGTTGCATGGTGAGGTGGCCCAGAGACCCTTTCACACGATGCTCTATTTGAAGTTAAACATCATATTCACGTGGAGCCACATCTCCACATTCGATATACAATGTTGCCAGTATCAAACACACCGTAATACCCGCACCTCCGATTAGCACGGTTGGCTACGTACGGCGCGGAACACGCGTACGTGTGTGTCCACGCTTCTACACGAGGATAAGTGGACGGAGATAAGCATTGATATTTGGATCCACCAACAATACCCCGCATATCGGTGTGGATAAGAAGAGTTTACAACATGCGCGTTGCTATATGTATGAGTTCCCTAACACAGAAACGGAATTCTTGTTTTGCAAGAATAATGCGAGAATAATGTGATGTTTGTTGTTGTCATTACAGTGTTCACAAAGGCGTGGAGTCGATGGATGGCTTTGGCCAGTATTCTGGTACGTATACCAATGACTTTCAAGGAAATCTCAAATGCGGCGATTCCTCAGAAAGTAGAGAAGCCAAAGAGAACGTTGGAGGTGAGATAATGAGACTTGGTGTATGAGTACATGTGATGGGTAGTCTCAAATGGTTTCGTTTTATCGTTGCGTAAGGCATCAGTCGCTTCACCAGCATTGGTGCAAGCAAGCTTGAAGATACTCAATGTCGAAACCAATACAGAGCTTGCCTGTGTTGTACCAATGCTGCTGATGGGATGTGCAAATAATACTTTTATATTTTTTTACGTGGAGGCGCATATATGGGAAGGGGTCATAGCTGCTTATTTATGTAGTTACCTATAGTATTCTCCACAATCGTGCTCATTATACGTTTGTGTTAACTGTACATTGCAACCTTCTTCCTAATATTCCGAAGGGACTTTTCAGATTTCTCTTTAATTGTATAATTATGTAATAATAGGGATTTTCCCCTTTTTTCTGGCAACAAAACTGAAACCTTTTTAACAAGGATTCACGTTACTGCATTAACCACAATAATTGCAGTCAAAATGCAAACAAAAAACATACTATGATAATATATGCATTGTCCTTGAAACTGAAAACATATCTCTTTTTTTCCCCAGAAAACTCAGAAGACTTTAGTATCAGTGAAATGCGATCAGTTTCTGAAATTCGTATCCTTTTTGAGATTGCCTCTTTAAAACAAAAAAATAATCGATCATATCAAGTGAGGGCCCTTGCCTGTAAGATTGGTATTTCACTCACCAGAATTGAGCTTCAACCGGACTAGACTTTGCTTTTTTGTTGTTGCATCAACGCTGCTGAAATTATTCACTCCGAGAAAGACGTGTGGCCGCTCGGATGTGTAATACATCGCCTTATTTTTTATATTATGTGCAGGGACAGGTATGTGACAGAGGAGTATTGCATGCTTGATATTTTTGTGCTATTTTTACTATGTTCATTTGTGAACATTCAACAAAATATATATGAAATTAATGAGTGGACTTCCTTCAGCTGTGTTGCTCTTGAAACGAGTAAGAACCAACCAGGTAGGCTTCAGCGGTAGAGGGATCAGCTCACAATCTCAAGGTTGTGAAATTCAAATCCTGATTGGAGGTTGACTCAGCCAATTTTCCCTCTGGGGTTAATATAAAATTATTACCACTTTGTTGGGGAAGTCAACTGGTTGTCCTATAAGAATGTGGAATTTCCACCACTGGTTCAGGGCTGTAAACAGGAGTTTAGCACCGCCTCAGTGCTCATTTGAGCAGGAAATCACCGACTTTTTTGTTTACCTTGTTTACCTTAGAAGTGTCTTAGTCTGTCTTCTGGGTTCTTTCAGTAAAGTCACCCACGTAAAAGGGAAATAATAAAATAATAAAATAAAACAATAATATAAAATTCTCACGACGTTTCGGCCACAACACAAGTAACCTTCTTCTGTCTTAGTCTGGTGCTCTATCATTGTGTTATCTATATATTCAGAGTGGTCCAGATGTTTTGTGACCCCCCCATTTAATTCACAAAACCTTCATATTTTTAAAATAAAGTTTCTTCAAAACAGAAATGAATACACAAAGGGGGAAAATGTTACGAGTCAATTAATTGGAGGTCACAAAACATCTGGAGCACCCTTCAGAATATAAATAACAAACAATAACGTCAATGAAACCAAAATAATTAAAATACTTGCTGGATTGTGTGACATTGTGTGTTTTATGAGCAAAAATGTAGTTATGCTTTCTGAAAAAGGTGTTGAGACTCAGTGAGACTCTCATTGATAAATAAGCGTAACAACGACAATAACCCCAAACAATGCGAATGTACAATTTCCTCAATAAATGTTAGCACATGTTTGTCTTTGAATAAAGTAACAAAAGTCTCCTTTTTTAGTTATTCTCCATGGGAATTCATAATCCTAAACATATGTTATCCTAAACTTACCTTCAGCGTTGCCTTACAGACATATTTTCAAGGAGTTTCCTTTTTTTAACTCGGTTCAGTCTCGCGTCATGGATGACGTAAGCATATGGCATTTTACACTTAAACAAACGTGTAACTTACGGTTTGATTTCTATGCAGTGATACCAGTTTTGTTTTGCTCGGTACTATACATCTTCATTACTGATGGTAACTATGTCTGTGGAATGTACCAAGAGGGTTGATATTAATGGTCATTACTAAGTGAAACAATCATAAGGTTACAACATTTAAGATTTCTAGAGGTAATCATACAGGCATATTTAACACGTAGGCTTTCGCGATCAATATTATTCACCATTCTGGCGAATTGCCCGATGATGCTGGATGTAATTACCAGCGAAACGTCGTGCTCAAACTGTAAATGTTGTGGATTCACTCTTCAATACACTGGTGGGCTATAGTAGTGAACTATTTGTCTTTTGTCAACGTGACACTTTTTTGCTGATTGGCCGTGTCGGGTGGTGGAGGGTTACGACACATTTATAAATAACGCGATCTAACCCAAAAACCTTTATTATGAATACATGCATATCATGCAAGCATATGCATGCTATAATGAGGTGACTGAACAGCAGAGTGAGCGGCTCACAATCTGAAATTTGTGATTTCAAATCTAGGTTGGGGGTTAACTCACCCCATCATCCTACCAGGGTTGATATAATTGGTACCACTTTGTGGATGAGTCTGCAGTGATTACCCAATGGAGAGACAGACTCATCCCCAACTTAACACCGCCTCAATGCTTACTTGTGACTAACTCTGCCGAATTGATAACACTTGCACAACTTCCAAGAGGCAATGACAGTACCTCATATGAATGCTGGATATGACTTTATACGATGTTTAACAAACTTTGTCTTACATTTTTTAAAATTAAGATTCTGTGCACAAACAGACCTGTAGTGGTTTGTGCTCCAACTGGTTCTGGGAAGACTGTTATTTTTGAGCTGGCCATAATTCGACTCTTAATGGAATGCCAAGGGCCCTCCTACAATGCAAAAGTTATTTATAGTAAGTACGTCTCTTAATTGTTACATTATACATTGTTGCAATTGCCCACACGGTATTGTATTCGTACAACAGCAAGCACGCTTGATGTAGACCTGTGTGAGCATGAATGTGACGCGCACCCCCTAGTGGCCCCCATCAAGGCACTGTGTCGGGAGAAATTCGAAGACTGGCAGAACAAGTTTGGAGCACTCGGCATTCAGTGCAAAGAGCTTACCGGAGACACGGACGTCGATGACTATTTTGAGACACAAGATGCCCAAATAATATTGACAACACCGGTAAGTGTTGAAAAAATAAATAAGCTGACAATACGCCTCCTTCACGTAGCTGTCCTTCCACATTAAAATTAAGGGTATATTTTTTAGACATCCCATCAGCCACCACACGACCTTCTGGGATCATAATAATTTCAGCAGTATTGGTTCAACACAAGCAATACTCTGGACCGGTTTTGCTTATCACTGTCTCATTAGCAGAGTCAGGCTTTCTTAAGCCTATTTTTCTGAATTGCTCGATGTGTATAGGTGAGGACCCACTCTGTTAGATATGGGTCCTAGTTTGATGCTGACCTACATAATACGGAACACAACGTAATGTCTCACCTGTGCTCAGGTTTCTCATTGGCTCCCAGTTCACACCCGCATTGAGTTTAACGTTCTCCTACTCGTGTTCAAGGCCTTCAATGGGCTTGCTGCACCTCACATCCAGGAAACGATTCAACCGTACACTTCGCAAAGTTGATTCAGCCGTACACTCCACCGGGATCTTTCATATCCACCGATAATTCCATACTCGGGTGTGGCACGCTCCCAGAGTGTGAACCTGGGGTCACGGGGCTTTTGTTTGTACATTGTAATGTTATATCTCTACTGGGCTCACTGACTTCATTTGTTTGCAGGAAAAATGGGATAGCACAACAAGACAGTGGCACGACAGGTCTCTCGTGCAGGTCGTGAGGCTGTTTCTGATTGATGAGGTAGAGTACATGACTGTATTGTTCTTGGTTTTCCTCGGCATACTTTTGTAAATACAGCGATACCCCCATTTACTCCCCCCCCCCCCCCGCCACCTCACATATCGCAAATACGTCGTCACTTCATGGATACCGCGACCTGTTTTGCGTCGCCTCCACCCACACATACGTCGATGACAGCATCCGTCCTTTCTCGGGTCCGTCACCTCAGCCTTCGCCTCCACCTGCCCTGTAAATTGCTTCGATTGACGTCGTTTGGATATTCGCTATCGCACCTTTCAGGAACGCATCCCCGACGTAAACCGGGTTATTCCTGTGCACAGTATTGAATTTATAGGAAGCGGCCACAGTGGTGTGATGGTTAGCGCGCTGGATTTGCAATCCAATAAAGTGACATAGTTATACAGGGACTCCTTGACTTATGAGATAGACGTGTGCCTGGAAAGGTGCGCGTATCTCAAAATCGCGTATGTTCAATAGCAATTTTCCCAGAATAAATAATGGTACAGGAGGTGGTTCGGGGATTTCACTCGCACTCGCTGACGTAATCGCTTTTATTATCCTAGCCTATATCAATACAATACATGTACCCACAATATAATACTTTACATTAAAAAGAAAATCACGTAAACTCTAATTTACTTCCTATAAAATAAAGAAATCCGGTATTGCTTGTTAAGACGCCGGAGTTGCATTGCGGAGGGGATGGATGGAGGCGAGGAGGGAGACAGACTTAGAGTTAGTGAATGCCGTACAAGTATAGCGCACGAGTTATCGTACCGCACTGGTTGCTGGCAACGCCGTTGGGTCGCGGTGCCAGGCTAGGGTGGCGCATCTCGTGTTGCGGATGACGATATTCCGAAAATTGCCTAGCGTATGTCAATATAAAGTCTAAATACAACGCGCACGTTATTCCAAAATGACGTACCACAAAAGCAGGTAAACCGAGGATTGCATGCATACGGTTACAGTACCTAATTTGAATATATGGTCATCGAATTGAAGTGGGAGTACCATGTGTTAATTTTTCGATCATAAAGTTGGACCCATTCAAACAACTTATAAAGAAGTTGCTGGCATTTGTGCCCAGGTGTCTGAGATGTTGGGAATTTCGTGGCAAGACAGAATACTGTAAGCAATGCAGAAGTCTGGAAGAGTACACGACAGCTCAGTACTTCAGGGTGGTTCATGCTTGCAGGATGGGGAAGGGCCGATTGCCGATACAGGCATTGTAGTGGTCTCCACGAGTTTGGACAACTCAAGGAAAAGAACCTGAGACAAGATCGTGGGATACTTCGATAAAAAAAAAATCATGGAAGTTGCGTCGTGTTATGCTGTGGGTCATGGTGCAGGTACACACAGTAGGGGATGAGTCACGTGGTGCCACCTTGTAGGCTGTGGTCAGCAGAATGAAGACGCTTTATAACCTTGTCCCTCCAACCTCCACAAAGGATGCGCTTCAACCGCTGCATACCTGTGCGGGAGTACGGATCATCGCCCTGTCAGCCACCATTCCCAATATAGAAGATGTGAGTTGGCATACTTATTATACATTGTTTAAACATATACTGTATCGCTACAATCTTGATTTGAAGCTTTCGTGACTGCAGAAATCCATACACTTGGGTTCTTTCGGTGAAGTCACGTATATATAATTTGTATTTATTTTATACCTACGTGACTTGAGCGAAAGAACCAAAGAGTATATATATTGCTATAACATTGGCTAATAGCCAGGTGGCTCAGTGGTAGAGCGAGCGGCTCGCAATCAGAAGGCTGCGAGTTAAAGTCCTCGTTGGGGGTGCTAACTCGTTCCATGGTCCTTCGGGGGTAATTAAAATCAGTATCACTTTGTGGGGGAGTCAATATTGGTTCTACGGATAGACTCTCCCCCGTTATAAGAATGTAGAATGTCCACCGCTGGCTCAGGGCTGTAAACAGGATATGAGCACCGCCTCAATGCTCATTTGAGTAAAAAAATAACCTTCACGTCTACTATAAACTAGTTGCATTTAATTTGTAACATCCACTGTTAAAAGGAATTTGTGTCATCTTAATCAAGTTGCACGTGGGCAAATGCCCAGACATTTTTTTTGACTTATATATATATAAAATATGGAGAGGTATGAATACCTCTCAATGCATTTAAATTAATATTTGTATATCCTCTACAAATATTGCTGAGGCATCCACCTTTCTCTTTCTAGGTTGCCGAGTGGTTGTCTGATAGGGATGGAACGGCAATCTTCGTAAAATTGGATGAAAAGCATCGGCCTGTGAAACTCCGCAAAATCGTGTTGGGATTTCCTTTCTATCGTCTACAGACTGCCTTTAAATTTGACTTGATACTCAACTACAAGCTCGCAAAAATTATACAAACATATTCTGAGCAAAAGCCAACGCTCATTGTGAGTACATGTCTTATTTGTTGTTCCAAGTCAAAATGGCATGATTAGTTTAATTGCATATTTTTTAAAATTTAAATATTTTGCATGCATAGCCCTTAAATATGGAATATGTTAAGGTGTATATGGCCTCCATTGACACATACGTAGCAAACAGGAAATGCAATGTGGACAAAAATCTCATGTGTAGCCTTAACAGACTTTTGGGGGAAGTGCTGGTGGAAGTGCTGGTAAGCGAGCACTTATGAAGACCATCATGAGCACACGAGGGGGTGGGTGGGCAGCACCACGCCGGACCGCCTTTGTTTCCCCAATGCTGATGTTTCAGTATCAAGGCAGGTACTCATTTGAGGCTGAGTAGACCTAAGGAAGCCCCAGAATTGGTTGAAATATTCACCGTCGCTTTTGATCATGAGCGGGAATCGAACTCGGGTAACAGGGTTTGTAGCACGGTTCACTAACCACCACTCCCCACTTGCATATCTATAACCATGCATATACAATCACACAACGGCAATATCCCCTGTTTAGTCTTTACAAGACTCAGTTTCAGTTTTCTCAGTTTCATTTATTCGGTGTAGAGCCCTGTGAGCCATCCGGCTCTTGAATCGGGTGCAACCGCAACAAACAAAAACATGAACAAGAAAAACATGATTATTCTTAGCTCTTTCGGTAAAGTCACGTTGAAGGGAAACAATAAAATAATAGAATATATATAAAACAATAAAAATTCTCACGACGTTTCGACCATAACACAAACGGTCGTCATCAGGTGTGAAAAGCAATGGCAAGAAACATTTGAAAGAAGTGTCGGTTCGCATTAATTAATTTATTTTTGAACGGTGTTTTTATTTATAAAAAAACGTCAGCGCCACGTGCAGCGATTTGGCAGTTTATTTAGAAGGACGAGTCCATCTATGTTCTGAAAAGAGGAGGGGGGAGACGAAAAATTAATGTATGCTGTCTGAAAGCCACCGTAAGCGTGAACAATCAATTAAGACCTGAAATGGTGTATCAAATCCTTCCAATGATTGCTAAGCCAGAATTGTGTGCTCCATTTAGAAAGTGTTTCTTTCGTGGACGGTTTGGTAACGCTGGCGCGCAAGCCGTTTAGAAGAGGTGGGTGGCTCTGAAGAGAGCCTTTGGGTTGGTTGAGTGCGCGAGAGATGAAGCCGTAGAGAGTGCGGCCCTGGCGCTTGAGGGCGTAGATCACGTCCGTGGCGGTGACGGCCTCGCGCTGTCTGGGCAAGAAGCATTTAGCGAGCACCTGTAGAGGCCATACACATATACGTTTGCGCACACAAAACGTTATAAAAGTATGCATTTATACAATGAATATCACACCTAGTCAAGCGCACATATATAAATATTAAAATGGTTTAGGCCTTAGATATTTCACGTGCATTCCTTTGGAAGCAGGCATACTTTTTTAATAGCGTGCATTGAAGGCACCTTGTGGTTATTCTTTTACAGTTCTGTGCGACGAGAAGAAGTGTTCAGCTGGCTGCAGCCACACTGGCTAAATATGCTAAATTCATGATTGATTTCCAGCACAGGCAGAGGTAGGCGTGGGAATTGGGCTCTACACATATTCGTGTTTCGCAAATGTTCTGTGATTAAGATATTGGTGTAAAAGTAACGGTCAAGGTGCCGCCTCAAGTTCCTTGTTCGAGCCACTGCTGGTGTTAACCTCCGCTTGAGAGAAAAAAATATGTTGAATGACTCCAATATCCACGATGATGTTGGTCGCGAAAGCCTACGTGTTAAACTGACTTCATAATTTATTTTGCAATATGAAATACGTACCGAGGCCCTTCGCTCTTATTTGCCTTAGGCCCCTCATAAGTTTAATCTGGGCCTGATCATAATGCATCTAAGGCCCAGGGAACAAGGTGATCAAGGGGAGATTGACACATGTGATTGTGAAAATTCCACACTTACACTATGGCACCAAGTCCGTCAGCCGACAAGGGCAATGCCACTGTCATCATGGACAAAACAAAATATAACAACAAAATTCAAGAACTACTCAACGATGGCAGCTATACAAAAATAAAAAGAGATCCCACCAACAGCCTGGTCACCAAAACGAACAAAATCATCTCTGATTCAACAGCATTAATTGATGAGATCAAACAGTTCTCCTTGAAACCCTCTGCTGCCAGACCACCAAGATTATATGGCCTTCCAAAGATACACAAAGAAGATACACCCGTTCGTGCCATCGTCTCTACTATCAACTCCCCCACCTACAAACTGGCACGTTTTCTTGCTGATATACTGCGACCTTTCACTGGAAAAACCACCTCTGCGGTACTAAATTCTACTCACCTGGTATCGACAATCAAAGGCATTTCCCTGTCCCCAGACAACCTGCTTGTTAGTTTTGATGTGGTGTCCTTGTTCACCAAAGTCCCGGTACCTGACACCATCACTATCATTGAAGACCTGGTTCATCAAGGACTGCATACTGATGTACCCCCCCCTGGTGAAACATTGCTTAAGCAACACATACTTCACCTGGAATGGAACTTTCGACAAACAAACTGAGGGCACCCCAATGGGCTCCCCCCTATCTCCGGTTGTAGCCAACGTATTCATGGAAAAATTTGAAACTGACGCCATCCAGACTGCCACTCTACGCACGACCTTATGGAAGAGGTACGTTGATGACACCTTTGTCATCTGGCCACATGGCCAGCCTGCTCTAGACCAATTCCGCGACCACATCAATTCCATACACCCAGCCATCAGATTTACCATGGAGGTCGAAAAAGATGGCAAACTACCCTTTTTGGATGTCTTAATTAAAAGGAGACATGATGGTTCAATGAGCCACTCTGTCTACAGGAAAGCTACCCATACAGATGCTTACTTGAAACCGGATTCCCACCACCATCCATCCCAGAAGAACTCCCTCATCAAGACTCTATACCATAGAGCCCAATGCATTTCCGACCAGGAACACATTACCAGTGAACTCAAGCACGTACACCAGGCTCTCAGGGCTAATGGTTACTCCGACTACACAATCCGCAAAGCCATCACTCCAGTCATGAAGTAGGATCCTCTTGTGGAGCCACTCAAAACCATCACCTTACCCTACATTGCAGGGGTCACTAAAAAGATCTCCAAAATCCTGAATAAACACAAGATCCAGGTCCGATTCAACACAGAACATAAAATCCGTGATTTAGTTCCATCTGTGAAAGATGCTGTTCCAGACATACAGTACCCGGGCGTTTACAAACTAAAGTGCCTCTGTGGTAGTAGCTACATTGGAGAAACCAAACGACATATCTCGGACCGCATCCGCGAACATAAAGCAGACTTGAAACACGGTAGAACGAACTCCTCTGCCGTGGAAGATCACTGTTATAATTCAGTGGGCTCACATGACATTGACTTCTCCAAGACGGAGGTTCTTTGCAAACCAACCGGCTACCATGAGAGATTCGTTCATGAGGCCATTCACATATACAACCACAGAGACAATTTCAACCGAGAGGATGGATTCTGGCTTAGTAACCATTGGAAAGATGTTTTAAACCATTTCTGTTCTTAATTAATTGTATTTTACGATGACCTTCAGACCGCAGCTCTTTCGCCAGCCTTGACTCTTAATACCTCTCACACCACGGTTAATGGTATGGTTTACAACATAGAGTATAATAGCGCCTCGCAGCTGTCTCTCTCCCCCTCCTCTGTTCCGACCATGGATGAACTCGTCCGTCTGAACGGGGCCCGTAGCTATCCGTGTTGCTAAAGTTGAGGGTAAGAATCCACCCATTTTTTCGCCATATAGCATTGTGATATATAACGACTTATTGTTGGTAGCTTAGCTGATTGGAGAATATAGAGTTTATTGATAACATTAAGGTAATTTATATTTTAGTTTTTTATTGGTTCACTATATAGTACTGTGAATAGCTCAGATGTGTAGGCCTTGACTTCAACATAGCCATTTCTGTGACCAGTCACTAGCTAATCACTCAGTTATTTCAATGCTAAATTCGCCTAGTTATTTCAATGCTAAATTCTCCTGTTTGATTTGTACTAAGTGCCTCGGTGAATGTGTATGCTCTGACTTTAACATAGCTATTTCTGTGA
Organism: Petromyzon marinus; assembly: GCF_048934315.1. Lineage (NCBI taxonomy): Eukaryota > Metazoa > Chordata > Hyperoartia > Petromyzontiformes > Petromyzontidae > Petromyzon > Petromyzon marinus. The sequence continues at coordinate 514,491 of NW_027423016.1, forward strand.
CCAGTTACAAGCTAATCACTCAGCTATTTCAATCCTAAATTCTATGCTAATTCCTTTGTCAAGGGGTGCCTCTGCGGATGTGTATGCTTTAACTTTTAACATAGCCATTTCTGTGACCAGTCACAAGCTAATCACTCAGCCATTTCAATGCTATATTATATGCTAACTCCCTCCCTCTCTCCCTCACCTCCCTCACCTCCCTCTCTCACCTCACCTCCTTCACCTCCCTCACCTCCCTCACCTCACCTCCCTCTCTCACCTCCCTCACCTCCCTCACCTCTCTCACCTCCCTCAACTCCCTCCCTCACCTCCCTCACCTCCCTCCCTCACCTCCCTCACCTCACCTCACCTCCCTCTCTTCCTTCACCTCCCTCACCTCGCTCACCTCCCTCCCTCACCTCCCTCACCTCCCTCCCTCACCTCCCTCACCTCCATCACCTCCCTCACCTCCCTCACCTCCCTCCCTCACCTCCCTCACCTCCCTCCCTCACCTCCCTCACCTCCCTCTCTCACCTCCCTCTCTCACCTCCCTCACCTCACCTCCCTCCCTCACCTCCCTCACCTCCCTCACCTCACCTCCCTCACCTCCCTCCCTCACCTCCCTCACCTCCCTCTCTCACCTCCCTCACCTCACCTCCCTCCCTCACCTCCCTCACCTCCCTCACCTCCCCTCCCTCACCTCACCTCCCTCACCTCCCTCCCTCACCTCCCTCACCTCCCTCCCTCACCTCCCTCACCTCCCTCACCTCACCTCACCTCCCTCCCTCACCTCACCTCCCTCACCTCCCTCCCTCACCTCCCTCACCTCCCTCACCTCCCTCTCTCACCTCCCTCACCTCACCTCCCTCCCTCACCTCCCTCACCTCCCTCACCTCACCTCCCTCACCTCCCTCACCTCACCTCCCTCACCTCCCTCACCTCCCTCCCTCACCTCCCTCACCTCCCTCACCGCCCTCACCTCACCTCACCTCCCTCACCTCCCTCACCTCCCTCCCTCACCTCCCTCACCTCCCTCACCTCACCTCACCTCCCTCACCTCACCTCACCTCCCTCCCTCACCTCACCTCCCTCACCTCACCTCACCTCCCTCACCTCACCTCTCTCACCTCCCTCCCTCACCTCCCTCACCTCCCTCACCTCCCTCACCTCCCTCCCTCACCTCCCTCACCTCCCTCCCTCACCTCCCTCACCTCCCTCTCTCCCTCACCTCCCTCACCTCCCTCACCTCCCACCGCAGGATTGACGACCGCCCCCCCGTGTCGATGTGCCGCCCGCCCACGCCCGCGACCCGCGACCCGCCCGGCACCGGCGCCTCCGTCGGCCTCCCAGCACCGGCGCCCCCCGACGGCCTCCCGGCGCTCCGCCGGGCCCCGGGCGGGTCGCCCCGCGGGCGAGCGGAGGGCCGCGCGGGGGCCGGGGCCTTCTCCGGCGCGAGGGGGGGGGAGAGCGGCCCGTGAGAGCGTCGCCGTTCCGTCGTGCGGCGGCGACCTCTCGGCTCGCTCCCGGTTCTCGGAGGGGGGGGGGGGCGGGGGGTGGGGGGGGGCTTGTGGGACGGCGAGCGAGAGACCCCCGACGCCCGATTGGATCGGCGGCGTCGGGAGCCCTCCGTTGGCGTCGCGTCGCGGACGTTTCAAACGAAGGCGGAACGACGCGTCAGGCGAATCGCCGAACGGTAATCCGGAGAGAGAGAGAGGGAGAGTGGGTAGCGGTGGGGGTGGTGGCGGTTCTGGTTAGACGTGCGATCATGATTTCAATTTTGTCAGCGCGTAGCTCCCAGCGGCGAACGTGCCGCACGCCTCTCTCGCCCGCCTCCCCCTCCACCCCGACGCGTGATCGGTCGATGGTGGAATCGGCAGGGTGGGCGGGCGAGCGAGTTGGGCGAAAGGTTTGTTCAGTGTCGGGGGGGTTCCGGATTAGAGAATCGAATCTTAAAATCCGTCGATTTTTGCTTTAAAAAAATAAATAAATAAGTTGCACAATTTAACACCGCGGCTTATCGCGAGCCAAACCGCCATGCGGCAGACGAGGGGGGCGTGGCCTGTTGGGGTGGGCGGGGCACGGCGAGGGGGTTTCCGGCCTTCGCGAGGCTGCAATTGGCTTGTCGCGGGTGACTCCGTCCGCTCGCGAGCGAGTTTGGGTTCCAGAGGGGCCGTTCCCGAAGTCGCTTTGTTGGCGAGCCCAAAATTTGGTTCGCGAGTCCAACGTTGAGCCCCGTCGATTCGCTCGCTCGGCGCGGCATCGCAAGCGGGCGGCGGTGGTCGGCACGCTCCCGGCAACGGCGCCGCATTCCGCGGTATAACAGGCGCGTAGCGACGGTGCACGTTGTACACGGTGACGGTGGTGACGGTGCACGTTCTACACCGTGACGGTGGTGACGGTGCACGTTCTACACCGTGACGGTGCACGTTCTACACCGTGACGGTGTCACGCTCTACACCGTGACGGTGCACGTTGTACACGGTGACGGTGGTGACGGTGCACGTTCTACACGGTGACGGTGCACGTTGTACACCGTGACGGTGGTGACGGTGCACGTTCTACACGGTGACGGTGCACGTTGTACACCGTGACGGTGGTGACGGTGTACACGGTGACAGTGTCACGTTCTACACCGTGACGATGGTGACGGTGCACGTTCTGCAACTTGCCGTGTTGCTGTGGAGTTTCGTGTCGAGCTGAGGGGGTGGGAGGGACCCGCATTGAATAGAGAAGGGGGGAGGCTGGGGGGGTGAGTTGCCTCTTGTGGTCTGGAAGTTCACCGGCCTTGCCTCGGGCGAAGCCTCTGGGCGTCACACACAGTGACGCTTTTTCCTTTCGCGTTGAACCCAGAACACGGTGGGTCACGGCGGTGGGTCAAAGTCAACGGGTTCCTTTAGGAGGCTTTCACGACCGATATCATCCGCAACGGAGGTGTTTTGGGGGTTAGACGGCGTGAATATTTAAACGCGTCCTGAAAGACCCGCCAACCACCGGACACAGCCAACGAGCAAGGGTTGTCAACGTCAACAGAACGTGGCAAATTCGTCACCGGTTGTGCACGTGTTTGATTGTGCACAGTCGTCTATTCGTTTCGTTGTTTTAGTTGACGTCATTAAATTTTTACGCGGAAATTTGCAAAAAAATGTATTCCGTGTCAACGCTCAAAACAAGTGGTGTGTGGGGTGCAGAGTCGGTGGTGGAGATTCCACATCCCTACTGGGGGGGGGGGCAGAGCCAAGCCACAACATTTACAATCCGAGTGCCGTGACGTTTCGCCAGTAATTACAACCGGCTTCATCAGGTCGACAGCCAGACTTGTGGAGCAGTCCACCAGTTTCGTTCCTTGTACGTAGCCGGCCGTGCGCTAACCGGAGGTGCGGAGCGGTGGCGCAGCAGTTAGCGCCACGCTGCACTGCGAACCCGGCGACCCACAGTTCACTTCCCACTCACGGCCACCGGCACCGGCGACGATTTGTTGTCATCCGGTCCCGGGCAACCCCCTAGGTCGACTTAGCCTTACATGAGTAATCTGGTGTAGTGTGTATACATCGGCCTCGAGGGAGACAAAGGCAGCCAGGCGTGGTGCCGGCCACCCACCCCCTCTTGTTCTGTGCCGGCCTTCGTAGGTGCTGCTCGCTACACTGGGGGTCTTTGTGTGTGGTAGCACCAGGACTAGATGTGTGGAATCTGTCCACTTTTGGCTGGGTTGGCAGTGGTGAGCAACTTTGTGGACTCGTGGTGAGCTATTCTTTCTGTGTGCCAGTGGTGAGCTGTTCTCTCTGTGTGCCAGTGGTGAGCTGCTCTCTCTCTGTGTGCCAGTGGTGAGCTGTTCTCTCTGTGTGGCAGTGGTGAGCTGTTCTCTCTCTGTGCCAGTGGTGAGCTGTTCTCTCTGTGTGCCAGTGGTGAGCTGTTCTCTCTGTGCCAGTGGTGAGCTGTTCTCTTTGTGTGTGCCAGTGGTGAGCTGTTCTCTCTGTGCCAGTGGTGAGCTGTTCTCTCTCTCTGTGTGTGCCAGTAGTGAGCTGTTCTCTCTGTGTGTCAGTGGTGAGCTGTTCTCTCTGTGTGTCAGTGGTGAGCTGTTCTCTCTGTGTGTGCCAGTGGTGAGCTGTTCTTTCTGTGTGTGCCAGTGGTGAGCTGTTCTCTCTGTGTACCAGTAGTGAGCTGTTCTATCACTGTGCCAGTGGTGAGCTGTTCTCTGTGTGTGCTAGTTGTGAGCTGTTCCCTCTCTGTGTGCCAGTGGTGAGCTGTTCTCTGTGTGCTAGTGGTGAGCTGTTTTCTCTGTGTGCCAGTGGTGAGCTGTTCTCTCTGTGTCATTGGTGAGCTGTTCTCTCTGTGTGTGTGCCAGTGGTGAGGCCGTCGCCGTGCCGGTGAGTGGGTTAATCCGGCGTCTGCCGTTCCTCACCACCCCTGTACAGCTCTCACACTAACAACAACTATTCTCTCCGCCTGATGAAGGCCGCTCGTGTTGCCATCGAAACGTCGTGGGCTTTTTTGGCTTTTGTTATTTTCCCAGTGATTATTTAACATGTTTACTATCTAATTTTTGCCGCGTTATTTTTATTTTCTATCTACCGTTACTTCATCGAAAGGACCAAGAATCACCAATAAAACCCTCAAGGCCGTCCCGTGTCTCTCCGTGTCTCTCTGTGTCTCTCCGTGTCTCTCTGTGTCTCCGCGTGTCTCTCTGCGTATCTCTCCGTGTCTCTCCGTGTCCTTGTCTCTCCACGTCTCTCCGTGTCTCTCCGCGTCTCTCCCTGTCTCTCCGTGTCTCTCCGTGTCTCTCCGTGTCTCTCCGTGTCTCCGCGTGTCTCTCCGTGTCTCTCTGTGTCTCCGCGTGCGCTCGCTGCGCGTGGAGCGACCCGCGTCACAGACTCACGCGCTATCTTCCTTTCTCTTCGCCGCCCGCCCGCCCTTCTCTGTCTCTCCTCCTCCCTCTCCGTGACCTCGTCGCCCATCGAGTCGACGAGCGACGAGCGGCCAAATTCAGCGGCGCGCCGGCCAGCGGGGTGGAAGGCCGGACACACTGGACATACAGGGGAGGGTCGTGCGTGCGGGCGTGCGGGCGGGCAGGCGGGCGGGCGGGCTCGCGTTCCACTTACTCACTAACTCACCCGCTCACCCACTCACTAACTCATTATGAGACCTCCTTTGCCTGGCAAAGGAGGTCTCTCTTACATTATGAGACCTCCTTTGTCTGGCAAAGGAGGTCTCATAATGTAAATGCTCACCCCGAGCCCTCAATACTCTGATGGTGCGCTGTTTTTGAGTTGTACGCCTTTTGGCGTCTTCTGGTCCAACACCAATGGAGAATAGGCTCTAAGAAAAGCTGTCTCGGGTGTGGACCAATCAAATTCAAGGACAGTGCATATTATTATCAGAGTTTTGCATTTTGACTGCTTGTGTTGTGGTTATTGCAAACATGATGCCTTGAATAAAGGTGTCAGTGTTTGTGCCAGTTAAAAGGGTAAAACCTATTCCTACACTCACTAACTCACCCGCTCACTCACCCGCTCACTCACCCGCTCACTCACCCATCCACTCACTCACTCACCCAACCACTCACTCACCCACTCACCCGCTCACTCACCTGCTCACTCACCCGCTCACCCATCCACTCACCCACTCACTTACCCAACCACTCACTCACCCACTCACTCACCCAACCACCCACTCACCCACCCACTCACTCACCCACTCACCCACCCACCCACTCACTCACCCGCTTACTCACCCGCTCACCCACTCACTCACCCACTCATTAATTTTTTCCCCCCAAAGACGTCCAGCAGGGGCAAGGGGCGTCAGCGAGTGACACCGACAATCGGGTCGACATTCTCGTCACAACAGACGGTCACGTGGGCTGGCGGCACCTGACAACGGCACGTGGGCCAAAACGTTGGACACCGCATTTGGTAGAATCGGGTGACATTGCTCATCGCTGTGCCAAGGTGCGACTCGAAGTGGTCTAAGTAGTGGCCAAACAGCGGAATAAAACCCATCGCATTTAGAGGATATTGTCCCTTGTGATGCTTTGAATGTTGAACTGTGTCCATGTACATACAGAACAGAACAAACATACTCGTGATTAAAAAACACAAACAAACATTAAATTCCGATTTAAAGCTTTCGTGACTGCAAGGATTCATCTTCTTTGGTTCTTTCGGTAAAGTCACCACCACGTAGAATGAGAATAAAATAATAAATTGATAAAATAATAAAATAACAATAACATTCTCACGACGTTTCGGCCCAAACACAGGGTGATGCCACTTCAGGTTGTCCGTTAGTTCTGCAAGATATAAACCCCACGGCGAAAGGTCTCGAGACCTCCCACGAGGCACAAATCAGACCGCGCGGCGTTGCAGCGGCGGTTTCTTATACGAACTACTCAAAATGTTACCTATAGCAAAGTCTTTTTTAAATGAAAAATCATTCTCATGTCCAGCTGCCTGGTGGGGTGGCGCCCCACCGCCCCCTAGTGGACTAAGTCAGACACCACCCCCACTGCCCCCTAGTGGACTGTCAGACACCACGCCCACTGCCCCCTAGTGGACTAAGTCAGACACCACCCCCACCGCCCCCTAGTGGACTAAGTCAGACACCACCCCCACTGCCCCCTAGTGGACTAAGTCAGACACCACCCCACTGCCCCCTAGTGGACTAAGTCAGACACCACCCCCACTGCCCCCTAGTGGACTAAGTCAGACACCACCCCCACTGCCCCCTAGTGGACTAAGTCAGACACCACCCCACTGCCCCCTAGTGGACTAAGTCAGACCACCCCCACTGCCCCCTAGTGTGTGAACACGCACCACCACCACTGCCACCACCGCCACTGCCACCACCACCACCATGACCACCGCCACCACCACTGCCACCACCGCCACCACCACCACCGCCACCACCACCACTGCCACCACCACTGCCACCACCACCACTGCCACCACCACTGCCACCACCACTGCCACCACCACCACTGCCACCACCGCCACCACCACCACTGCCACCACCACTGCCACCACTGCCACCACCACCACCGCCACCACCGCCACCACCACCACCAACACCGCCACCACGACCACCACCACCGCCACCACCACCACGGCCACCACCACCACCGCCACCACCACCACCGCCACCACCACCACCACCGGCACCACCACCAACACCACCACCACTGCCACCACCGCTACCGCCACCATGACCACCACCCACCGCACCTCAAATGAGTACCTGGTGCGGTGTGTAGTAAACATCGCCAGGAGGGAGACAAAGGCGGCCGGGCGTGGTGCTGACCACCCACCCCCTCGTGTGCCACAGTGCCGGTAGCCTCTCATAGGTGCTGCTACTCGCTAACAACACTTGCCCCTACAGTCTGTTACAGGCTACACAGTGGGGAATCTTTGTCTTTGTGTGTGCCTGGCCCCGCCCTGCCTCACCCACCACAGCCAGAACACCTCGTCACACACACAGCGTGACGAGGTGTGAACACACAGCGTGACGAGGTGTGAACACACACAGTGTGACGAGGTGTGAACACACACAGTGTGACGAGGTGTGAACACACACACAGTGTGACGAGGTGTGAACACACAGTGTGACGAGGTGTGAACACACACACACACAGCGTGACGAGGTGTGAACAAGCACAGCGTGTGACGAGGTGTGATCACACACAGTGTGACGAGGTGTGAACACACACAGCGTGACGAGGTGTGAACACACACACAGCGTGACGAGGTGTGAACACACACAGCGTGACGAGGTGTGAACACACACACAGTGTGACGAGGTGTGAACACACACAGTGTGACGAGGTGTGAACACACACACAGTGTGACGAGGTGTGAACACACACACACAGTGTGACGAGGTGTGAACACACAGTGTGACGAGGTGTGAACACACACACACAGCGTGACGAGGTGTGAACAAGCACAGCGTGTGACGAGGTGTGATCACACACAGTGTGACGAGGTGTGAACACACACAGCGTGTGACGAGGTGTGATCACACACAGCATGACGAGGTGTGAACACACACAGTGTGACGAGGTGTGAACACACACAGCGTGACGAGGTCTGAACACACACAGCGTGACGAGGTGTGAACACACACACAGCGTGACGAGGTGTGAACACACACAGCGTGACGAGGTGTGAACACACACACAGTGTGACGAGGTGTGAACACACACAGTGTGACGAGGTGTGAACACACACACAGTGTGACGAGGTGTGAACACACACACACAGTGTGACGAGGTGTGAACACACAGTGTGACGAGGTGTGAACACACACACAGCGTGACGAGGTGTGAACAAGCACAGCGTGTGACGAGGTGTGATCACACAGTGTGACGAGGTGTGAACACACACAGCGTGTGACGATGTGTGTGATCACACACAGCATGACGAGGTGTGAACACACACACAATGTGACGAGGTGTGAACACACACAGCGTGACGAGGTGTGAACACACACACAGTGTGACGAGGTGTGAACACACACAGCGTGACGAGGTGTGAACACACACAGCGTGACGAGGTGTGAACATGTACAGCGTGACGAGGTGTGAACACACACACAGCGTGACGAGGTGTGAACACGCACACACAGTGTGACGAGGTGTGAACACACACAGTGTGGCGAGGTGTGAACACACAGCGTGACGAGGTGTGAACAAGCACAGCGTGACGAGGTGTGAACACACACAGCGTGACGAGGTGTGAACACGCACAGTGTGTGATGAGGTGTGAACACGCACAGTGTGACGAGGTGTGAACACACAGTGTGTGACGAGGTGTGAACACACACAGCGTGTGACGAGGTGTGAACACACACCGTGACGAGGTGTTAACACACACAGCGTGACGAGGTGTGAACACACAAAGCGTGACGAGGTGTGAACACACAGCGTGACGAGGTGTGAACATGCACAGCGTGACGAGGTGTGAACATGCACAGCGTGACGAAGTGTGAACACACACACAGCGTGACGAGGTGTGAACACGCACACACAGTGTGACGAGGTGTGAACACACACAGTGTGACGAGGTGTGAACACACAGTGTGACGAGGTGTGGACACACACAGTGTGACGAGGTGTGAACACACACAGCGTGTGACGAGGTGTGAACACACACAGCGTGACGAGGTGTGAACACACACACAGCGTGACGAGGTGTGAACACACACAGCATGACGAGGTGTGAACATGCACAGCGTGACGAGGTGTGAACATGCACAGCGTGACGAGGTGTGAACACACACAGCGTGACGAGGTGTGAACACACAGTGTGACGAGGTGTGAACACACACAGCGTGACGAGGTGTGAACACACACACAGTGTGACGAGGTGTGAACACACACAGCGTGACGAGGTGTGAACACACACACAGCGTGACGAGGTGTGAACACACACAGCGTGACGAGGTGTGAACACAGTGTGACGAGGTGTGAACACACACAGCGTGACGAGGTGTGAACACACACACAGTGTGACGAGGTGTGAACACACACAGCGTGACGAGGTGTGAACAAGCACAGCGTGACGAGGTGTGAACACACACAGCGTGACGAGGTGTGAACACACACAGCGTGACGAGGTGTGAACACGCACAGTGTGACGAGGTGTGAACATACACAGTGTGTGATGAGGTGTGAACACACACAGCGTGTGACGAGGTGTGAACACACACCGTGACGAGGTGTGAACACACACACACAGTGTGACGAGGTGTGAACACGCACACACAGTGTGACGAGGTGTGAACACACACAGCGTGACGAGGTGTGAACACACAAAGCGTGACGAGGTGTGAACACACACAGTGTGACGAGGTGTGAACACACACAGTGTGACGAGGTGTGAACACACACACAGTGTGACGAGGTGTGAACACACACACAGTGTGACGAGGTGTGAACACACACAGTGTGACGAGGTGTGAACACATAGTGTGACGAGGTGTGAACACACACAGTGTGACGAGGTGTGAACACACACAGTGTGACGAGGTGTAACACACACAGTGTGACGAGGTGTAACACACACACAGTGTGACGAGGTGTGAACACACACAGTGTGACGAGGTGTAACACACACACAGTGTGACGAGCTGTGAACACACACAGTGTGACGAGGTGTAACACACACACAGTGTGACGAGGTGTAACACACACACAGTGTGACGAGCTGTGAACACACATTGTAACGAGGTGTGATCACACAGTGTGTGACGAGGTGTGAACACACACACAGTGTGACGAGGTGTGAACACACACACAGTGTGACGAGGTGTGAACACACAGTGTGACGAGGTGTGAACACACACATTGTAACGAGGTGTGAACACAGTGTGACGAGGTGTGAACACACACACAGTGTGACGAGGTGTGAACACACATTGTAACGAGGTGTGATCACACAGTGTGTGACGAGGTGTAACACACACACAGCGTGACGAGGTGTGAACGAGGTGTGAACACGGAGTGATTGGGAACCCAGCAATAATGATCATTTCATTCACGCACGACTTGACCGTGGTAAAATCCTCTATACAAAAATAATAATTAAGGGGACGTCCATAAATGACGTCACGCGACTTTGGGTCATTCGGTAAAGTCACGGATAAAGGTTTCAAAGGAAATAAAATTAACTACGACGTTTCGATCCCAACACCAAGAAAATGAATTCCTGCAGTCATGAAAGTTTTAAGTCTTAAAATTGTATTTCTTACACTTGGCCAAAATAATGGGGTGGAGGGTATCGCGTGATTTCAAGAGGAGATTTTATATACACACCACCACACCTGGCTAAAGCAATTAACCACTCAATTAATTAAGGTGCTAAGTGGAGGCACGTGGCTGGGCTAAACCATTTAAATACTCACGCGCCACCCGCTAAAGCAATTAACCACTCAGTTAATTAAGGTGCTAAGTGGAGGCACGTGGCTGGGCTAAGACATTTAAATACTGACACGTGACACACCAGCTAGGTACTTTGAACACAGCACGTGGCTGGGCTAAGACATTCAAATACTGACACGTGACACCCGCTAGGCACTTTGAACACAGTACGTGGCTGGGCTAAGACATTTAAATACTGACACGTGACACACTCGCTAGGCACTTTGAACACAGCACGTGGCTGGGCTAAGACATTTAAATACTGACACGTGACACACCAGCTAGGCACTTTGAACACAGCACGTGGCTGGGCTAAGACATTTAAATACTGACACGTTACACCCCCACCCCCACACGCACAGCAGCGGTGGTGGTGGTGACGGTGGTGGTGGTGGAATCTGCTCCTCCGCTTCTCAGTTGACGAAATTTTTTTTTATCTGCCGTTGTAGCGATGGAGAATGTAAAATCTCCGCTGGAAGTGAGTAGATAACCCCCCTCTCTCTCGTTCAGCGCTCCCCCATCTCTCCCCATCTCTCTCTCTCTCTCCCCCTACCCCGACTCTCTCCCCCATCCACCTCCCGTACCGCGCGTCCTTCATTTCCGCAGTTTTGACTTCAGCAGCCAAAGTGCGTCTCTGTGTTGTCTCTCTCTCTGTGTCTCTGTGTTGTTGCTGTGTCTCTCTCTATCTGTGTCGTTGCTGTGTCTCTCTCTGTGTCTCTGTGCTGTGTCTCTCTCTCTCTGTGTCTCTGTGTTGTTCCTGTGTCTTTATCTGTGTCTCTGTGTTGTTGCTGTGTCTCTCTCTCTGTGTCTCTGTGTTGTTGCTGTGTCTCTCTCTCTATCTGTGTTGTTGCTGTGTCTCTCTGTGTCTCTGTGTTGTTGCTGTGTCTCTCTCTCTATCTGTGTTGTTGCTGTGTCTCTCTCTCTGTGTCTCTGTGTTGTTGCTGTGTCCCTCTATCTGTGTTGTTGCTGTGTCTCTCTCTCTGTGTCTCTGTGTTGTTGCTGTGTCTCTCTCTCTATCTGTGTTGTTGCTGTGTCTCTCTGTGTGTCTCTGTGTTGTTGCTGTGTGTCTCTATCTGTGTTGTTGCTGTGTCTCTCTCTCTATCTGTGTTGCTGTGTCTCTCTCTGTGTCTCTGTGTTGCTGTGTCTCTCTCTATCTGTGTCTCTCTCTGTGTTGTTGCTGTGTGTCTCTCTCTATTTGTGTCTCTCTCTGTGTCTCTGTGTTGTTGCTGTGTGTCTCTCTCTATCTGTGTTGTTGCTGTGTGTCTCTCTCTATCTGTGTCTCTCTCTGTGTCTCTGTGTTGTTGCTGTGTCTCTCTCTTTGTGTCTCTGTGTTGTTGCTGTGTGTCTCTCTCTATCTGTGTCTCTCTCTGTGTCTCTGTGTTGTTGCTGTGTATCTCTATCTGTGTCTCTGTGTTATTGCTGTGTCTCTCTCTATCTGTGTCTCTGTGGTGTGCCTCTCTCTGTGTCTCTGTGTTGTTGCTGTGTCTCTCTATCTGTGTCTCTCTGTGTCTCTGTGTTGTTGCTGTGTGTTTCTATCTGTGTCTCTCTCTGTGTTGTTGCTGTGTGTCTCTCTCTATCTGTGTCTCTCTCTGTGTCTCTGTGTTGTTGCTGTGTCTCTCTCTATCTGTGTCTCTGTGTTATTGCTGTGTCTCTCTCTATCTGTGTCTCTGTGGTGTGCCTCTCTCTGTGTCTCTGTGTTGTTGCTGTCTCTCTCTCTGTGTCTCTGTGTTGTTGCTGTGTTTCTCTCTCTCTGTGTTTCTCTCTGTGTTGTTGCTGTGTCTCTCTCTTTGTGTCTGTCTCTGTGTTCTCTCTCTGTGTCTCTGTGTTGTCTCTCTCTCTGTGTCTGTGTGTCTATGTTGTGTGTCTCTGTGTGTCTCTGTGTTAGCAGTGGTGTAGGCAATTCCAACAAGACCTACATCTCTGCTTTATTGACCTGGTCAAGGCCTATGATACCATCAGTAGGCCTGGGCTCTGGGTTGCTCTTCGTGCTTTTGGAGTACCTGACCCTCTGCTCACGATCATTAAGGACCTTCATGATGGTGAGCGGACCCGGGTAAAACTACGTGGCCGGGAGTCAGAGCCATTCCCTGTACACCTTGGGGTGCGACAGGGATGTCCTCTGGCTCCCACATGATTTAACATCTATTTTGACCACGTAGTTCGTGAAACCTTCAGTAGCTGTACCAGAGGAATTTCCATCTGGTACAGATACAATGGGAGGCTGGTCGATGCCCGGGTGCAGTCAAGGGATGGCTCCCTATTGGTCAACCACGTTATGTATGCCGACGACCTGGTAATTGGGGTTCACTCAGAGGAGGCGTTGGAGGTGCTGCTGCTGAAACTGGAGTGTGCCACTAAGAGGTGGGGCCTTACCATCAGCCCCACCAAAATGAAGCACCTGCCTGGGTATTTTGTACCATCGGGCACTCCACCCCCAAAACTCCCAATCGGTGATGGGACAGTTGTGGAGAGAGTGGAGAGTTTCCCATACCTGGGCAGTGTGCTCATGGCCGGCTCCGGTTTAACAGCAGAGGTCTCACTCCGAATCAGTCGAGCGGCATTATCTTTTCATCGGTTGCGTAACGCTGTGTGGAAGCTACATGGTCTGTCGCTCCACATCTCTACGCTTGCGAAACATGGACCCCCCTAATGGTATATCTTCGCCGGTTAAAAACATTTAGGCTGGCCTGCCTACGATCAATCCTGCGTTTAACCAGGCTGGATTGTGTGAGCAGCTCACAAATCCTCGAAAGATCTGGACAAAGTCCCATCGGTGAGCTCCTCCAGGCAGGCAAGGCTGCGTTGGCTGGGTCATGTAGCCTGCATGCCCAGCCACCGCATGCCTAAACAGCTTTTGTTCGGCCGGATTGAGGGGGCTAAACGGGCGCGGCACGGGCTAGAGAAGAGATGGAGTGATGTGGTACAGAAAGACGTGGACCTGAGTGGACTTGCCGATGACCGGTACCAGCGGTGTCAAGATCGGCCTCTGTGGAGGAGGCTCGTGAAGGACGCTGCAGGCCAGTTGGAGGCAGTCGCCCTCCAACAACAACGGAGGGCGGAGGAGCGACGCTCACAACAACGAGCGGAGCGCCGGGTGGCTAAAGCACAGCAGGTTGGCACAGTAGGGGGCACAGGTGGTGCATCAGCCAGTCATCTCAGTCAGTCAACCCGTGGCACCTGCTGGGTCTACCCCGTGACCCCCTGCCAGCGGGCATTCGACACTTCACGTGGCCTCAGGGTGCACATGGCCTGGCACAAGCGTCGTGGTGACGTCACCGCCACTTAGTGGCGAACGGCGGTTGTTGTTGTTGTCTCTGTGTTATCTCTCTGTGTCTGTGGCGAGGGGTGATGCAGCGGGCCGTGAGCGGTGTGCTCCCTCTCCACGCCCCCACGCTACGTCCTGATGACACCCAAACGGGCAGAATCATTCTTCGTTACATTTTCAGAAAAGGCAAACAGCGATGGTGCTGCTGCTGCTGATGATGATGCTGCTTGTTACTGCATTATGATGGGTGATGATGGATGCTGCTGATGATGATGATGCTGCTTGTTACTGCATGATGATGGGCGATGATGGTGCTGCTGCTGCTGATGATGATGCTGCTTGTTACTGCATGATGATGGGTGATGATGGTGCTGCTGCTGATGATGATGATGCTTGTTACTGCATGATGATGGGTGATGATGGTGCTGCTGCTGATGATGATGATGCTTGTTACTGCATGATGATGGGTGATGATGGATGCTGCTGCTGATGATGCTGCTTGTTACTGCATGATGATGGGTGATGATGGATGCTGCTGATGATGATGATGCTGCGTGATGATGATGAATAGGGGAGTGTATTGCCTAGAGCTCCTGTGTTATCTCCCGCAGCTGCAGCAGCAGCTGGAGCTGCAGCAGCAGCAGCTGGAATTCCAGCAGCAGCAGCTGGAGCTGCAGCAGCAGCAGCAGCTGAGGCGTCAGCAGGAGGAGCTGCTTTTCCAGCAGCTGGACGCGAGCCTGGAGCTGCACCTGGTGATGAGACTTCAGCACCACGAGTGGCTGGAGCAGGCGGAGCTCCGGCAACAGCAGCAGGAGCTGCAGCAGCATCTGGAGCTGCGGCACCAGCAGGCGCTGGAGCAACAGCAGCAGGAGCTGCAGCAGCAGCTGCGCAAGCAGCAGCAGCCGCTGGAACTTCGGCAGCAGCAGCAGCCGCTGGAGCTGCGACACCAGCAGCAGCTGGCGCAGCAGCAGCAGCTGGAGCTGGAGCTGCAGCAGCAGCTGGAGCTGCTGCAGCAGCAGCATCAGCTGGAGCAGCAGCAGCAGCAGCAGCAGCGGTTTGAGTTTGAGGAGCAGCAGCTGGACCCACACCTGGAGCTGCACCTGGTGCTGAGGCACCGGCAGCATCAGCGGCCGCAGCAGCTGGCGCTCCGGGAGCAGCAGCGGCTGGAGCAGCTGGATCTTCGGGAGCAGCAGCGGCAGCAGCGGCTGGAGCATCCGGAGTGGCAGCAAGCTCCAGCGGATGGAGCATGACCTGGAGCATGTGGAGCGGCAAGCTGCCGCTGCCGCTGCTCCTCGGTGAGCATCCAAACGACGTCAATCAGCCGACGCTGACACCGAGAGTGGTGGTGCTGGGGGTAGCGGTGGTGGTGGTGTCAAGAAGCCGCTGTTTGCTTCTCTTGGACAGCCGCTCAGCGTGCAGCAGCACGATCACAGCCAGATGCTGAGTGAGCTCTTGAGTCGAAAGTGATTGGGGGGGGGGGGCAATAAGCCAATTGCTTGACCGCATTCATTTTTTTATTTTTCCATCCCCATAGGAGATACTCTGCAGCGACACAAGCGCCGGTGCTTTTGCCGAGATTGTTGACAAAGCACGCTGGCCTTGAACCAGTTGATGCGTGCTGCTGTATGCCTCTTCGTGCTTACCTGCAGCGTGGAAAATAAAGACGATTTCTTGTCTTCTGTCCGGGCCACTTTATCACAGTTCGTTACACAACACTCGCCTGCTAGGCCCGTCGCTCGTTCGCTCCCTCACTCGCCTCGTCCTTATCCTATTACTACACTCCTTCACGATCCTATTACTACCCTCCTTCACGATCCTATTACTAAACTCCTTCCCGATCCTATTACTACACTCCTTCACGATCTTATTCACTACTCTCCTTCCCGATCCTATTACTACACTCCTTCCCGATCCTATTACTACCCTCCTTCATGATCCTATTCACTACTCTCCTTCCCGATCCTATTACTACTCTCCTTCACGATCCTATTACTACTCTCCTTCCCAATCCTATTACTACCCTCCTTCACGATCCTATTCACTACTCTCCTTCACGATCCTATTCACTACTCTCCTTCCCGATCCTATTCACTATTCTCCTTCCCAATCCTATTCACTACTCTCCTTCCCAATCCTATTCACTACTCTCCTTCCCTACTCTCCCCGTTTCACCCCTCCCGGCTGCCGTGTCTCGCCGTGTCTCAGCGGTCCCCGGGGGGTCAAGCGTGCCGACGTACGGACCGCGCTTAACCCCCTAGTGGCCCTACCCTAGGCAGCTACGCAGGGCCACACAGGGCCACTCTCAGCCTGGCGAGCTTGGCCGGTCCGGCTTCGGCTTCTCTCGTCCTCTGTCTTCATCGACTCGACCCCCTAGCGGCCCTATCCTAGGCAGCTACGCAGGGCCACACAGGGCTACTCTCAGCCTGGTGAGCTTGGCCGGTCCGGCTTCGGCTTCTCTCGTCCTCTGTCTTCATCGACTCGACCCCCTAGCGACCCTATCCTAGGCAGCTACGCAGGGCCACACAGGGCCACTCTCAGCCTGGTGAGCTTGGCCGGGTCCGGCTTCGGCTTCTCTCGTCCTCTGTCTTCATCGACTCGACCCCCTAGTGGCCCTACCCTAGGCAGCTACGCAGGGCCACACAGGGCCACTCTCAGCCTGGCGAGCTTGGCCGGTCCGGCTTCGGCTTCTCTCGTCCTCTGTCTTCATCGACTCGACCCCTCCGGCTCGTCTTGCCCCTCTCTCTCTCGTGTGTCCCTCGTGACCCCTCCCAGGTCTCCCCGTCGATCCTCTCGTTTTGTTTATTTCCATGTTTTTTGCGTGCACCATCCATCCCGAGAGACAAAGTGCACAGTGGCTTGCGGCTCTTGGTTTTGATTGACGTGCCATTAAATGACCCCCATTGGGCGAGGCAGTCACGCCAAAACCCGTTGGCTTCCGCTACATTTCAGTCCTTGGCCTGCAAGCAGATAGGCCGGTAATTAATTCATCTGTAACTTTAGACGGTGGTGCACGTGGGGGCACATTGTCAGAACTCCACAATTGTGCTGTAATTTAAGTCGTTGAGGGAGCGGGATTTTATCGTTATTGGGTGCTCCCAATTACAACTGTCATCTATCGTGTCACGTCCCCCGAAAATAAAATTGCGCAGTTCACACGAATGGAAGTCGGGCAGATTCATGTCGTATGAGCTCGGCAATCACAACGTTTGTGTGTTTCACATTAAATAAAATGCTGGTTATGACTCCAAATAATTGGATTTTTTTATATGTGATGGACACTAATCCATTTGTTGCGAAACGGATGCCTTCTGATATGAGATTAAGACAACGATGTTGAAAAATTCCCGATGTAACATCTCATGAATCGTGAAGGTGAATTTTAAATCGTAAATGGTAACGTGACCGTAGACTTCGACAATCCTTTTTCTCTTTACAGGTCACTTATTTGTGAAGTAGTCATACATTACCACAACAAATAATTTTTGACAATGCTAATTTTGTATGCTAATTCCTTTGTCAAGGCATCTTGATTCCTCTCACACAGCTTAAAGGTTGCGGTCTGAGCTTAGCTGTGTTCACTCCAGCGCTGTCCTCCAGACAGTCTCGTCCCTTCACCTGATGAAGGCCGCTTGTGTTGTGGCCGAAACGTCGTGATTTTTGTTGTTTCATTTTTTTTACCTACGTGGTGACTTTACCGAATAGAACCAAAGAGTAATTTTTAGTTCTATTCTAGTCGAGAGACTCTGTGACGTGACGTGAACACGTGGTCAAGGCTCACAGTCTTGCCCACGGCAACAACTCCCTCGCCAGGTACGCAGGAGGTCACCGATTCGATCCCGATCCTGACGCCCGTATATATTTGGAGTCTGCGCGTCCTCTCCATTCCCCGTGGCCGAGCAGATTTTTCTCCGGTTCCTCAGGGGGGTTTTTCCCCCTCCGCATTTGGAATCGACGTGCATTTAGAGTTTTTTTTTGCTTGCTGCCGGCTATACATGCCCACGTGATAAGCCACTTTTGTTGAGCTGTTATTTGTAACCAGGTCGCCTCTGAGAAAGAGCTAAATAGCTCGGTGGGCCTTTACCTGGTAAAATAATAATAAATAAAAACACAGTTTGAAGTCACGTGATCATATACTTCACGGAATCTCAAAACATTCGCCCGTAACACTGCCCTGCTAGGAAATGAATTGCGTGGAGAGAGAAAAAAAATAGACAAGTTTTACATGAAAAAGGGTCATTTCTCAGAAATGTCACTGATGTATATGTAGTGCCGTGTGAATTCACTCGGACGACAACCGTCTCTTTTCCCGCCGTCACTTTTATTCCATCGTTCCGTACACACAGTAATTCTCTCCGTGCTCCGCCAACTCGGACACTCTGATTTACTTCAGCATCGTCCGTGCATCCCCTTCCACACACAGTGTTTCTTCGCCTATCTCTTGACACAGTGTCTACCCTTCCACACACAGTGGTTCGTCTTCTATCTCTTCCACACACAGTGGTTCGTCTTCAATCTCCTCACACACAGTATCGCCGCTATCTCTTCACACGCAGTGACTTCCATCTATTCACACACAGTGACTCTATCTATCTCCGCTAACGCTGACTCTCCCTATCGCTATTTACTGTCTTTGGGGTCCGGCTCTCTATTCTTCCCTAACATTTCCAGCTCTCTTCTCCGTATCTCTTCACCTCTCGCCAACAACTGCCCAGCAACAACTTCCCAGCAGCAACTCTCCAACAGCAACCACCAACAGCCACCCCCTTCCGTTCAAACCACCTCGCGTTTTATCCCCTCTCGCATTAGCCTTAATTAATTGCCACGTGGCTCGCTGGCCGTTTCCCGCCAGCCCGCACCTGTCTCCCTCAGACATTCCGACGCCACCACTTAACGCTAACAGCCTCTCGACCAATCACAGCCCTCGTGCCACGACTCCCTTAATTACTTGGGTTTGTTTACGGCACTTGCGACTCGACCACCTGTTCGCCCTCGTGTGACCCGTTCTCCTTGTCTGTCTGTATGTACTGTACATGGCCAATTCCCATGCGCATTATCTACTCCACTACATCACCCCCCCCCCGTGATGAAAGAACCTAGCCGTCCCCGGCTACGATATACTCGAATTGGAGTAGTGGAGTGAAGCGGACGGAACGATGACAACATATATACAGAACGCATTCGCAACACATAACCATTTTGTACAACCACACAACGACACGCACTCAACACCTTTATACAGAATTCCCAAACCCAACGTATTGTATTCCTCCTGGAACGGGTTCCCGCTGCCGGCCCATCTACCCTGCACGCGACACCCTGCGGTAAGGGAGGGCCTCGCTCGTCTCGCCAACGAGGGGCGCTCCTGGGCTCCACCCTGCGCCCATCCCTGTCCCAGCGACACTCCGCTGGCGGGGCTGTCCGTCGTTCATGGTAGGGATGGCCATTGGTCCGGATTTGCGGCCGTTAAATCGGCGTCCGGTCGGTAACCCTGCCCAAAAAGGGTGATCCTGCAGGCACACGGGGGGCAGATCTCTGGGACACGCGCACTTGTGACCTCCCCACAGGTTCGTCGGACACATCCAATACAGGCCGCTCTCGGATGGGGGATGACGCGTCATATGGTAACACAAATTTCTTCAAGCGCGACGGGTGAACAAACCGTGTCCGACGACCGAATTTTATTCGCACACTCTGATCCCGTAAAACCTCCACAATATCAACGGGCCCCTGCAAGGGGCGGTGAAATTTCGGGGACGTTCCCACCGGCACCATGGGGCAGTGCAACCAGGCTTTATCTCCAACACTCCACGGCTCTCGTGACTGCTGCCTGCCGTACAATCTTTCGTTAGCGGCTTGTCGTCGTGCCGTATTTTGCAATGCAGCCTCTCGGGCTTCCCTCAGACGGTCTAAAGCCACCTGCATTGGAGCAGGCACCGTCGTAGATTTCTCTCGCTTCCGAATTCCCAATTTAACAATAGCCGGCGCTTCTGGTTCCCGTCCATACATTAGAAAAATGGCGAGTACCCCATTGAGGCATGCGGGGCCAATCTATACGCGGCCAGCGTTGCTGCAACATGCAGGTCCCAATCATCTTGAGCGGTGTTTACTTGGTGACAAAGCATGGACGTCAGTGTCCTATGCAGCCGCTCGACAATCCCGTCAGTCTGCGGGTCGTATGGGGACGTCCGGATTTTTTTGGTCCCCAGCGAGTCACACACGTCTTTAATCAATATCGATGAAAATTTCTGCCTTGGTCAGTAAGCAATTGTTCCGGGGCCCCCTTATACAAGACGTACCCTTTCAAGAAAGCCTCAGCGATCAATGTCGCTGACTGGTCTACTAGCAGCCAGGCCATCGGCCAACGAGTTAAGTATTCCACCCCGACGAGAAAATATTTGTGCCCTCGGGGGGTGATGGGGAACGGACCCAAAATATCTAGTGCCACAATTTCGTTCACTCTCGAAACTTGAATCGATTGCAATGGGACACGATATGGCCGTGCCGGCGCTTTCCTCCGCGCACATTCCTGGCACGCTTTTACATACTGTTTCACATCATTAAACATTCCCGGCCAGTAAAATTCATTCCCCACTGTCAACGCGGTCTTCTTCTCCCCCAAATGCATAAATTTCTCATGTATCTCGTTAATGAGTTTCCCCCGCAACATCCTCGGGACAACAATACAAAATGTTTGTGCTTCCACATTTCAGCGAACAGGCAACCCCTCCGTCAACATCAAAAATGGGCGATCCTCCGATCCCCTTGAACGAGAGGCACGCAGCCTCATCCTGGTCAGCGAGGAATCCTCTACCTGCAGTTGCTTCCACTGTTTCAATGACAACCCCAACAATCCAATTTCTGCTCCAGGGATTATCCCCGGCACTCCCGAACCCGTTGCAGCGACCGTTTGCGGAACCTCCTGCAGCGGCAGGCCGCAACGCAGCGAGCCCTCTGCGCACCGACACGTCTCAGCCGGTCGCGGCAACCTCGACAAAGCATCCGCGTTTACATGGCGCGTTCCTTTCCTATGTTGGATCGTGAAAGAGTACTCCTGGAGGGTCTCAAGCCAGCGAGCCATCTGCCCCGACGGCTGATCCACGCGCAGCGAGTACTGTAGTGCCACGTGATCAGTGCGGATCAAAAATTCCCTGCCATAGAGATACGGTCGGTACTGCCGAACAAAATGGACAATCGCTAACAATTCTCAACGCGTCACACAGTATTTTTGCTCCACCGGCGATTACACCCAGCTGCCATATGCCACTACTCTCTCGACGCCATCAACCATTTGTGACAAAACTGCGCCTATGCCCATATCACTGGCATCCATGTCAAGTATAAATCGCTTCATAAAATCCGGGTATCCCAACGGCGGTGCGTCCGCCAGTGCGGCCCGCAACGCTTCGAACGATTTTTGTTCTGCAATCCCCCATTGAAACTTCACACCTTTCCCGGTCAGCGTATGCAATGGTCGAGCAATCGTGGCAAAATCCTTAATGAACCGCCAATAATACGATGCAAAGCCCACAAAGCTACGCACTTCCCCTGCTGTTCTCGGCACTGTCCATGTTCGCACACAACTCATCTTTTCCGGATCAGTGGCCACTCCCTGACGCGCTAACAACGTGCCCCAAATACTTCACCGATGTTCTCAACAATTGGCACTTCTGTGGTTTAAATTTCAATCCGGCGCGCCGCACTCTGCCAAAAACGGCGCGCAGTCGTTGCAAATGTTCATCAAAATTCCTACTGAAAACAATCACATAATCTAGATATATGAAGCATGACTCCCACTGCAGGCCCGACAACACGAGTTCTATTAATCGCTGGAAGGTAGCCGGCGCGGAGTGGAGTCCCATCGGGAGCACGTTAAATTGATACAATCCTTGTGGTATCCGAAATGCCGTTTTAGGTCTTGACTCCTCATCCAGGGGCAATTGCCAAAAGCCCGACAACAGATCGAGGGTCGAAAAAGTTTCTGGCGCCGGACAGGGCGTCCAGTGAATCATCAATTCGTGGAAGCGGGTACGCTTCCGCCACCGAAACTTTATTCAATTTCCGATAGTCAACACAAAATCGCATGGTTCCATCACGTTTTTTTAACGAGGACAATATGGGCTCCCCACGGGCTCGACGATGGGGCAATAATATCCTGCTCTAGCATTTCATCAACAGATCACCGAATACATTCTTTCTCAAGAGGACCTACACAATGCGAATTTAACCTGATCGGGGGTCCGTTCCCCGTGTCAATACGATGCCGGAAAAACGTCGTTCGACCCACGTCGTATTTCCCTGAACTGAACACATCTTTAAATTCCACTAGTAACGCATGCAAACTCGACCGTTGCACAGGCGATAACTCTGGGTTTTGTTTGTAAAGATCCCTTAACCATTCCGGATCGTCTTCCTCCCTTGACAACATTTCATTATGTCCCCTAGGCAAGCATGTTTTCGTTTCTGGACCCGGCGCACTCGTCGCGTGCGCCAACGTAGTGCCCCCTTGAATAACAACCTCTTCGTGCCCCACGTTTACAATTTGAATGAAGGGATCACAATAAGTTGGTATTATGGTCAAAGCTCCTACCACGGTGGGCATTCTCGACACAGCATTTGAGGGTGTCAACAGCACTCCCTCCTGTAGCTCATCCCAAGGCAATTCCTTCTTTAACCGTAGCGGTACCAATATTTGCGATGCAGGCGGGACGCGCACGGTGCGGCTCACCACGGCCTGCACCACAGCGTTCGCCACCGCAAATTTCGAAGGCGTCCCCAAAAATTTCATACATTTCCCCGACGGTAATTCCAAACAACCTTTTTCCACTGAAATCTTAATTGGCATCTTTGCAAAAAATTCGTGCCCAACAAACACGGTACCGCCAAGGCCGTTGAAACCAAAACACTTCCTGTCACAATAACCTCCCCAATTTGAATTGTCGCAACCATGCAGCCCATAATGCCCAAACTACCCCCGTTTGCCGCTACACATGGCCCTTCCACTGGCGCTAACGAGCCAGGCGACGTCGGCAGCGACCGAAAAGTTTGCAACGAAATGAGAGTTGCCGACGCCCCGGTATCCACAATAACCCGTACCATAACACCTTGAATACATGCCATCACATCCGACGATCCCGGCGCGGCCCCCAACACACGATGTGCCAACGCGCCCCACATATCCCGGCCATGCGTACTATCCGAACCCGATGAATACGGTTGAGATGACGCGGATGAGTGATGTGGATAGGGCGGCCGTGTATTGAATGCATCTCGACTCACCCGGGATCCTTGGTGTTGTTAGGCGCCCACGGAGGACCACCTCTTCGTCTCCAGCAGTCGCGGGCGAGATGACCCCTCCACCCGTACTCGTAGCATGTCTGATGCACGCTGTCTCTATATGCCCCGGGACGACGCCGTCGGTCTCCGGTCGACACTCCGGCCGCCGCTGGCATCGGCGGCGCCTCGTCCACCACCACCGCCACCGTGCTCGCAGCCCCGGCAGGGGTTGTCAGCGACGGCTGAGCTACCACCGCCGCTGGTTCATCTCGTATTTCAAGGTTGACTTGTATGTTCCTGGCGATCAGCAACAATGACACGTCGTCATCATCATCCTTGTCCGGGAGCGACAAGACGACTTTCAGTTCCTTTGCCAGCTGTAACATCTTCTCTTGCAGCAGGGAGTCCCAGCCCTCCTCGTCCATCGCCGGGTACGCAACCTGGGCGAGGGCCAGCAAGGCGCTGCGAAATGCCAGGGGGGACTCCATGGCCTCCCGTTTCCTCTGTTGAAATCGACATTTGGCGACCGACCGCGGCTCGTAGACCTTCCTCATTGCCGCAATAGCACCGTCCAATGTTTTTTCTGACAACGGCAGGGAGTCCGTTAAAAGTCGCCAAGGAGTCATCTTCCAATGCCGTCGGCAGTGCTCGTAACGCGGCACTCTCCATCCACTTCAGGGACTCGTAAGCCGCACGGAATCTTCGTATGAATGCCGTCCAATCTCCCACCTTGGCCTCAAATCGTTGTACGTGTAGCCGTCGTGGCGGTCCCTCCGACTGGTCGTCTTCGTCGTTAGATTCTTCCAACCGCTCCGGCTGAGCGGCAACCTCCGGTGGTGGACCCGGTACGGGTAGTTGAATGTGATTCTCCGTAAAGAAGTTCTGGAATTCCTCTGACAACTTCTCCATTCTGACCTCCCACTGGGTCATGAGGAGTCGCCAATCCTCCGGCGATCCCGGGCCTTCAGCACCACCCGAACCGCTGTCACCATCCGGAGTACTGCCGGCCATCTGGCCGGGCTGCAAATTGTCGTTGTCGCGGTCGCCGCCCGAGTCCACTGGCACATTTATTTTCTTTGCCGCTTTCCTTGACATTGTGGCGTGTTGCGTACTTTTTCTGACACCAAATGTAGTGCCGTGAATTCACTCGGACGACAACCGTCTCTTTTTCCGCCATCACTTTTATTCCATCGTTCCATACACACAGTAATTCTCTCCGTGCTCCGCCAACTCGGACACTCCGAGTTACTTCAGCATCGTCCGTGCATCCCCTTCCACACACATTGTTTCTTCGCCTATCTCTTCACACACAGTGTCTTCCCTTCCACACATAGTGGTTCGTCTTCTATCTCCTCACACACAGTATCGCCGCTATCTCTTCACACGCGGTGACTTCCATCTATTCACACACAGGGACTCTATCTCCGCTAACGCTGACTCTCCCTATCGCTATTTACTGTCTTTGGGGTCCGGCTCTCTATCTATTCTTCCCTAACATTTCCAGCTGTCTTCTTCGCATCTTCTTCTTTGGTTCTTTCGGTAAAGTCACGTAGAATGATAATAAAATAATAAATTGATAAAATAAAATAACACAATAATATTCTCACGACGTTTTGGCCACAACACAAGCGGCCTTCATCAGGTGAAGGGGGCGAGACTGTCTGGTAGGACAGCGCTGGAGTTAAAGAGCCACGTTCAGATACGGCCTTTAAGCTGTGTGAGAGGAACAAAGCGCCTTGGAACAAAGCGCCATTGAAATGGCTGAATGATTAGCTTGTGACTGGTCACAGAAATAGCTATGTTAAAAGTTAAAGCATACACACCCGCAGAGGCACCCATTGTTAAAGGAATTAGAATAGAATTTAGCATTGAAATAGCTAAGTTAAGGCATACACATCTTGACAATGGAATTAGCATAGAATTTAGCATTGAGATAGCTGAGTGATTAGCTTGTACCTGCTGCAGAAATAGAGCTTGTACCTGCTGTAGAAATAGCTACGTTAAAGTCAGAGCATACACATTCACCGAGGCCCTTAGTACAAATCAAACAGGAGAATTTAGCATTGAAATAACTAGGCGAATCCAGCATTGAAACAACTGAGTGATTAGCTAGTGACTGGTCACAGAAATGACTACACATCTGAGCTATTCACAGTACTATATAGTGAACCAATAAAAACTAAAATATAAATTACCTTCATGTTATCAATAAACTCTATATTCTCCAATCAGCTAAGCTACCAACAATAAGTCGTTATATATCACAATGCTATATGGCGAAAAAATGGGTGGATTCTTACCCTCAAATTTCAGCACCACGGATAGCTACGGGCCCCGTTCAGACGGACGAGTTCGTCCATGGTCGGAACAGAGGAGGGGGAGAGAGACAGCTGCGAGGCCCTAGTATGCTCCATGTTGTAAAACTATACCATTAACCGTGGTGTGAGAGGTATTAAGAGGCAATGCTGGCGAAAGAGCTGCGGTCTGAAGGTCATCGTAAAAATACAATTAATTAAGAACAGAAATGATTTAAAACATCTTTACAGTGGTTACTAAGCCTGAATCCATCTTCTCGGTTGAAATTGTCTCTGTGCTTGTATATGTGAATGGCCTCATGAACGAATCTCTCATGGTAGCCGGTTGGTTTGCAAAGAACCTCCGTCTTGGAGAAGTCAATGTCATGTGAGCCCACTGAATTATAACAGTGATCTGCCACGGCAGAGGAGTTCGTCCTACCGTGTTTCAAGTCTGCTTTGTGTTCGCGGATGCGGTCCGAGATATGTCTTTTGGTTTCTCCAATGTAGCTACTACCACAGAGGCACTTTAGTTTGTAAACGCCCGGGTACTGTATGTCTGGAACAGCATCTTTTACAGATGGAACTAAATCACGGATTCTATGTACTGTGTTGAATCGGACCTGGATCTTGTGTTTGTTCAGGATTTTGGAGATCTTTTTAGTGACCCCTGCAATGTAGGGTAAGGTGATGGTTTTGAGTGGCTCCACAAGAGGATCCTTCTTCATGACTGGAGTGATGGCTTTGCGGATTGTGTAGTCGGAGTAGCCATTAGCCCTGAGAGCCTGGTGTACGTGCTTGAGTTCACTGGTAATGTGTTCCTGGTCGGAAATGCATTGGGCTCTATGGTATAGAGTCTTGATGAGGGAGTTCTTCTGGGATGGATGGTGGTGGGAATCCGGTTTCAAGTAAGCATCTGTATGGGTAGCTTTCCTGTAGACAGAGTGGCTCATTGAACCATCATGTCTTCTTTTAATTAAGACATCCAAAAAGGGTAGTTTGCCATCTTTTTCGACCTCCATGGTAAATCTGATGGCTGGGTGTATGGAATTGATGTGGTCGCGGAATTGGTCTAGAGCAGGCTGGCCATGTGGCCAGATGACAAAGGTGTCATCAACGTACCTCTTCCATAAGGTCGGGCGTAGAGTGGCAGTCTGGATGGCGTAAGTTTCAAATTTTTCCATGAATACGTTGGCTACAAGCGGAGATAGGGGGGAGCCCATTGGGGTGCCCTCAGTTTGTTTGTAGAAAGTTCCATTCCAGGTGAAGTAAGTGTTGGTTAAGCAATGTCTCAACAGGGGGGGTACATCAGTATGCAGTCCTTGATGAACCAGGTCTTCAATGATAGCGATGGTGTCAGGTACCGGGACTTTGGTGAACAAGGACACCACATCAAAACTGACAAGCAGGTCGTTTGGGGACAGGGAAATGCCTTTGATTGTCGATACCAGGTGAGTAGAATTTAGTACCGCAGAGGTGGTTTTTCCAGTGAAAGGTCGCAGAATATCAGCAAGATAAGGTGCCAGTTTGTAGGTGGGGGAGCTGATAGTAGAGACGATGGGACGAAGGGGTGTATCTTCTTTGTGTATCTTTGGAAGGCCATATAATCTTGGTGGTCTGGCAGCAGAGGGCTTCAACGAGAACTGTTTGATCTCATCAATTAATGCTGTTGAATCAGAGATGATTTTGTTCGTTTTGGTGACCAGGCTGTTGGTGGGATCTCTTTTTATTTTTGTGTAGCTGCCATCGTTGAGTAGTTCTTGAATTTTGTTGTTATATTCTGTTTTGTCCATGATGACAGTGGCATTGCCTTTGTCGGCTGAGAGGACGACAATATCATCCCTATTTTTTTATTGAGATAATTCAAAACGTTCGTCTTTGCTGATGTTGCTGGGTGGCAACTTAGCGTTTTTGAGGGTTGCAGTGATTTCAGATCTTGCTACGTCTGCAGAGATGTGACTCAAGCCCTTGAGTGCAACGTCGACATGGGCAATGATATCATTAACCGGTAAGTGTCTCGGTGTGACAGCAAAGTTTAGACCTTTAGCTAAAACGGATTTCAGACCATCAGAAATGGAACTGTTACTGCGATTAATTACGACTTTGTTGACGTCTATCTTTTCGGTGTGTGGATCCGATTTTTTGCTGGAGAGGTGATTGAATTTGGAAATCAAATTGTCCCTACATTTGTTCGACATAGTGGCAGCCGAAGAGGTAGTCATATTGTCTACATGTTCCCAATCCGATGTAGACATTGTTGCTGTCAATTTTAAGTGTGATTTGTAGAGTGTCTTGTCTAACTGATCGAGTTCGGTGCATGTAAGTCTGATTTTTTCCGAGATAAGAGCGAAGCTAGTTCTAGCTAGAATTCGTTTTGCATTGAGAGAAGTTGCAACAGCAGAGGTTAGTGTAAATGCGGTTGGTATTACCTTAGAGTCGCGGCATCTCTTCAGAAAGGTGAGAGACTCGATTAGTTGAGCCTTCTTATCCCGAAGTCTGTTGAATGATCTTAAGGATGTGTGGAATCCCTCCCCGTAGAGGCGGTTAAATTTCGATTTAAAGCTTTCGTGACTGCAATGATTCATCTTCTTTGGTTCTTTCGGTAAAGTCACGTAGAATGATAATAAAATAATAAATTGATAAAATAAAATAACACAATCATATTTTCACGACGTTTTGGCCACAACACAAGCGGCCTTCATCAGGTGAAGGGGGCGAGACTGTCTGGTAGGACAGCGCTGGAGTTAAAGAGCCACGTTCAGATACGGCCTTTAAGCTGTGTGAGAGGAACAAAGCGCCTTGGAACAAAGCGCCATTGAAATGGCTGAATGATTAGCTTGTGACTGGTCACAGAAATAGCTATGTTAAAAGTTAAAGCATACACACCCGCAGAGGCACCCATTGTTAAAGGAATTAGCATAGAATTTAGCATTGAAATAGCTAAGTTAAGGCATACACATCTTGACAATGGAATTAGCATAGAATTTAGCATTGAGATAGCTGAGTGATTAGCTTGTACCTGCTGCAGAAATAGAGCTTGTACCTGCTGTAGAAATAGCTACGTTAAAGTCAGAGCATACACATTCACCGAGGCCCTTAGTACAAATCAAACAGGAGAATTTAGCATTGAAATAACTAGGCGAATCCAGCATTGAAACAACTGAGTGATTAGCTAGTGACTGGTCACAGAAATGACTACACATCTGAGCTATTCACAGTACTATATAGTGAACCAATAAAAACTAAAATATAAATTACCTTCATGTTATCAATACACTCTATATTCTCCAATCAGCTAAGCTACCAACAATAAGTCGTTATATATCACAATGCTATATGGCGAAAAAATGGGTGGATTCTTACCCTCAAATTTCAGCACCACGGATAGCTACGGGCCCCGTTCAGACGGACGAGTTCGTCCATGGTCAGAACAGAGGAGGGGGAGAGAGACAGCTGCGAGGCCCTAGTATGCTCCATGTTGTAAAACTATACCATTAACCGTGGTGTGAGAGGTATTAAGAGGCAATGCTGGCGAAAGAGCTGCGGTCTGAAGGTCATCGTAAAAATACAATTAATTAAGAACAGAAATGATTTAAAACATCTTTCCAGTGGTTACTAAGCCTGAATCCATCTTCTCGGTTGAAATTGTCTCTGTGCTTGTATATGTGAATGGCCTCATGAACGAATCTCTCATGGTAGCCGGTTGGTTTGCAAAGAACCTCCGTCTTGGAGAAGTCAATGTCATGTGAGCCCACTGAATTATAACAGTGATCTGCCACGGCAGAGGAGTTCGTCCTACCGTGTTTCAAGTCTGCTTTGTGTTCGCGGATGCGGTCCGAGATATGTCTTTTGGTTTCTCCAATGTAGCTACTACCACAGAGGCACTTTAGTTTGTAAACGCCCGGGTACTGTATGTCTGGAACAGCATCTTTTACAGATGGAACTAAATCACGGATTCTATGTACTGTGTTGAATCGGACCTGGATCTTGTGTTTGTTCAGGATTTTGGAGATCTTTTTAGTGACCCCTGCAATGTAGGGTAAGGTGATGGTTTTGAGTGGCTCCACAAGAGGATCCTTCTTCATGACTGGAGTGATGGCTTTGCGGATTGTGTAGTCGGAGTAGCCATTAGCCCTGAGAGCCTGGTGTACGTGCTTGAGTTCACTGGTAATGTGTTCCTGGTCGGAAATGCATTGGGCTCTATGGTATAGAGCAGGGGTCGGGAACCTTTTTGACTAAGAGAGCCATGAAAGCAAAAAATTTGGAAATTTATTTCAGTGAGAGCCATATAATATATTTTAAAAGTGAATTCAACGAAATGTCAGTATAATAAGCCTCTGAATATATTCTTTTAAATAATGTTGTTATAACACTCACCATTAATGCGACTTCTGGTGCTGCATGGATTTGCTGATGTCTTTGTAGTCGGGTTGGTACTTGGTGAGGTTAAGCTTCATGCAAGCGTTGAGGCTTTCATCCGTTAAACGTGATCGTAGGTTGGACTTGATGTTTTTAAGATGTGAGAATGACTGCTCACATGCATACGTAGATCCAAACATGGTCAATACAGCAATACTCACACGCTGCAGTGTGTGGTATGTGACAGGAAGCGCGTTCCAAGTTTTGAGAATCAGCTGGTCTTCGGGTTGGAGTTTTTTCATTTCTGTCCACATGTGCTTGCTCGCCAACTCCGCTTTCTGTCGTGTGATTCTTTCCAAATCTTCATTCAGTGACTTGAACTTATTCACCCACATGTCTGAGGCCTTCAGGTCAGCCACTTCTACTTCAAAATCTCTGACGGAGACACCAGGGATGTAATTCAGGTCGGCTGTGTTCAGTGAACACTCGTTTGGATGGGTGATGAACTTAAAAAGACGAGTGTGCTCACGCAATTCTCCAAAGCGTGCTTTGAAGGACTGTAGGAGACTGGATGTGCAGCCAGCTAGTTGGTGGCGATCAAGGTTTTGAATGGGCTCACTTGCTGTGCATGCATCTTTAAATTGGCTCAGTTTTTCAAAATGTAGTAAACGACCTGTTTCAAGATCCGTGATGAAAAGCTCCAGCTTGTTTTCAAAAGCAAATACAGCTTGTTGAAGGGATAACACTGTATTTCCAATGCCTTGCATTTTCACGTTGCGCTGGTTCAGATGTTCAGTCAGATCTACGAGATAGTAAAACTTGAGGAGCCACTCGGTGTCGGCTAGCTCAGGATGCCCGACGCCTTTCATTTCAAGGAAAGTCCGGATTTCGTTCAGGCAAGCCGCAAAACGGCTAAGCACCTTCCCTCTTGACAACCAACGCACATTGCTGTGCAAAAGCAGACCAGGATAGTTATTTACAACTTCATCCAGCAGTGTTTTAAACTGGCGATCATTTAAGGCTTGGGCAACAATAAAGTTGATCACACGAATGACCAGCGACATCACTTCGCCAAACTGCCTGTCACACATCTGAGCACAAAGTGCCTCCTGGTGTATAATGCAATGGAAACTTAGGATGGGTCTATTTTCATGTTCACGGAGAAGCGCCACAAATCCTTTGTTTTTCCCCACCATACACGGAGCACCATCAGTACACACTGAGAGAAGTTTATCCATAGGTAGACTTTTTTCTTGAGCAAACTCCATGAAAGACTTGAATAAATCCTCACCTCTTGTGGACCCTTTTAATGGCAGAACAGCAAGACTTTCTTCGCGCAGTGTGTCACCAACAGCATATCTTGCAATCACGCTGAACTGCGACAAATGGCTCACGTCTGTTGACTCATCCAAAGCCAGAGAAAAGAACGGCGCTGCATTTATGTCCTTCACTTGCGTTTCCTCCACTTTGTTTGCCATCACGATGGTACGATCATGAACAGTTCTTGCCGACAGAGGCATGTCTTGTATCCGTTTGATTATCTTGTCTTTGTTCGGAAGATCATCAAAAAGTTCATTGGCTACATCCAGCATGAACGTTTTAGCATACTCGCCATCTGTGAATGGTTTTCCGTTCCTCACTATTGCTAAAGAACCAGCAAAGCTAGCCGAATTATAGTCACCTTGCCGGGTCCATACGCGGAGTTGCTGCTGGCTAGCTTGCACCCTGCTCAGAAGCTCTTGGCACGCTTTCTTTCTGCTGTCTCCCGCAGGGTATTTTGATGCAAAGGTAGCGTGGCGCGTGTCGAAGTGCCGCTTTACATTCGACCGTTTCAACGATGTAATTTTGTCATTGCAAATTAGACACACCGCAGAACCCGCTCTCTCCACAAAGGCGAATTCTTCGGTCCATTCGTCCTGAAATGTACGATACTCGTCGTCTTTTTTTCTTTTCGCCATCTTCTTCGTCGAAGGGTTAGCTTTGAGCTAATGACCGAGCAGACGCAGTCTCAGACTGATTCAAAAGGGGGCGTTTACCTGTTTTACCCAGCAACGGCAAACGTAGGCCAGTATCATCCAATTAAAATAATGGACAATTGCTCCTGCAGCCCTGAACAGGACATGCGCAGTGAAAAATCGATGGATGGATTAAAACAAGTGAGAATATTTTGTTTTATCTGCGAGCCATATGCAATCATCAAAAGAGCCACATCTGGCTCGCGAGCCATAGGTTCCCGACCCCTGGTATAGAGTCTTGATGAGGGAGTTCTTCTGGGATGGATGGTGGTGGGAATCCGGTTTCAAGTAAGCATCTGTATGGGTAGCTTTCCTGTAGATAGAGTGGCTCATTGAACCATCATGTCTTCTTTTAATTAAGACATCCAAAAAGGGTAGTTTGCCATCTTTTTCGACCTCCATGGTAAATCTGATGGATGGGTGTATGGAATTGATGTGGTCGCGGAATTGGTCTAGAGCAGGCTGGCCATGTGGCCAGATGACAAAGGTGTCATCAACGTACCTCTTCCATAAGGTCGGGCGTAGAGTGGCAGTCTGGATGGTGTCAGTTTCAAATTTTTCCATGAATACGTTGGCTACAAGCGGAGATATGGGGGAGCCCATTGGGGTGCCCTCAGTTTGTTTGTAGAAAGTTCCATTCCAGGTGAAGTAAGTGTTGGTTAAGCAATGTCTCAACAGGGGGGGTACATCAGTATGCAGTCCTTGATGAACCAGGTCTTCAATGACAGCGATGGTGTCAGGTACCGGGACTTTGGTGAACAAGGACACCACATCAAAACTGACAAGCAGGTCGTTTGGGGACAGGGAAATGCCTTTGATTGTCGATACCAGGTGAGTAGAATTTAGTACCGCAGAGGTGGTTTTTCCAGTGAAAGGTCGCAGTATATCAGCAAGAAAACGTGCCAGTTTGTAGGTGGGGGAGCTGATAGTAGAGACGATGGGACGAAGGGGTGTATTTTCTTTGTGTATCTTTCACTGGAAAAACCACCTCTGCGGTACTAAATTCTACTCACCTGGTATCGACAATCAAAGGCATTTCCCTGTCCCCAAACGACCTGCTTGTCAGTTTTGATGTGGTGTCCTTGTTCACCAAAGTCCCGGTACCTGACACCATCGCTATCATTGAAGACCTGGTTCATCAAGGACTGCATACTGATGTACCCCCCCTGGTGAGACATTGCTTAACCAACACTTACTTCACCTGGAATGGAACTTTCTACAAACAAACTGAGGGCACCCCAATGGGCTCCCCCATATCTCCGCTTGTAGCCAACGTATTCATGGAAAAATTTGAAACTGACGCCATCCAGACTACCACTCTACGCCCGACCTTATGGAAGAGGTACGTTGATGACACCTTTGTCATCTGGCCACATGGCCAGCCTGCTCTAGACCAATTCCGCGACCACATCAATTCCATACACCCAGCCATCAGATTTACCATGGAGGTCGAAAAAGATGGCAAACTACCCTTTTTGGATGTCTTAATTAAAAGAAGACATGATGGTTCAATGAGCCACTCTGTCTACAGGAAAGCTACCCATACAGATGCTTACTTGAAACCGGATTCCCACCACCATCCATCCCAGAAGAACTCCCTCATCAAGACTATACCATAGAGCCCAATGCTTTTCCGACCAGGAACACATTACCAGTGAACTCAAGCACGTACACCAGGCTCTCAGGGCTAATGGCTACTCCGACTACACAATCCGCAAAGCCATCACTCCAGTCATGAAGAAGGATCCTCTTGTGGAGCCACTCAAAACCATCACCTTACCCTACATTGCAGGGGTCACTAAAAAGATCTCCAAAATCCTGAACAAACACAAGATCCAGGTCCGATTCAACACAGTACATAAAATCCGTGATTTAGTTCCATCTGTAAAAGATGCTGTTCCAGACATACAGTACCCGGGCGTTTACAAACTAAAGTGCCTCTGTGGTAGTAGCTACATTGGAGAAACCAAAAGACATATCTCGGACCGCATCCGCGAACACAAAGCAGACTTGAAACACGGTAGGACGAACTCCTCTGCCGTGGCAGATCACTGTTATAATTCAGTGGGCTCACATGACATTGACTTCTCCAAGACGGAGGTTCTTTGCAAACCAACCGGCTACCATGAGAGATTCGTTCATGAGGCCATTCACATATACAAGCACAGAGACAATTTCAACCGAGAAGATGGATTCAGGCTTAGTAACCACTGGAAAGATGTTTTAAATCATTTCTGTTCTTAATTAATTGTATTTTTACGATGACCTTCAGACCGCAGCTCTTTCGCCAGCATTGCCTCTTAATACCTCTCACACCACGGTTAATGGTATAGTTTTACAACATGGAGCATACTAGGGCCTCGCAGCTGTCTCTCTCCCCCTCCTCTGTTCCGACCATGGACGAACTCGTCCGTCTGAACGGGGCCCGTAGCTATCCGTGGTGCTGAAATTTGAGGGTAAGAATCCACCCATTTTTTCGCCATATAGCATTGTGATATATAACGACTTATTGTTGGTAGCTTAGCTGATTGGAGAATATAGAGTTTATTGATAACATGAAGGTAATTTATATTTTAGTTTTTATTGGTTCACTATATAGTACTGTGAATAGCTCAGATGTGTAGTCATTTCTGTGACCAGTCACTAGCTAATCACTCAGTTGTTTCAATGCTGGATTCGCCTAGTTATTTCAATGCTAAATTCTCCTGTTTGATTTGTACTAAGGGCCTTGGTGAATGTGTATGCTCTGACTTTAACGTAGCTATTTCTACAGCAGGTACAAGCTCTATTTCTGCAGCAGGTACAAGCTAATCACTCAGCTATCTCAATGCTAAATTCTATGCTAATTCCATTGTCAAGATGTGTATGCCTTAACTTAGCTATTTCAATGCTAAATTCTATGCTAATTCCTTTAACAATGGGTGCCTCTGCGGGTGTGTATGCTTTAACTTTTAACATAGCTATTTCTGTGACCAGTCACAAGCTAATCATTCAGCCATTTCAATGCTAAATTATATGCTAATTCCTTTGTCAAGGCGCTTTGTTCCTCTCACACAGCTTAAAGGCCGTATCTGAACGTGGCTCTTTCACTCCAGCGCTGTCCTACCAGTCTCGCCCCCTTCACCTGATGAAGGCCGCTTGTGTTGTGGCCAAAACGTCGTGAGAATATTATTGCGTTATTTTATTTTATCAATTTATTATTTTATTATCATTCTACGTGACTTTACCGAAAGAACCAAAGAAGATGAATCATTGCAGTCACGAAAGCTTTAAATCGAAATTTAACCGCCTCTACGGGGAGGGATTCCACACATCCTTAAGATCATTCAACAGACTTCGGGATAAGAAGGCTCAACTAATCGAGTCTCTCACCTTTCTGAAGAGATGCCGCGACTCTAAGGTAATACCAACCGCATTTACACTAACCTCTGCTGTTGCAACTTCTCTCAATGCAAAACGAATTCTAGCTAGAACTAGCTTCGCTCTTATCTCGGAAAAAATCAGACTTACACGCACCAAACTCGATCAGTTAGACAAGAAACTGTACAAATCACACTTAAAATTGACAGCAACAATGTCTACATCGGATTGGGAACATGTAGACAATATGACTACCTCTTCGGCTGCCACTGTCGAACAAATGTAGGGACAATTTGATTTCCAAATTCAATCACCTCTCCAGCAAAAAATCGGATCCACACACCGAAAAGATAGACGTCAACAAAGTCGTAATTAATCGCAGTAACAGTTCCATTTCTGATGGTCTGAAATCCGTTTTAGCTAAAGGTCTAAACTTTGCTGTCACACCGAGACACTTACCGGTTAATGATATCATTGCCCATGTCGACGTTGCACTCAAGGGCTTGAGTCACATCTCTGCAGACGTAGCAAGATCTGAAATCACTGCAACCCTCAAAAACGCTAAGTTGCCACCCAGCAACATCAGCAAAGACGAACGTTTTGAATTATCTCAATTAAAAAATAGGGATGATATTGTCGTCCTCTCAGCCGACAAAGGCAATGCCACTGTCATCATGGACAAAACAGAATATAACAAAATTCAAGAACTACTCAACGATGGCAGCTACACAAAAATAAAAAGAGATCCCACCAACAGCCTGGTCACCAAAACGAACAAAATCTCTGATTCCACAGCATTAATTGATGAGATCAAACAGTTCTCGTTGAAGCCCTCTGCTGCCAGACCACCAAGATTATATGGCCTTCCAAAGATACACAAAGAAGATACACCCCTTCGTCCCATCGTCTCTACTATCAGCTCCCCCACCTACAAACTGGCACGTTTTCTTGCTGATATACTGCGACCTTTCACTGGAAAAACCACCTCTGCGGTACTAAATTCTACTCACCTGGTATCGACAATCAAAGGCATTTCCCTGTCCCCAAACGACCTGCTTGT
Source organism: Petromyzon marinus (assembly GCF_048934315.1). Taxonomy (NCBI): domain Eukaryota; kingdom Metazoa; phylum Chordata; class Hyperoartia; order Petromyzontiformes; family Petromyzontidae; genus Petromyzon; species Petromyzon marinus. The sequence goes on from NW_027423016.1 coordinate 551,005, forward strand.
CAGTTTTGATGTGGTGTCCTTGTTCACCAAAGTCCCGGTACCTGACACCATCGCTATCATTGAAGACCTGGTTCATCAAGGACTGCATACTGATGTACCCCCCCTGGTGAGACATTGCTTAACCAACACTTACTTCACCTGGAATGGAACTTTCTACAAACAAACTGAGGGCACCCCAATGGGCTCCCCCCTATCTCCGCTTGTAGCCAACGTATTCATGGAAAAATTTGAAACTGACGCCATCCAGACTGCCACTCTACGCCCGACCTTATGGAAGAGGTACGTTGATGACACCTTTGTCATCTGGCCACATGGCCAGCCTGCTCTAGACCAATTCCGCGACCACATCAATTCCATACACCCAGCCATCAGATTTACCATGGAGGTCGAAAAAGATGGCAAACTACCCTTTTTGGATGTCCTAATTAAAAGAATACATGATGGTTCAATGAGCCACTCTGTCTACAGGAAAGCTACCCATACAGATGCTTACTTGAAACCGGATTCCCACCACCATCCATCCCAGAAGAACTCCCTCATCAAGACTCTATACCATAGAGCCCAATGCATTTCCGACCAGGAACACATTACCAGTGAACTCAAGCACGTACACCAGGCTCTCAGGGCTAATGGCTACTCCGACTACACAGTCCGCAAAGCCATCACTCCAGTCATGAAGAAGGATCCTCTTGTGGAGCCACTCAAAACCATCACCTTACCCTACATTGCAGGGGTCACTAAAAAGATCTCCAAAATCCTGAACAAACACAAGATCCAGGTCCGATTCAACACAGTACATAAAATCCGTGATTTAGTTCCATCTGTAAAAGATGCTGTTCCAGACATACAGTGCCCGGGCGTTTACAAACTAAAGTTCCTCTGTGGTAGTAGCTACATTGGAGAAACCAAAAGACATATCTCGGACCGCATCCGCGAACACAAAGCAGACAAGAAACACGGTAGGACGAACTCCTCTGCCGTGGCAGATCACTGTTATAATTCAGTGGGCTCACATGACATTGACTTCTCCAAGACGGAGGTTCTTTGCAAACCAACCGGCTACCATGAGAGATTCGTTCATGAGGCCATTCACATATACAAGCACAGAGACAATTTCAACCGAGAAGATGGATTCAGGCTTAGTAACCACTGGAAAGATGTTTTAAATCATTTCTGTTCTTAATTAATTGTATTTTTACGATGACCTTCAGACCGCAGCTCTTTCGCCAGCATTGCCTCTTAATACCTCTCACACCACGGTTAATGGTATAGTTTTACAACATGGAGCATACTAGGGCCTCGCAGCTGTCTCTCTCCCCCTCCTCTGTTCCGACCATGGACGAACTCGTCCGTCTGAACGGGGCCCGTAGCTATCCGTGGTGCTGAAATTTGAGGGTAAGAATCCACCCATTTTTTCGCCATATAGCATTGTGATATATAACGACTTATTGTTGGTAGCTTAGCTGATTGGAGAATATAGAGTTTATTGATAACATGAAGGTAATTTATATTTTAGTTTTTATTGGTTCACTATATAGTACTGTGAATAGCTCAGATGTGTAGTCATTTCTGTGACCAGTCACTAGTTAATCACTCAGTTGTTTCAATGCTGGATTCGCCTAGTTATTTCAATGCTAAATTCTCCTGTTTGATTTGTACTAAGGGCCTCGGTGAATGTGTATGCTCTGACTTTAACGTAGCTATTTCTACAGCAGGTACAAGCTCTATTTCTGCAGCAGGTACAAGCTAATCACTCAGCTATCTCAATGCTAAATTCTATGCTAATTCCATTGTCAAGATGTGTATGCCTTAACTTAGCTATTTCAATGCTAAATTCTATGCTAATTCCTTTAACAATGGGTGCCTCTGCGGGTGTGTATGCTTTAACTTTTAACATAGCTATTTCTGTGACCAGTCACAAGCTAATCATTCAGCCATTTCAATGCTAAATTATATGCTAATTCCTTTGTCAAGGCGCTTTGTTCCTCTCACACAGCTTAAAGGCCGTATCTGAACGTGGCTCTTTCACTCCAGCGCTGTCCTACCAGTCTCGCCCCCTTCACCTGATGAAGGCCGCTTGTGTTGTGGCCGAAACGTCGTGAGAATATTATTGCGTTATTTTATTTTATCAATTTATTATTTTATTATCATTCTACGTGACTTTACCGAAAGAACCAAAGAAGATGAATCATTGCAGTCACGAAAGCTTTAAATCGAAATTTAACCGCCTCTACGGGGAGGGATTCCACACATCCTTAAGATCATTCAACAGACTTCGGGATAAGAAGGCTCAACTAATCGAGTCTCTCACCTTTCTGAAGAGATGCCGCGACTCTAAGGTAATACCAACCGCATTTACACTAACCTCTGCTGTTGCAACTTCTCTCAATGCAAAACGAATTCTAGCTAGAACTAGCTTCGCTCTTATCTCGGAAAAAATCAGACTTACACGCACCAAACTCGATCAGTTAGACAAGAAACTCTACAAATCACACTTAAAATTGACAGCAACAATGTCTACATCGGATTGGGAACATGTAGACAATATGACTACCTCTTCGGCTGCCACTGTCGAACAAATGTAGGGACAATTTGATTTCCAAATTCAATCACCTCTCCAGCAAAAAATCGGATCCACACACCGAAAAGATAGACGTCAACAAAGTCGTAATTAATCGCAGTAACAGTTCCATTTCTGATGGTCTGAAATCCGTTTTAGCTAAAGGTCTAAACTTTGCTGTCACACCGAGACACTTACCGGTTAATGATATCATTGCCCATGTCGACGTTGCACTCAAGGGCTTGAGTCACATCTCTGCAGACGTAGCAAGATCTGAAATCACTGCAACCCTCAAAAACGCTAAGTTGCCACCCAGCAACATCAGCAAAGACGAACGTTTTGAATTATCTCAATTAAAAAATAGGGATGATATTGTCGTCCTCTCAGCCGACAAAGGCAATGCCACTGTCATCATGGACAAAACAGAATATAACAAAATTCAAGAACTACTCAACGATGGCAGCTACACAAAAATAAAAAGAGATCCCACCAACAGCCTGGTCACCAAAACGAACAAAATCTCTGATTCCACAGCATTAATTGATGAGATCAAACAGTTCTCGTTGAAGCCCTCTGCTGCCAGACCACCAAGATTATATGGCCTTCCAAAGATACACAAAGAAGATACACCCCTTCGTCCCATCGTCTCTACTATCAGCTCCCCCACCTACAAACTGGCACGTTTTCTTGCTGATATACTGCGACCTTTCACTGGAAAAACCACCTCTGCGGTACTAAATTCTACTCACCTGGTATCGACAATCAAAGGCATTTCCCTGTCCCCAAACGACCTGCTTGTCAGTTTTGATGTGGTGTCCTTGTTCACCAAAGTCCCGGTACCTGACACCATCGCTATCATTGAAGACCTGGTTCATCAAGGACTGCATACTGATGTACCCCCCCTGGTGAGACATTGCTTAACCAACACTTACTTCACCTGGAATGGAACTTTCTACAAACAAACTGAGGGCACCCCAATGGGCTCCCCCCTATCTCCGCTTGTAGCCAACGTATTCATGGAAAAATTTGAAACTGACGCCATCCAGACTGCCACTCTACGCCCGACCTTATGGAAGAGGTACGTTGATGACACCTTTGTCATCTGGCCACATGGCCAGCCTGCTCTAGACCAATTCCGCGACCACATCAATTCCATACACCCAGCCATCAGATTTACCATGGAGGTCGAAAAAGATGGCAAACTACCCTTTTTGGATGTCCTAATTAAAAGAATACATGATGGTTCAATGAGCCACTCTGTCTACAGGAAAGCTACCCATACAGATGCTTACTTGAAACCGGATTCCCACCACCATCCATCCCAGAAGAACTCCCTCATCAAGACTCTATACCATAGAGCCCAATGCATTTCCGACCAGGAACACATTACCAGTGAACTCAAGCACGTACACCAGGCTCTCAGGGCTAATGGCTACTCCGACTACACAGTCCGCAAAGCCATCACTCCAGTCATGAAGAAGGATCCTCTTGTGGAGCCACTCAAAACCATCACCTTACCCTACATTGCAGGGGTCACTAAAAAGATCTCCAAAATCCTGAACAAACACAAGATCCAGGTCCGATTCAACACAGTACATAAAATCCGTGATTTAGTTCCATCTGTAAAAGATGCTGTTCCAGACATACAGTGCCCGGGCGTTTACAAACTAAAGTTCCTCTGTGGTAGTAGCTACATTGGAGAAACCAAAAGACATATCTCGGACCGCATCCGCGAACACAAAGCAGACAAGAAACACGGTAGGACGAACTCCTCTGCCGTGGCAGATCACTGTTATAATTCAGTGGGCTCACATGACATTGACTTCTCCAAGACGGAGGTTCTTTGCAAACCAACCGGCTACCATGAGAGATTCGTTCATGAGGCCATTCACATATACAAGCACAGAGACAATTTCAACCGAGAAGATGGATTCAGGCTTAGTAACCACTGGAAAGATGTTTTAAATCATTTCTGTTCTTAATTAATTGTATTTTTACGATGACCTTCAGACCGCAGCTCTTTCGCCAGCATTGCCTCTTAATACCTCTCACACCACGGTTAATGGTATAGTTTTACAACATGGAGCATACTAGGGCCTCGCAGCTGTCTCTCTCCCCCTCCTCTGTTCCGACCATGGACGAACTCGTCCGTCTGAACGGGGCCCGTAGCTATCCGTGGTGCTGAAATTTGAGGGTAAGAATCCACCCATTTTTTCGCCATATAGCATTGTGATATATAACGACTTATTGTTGGTAGCTTAGCTGATTGGAGAATATAGAGTTTATTGATAACATGAAGGTAATTTATATTTTAGTTTTTATTGGTTCACTATATAGTACTGTGAATAGCTCAGATGTGTAGTCATTTCTGTGACCAGTCACTAGTTAATCACTCAGTTGTTTCAATGCTGGATTCGCCTAGTTATTTCAATGCTAAATTCTCCTGTTTGATTTGTACTAAGGGCCTCGGTGAATGTGTATGCTCTGACTTTAACGTAGCTATTTCTACAGCAGGTACAAGCTCTATTTCTGCAGCAGGTACAAGCTAATCACTCAGCTATCTCAATGCTAAATTCTATGCTAATTCCATTGTCAAGATGTGTATGCCTTAACTTAGCTATTTCAATGCTAAATTCTATGCTAATTCCTTTGTCAAGGCGCTTTGTTCCTCTCACACAGCTTAAAGGCCGTATCTGAACGTGGCTCTTTCACTCCAGCGCTGTCCTACCAGACAGTCTCGCCCCCTTCACCTGATGAAGGCCGCTTGTGTTGTGGCCGAAACGTCGTGAGAATATTATTGTGTTATTTTATTTTATCAATTTATTATTTTATTATCATTCTACGTGACTTTACCGAAAGAACCAAAGAAGATGAATCATTGCAGTCACGAAAGCTTTAAATCGAAATTCTTCGCATCTCTTCACCTCTCGCCAACAACTGCCCAGCAACAACCCTCCAGCAACAACTCCCCAGCAGCAACTCCTCTTCGTTCAAACCACCTCGCGTTTTATCCCCTCTCGCATTAGCCTTAATTGCCACGTGGCTCGCTGGCCGTCTCCCGCCAGCCCGCACCTGTCCCCTTCATCAGACATCCAGACGCCACCACTTAACGCTAACAGCCTCTCGACCAATCACAGCCCTCGTGCCACGACTCCCTTAATTACTTCGGGTTGTTTACGCCACCTGCGACTCAACCACCTGTTCGACCTCATGTGACCCGTTCTCCTTGTCTGTATGTACTGTATATGGCCAATTCCTATGCGTATTATTTACTCCACTACACTAGTACAGTACTAGTGTGTAGTGTATAGTGTAGTGTATAGTAGTGTATAGTGTTGTGTATAGTGTATAGTAGTGCATAGTGTAGTGTATAGTAGTGTATAGTTTAGTGTATAGTGTAGTATACTAGTACAGCACTAGTGTGTAGTGTATAGTGTAGTGTATAGTAGTGTATATTGTAGTGTATAGTGTAGTGTATAGTAGTGTATATTGTAGTGTATAAGTGCATAGTGTAGTGTATAGTGTAGTGTATAGTGTAGTTTATAGTAGTGTATAGTGTATAGTAGTGTATAGTGTAGTGTATAGCAGTATAGTGTAGTGTATAGTGTAGTGTATAGTATAGTGTAGTGTATAGTGTAGTTTATAGTGTATAGTGTATAGTAGTGAATAGTGTATAGTGTAGTATATAGTGTAGTGTATAGCAGTATAGTGTAGTGTATAGTGTAGTGTATAGCAGTATAGTGTAGTGTATAGTGTAGTGTATAGTGTAGTTTATAGTGTAGTGTATAGTGTATAGTAGTGTAGTGTATAGTAGTGTATAGTGTAGTATATAGTGTAGTGTATAGTAGTGTATATTGTATGGTATAGTGTAGTGTATAGTGTAGTGTATAGTAGTGCATATTGTAGTGTATATTGTAGTGTATAAGTGCATAGTGTAGTGTATAATAGTGTAGTGTATAATATTGTATTGTATAGTGTATAGTAGTGTATAGTAGTGTAGTGTATAGTAGTGCATATTGTAGTGTATAGTAGTGTAGTATATAGTAGTGTATAGTAGTGTATAGTAGTGCATATTGTAGTGTATAAGTGTATAGTAGTGTAGTATATAGTAATGTATAGTGTAGTGTATAGTAGTGTATAGTTTAGTGTATAGTGTAGTGTATAGTGTAGTATACTAGTACAGCACTAGTGTGTAGTGTATAGTAGTGTATAGTGTAGTGTAGAGTAGTGTATAGTAGTACATATTGTAGTGTATAGTGTAGTGTATAGTAGTGTAGTGTATAGTAATACATATTGTAGTGTATATTGTAGTGTATAGTAGTGTATAGTGTAGTGTATAGTAGTGTATAGTGTAGTGTATAGTGTAGTTTATAGTAGTGTATAGTGTAGTGTATAGTGTAGTGTATAGTTTAGTATACTAGTTATCACGTGACTAGTGTAGCCAACCAGGTGGTGGCCACACTCGTGCGTGCATCTCCACTCGTCCTTGTCTGAAAGTAAGCGCTCGTATGTGTATGTGCACCCGCGTGTTTGTTTGTGTCTGTATGTACGCACACTGTTGCACATGGTTCGCTCGTGTGGGTGTGTAGTGGAACGCACTGCTCATGAAAACGTTGCCTCGTTACGCGGTAAATGCTGCGGCACAACAGGAGGGAACTGCAGGGATGAGGCTCTCCGCTCTTGGTGCTGTGAATTAAAACAGCGCCAGGGTGGAGAATCCCGTCCCTACAGCTCGTAGCTGTGACGAAGCGAGAGTGATCAGCGGAGAGCCACCATGGTTGCCAGGTAACGGGAGACTTCACCCGGAACTCTCCTCCACACGTGTTCCCCTTGAACATTGTCGCAATAAACGTACGATCAGGAATCTTTAAAATATCCGACCTTTGTTGCTCCACAAGAATATTAACGCTCAAACTCGTATCGAACTCTTCATGAATTCACTTGGTCAAACAGTTCAGGTACTCGGCAAAGCATTTCACCACCCGGTATGCAACAGTTAAACAATCTACTCCAAATCAACACCGAAATGTCAAATTATCATGCACCATTGACTTCCACATCGATGGAAGCCGTTTTCCATGACGTCCAAGCCATTAAACACCGGAACAACGAACGTGCCATTCAAGTACATCCTAAAACCCATTATCTGAAGTAGTTTATATTAAACAATAACTAAATAATAGAAACACGTTTACAATATTGAGCGAAGTTATAGTCACGGACTTTTTTCAACTTTAGCTCAACAGGACCACAAAAGCTCGGATATGTGGTTCATAATAAATGAATCAATCTGATTGAAATCATCAACTGGCCAAACACTTTCCGATTTCAACATCACCTTATAAAAGAATAACATTTTAAATATAAGCGCACAACTTTATCTGTGATGAGCGCTGCACTTTCCGTTGTTTTCATGCAGGGGGCGCTGCAAACCTAAGCACCCCCTGCATGGACGACGGAGGCGCAGGGACAGACGTTCGATTACGTTGGAATCGATCTGCAGATGGCGGTCTTCTCGCACGGCCAGCTTCGTGTCGCCATATCTCGATCCCGCAATTCCAAACAGGTGAAAGTCTGCATTGAACCGAACCCCCGGCAAGGCCATCTACTTAATTACGAGAGAAAATTCACACGAAATGTACTTTTCAATGAAGTCTTCCAGATGTAAATTGAGACAAGCTTTTAATGAAGAAATAAAATCATCTAATTCAAAACACAACACAATTCAAAGATGTTTCATTTTAAAACTTCAAAACGGAGCAGGGGGTACTTGCGTGAATGCTTTTAATGAAGAAATTAATGAAGAAATAAAATCATCTAATTCAAAACACAACACAATTCAAAGATGTTTCATTTTAAAACTTCAAAACGGAGCATGGGGTACTTGCGTGAATGCTTTTAATGAAGAAATTAATGAAGAAATAAAATCATCTAATTCAAAACACAACACAATTCAAAGATGTTTCATTTTAAAACTTCAAAACGGAGCATGGGGTACTTGCGTGAATGCGTCCTTCGTGTGCAAATGTTGTGACTTTCCTGGCCTGAAGGCCGTCAATGTGTTGGACCCTTATTGGTGCACAGCGTCTCAACAACAGCAGTGGGGTTTGCTTCAACCGATAGGTACGAACATCCAGACGTGAATCACCAAGGAGCATTTATAGTCCTAGCTAGACAAAATCTACGTCAACACGCAAGACAAAACTACTATTCGTGTTGTAGAGAATGTACCTCTTCCTATACGTGTAACTTTCAAGTGGTATGCCTTGTAACTGATGATTGATCCGAGTGTGCTACCTATTTCAAAGACAATGCGTTGCTCCAGATGCTTCGTGGAACACAAAAACACCATTTGACCTGTATCACAAGAACAACGGGTCTCACCTGAGTTCTCTGTACAGGTTACTTTCAAACACACACACACTGTCCTAACATCACTTATTCAATGTTTGAACCTTAAAGATCAAATGTTACAAGTATGCACAAAACCAGACAAGTATACATTCTAAATTATTGACAGGCATATTAACCATTACTGCAGTGAAATATACTGCATCATGTTACATCGTATTAACAAGAAGCTTTTAAAAAAAGTTGCACAGTCTGCTTCAAAGTGTATGTTAAACATACTATTGTGTCATTCAAAACGAGTAGGCCATTGCATGCTGGCATCTGAGTGATATTGTAGCAAATTCTAAACATTACCTACGAACTACACAACTGAGATGACACATCAATCATCGCCCCCTACTGACAGGCTCTTGTCCACATGCAGGCCGGTGCAGGGCCACCACCTTGTGCCACCCAGGGGCAGCTGCTACTTGGGGATGCTCTTCGAGTGTTTCAGAAGAGGTACGACACAAAACTCCGAGTTGCTGAGGCGATTAAGCAAGCACCATGTAAAAGCAATTGCTATAACATAGTGAATGCTTGGGAGCTTATTGGCTCTTGCTCCTGGTTAGAGATCTACCCAACCCACGGGCCCACAAAGTGCTCAACTTCACATTACTGTCTTTAAAGGCCTGTGACAAAGGTGCATCTATTGTAGCGACATCGTCTCTGGCTTACACATCTACCGGGTCTCCACTTGACTTTGTATGGTCTAGGAGCAAGTCCACCCACACCTCCACTTCCACAAACTGCTGGGAGTTGCCTCACTCTGCCTCAGTCAGAATTCTCCTCCTGCTTCACGTTGCCTTCATCAATGTAAAGGTCCCATTCTGGAGATGAATCTTCATCTTCACATTTTACCTTCACTTCGTCGCTCATCACTTGTTCACATTTCACCTTCACCTCTCCATATTTCACCTTGATACCTTTAAAAGTGTCCAAGCTGGGATTTTTGTCCGGTTCTTGTTTCATGAGGGATGGGCTCATTGCGGCACTTTGACTTTCACAAGCTGATTTCAGACTCCACTCCTTGTGGATCTTCTGATGCTTCTGTGTTCTCCGGTGTACTTGAAGATTTGATGAATCTGCAAACGGCTTCCCGCACAGAGTACACTTGAAGGGTTTCTCTCCCGTGTGTGTTCTCTGGTGTTTTACAAGATCAGATGAATGTGCAAACGCCTTCATGCACACACTGCACTTGAAGGGTTTCTCTCCTGTGTGTGTTCTCTGGTGTTTTTTAAGAGAATATGACCGTGAAAATGCCTTCCCACAAACACTGCACTTGAAGGGTTTCTCTCCCGTGTGTGTTCTCTGGTGTACTTTAAGATGTGATGACTGTGCAAACGCAATCCCACACAGAATGCACCTGAAGGGTTTCTCTCCTGTGTGTGTTTTCTCGTGTTTTTTAAGAGAAGATGACCGTGAAAATGCCTTCCCACACACAGTGCACTGGAAGGGTTTCTCTCCTGTGTGTGTTCTCTGGTGCGTCTCAAGAACTGATGGCCATGCAAATGCCTTGTCACACACACTGCACTTGAAGGGTTTCTCTCCTGTGTGAGTTCTCTGGTGCTGTGTCAAGTTTTCAGTCCGGTCCGTGCTGTATGCACGCTGGTCGCATTGTTGACTTGTCGTACCAAGCTGCTGCCTTTGCTCCATGAAACCAATTCTGCAGAGGAAGCGTCAGCTGCAGACAGAAAAAAATAATATCCACGCCATTTACAAGTCAGGTTCGAGGCACAGAGGAATGTATATTACACAGTAACACGTGACTTACACATCTATACCTATTACTATATTCATGATGTAGTGAAAACGTTTCCCAAATTCATCACAATGACAGGGGAAATGTCATAAATATACCTGGAAGCCTTCATATCTGCAAAATGAATGTTAACCCAAAACTCCGAGCACACAATTTCGGCTGTCTGACTACAAAGGAATATTTATGAAAGCTAAATTCGGCTGACATAGCAAAGGGTGTTGAAAACAATACTATTTGTGTTATGCAGAAATGCATAAATTAATGTTCAATCGCAACTCAGGTGTGAATCCAGGCTCATATGTCCTTGAATGCTGGGGATGAACAGTTCCGACTTCAGCTGCATGTGTGTGCTGTGTTCACATCCTGTTTCCATTCTTAGTAAGAGTTCCAGAGGAAAACAAAAATCAACTATTGTTTTGATATAACCTCCGTGTTCAACAGAGTAAACAGACTTTACTTCAAACACAAACTTGACACTGTCACACACTGCCATGAGTAAACAGGTGGTGGTGTGACCAGCACCATGCCTGGCCACCTTCATCTGCTCAGCATTAATTCTTCCTCACTCCACCAAGTAATGAATCGAGGATCAATCAACATAGCCGAGGCTATCCGTGTCTCTGTCTCTCTCTCCCCGTGGTGAAGGTGTTCCCCTCCAAACATTCAGAGCCAACAGCGGCACGCGCTTAGCGTCTTTGACCGAAAGACATTGACGCACGTATTGTTGGTTCTTTCAGTAAAGTCACGTAGATAGAAAATAAAAATAACAGATTAAATTCAATAAGATAAAGACCACTTGTGTTGCGATCGAAACGTCGTGGGTTTTTTGCTTTATTTTCAGTTTATTTTATTTTATTGTTATTTTCATTTTATTTTCTATCTACGTGACTTTACCGAAAGAACCAAGAATATTAATTCCTGCAGTCACGAAAGTTTTAAGTAAAAACATTCACACACGTTGACAAAGCCTCACCTTGTGATGTTGTGGGCAGGTCGCTTCTGATAACAAGAGCGGTATAGCAGCTCAAGCGGGCTTGGCCTGCTAACAAAAGGAAATAAAAACTGCGTGAATATTTACAATAAAACAAAGTTACAAAGTGGCGAGCCGAGTGAAGACAAATTAAACTTAAGCGAGATAATTAAAGTGAACGCAAATCAGGCGAGGGCAGGAGGCAAGGCCCCGGGTGGCTAGGCCCCGCGTTGTAAAGTTCCAACCTGGACATCGATTCCCATGCTCGCTGCTACTCAACTGACATCCCTACGAGAGAGAGAGGCTCTACCTTGGTAAACAACAACAACCACCACCACAACGACCACCACCACAACGATGAGAATTTCTCACCTCGGATTTCAGTGCAAGCGCGCACACGGCAGCTTCCTGTTACCTCGCGACAGCAGGAAGTAGTATGACGTCACTTCCCCCCCACGAGCGGCTCTCTAACTGAATAAATTATATGCTTAGTTTTTTCGGTAAAGTCACGTTGAAGAGAAACAACAAAATAATAATAATATATATTTTATATTTATATTATAAGAATATGAATTACTGCAGTCACGCAAGCTTTAAATCAAAATTTGGTTAAATTATGTTAATGAGGCCGGCCCAAATGTCGAGGGATGGGGGCGTGGGCGCTGAACCCGTCGCAATAAACTCGCGACGGCTTTAACGGACACATTATGTTAATGAGCTACCAGTCACTGGGCGTAGCTTTGCCCAAATAAGGATTGCAACTGGAACGATATCGGCAGTGACCCAAGCGGAGGTGACGTCACGCTCAAGAGCGCGGTGGACGGGGGTGGGGTGAATACCTTGGTGACGTGAAATCACTAGCGAGGCTCACATGAAATTGACTTTTCCAAGACAGAGGTTCTTTGTAAGCCATCTGGCTACCATGAGAGATTCGTTCATGAGGCTATCCACATATACAAGCACAGAGACAATTTCAACCGAGAAGATGGATTCTGGCTTAGCAATCATTGGAACGATTTGATAAACCATTTCAGGTCTTAATTGATTATTCACGCTTACAGTGGCTTTCAGACAGCATACATTAATTTTTCGTCTCCCCCCTTCTCTTTTCAGAACATAGATGGACTAGTCCTTCTAAATAAACTGCCAAATCGCTGCGCGTGGCGCTAACGTTTTAAAAATAAATAAATACACCGTTAAAAAATAAATACATTTATGCAAACCGACACACCTGATGACGACCGTTTGTGTTATGGTCAAAACGTCATGAGAATTTTTATTGTTTTATATATATTTTATTATTTTATTGTTTCCCTTCAACGTGACTTTACCGAAAGAGCTAAGATTACGGAATATCATTTGGGTCATTTTTTTGTTACTCAAGATGAGATTTCTGATATTACTGCGTTTTTTAAAATATTTACATAACCAATAAAAATTTGTGTTTTTTTTTTATTCAGACCGCGCCAATGCCAACGCGAGTGTTTATTGTTGATGGTGAGTTTTGTAAATCCGTCGTACGGTAAAAAGAATAAAGTTTTCCCCGAAAAAAAATAAAAATCTCTCCGCCTTGGAGCCAATCAAGTTTCAGTTTCTCCCCTCCCACGTGACGCGGAGTTTTCTGGCTCCTCCCCCTCCTTGCTCGCCGCCATTTTGAGAGTCGTGAGGGAGGTGAAGCCTGCGGCCTTGACAACGACGAAGATTCACCAGGGTCAGTGACAACCTCACACTCACACACTGTGACAACCTCACACTCACACACACACACTGACAACCTCACACTCACACACTGTGACAACCTCACACTCACACACACTGTGACAACCTCACACACACTGACAACCTCACACTCACACACACTGTGACAACCTCACACTCACACACACACACTGACAACCTCACACTCACACACTGACAACCTCACACTCACACACTGACAACCTCACACTCACACACACTGACAACCTCACACTCACACACTGACAACCTCACACTCACACACTGACAACCTCACACTCACACACACTGACAACCTCACACTCACACACTGACAACCTCACACTCACACACACTGACAACCTCACACTCACACACACTGACAACCTCACACATTGACAACCTCACACTCACACACACTGACAACCTCACACTCACACATTGACAACCTCACACACACACACTGTGACAACCTCACACTCACACACACTGACAACCTCACACACACTGACAACCTCACACTCACACACACTGACAACCTCACACACACACACTGACAATCTCACACTCACACACTGACAACCTCACACTCACACACACTGTGACAACCTCACACTCACACACACACTGTGACAACCTCACACTCACACACACACTGTGACAACCTCACACTCACACACACACTGTGACAACCTCACACTCACACACACTGTGACAACCTCACACACACACACTGACAACCTCACACTCACACACTGACAACATCACACTCACACACACACACTGACAACCTCACACTCACACACACACTGACAACCTCACACTCACACACACACTGTGACAACCTCACACTCACACACTGACAACCTCACACTCACACACTGACAACCTCACACTCACACACACTGACAACCTCACACTCACACACACTGACAACCTCACACTCACACACTGACAACCTCACACTCACACACTGACAACCTCACACTCACACACACTGACAACCTCACACTCACACACTGACAACCTCACACTCACACACACTGACAACCTCACACTCACACACACTGACAACCTCACACATTGACAACCTCACACTCACACACACTGACAACCTCACACTCACACACACTGACAACCTCACACACACACACACTGTGACAACCTCACACTCACACACACTGACAACCTCACACACACTGACAACCTCACACTCACACACACTGACAACCTCACACACACACTGACAACCTCACACTCACACACTGTGACAACCTCACACTCACACACACTGTGACAACCTCACACACACTGACAACCTCACACTCACACACACTGTGACAACCTCACACTCACACACACACACTGACAACCTCACACACACTGTGACAACCTCACACACACACACTGACAACCTCACACTCACACACACTGACAACCTCACACTCACACACACTGACAACCTCACACTCACACACTGACAACCTCACACTCACACACTGACAACCTCACACTCACACACACTGACAACCTCACACTCACACACTGACAACCTCACACTCACACACACTGACAACCTCACACTCACACACACTGACAACCTCACACTCACACATTGACAACCTCACACTCACACACACTGACAACCTCACACTCACACATTGACAACCTCACACACACACACACTGTGACAACCTCACACTCACACACACTGACAACCTCACACACACTGACAACCTCACACTCACACACACTGACAACCTCACACACACACACTGACAATCTCACACTCACACACTGACAACCTCACACTCACACACACTGTGACAACCTCACACTCACACACACACTGTGACAACCTCACACTCACACACACACTGTGACAACCTCACACTCACACACACACTGTGACAACCTCACACTCACACACACTGTGACAACCTCACACACACACACTGACAACCTCACACTCACACACTGACAACATCACACTCACACACACACACTGACAACCTCACACTCACACACACACTGACAACCTCACACTCACACACACACTGTGACAACCTCACACACACACTGACAACCTCACACTCACACACACACTGACAACCTCACACTCACACACACACTGACAACCTCACACTCACACACACTGTGACAACCTCACACACACTGACAACCTCACACTCACACACACTGACAACCTCACACACACACACTGACAACCTCACACACACACACTGACAACCTCACACTCACACACACACTGACAACCTCACACACACACACACTGACAACCTCACACACACACACTGACAACCTCACACACACTGACAACCTCACACACACACACTGACAACCTCACACTCACACACTGACAACCTCACACTCTCACACACACACTGACAACCTCACACTCACACACACTGACAACCTCACACACACACAGGCTGACAACCTCACACTCACACAGACTGACAATCTTACACACACACTGACAATCTCACACTCACACATTCTGACAATCTCACACACACACAGGCTGACAATCTCACACTCACACACACACTGGCAATCTCACACTCACACACAGACTGACAATCTCACACACAGACTGACAATCTCACACACACACACTGACAATCTCACACTCACACAGGCTGACAATCTCACACACACACTGACAATCTCACACTCACACAGGCTGACAATCTCACACACACACTGACAATCTCACACTCACACAGGCTGACAATCTCACACACACACACTGACAATCTCACACTCACACACACACTGACAACCTCACACTCACACACTGACAATCTCACACTCACACACACTGACAATCTCTCACTCAAACACAGACTTACAATCTCACACTCACACCCTGCCCCAACACAATTAAGGCTGCACACGAGCAGGGCCGGATTAAGATTGTGTATGGCCCTGTGCTACACTTCACGTGGCCTTCACGTGGCCTCAAGGTGCACATGGCCTGGCACAAGCGTCGTGGTGACGTCACCACCACGTAGTGGCGAATGGCATTTGTTGTTGTTGTTGTTACTACAGGTACTTTGAGGCCCCCAGTAATATTCCCAAAAGGAAAACAAAGTTAAAGAACAATACAATTTATTTTTACAAGGCTAACGAGAAAATAAATTCAGCATTCACAACTGAAAAAAACTTTTTCTCTTAATCTCTGGAGGCCCTCCAGCTGGCGGAGGCCTCTGGGCTGCAGTTCCTAAAGCCCCCACGCCTCAATCCGGCCCTGCACACGGTCGATGCTTGTCTCTGTAGTGTGCGTGTGATTTTGTGTGTAACGTGTAAGGTTTATCTGCAGAGTCGATCGCATGGAGAAGTCCTCGACAGAGCCCGGTGCTAAAAGGCACCAATGCGACCGGTGTACCTACAGCACGGATCACGCTGAACACATGAAGCATCATCAGAGAACACACACGGGCGAAAAGCCATTCCGGTGCACCGTGTGTGAGAAGGCATTTGCTTGTTTAACAAATCTAAAAATTCACCAGAGAACACACACGGGCGAAAAGCCATTCAGGTGCACCGTGTGTGAGAAGGCATTTGCTTGTTTAACAAATCTAAAAATTCACCAGAGAACACACACGGGCGAAAAGCCATTCAAGTGCACCGTGTGTGAGAAGGCATTTGTGCATTCATCATATATTCGAATTCACCAGAGAATGCACACGGGTGAGAAGCCCTACAAGTGCACTCTGTGCATGAAGGCATTTACTCGTTTAGAAATTCTTCAACATCATCAGAGTACACATACAGGCGAGAAGCTGTACAAGTGCACCGTGTGTGAGAAGGCATTTCCCTATTCAAACTCTCTTCGGATTCACCAGAGAACACACACGGGCGAGAAGCCCTACAAGTGCAGTGTGTGTGGGAAAGCATTTTCCTATTCAAACTATCTTCGGATTCACCAGAGAACACACACAGGCGACAAGCCCTACAAGTGCACCGTGTGTGGGAAAGGGTTTATCGCGTCAGGACAACGAACGATGCATGAAAAGATCCACGAGAGGGTGAAATCTACTTGTGAAGGCCAAAGTGCCGCTGCCATGAGTCCATCTCTCATAAAACAAGAACCGGAAGAAAATGACAACTTTGCTACGTGGCCAGGAGTGATGGTGGAGTGTGAAGAAGAGATAACGGTGAAGCGTGAAGGTCAGGGTTCGACTCGAGGTGGTGACCTCCTGGTGGATGGAGTCAGCGTCAAGCGGGAAGAGGAGAACTGAGACTGTCGCTTGTGATTGCCCGGTCGCTTCTGAACACATTCTCCTGCGGAGGGAGCTAGTAGGAACGTTGGGTTGCCCCGTCAATGGCCAGGGTCAACGGCGGCACCACCACGTGGTGTATTCCGCAAATATGCCCGACTGTGAGGGCTGGCACAAGCCGGCGTGAGTAGGTTAAACGTTGAGTTTTATAAGGGCACCACGGGGTGACCAGCCCCTCACCACCCAGCCCCACCCAGCCCCTCCCCTCTCCACCCAGCCCCACCCCTCTCATTTTTGGATGCACGACGGACAGACAGACACAATAATCCCCTGTGGGCTGGTGGTGTAACCAGGAAGTTCCTACCAGTAAAAGGCGTCGTGTAGCTCAGTCGGCATTACTGGGAAAAATAACCATTTGTCTAATCTTGATTTGAAGCTTTCGTGATTTCTTTGTCTATTAAACTGGAAAAGGACTTTGGCCACATTCCAGGGAACCATTTGTGCTACGTTTTTTTTGTTTGGGGGGGGATGTTATAGATTGCGTAAATATATACCCGGTGCGGGTTGTAAACATCGCCCCCTAGGGAGACAAAGGCGGTCAGCCGTGGTGCTGGCTACCCACCCCCTTCAGTGCCATTCGGGGCTTCAGATGTGTTGCTCGCTAGTGTATAATGTAACATAGACTCACAAAGAGACCCAGAGACTCATCACACAGATACCCATAGACTAATCACACATACCCATAGACTATTTAGAGACCCATAGACTCACACAGAGCCATAGACTCATCATACAGAGACCCATAGACTCATCACACAGATACCCATAGACTAATCACACATACCCATAGACTCATCACACAGAGACCCATAGACTCATCACACAGAGACCCATAGACTCATCACACAGAGACCCATTGACTCATCATACAGAGACCCATAGACTCACCACGCAGAGACCCATAGACTCATCACACAGAGATCCATAGACTCATCACACAGAGACCCATAGACTCATCACACAGATACCCAGACTCACCACAGAGACAGTCGACTGATCACACAGAGACCCATTGTAATAAAATAATTGCATTGTGAAAATTCTAAATTTTTCTGAAATGTTAATTGTGTAATGTAATGAACGATGTGTTAAAGTGTCATTACAAACGTGTGTGTTGTGTGTATCATTGTGATTGATATTCTTGTTTAATATGTATGTATATTATTATTTGCGGTTATGCATAAAGTTTATCACGACTTATTATCTTTCAGTTTACCTTGTGTTATGAGGTGTGGTTCAGAGGATGAGGATGGGAGAAAATCTGGGTCACGTGACCTTGATGGTTGAGGACCAGAAGTTTCATCCTCTTCCTCGTCTAGTGAGAATGATTCTGGTGCATCAGGAATCGGCAGTCCTTCTCCGTGGGGTCCTGGGCGTGTAGCTGATGGAATGTTTGGATAATGCCCAGTCCACTTTTAATTCTTTGACAAACCTTTCCTAACTGGAGGCGCCATGCAGAAGTAACAATTTCCGATATGATCTGTTGGCTCTCTCCAAATCATTGGCACTGCAAAAGGCATAGATTTCCTGTTCAACCACTGGTGAAGATTCGTTGCACAAGTGTTGCAGCATATGTGTGGAGTCCACATATTGTCCTGATCTCCAATTTCTGATCTCCAATTTTGCAGACCCAGGTGCCACGGATTGACTGACTGAGATGACTGGCTGATGCACCACCTGTGCCCCCTACTGTGCCAACCGATGTGCTTTAGCCACCCGGCGCTCCGCTCGTTGTTGTGAGCGTCGCTCCTCCGCCCTCCGTTGTTGTTGGAGGGCGACTGCCTCCAACTGCCCAGCAGCAGCGTCCTTCACGAGCCTCCTCCACAGAGGCCGATCTTGACACCGCTGGTACCAGTCATCGGCAAGTCCACTCAGCTCCACGTCCTCCTGTACTGCATCACTCCATCTCTTCTCTAGCCTGTGCCGCGCCCGCTTAGCCCCCTCAATCCGGCCGAACAAAAGCTGTTTCGGCATGCGTTGGCTGGGCATGCGGGCTACATGGCCCAGCCATCACAGCCTTGCCCGCCGGAGGAGCTCACCGATGGGACATTGCCCAGATCTTTCAAGGATTTGTGAGCTCCTCACACAATCCAGTCTGGTTAAACCCAGGATGGATCGTAGGCAGGCCAGCCTAAATGTTTCTAACCGGCGAAGATGTTCCATTAGGGGGGTCCACGTTTCGCAAGCGTAGAGAAGGGAGGGAATGACCGTGGCCGAGAAGACCTGAAGCTTAGTGCGGAGCGACAGACCATGTAGCTTCCACACAGCGTTACGCAACCGATGAAAAGATATTGCCGTTCGACTGATTCGGAGTGAGACCTCTGCTGTTAAACCAGAACCGGTCATGAGCACACTGCCAAAGTATGGGAAACTCTCCACTCTCTCCACAACTGCCCTATCCCTAATTGGGAGTTATGGGGGTGGAGTGTCCGATGGTACAAAATACCCAGGCAGATGCTTAGTTTTTGGTGGGGCTGATGGTAAGGCCCCACCTCTTAGTGGCATACTCCAGGTTCAGCAGCAGCGCCTCCAACTCCTCCTCTGAGTGAGGAGCAATTACCAGATCATCGACATACATAACGTGGTTGAGCAATAGGGAGCAATCCCTTGACCGCACCCGGGCATCAATCAGCCTCCTATTGTATCTGTACCAAGTGGAAATTCCTCCGGTACAGCTATTGAAGGGCTTCAAGAACTACGTGGTCAAAATAGATGTTAAATAATGTGGGAGCCAGAGGACATCCCTGTCACACCCCAAGGTGGACAGGGAATGGCTCTGACTCCGGGCCATGTAATTTTACCCGGGCCTGCCCACCATCATGAAGGTCCTTAATGATTGTGAGCAGAGGGTCAGGGACTCCAAAAGCACGAAGAACAACCCAGAGCCCAGGCCTTCTGATGGCATCATAGGCCTTGATGAGGTCAATAAAGCAGAGATGTAAGTCTTGTAGGATTTCCTTATACCTCTGCTCTAGCAGACGGACAAAATATGGCATCTGTGCAGGACCGCCTTCTGCTGAAACTGCATTGGGGTTCCGCAAGCCTCTCCTCAGCGTGCCTAGCAAGTTGATGTTGAATAATCCTTGCCAGGACCTTTCCCGGCACACTGGGGAGTTAGATGCCTCTGTAGTTGTTACAGTCTGTGCAGTCCCCCTTCTTAAAGAGGGGGACCACCAGGGCATCCTTCCAATCCTGCGGAACCCGTCCAGTGGTCCAGACTGTTATGATGTCATATAGGGCAGTCTGTGCACAAACGCCACCCTCCCTCAGCATTTCGCTTGGAAGATCATCTCTGCCTGCTGCCTTTCCTGGTCTCAGACTCTGGATCGCCTTCAGTACTTCCTCAACAAATGTCACTTCAGCCAGCCACTCCCAGGGGGTGACTTCCTCCAATATTTGAGGCACCGCATACTCAGCAGGGTCATCCCCATTTTGTGCCACGTTGTTTTCCTGGCTGAGGGATTTCCCCTCCCCCAGGACGTCACAGAAATGCTCAGCAAATCTGCAAATCTGTTCCTGGGGGTCAGAGATTGGATCACCGTTCTTTCCCCTAATGATGGAATTAAAGAGCAATTTGTGATCGCGGGCCACTTAGGCAGACTCCATTTCCTCAGCAATGCGCGACCACCACCCATCATTGCCTCAAGGCTCTCCGAACCTCCGAGTGAAGGCTGCGGTAAGCCTCCTCATTCTCCGACGTGGGATGCTGTAGCCGATGAGAGTGGGCCTGTCGCTTTTTCTCAGCCAGCCTGAACACCTCCTCTGTCAGCCAGGGTCTCTGGGGAGGTCTAAACCGTGCACCCAAAGCAGCCATTGCAGCTGCATGACCCACAGTCCTAAACCTCGCCCATTTACCCTCGACATCAGGAGGAGTGGGGGTCGATGCCAACCCCAGCTGCAAGTGATGATGAAATTCTCGCTTGCAACTTTCATCAGCTCGCTGAGACCAGGCGTCACCCTGTCATTACACACACATATACATACACACATACACACATAAACATACATATGTCTCTGTGTGGTGATGTCTATGGGTCTCTGTGTGGTGAGTGTCACTGTGGGTGAGTGTTGTCAATGTGGTTACCCACAGCCCCGTCTTCGGCCGAGGAATGTGGTTGAAGAAACAAAGACGCACTTGGGGGCTACTGTCCGGCTCTAAGGTCTGTATGTGTGTGTACGTGTGTGTGTACGTGTGTGTGTGTACGTGTGTGTGTACGTGTGTGTGTGTACGTGTGTGTGTGTACGTGTGTGTACGTGTGTAGGGAGCAGTAGTGTAGCGTTTAGTGCCACACTGCACTATGAACCCGGCGAACTGGATTCGATTATCTGAACCGGTCCTGGGCCTCGCCTAGGTATACTCAGCCTCAAATGAGTACCTGGTGCAGTGTAGTAAACATCGCCACTCGGGATACAAAGGCGGTCGGGCGTGGTGCTGGCCACCCACCCCCTCGTGTACCGTTCCGGCCTTCATAGGTGCTCGCTAACAGCACTTGCCCCTACATTCTATTAAGGCTATAATAGGGAATCTTTGTATGACCATGTGTGTGTGTACGTGTGTGTACGTGTGTGTACGTGTGTACGTGTGTGTACGTTTGTATGTGTGTGTGTACGTGTATGTGTGTGTGCAGAGATTGTCTCTGGAATCGTACGTCTGGAAAACGGTCTACGAAGACAACGAAACCGATGACGACTTTCCAAGCACACAGACTCAGTGACACACAAACGCAGAGACACAGACACACACAGAGACACAGACACACACAGAGACACATAGACACACACACAGAGACACACACAGACACATAGACACACACACAGAGACACAGACACACACACACAGAGACACATAGACACACACAGAGACTGATAGACACAAACGCAGAGACACAGACACACACAGAGAAACATAGACACACATGCAGACACATAGATACACACACAGACACATAGACACACACACGCAGACCCATAGATACACACACAGACACTCATGGACACACAGACACATAGACACACACAGAGACACATAGACACACACACAGACACATAGACACAAACGCAGAGACACAGACACACACAGAGAAACATAGACACACACGCAGACACATAGATACACACACAGACACATAGACACAGACACGAAGACACATAGACACACACACGCAGACACATAGATACACACACAGACACATAGACACATGGACACACACGTAGACACATAGATACAGACACATAGACACATGAACACACACGTAGAGACACATAGACACACACACAGAGACACATAGACACACATAGACACACGCATAGACACACAGAGACGCATAGACACACACACAGAGACACATAGACACACAGACACATAGACACACAGACAAATAGACACACACGCAGAGACACATAGACACGAAAAGACACAGACACACACGCAAAGACACATAGACACACACAAAGACATGGACACACACAGATACATAGACACACACGCAGACACACACACATAGACACACACACATAGACACACACACAGACACATAGACACACAGACACACACAGACAGACACATAGACAGACACATGGACACACACGTAGAGACACATCGACACGCAGACACACATAGACACACACACAGACACATAGACACACAGACACATAGACACACACACGCAGAGCCACATAGACACACAGACACAGACAGACACATAGACACACACAGATACATACACACACATAGAAACACACACACACATAGACACACACACAGACACACACAGACATACAGACACAGTCACACACACAGAGACACAGACACACACACAGACAGAGGCGTGTGTCTGTGTGTGTGTCTGCCAGGATGAGTAAAATAAATGTGTCTCGATAAAAAGATGACCGATAAAAGTGTTTTGAAGTTATATCCGTTGACTTGTGAACCGAATAAATCCTGTGTTCTTCACACACTGAGTCTTGTCATCGTTTTTCTTTTCTTACCTATAAAAGGCATTTTTTTCTGTGTGTCTGTCCGTCTGTCTCTGTGTGGACGCACACTTGCTCGCGAACCGTGGAGTTTACTTTTAAAAAAAGTAGCCGGGTACCACGCCGTAAGCCCCGTGGTGAGCCAGCGCCATTCCGTTTTCCCATCCGTAAACTTTAAAAGTTGTTAAATTAACAATTTAGTGCTATTTCGCATTTAAGTATTTCCTTGCGCCGCTAAAGCTGCCCGGGGGTTGCCCCTAGCAACGCTCGCGCGTCATCGGTGGAGGGTGGGGGGGGGGATTTCTCATTTGCGTTCAAAATGGTTTTACTTAACTTGATTCCTCTGTTTGTCGTGGCCAAATCTTGTGATGAAAATTTCATCCACTTCCCGCCGTCCAATCAATTCCACATTTTGCACACGGTACTCAGATGCGGTGACAATGCATGCCTGTATCAAAATCGGCATCAATCAATTCATTCGCTACTTTAAAGAAATTTACATTTTGCATGGACGCCTTTTTATATATATTTGTGTACGTGAAAAACGCTGCGGTCCCTAAACTGTGAAATCGGCTCGCACAAAAAGCCGGCGCCACATGTCTCAGGGGCCATTGACGTACTTGTCGACCATGAGTTAAACGAAGTTGTTAATAAAACCGTTGTTGTTTTTTTAGAAAACTTTTTGTAAAGGAGTTTACTTCCAAGGAGCATTCATCAGCAACAATGAGGCCATTTGCAGAATTCTTGGCTTCCCCATCCATGACCGTTCCCCGCACAGTCGTCCATTTGGCACTTCGCCTCCAAGAGTGAAGCCGGTGGTAGCCGTAGGAGGTGCTGCTCTTCCCGGTCGGTGGGGTTGGCTAGTGCCCCCATCAGACTCGAGGGAGAGCGACCGGAGCTAGCCGGGCTGGACCAGGACTTAGTGTAGGACCCCTAACCCCTGGGAAGTTGTCACACCCTTTGTGCTAATGTAATACACTTAATAAACCTTTGGCGAAAGCCCTTACCTTCAAGCCGTCTCCGAGTCATCGTCGGGAACTTCTCAACACATGGACTGCTAAAAAAATAAATGGAAGCTACGTGCTGCTGACGGTGAATTTGATGCCTTGGGACGAGTCTACACGGTTCATCCCAACAATCGGCAGTGCTGCTTCCCTCCCAATGCTTCTCCATGCTGCCAAAGGGCACACATCTTTCCAAGACCTCTAAACAGTGGAAGGAGTTGTCTGTGAAACATACAGGGAAGCTTTCAGTCTTCGTGCAATTCTTGCGCGTGATCATCGTCTTCAGGAAGCTATGACAGAAGCTTCTGTTGGTCAGTCC
The DNA here is from genome assembly GCF_048934315.1 of Petromyzon marinus. Classification (NCBI taxonomy): domain Eukaryota; kingdom Metazoa; phylum Chordata; class Hyperoartia; order Petromyzontiformes; family Petromyzontidae; genus Petromyzon; species Petromyzon marinus. The sequence continues at coordinate 576,006 of NW_027423016.1, forward strand.
CCTTTCCAACTGACTTTGCTCTTCTGCATAAATCTTCAAGTTTGCAGCCCATCTAACCCCATGGGACTCTGGCAAAAATACAAAGAGGGCCTGAGTGAGGACATCCTCCACGGAGCTCACGCCTGGCCACCTTTGTCTCCCCTAGTGGCGATGTTTACACACCGCACTTGGCAGTCATTTGAGGCTGAGTCGACCAAGGGGAGGCCCAGAGCCGGTTCGAACTCGGGGACGCTGGATTCTTAGCGCAGCCAGTTAACCGCTGCACCACACGGCTCCCCATCCTGACGGCTCACACACGCACACATACACACACCCATCCACCACCACAGTTAAGACTCTCCACATCCTACCCACCCGGCTAAAAATATCAGTCTCCACAGTCCAATGGCTGCTGGAGCAATCGTCCAATAGACACCTCAGAGCCATCGGTGCGGCGGCGGCGGCGGCGGAGAATGAGGTCCGCTACGTTGTCCTGGTTTGCTCCGTGTAATGGACCCGTCAGAAATCATCCCGAGCCGTCAACAGGCCCAGCCTCTGGTGGTAGTTACACGCAGCCCCACCGCACGCACATTTCTCCACCGCAATGTACAACAGAGAGAAGCTGTCGTGACAGAACGGTGCTCTCACAGCTCACTCAGCCGTCACGTAATTCGCCATTTAGCCAGGCAGAGGCTAACGTACACCATCAAAAACAGTTTCTTCCCATCCGCTGCGGGCCTCTTAAACAAGGCCAAGGGCTAACACTGACTTTATCATTTTATCTACAAAATGACACCTTGCCAATATTAACCATGTTACCCTATTTGTATTTTTTTATTTTTAGATTTATCTTATAGCTATTTTATATTTATTCAATTTTATATACTTTAGCCCCTTGGTGTTAGTTACACTTTGAACCCTTAGTATAGTAAGACTTGTTTACTACTTATTTAAGATTTTAGATTCCTACATGTTGAATGTATGCACCATCCTGCCAAAGTAAATTCCGTGTCTGTGTGAACTTTCATGGCGAATAAAACCCTTTCTGATTCTGATTTTCTGCTTTCACCTATTAAGAAATCATGAACAGGTGGCCAGGTTACAGGGCAAGAGATTGTTTTTGATAAGGTTATTACACCAGTGTCCAGAAATATTAATAATATAAATAATAAAAACTGAATTGGATGAATTGTCAATATCCCAAATTAAATTAAATATTGTACACGAAGGCTGCCCACTTTCTTTCAGGAGTGAAATGTTCCAAATAATGTATTTATATGATGACTTAAGTCTATCAACATTAAATAATTTAATCAAGGGTTAAGTTATTCGTTTTTTTTATTAACACCATCCGAGGCTAAGAATGTCTTGCCCGTGAACAGGTTACGGTGTTCCTATTGAACCGATTAAGAAGAATCTGACAATATTATTGTTGCGGATTTCCTCGTGCTTGCAAGGGAAAAACCAAACATTCGTGCGGGAGTGCCGGCTTCGTTACGATGTCGCTCCTCGCTCGTTGAGAGTCAGTGACTCACTCCCCCACGTGGCCAGAAATAAAGTTACTCTTTGGTTCTATTCGGTAAAGTCACGTAGGTAAAAAATAGAACAACAAAAATCACGACGTTTCGGCCACAACACAAGCGGCCTTCATCAGGTGAAGGGACCAGGCTGTCTCGAAGACTGCGCTGGAGTGAAAGTCTTCGAGACAGTCCGGTCCCTTCACCTGATGAAGGCTGCTTGTGTTTGTGGCCGAAACGTCGTGATTTTTGTTTTATTTTTTAGCTACGTGACTTTACCGAATAGAACCAAAGAGTATGGATCCTTGCAGTCACGAAAGCTTCAAATCTAGAACAGAAATAAAGTTGTAAAATAAACGGATTACTTTGAGAGACAACAAAGTCCGCTGACCCCTTCTCTCGGGCTTGACCCCCCCCCCCCCCCCCCCCCCACATTCTAGACGGGTCGTCGCATCGCCAGACAGCGCGATGGGAACGGCTTGTGGAGGCCTCTACCCCGCAGCGGATAGATCATGGCTCACAATGAGCAACAGCTGCACGTGTTCCCATGCAGCACGTGACATTCTTCGTGGTTCTAAACTTCTGTGAGTAGTAACCATACTAATAAGAAGACTTGCACACGATAAATTGTGTGTGTCCTACACATATTTAAAAGGCATACAGCACAGAGCAGTATGGGTATTGCATTGCAGCATGTGGCCAGCAGCACTTGGTGCTGCTGTCTGGCTCACGAAGATGTTCGAGGAGCAGAACTCACTGCCACGTAGAGATATATTTTTAGATGAATCCCGTGCCATTGATTACGAGGGCGGTTAGACGGAGGGCATTGAGGACTCCTTTAAACAACGGGGTTCTGGCGTGTTATTATGATCATTAAACCTCCTTTGCCAGTACCAAAATGTAATAATAGGGGTTTTTCCTCTTTTTTCTGGCAACAAAACTGAAACCTTTTTACAAGGATTCATGTTACTGCATTAACCACAATACCTGCAGTCAAAATGCAAACAAAAAACAAATACTATGATAATATATATGATGCATTGTCCTTGAAACTGATTGAGCCTCGACCCAATTGGTGCTCGACCACATGACGCCAAAAGGCACCAATTGGGTCGAGGCTCAAAAGAAAGCCGTCCCTTGGTGTGGACCAATCAATTTCAAGGACAATGCCACATATATATTATCATAGTATGTTTTTATTTTTGCATTTTGACTGCAGGTATTGTGGTTAATGCAGACATGAATCCTTGTAAAAAGGCTTCAGTTTTGTTGCCAGAAAAAAGGGGAAAAACCCTATTATTATGTCATTATGACTCATGGAGTCTATTTCATGACCAAGTAATGTTCATCAAGGGGTGTTTGCACCTGCGAGAACGCTTGCTGTTTATCCCACTATTGGAATTACCTGAACACGTGTTCATCCCTTTGCAGTCACTAATGACGTTACGTCACGTGCAGTGACGTCAGAGAGTGACGTCATGCACGGCGGGCGGGACGGTGACGTCATGTCCCCCTGGGTTGGGACCCGTGACATAAGCGAGGTCGTCGCGAGGAGCCAGGGACGTGTGAAGTTGGAAGTTGGGACCCAGGGTAGGGGGAAATTGGCACCAGGCTAGGGTAGCCTGTGGGTGTGCTAGGGACCTCCCCAGTACCCTACCCCTGGGGTGTGGAGTGTGAGAGGAGATGGTGACACGTGCCTGCAGTGGGAACAGCCCAGCCGCCGCCGTCGCCGCCGCCGAGGGAAGGCTCGGGCCCCACCTCGTCGCCGGGCGGTGATGGCGAAGTCTCACCGAGTCTCAAAACCATTTTTTAGGTCGGTCCTGCAATTGGATGTTTGACCAATAGCACTAAAGAGTGTTTGACACTTAATAATAAAGCCGATCAGCTGAACTGTACTCAGAGAAAACCCGTGCACGTGATGGGATAACAACTGAGGTTCCGCACTGATAGTTTCAATTCACAAACACATCAATTCAATAAATATGCAGATTGAGTCTATTCCCGTACTTAAATTTCATGGTGACTTCACAACCTGCAGCCCCATGCGGCCCCAAACTTGATATCCTCTGGTTTGACCCTCTTTAGTTTCTGAGCTCCAACTAGGTTGGGCACAAATGACCACATTCATGGTGACTTGGCATAGCTGAAGGCCATGACTTTGTCTTGTTGGACAATCATGTTGAGTTGCAACAAACCAATGTAATCTTTATATCATGTCGAGTAAAGACTAACAGGGATGAACTCAACTAAGTCAAGCTGTGGGGGGATCATGTTGGTTTGGGCTCGTGTGATCAGGTTATTTCCACAATGAGAAGTCCAGACAGGGATTTGAAATCACAATTCTTTCAAGAGCACATAGAGGCACTTTGCCACAGCTCTACCCAGCCAAAAGTTTCATGGAAACGATCAAATTATTGTCATAAAATATCACGCATTTATTTTCAGAAAGAACCATGCACCTTAAACCTTGACTTAAAGCTTGTGCGACTGCAGGAATTCATATTATTTTGATCTTTCGGTAAAGTCACGTAGATAGGTTCAAGAGAAACTAATCAAAAACGTTTAGATGGCAACGCAACGCAATCGTCATCAGGAGGAAGCCAACAAAAAGAGGACCGCTTGTGTTGCGATCGAAACGTCGTAGCTTTTTTTTTCTTTCTAGATTTGAAGTTTCGTGACTGCAAGGATCCATACTCTTTGGTTCTTTCGGTAAAGTCACGTAGGCAAAAATTAAATAATAAATAAATCAATAGAAAACATTAAAATCATTATTTTTCTATTTTTCTTTTCTTTGAACCTATCTACGTTACTTTGCCGAAAGACCCAAAGAATATAAAACACGTACCCCATACTTACGTGTGACTACCAGGCTGTGGTTTGCTCCACAATCCACCTGGATGACCTCCAGATCCTCAATAACGACTTCCACCACCACCACCTCGTCTCCGCTTCCCACTCCCGGCCGTCCAAAAGTGTTGCCACTTTGAAGACGAATTGTTCAGAAAATGTACGTTGTTTTCTTCTTCCCTATACAGTATATTTACATATAACACGGCCAACGTCAACTACACGGAGCTAAGGTTATATTTCTTATAAAGCTTTCATTTTTGTTTGAAGTTATCCATATATACATTTTTTAAAATTCTATTGTCATCATTGCCATCAAGGACTGGGCCTAGAGTTACCCATCTTTGTATTGGTGATGATACCACACTGATGAGTCTGATCAATGACTAAATGGGCCTAGAGTTACCCATCTCTGTATTGGTGATGATACCACACTGATGAGTCTGATCAATGACTAAATGGGCCTAGAGTTACCCATCTCTGTATTGGTGATGATACCACTGATGAGTCTGATCAATGACTACATGGGCCTAGAGTTACCCATCTCTGTATTGGTGATGATACCACACATGATGAGTCTGATCAATGACTACATGGGCCTAGAGTTACCCATCTCTGTATTGGTGCTACCTGACAGTCGGTCAGATTTGCTCAGATTTATTTTGACAGTGACCAAAGGTAAGAGAACCACAATGCACTGCTTATAAAGAAACCGTTCATGTTTATTTGGAAGTAAAACATGATTTTACAACCTGCGCTGTTATGATCGGATTTTTTCGTCAATTACAGGTTTAAATACTCTTTGTTGGTGATATTAAAGGAATTACCAACACTGGATCAGGACCACAAATACGAATATCATGCCATGATCGTTTGAGCAGGAAGACAGTTTTATCAGTAACATAATTTCTTCTAAATTAATAGTCTAAAACAATGAATGATTCCCTTGTCTCACATGCAAGAGATAATTCTGAATCTAAATGCTGTCACCCAGTCACACACAGAATTAAATGTGCCCATTTAAAGTGTACATAATTATCCACAATGAAATTACAGCATTACACCTGTCCGTAGCAGCATCTTTCACATGTCGATGCAGAAAACTTCGAAACTGACTTTGCCATCCCTACAATTACACGTAATTTCATTAATACACGTTCTTTCTGAGAGGTGCATAAGTGATAAGGACGCAATATATAAAAACAAGTAGCAGACAGTTCTCACTGTTTAATGGAAGTGTCTGGGTGGCTTTGGGCTAACACTATGCCCCAAAACAGAGACATGAGATTGGTACAAATTCCACGCATGGTTATTTTTGTTTCTCAATTATTTTAACGGCTAAACAGGTGGCACATTATGTTCAGTGTATTTGGTAATGTTGTTCAGTGTAGCGCAGTGATAAAAGTGTCCAACCTATAACCAGATAGTCGCCAGTTCAATTCCCACACAAGAGGTAGATTCTACAATTATTCCAGTTTAACACGTAGGCTTTCGCGACCAATTATTCCTCCGGGATTGACGCAGTAAGTACCGCTTTGTGGAACGGCAACGATCGCTTCACAGACGTGTCCTTAAAAATACCTTCATTGGCTGAGAAACTCCCGTGAAAATAAGCATCAACCAATGCTCACTTAGGCTTGAAGACATTTTCTTACTATGTCTCTTTGGCCATTTGAATTCATGGCCAAACATAAAATGGCCAGAGTGGAGCTGGGCCCGAACAGCGTGGCTTTTAACTGCAGGCCGACCCACTATTTGTCGGCGTTCGGCTGGCCTCTTGACCAGCGGAAGTCGGTTTGCGATATTCACGGGATTGCGTGCGGCACGACGCCTCATTAATTGAAATTTGCAACCGTCGCGAAGATTCTGCGACGCTTTCGTTGCCGGTAATCTACAGCTCACTCCAGCGCTGTCCTCCAGACAGTCTCGTCCCTTCACCTGATGAAGGCCGCTTGTGTTGTGGCCGAAACGTCGTGAGAATTTTATTATTTTATTTTTTACCTACGTGACTTTACCCAATAGAACCAAAGAGTATGAATCTACAGCCTCCTTGAACACCCCCCACCCCCCCACAGCTTGCCGACCAAAGCTCTGACGAGCTGAGCAGCTTTGACCGACAACTCGCTCCGTGTTCTGCATTCCTGAAATCGGTGCCCTGCCGAAAACGCAACAGCAATCACCGCGCAGCCTGCTGATCTATCTGTTGTGCGGCTCGATGGCCAGGTTCCTGCTGACACGCGGCTTGCGCGGCCAAATCGTGGTCATCCCAAATGTTGCCAAGTGTCTCTTTGCTGAACGGCAGCAGCAGCGGCGGCGACGACGACTCCATCTCCTGACCCACCTCCACAGGTGGCGTCTGCACCGACTTGGGCACCAGATGCTTGGCCGGCACGAGGCAGCGTGGGGGGGGGCACGGCGTGGGGGGCACGGCGTGGGGGGCACGGCGTGGGGGGCACGGCGTGGGCACTCAGTGCTTCTGCTCCTCCTGCTGCTGCTGTGGCTGCTGCTGCTGCTGCATCATTTGTTGCTGCTGTTGCTGCTGCTGTGGCTGCTGCTGCTGCTGTGGCTGCTGCTGCTGTTGTTGCTGTTGCTGCTGTTGTTGCTGTGGCTGCTGCTGCTGCTGTTGCTGTTGCTGCTGCTGTTACTGCTGCTGTTGTTGCTGTTGTTGCTGCTGCTGTTGTTGCTGTTGTTGCTACTGTTGCTGCTGCTGCTGTTGCTGCTGTTGCTGCTGTTGCTGCTGCTGTGGCTGCTGCTGTTGCTGCTGCTGCTGTTGCTGTGGCTGCTGTAGTGGCTGTGGCTGCTGCTGCTGCTGCTGTTGAGTTGACTGGTGACGAGGCACACGTGGTATGGCTGAGGCTGAGTGGGAGGGCTGCTCAGAGTGGACAGCAGGATTTTCCTGAAGCTCCATGACCTGCTTCCTGTTGAAGTTGTATTTACTGAAGAGTTCGAACACAGGGGGAGGACGTAGAGTTAGTACAGACACACAGGTCCATGCCTGTGGGTCTCATCATGTTAGGTACAAGCCCATCTTGACACACACAGGTCCATGCCTGTGGGTCTAATCATGTTAGGTTCAAGCCCATCTTGACGCACACAGGTCCATGCCTGTGGGTCTAATCATGTTAGGTTCAAGCCCATCTTGACACACACAGGTCCATGCCTGTGTGTCTAATCATATTAGGTTCAAGCCCATCTTGACACACACAGGTCCATGCCTGTGTGTCTAATCATGTTAGGTTCAAGCCATCTTGTAATCCTTGAACCCAATATCACACCGTGCCCTTGACAGCAATATAATAATTTGACATCAATAAAAACACATGGGATGTACTGCAGTAATTAACACCACTGCATAGTACTGTCCTTTGTAGTAGTTTGTCCTCAATATAGCATAATTGGAAACAACCCTGGGGCAAAATCTGAAAAGCATACTTCCCAATCTCTAAAAATTAAGAGTGTACAACTTAATGTTGTTAAGTTTAAATAACGGTCGCTAAGCACAGGCCCAAAATGCTAAGAAGCCAGCAACAGCACCGTAAGAATGTCTTCATCTGCTTATTTAATTCAGCAAGGTGATGAGAAACCTCAACCATAAGGGCCCATCTACCAATGAGTCACAAGGCACCATGGGTAATGCTGGGGCCCCTCACCGAGTCTCAGGGCATCCGTGATGGACTAGGACGTGAAATTCGCACGCACAGGAATCCACATATCAGCTTCATTTAGTCGTCATGGATATTGTTTAAAATATTTGCCATCTGTTGCACAATGGCATACTCGTTGTTTTTTTTAGTAGTCTCTCGTCATGCCAACTTGACAACAGTATTTGTCCTCTGGAGATACTGGCCTCCACCGTGTGAATGTTGAATCGACACGAATACCTTGGTCCCACCGACATTGCTCATTTGATCTGGGAGACACTTTCACCTTCCTGTGACTAACAGTTAATCTTAAAGCAGTGATGGTTTGGGCAGCAGTGATGGTTTGGGCAGCGATGCATAACCTGTATTCAATTTCCCTTGGGTAAATTCGGCTTTAACGGGTAACTGGTATTGGTTTGTAAACAAAAATTGTGGAGAGAAAAGAGCACGTTGCTGCCTCGTGAGCCACAACTCAGCCTTAATAGGTCTCTTAAACGGTCACTTAGGAGAGCTTTGTGTTGTTTGTCGTGCAAATCACCAAATCAGCTGCTCCGCGCATGGCAGGATCATCTCCCAGGCAAGGCCAGTGAAGTGTTGCATGTACAGAGTCCACGCAGAGGGCAGCTTCACTTCTATACGGGCCAATGCTATGCTTGCAGCCGCCACCACGGATGGACGGAAACTCAGGAATACGTGGTCTGCATACACACAAACAAAGACAAAAACCCTCCGTTTAGCCTTAACAGACTGTTGGGGCTAACATTTCACTGTGCAATACAGTATTGTAATAAATACATGCGGTATATAGTTTATACTGCACTACTCTAAATTATCTCTGTTTTTGCTAAATTATCACCATTCTGTAAGACTCCCGGCTAGGCTAAGGACGATATTTCCGAGTTACGGTGTTGGTCGCTGTAACGCAACTCTGTCGTAAGTCGAGGACTACCCTGGAAACGCCTTACACACAATAACAACAACAACGTTTTATTCTTAAACAACGCTTTCTTATTTTAAAGTGCGCTAAAAGGTAAAGAAGAAGAAGTCGAGTGGGCAACGGGAAGTGGACGACGTTTTGATCACAAGCTTTAAAGATTAACAATAATAACAATAATAATAACAACAATAATGAAATAGTTTATAACTCACCGCCGTGAGAGAAGGACGTGGCGCCTGCTTCCCCGGCGAGGCGATTCCACACTTTAGAGACCGCGGCGTTTCATTGACCTAGCCAAAAAAACATTAAATTAAATCATTCGTCCATACAAAAAAATTGTAAATTGCTTTAAAAGAGCCTCTTAATTGATTGATTACTTTATAAATTAATCTTCAACGTGCTACTTATTTTTGTGTGTGTGTGTGAGATGCTGTCCGTAACTCGTTAACACGCGCACGGGGCAGGCGCGCCTAAGACACGCGGCAAGACGATTCCGCAGTTTAGGGACCGCGGCGTTTTTCCCACCCGCACAAATTTTTTTAAAGATGCCGTCCATAAATCTTATTTTTATAAGCTGGAAAGGAGGCAATGAATTGATTAATTGACGCCGATTTTAATACAGGCTATGCATTGTCATAGCCTGTATTAAATGTAGTAGACTACATTTTTATTACAAGAATTTGACCACGACAAACAGGGGAATTAAGTTCGGTAAAAGCGTTGAAAAATTTAGATGGGCAGAAATTACTCCATCGAGAACACAACATTTCAATTCAAACCCAGTAAACATGCAACGTTGAGCCAACGTTGGCATTTGGTTAACATAAATGTACACACACAGTGTGATTAACATAAGTGTACATACACACACACAGTGTGATTAACATGGTGTACACACACAGTGTGATTAACATGGTGTACACAGAGTGTGATTAACATAGTGTACACACACAGCGTGATTAACATGGTGTACATACACACACAGTGTGATTAACATGGTGTACACACACAGTGTGATTAACATGGTGTACACACACAGTGTGATTAACATAGTGTACACACAGTGTGATTAATATAGGTGTACACACACTGTGTGATTAAAAAAGGTGTACACACACAGTGTGATTAACATGGTGTACACACACAGTGTGATTAACATGGTGTACACACACAGTGTGATTAACATGGTGTACACACACACAGTGTGATTAACATAGTGTACACAGAGTATGGTTAACATGGTGTACACACACACAGTGTGATTAACCATAATAAAGGTTTTTGGGTTAGATCGCGTTTATTTATAAATGTGTCGTAACCCTCCACCACCCGACACGGCCAATCAGCAAAAAAGTGTCACGTTGACAAAAGACAAATAATTCACTACTTCAGCCCACCGGTGTGTTGAAGAGTTAATCCACATTCACAGTTTGAGTACGACGTTTCGCTGGTAAATACATCCAGCGTCATCGGGCAATTCGCCAGAATGGTAAAGCCCTCGCTTGCTCCAGGTTTTATATAGAGCAGCAGGGTGACATCATCACTTAACTCATATCAGGTGCAGTGATTAAAGGCGGAGGGGGGGGGTATTGTAATTATATAATCGATTAGTAATCAGTCATTGGTTATGATCAGTAATGAGTTGTAGATTAGTAATTCTTTAAATAAAAATGTAATGTGTATTATTCAATAATACGCTTCCAGGCTGCACTAAGCCGGTAGCTGTCAGAGCGATTAAAGTTATTCTTGTTCCTCTCAATTTCAATGGATTCTCTAATTAGTCTTTGCCAGTAATAATTAGTTTTACACACCACTGCAACATTGTCAAAATCAATTGAGTGTCCTTGTTGACAAGCATGTTCTGCCACTGCCGACAGTTGTGTTTGAGATAATTTAATATTTCTCTGATGTTCTTTTAGTCTTACGCTGATGTTACGTCCCGTCTGCCCAATGTAGCAGCTGCCACATGAACAATTAATCTGATATACACCTTCTGTTGATAGTTTAGGTAATGCGTCTTTAGTGCAAGATACTAGTTTTTTTTAATTTTGTGTACTGTACCAAATCTTACTGTAATGTTTTGCTTTTGCAAAACACGGGCTAATTTGTCAGTTACTCCTGAGATATATGGAATTTTTATTGTTTTAACAATCTGGTCGCTTTCAGCAGTATTGCTTTGCGACCGTGATTTGGCATTCAGTGCTCTGTTAATTTGAGCATTATTGTAGCCATTCTGTCGTAGTGCGTCTTTAACGTGTTTAATCTCTCTCACTAGACTCTCACCATCTGACACTGTTTTAGCCCGATGTATGAGCGTCTTGATAAGAGAGGATTTCTGAGCTGGATGATGATGTGATTCTGCATTCAGATAGGCATCAGTGTGCGTTTGCTTTCTGTAAATGCTGTGTGTTATTTTACCGTTTAGGCCATGTCCAAGCAAAATATCTAGGAATGGGAGTGTGTTATTCACCTCCATTTCCATGGTGAACTGGATGGCCGGGTTTTGTGCATTGAGATGATTTAGAAAATCATTCAGTGTATCTTTACCATGTGGCCAGACAACCAAAGTGTCATCCACATACCTAAACCAAAAGGATGGTTTTAATGTGCTCGAGGCAAGTGCTCTTATTTCAAAGTTTTCCATGTACAAATTTGCTATAGCAGGGGATAAAGGAGAACCCATTGCTGCTCCTTTCTTTTGTTTAAAGAAATCTCCTCTCCATAAGAAGTAAGTGTTATTTAAACAATGGCCAGCAAGTTTCGGAATATCTTTTGGTAAACCGGTATTCTTTACTAGTGTATCAAGTAATTTAAGCGATTCGTCCACTGGAACCTTAGTGAATAGAGAAATCACATCAAAACTTACCAGAATATCATCAGGAGTAAGTTTAATATCTTTAATCACATTCACAAGATGTTTTGAATTTTTTATGAATGAAGATGTCTTACCGATGTAGGGCTGTATTTGTTTGGTTATATATTTTGCTAATTGATATGTGGCAGAGCCAATTGTACTGACTATGGGTCGTAATAGGATGCCGATTTTATGAATCTTTGGTAGCCCATAGAGTCTAGGTGGTTTTGAGGCCCTTGGCTTAATTAGGTATTGCTCCTTTTTAGGGATTAATGAATTTGCAATTATTGCAGTGGTCTTACGTTCTAAAGTATTAGTTGGATCTCGTTTAATTTTAATGTAGGTACTTTCCTCTAGTAAATTTCTAATTTTATTATCATAATCGGCTCGTGACACCACTACAGTAGTGCGGCCTTTATCAGCTGCTAGGATTTGGATATCCTTATTTACACGCAGCTCTCTTAAGGCTTTTGCCTCGTTAGAGCTAATATTTACTTTTGGAACTTTGCTATTCTCAATTATTTTAGCAACCTCATGTCTAGTCATCTCTGCCTCATTATGTGGAAGGAGTCTAACTGCTGATTCTACCTCAGCAATTATCTCATCCACTGGAATTGTGCGTGGGGTAACGGCAAAGTTAAGGCCTTTAGAAAGGATAGAGACCATGTCACCGGTTAATACAGTGTTGGTCAAGTTCAGTACAGTTTTGTTTTTAAATTTTTTGTTTTCAGTAGGGATTTGTTTATTATGTAGTCTAGAAAATGTATTAATTTGGTTAGTTTTTGTTAGTTTAAACACATTATCAGCCGATTGTTGTGTTATGTTATCGATTATATTCCAATAATGCATAGATACACTATTGCTTATATCTAAGTGTAACTGCTTTAGCGATTCCGAAATGTAAGATAATTCACTCCTATTGTGCTGTATTCTCTCTATTAATAATAATTCGCTAGCTTTGTGTAGTATTTGGTTAGCTTTAGAAGACTTTATGTGATGTGTTATTTTAACTGCGTTTGGTATTACCTTTGAATCTCTGCACCTTTTGAGGAACGCCAGTGAAGATATCAATTTCATCCGCTTAATGCGAAGCTTCTCCAATTTTCTGGTTTTAAGAAAAGTATCCTCCCCATAGAGGTTAGTCAGTTTAACACGTAGGCTTTCGCGACCAATATTATTCATAATAAAGGTTTTTGGGTTAGATCGCGTTTATTTAAAAATGTGTCGTAACCCTCCACCACCCGACACGGCCAATCAGCAAAAAAAGTGTCACGTTGATAAAAGACAAATAATTCACTACTTCAGCCCACCGGTGTGTTGAAGAGTTAATCCACATTTACAGTTTGAGTACGACGTTTCGCTGGTAAATACATCCAGCGTCATCGGGCAATTCGCCAGAATGGTAAAGCCCTCGCTTGCTCCCGGTTTTATATAGAGCAGCAGGGTGACATCATCACTTAACTCATATCAGGTGCAGTGATTAGAGGCGGAGGGGGGGGGGGTATTGTAATTATATAATCGATTAGTAATCAGTCATTGGTTATGATTAGTAATGAGTTGTAGATTAGTAATTCTTTAAATCAAAATGTAATGTGTATTATTTAATAATACGCTTCCAGGCCGCACTAAGCCGGTAGCTGTCAGAGCGATTAAAGTTATTCTTGTTCCTCTCAATTTCAATGGATTCTCTAATTAGTCTTTGCCAGTAATAATTAGTTTTACACACCACTGCAACATTGTCAAAATCAATTGAGTGTCCTTGTTGACAAGCATGTTCTGCCACTGCCGAGAGTTGTGTTTGAGATAATTTAATATTTCTCTGATGTTCTTTTAGTCTTACGCTGATGTAAGACATCTTCATTTATAAAAAATTCAGAACATCTTGTGAATGTGATTAAAGATATTAAACTTACTCCTGATGATATTCTGGTAAGTTTTGATGTGATTTCTCTAATCACTAAGGTTCCAGTGGACGAATCGCTTAAATTACTTGATACACTAGTAAAGAATACCGGTTTACCAAAAGATATTCCGAAACTTGCTGGCCATTGTTTAAATAACACTTACTTCTTATGGAGAGGAGATTTCTTTAAACAAAAGGAAGGAGCAGCAATGGGTTCTCCTTTATCCCCTGCTATAGCAAATTTGTACATGGAAAACTTTGAAATAAGAGCACTTGCCTCGAGCACATTAAAACCATCCTTTTGGTTTAGGTATTTGGATGACACTTTGGTTGTCTGGCCACATGGTAAAGATACACTTAATGATTTTCTAAATCATCTCAATGCACAAAACCCGGCCATCCAGTTCACCATGGAAATTGAGGTGAATAACACACTCCCATTCCTATATATTTTGCTTGGACATGGCCTAAATGGTAAAATAACACACAGCGTTTACAGAAAGCAAACGCACACTGATGCCTATCTGAATGCAGAATCACATCATCATCCAGCTCAGAAATCCTCTCTTATCAAGACGCTCATACATCGGGCTAAAACAGTGTCAGATGGTGAGAGTCTAGTGAGAGAGATTAAACATGTTAAAGACGCACTACGACAGAATGGCTACAATAATGCTCAAATTAACAGAGCACTGAATGCCAAATCACGATCGCAAAGCAATACTGCTGAAAGCGACCAGATTGTTAAAACAATAAAAATTCCATATATCTCAGGAGTAACTGACAAATTAGCCCGTGTTTTGCAAAAGCAAAACATTACAGTAAGATTTGGTACAGTTCGCAAAATTCAAAAACTAGTATCTTGCACTAAAGACGCATTACCTAAACTATCAACAGAAGGTGTATATCAGATTAATTGTTCATGTGGCAGCTGCTACATTGGGCAGACGGGACGTAACATCAGCGTAAGACTAAAAGAACATCAGAGAAATATTAAATTATCTCAAACACAACTGTCGGCAGTGGCAGAACCAACGTCTCCCCCAGGATTTCCGAATCGTCGCAACCACCGCAACAACAACAGCAGCCGCCACAACAGCAACAACATCATCAGCAACATCAGCAGCAGCACCAACACCATCATCAGCAGCAGCATCAGCTGGGCGGAGGCAACGGAGGAGGGGAGGAGGAGCTGCTGGTGGTGTGTGACGCGGCGCCGGCGCGCCCGGTCAGCGTTTCCAGCGGGAGCTCTGCCACCGCTACCACCGCCGCCACCGCCGCCGCCACCGCGCAATGTCCGGCCACTCGGCAGGGGGAGAGCACGACGGGGGGGGCGCCCCCCCCAGCCCCGTGCCTAAGGTGCGTGCGTGTGTGTGTACGTCTGCATGCGCGTGTGTGTACGTGTGCGTGTTTGTACGTACGTGTGCGTATGTGTGCACGTGTGTGTGTGCGTGTGTGTGGGGAGCGGTAGTGTAGCGGTTAGCGCGCTGCGCTACGAACTTGGCAACCCGGGTTAGATTCCCGCTCACGGCCAACACCACTGACGATTATCAGAACCGGTCCTGGGCCTCCCCTAGGTCGACTCAGCCTCAAATAAGTACCTGGTGTGGTGTGTAAACATCGTCACTGGGAAGACAAAGGCGGTTGGGCATGGCGCTGACCACCCACCCCCCTCGTGTGCCACAGTGCCGGCCTTCTTAGGTGCTACTCGCTGACTAGACAGATTCCCCGTAGAGTCAGTGAAGGCTTTACGGGGAATCTGTCGTAGGTACAGCTGTGTGTGTGTATCAGGCGATTGATCCCTGGGTGAGGTTGAGGGATGGCTCCCTCGCGGTCGACCACTCTGTGTGTGCTGATAATCTGGTAATTGACGCTCACTCTGAGAGTCGTTTAACTCATCTGCCGAACCTGGAGCATGCCACTCGGAGGCGGTGGGGGGGTGATGACGTCGTCCTGCTGCTGTTCTATTTGAGACCGGAAGCAGGTGGATTGCTTCACTATTCTGTCAAATTACCCAATGCTGATGGTTGATGTAATTACCAGCGAAGCGTCATACTCAAATTGTAAATGTTGTGGATTTACTCTCCAACACACCGGTGGGCTGAAGTAGTATACACTACACTATACACTACACTATACACCACACTATATAAGTAACTAATTGGCATTTGTTTACGTGATAGATCCCTTACTAATTGGCTGTCGGGTGGTGGAGGGTTACGACACATTTATACTTACGCGATCGGACCCAAAAACCTTGATTATCAACAATAATATTGGTTGCGAAAGTTTCTTGCGTGTGAAACGAACAACCCCCCCCCCCCCACCATTTGCCTCTACGCTGCGCCCCATCAGACACTCCGACCCCCACTGCGCTCTGCGCGAGTCGAGGCTGCGCTCGCGTAGAGGGCTGACGAGTTGCCACACCTGGGCGGCGTGCCTCTCGCACACCGCCTCCGCTTTGGCAGCAGAAGCTCCCCGGCGGTTCTCTAGGCCGTTAGAGCGGCGTTATCTTTTCACCAGGTCGCGTGACGCCGCGCGCGCGGGACCTGCCGTGCCCGTCTCCGCACGACGCTTTGGGGCTTGTCGCGCCACGGTCGCGCCCCCCTCCTCTTCTCTACGCTTGTGACAATGGGGACCCTCTTTGTCCCCGAGCGCCGGTTGCGCCGGTTGCGCAAACATTCAGGCTGGCTCCCCGCCCCCCCCCCACCTACGATCCGTCACGGTTTAATCAGGCTGGATTGTGCGAGGAGCAAGCTGGCTGGAGTCACGTAGCCCGCGTGTCCGGCCACCGCAAACCCGCCCAGGCATCTTACGATTTGTTGGATAGAGAAGGGGGGCTGAACGGACGCAAGGGACGCGCGTAAGAAGGGACGGGCCCTTGTGTTGCCAGCGGCGTGAAGATTGGCGTCTGCGGAGGAGGCTCGTTAAGGACGCTACCGGGCGGTGCCGGGCTAGGTGCGCTCTGAGACTACTGGGCAGTTGGAGGCAGCAGCCCGACAGCAACAGCGGAGGGCAGAGGAGTGACTCTCGCAACGACGAGCGCAGCGCCGGGCGGCTAGAACACAGCGAGGGGGGGGGGCTCATTGGGGAAGCCCTCATCCGGCAGTGGATCGGCAAGAGGACTGCACGTGCTTGTGCGATCGTGTGGTGGTGGTGACGGAACGTTACGCGTGTGACGCAGAACGCCAAGGGCTCCAGGAAGCTCCAGAACTTCGGCAAACGCTCGCATTCCATCCGGCGGAACCCCAACGCGCCCGTCATGATCCGGGGTTGGCTTCACAAACAGGTGGGGTGGATTCACCGATAGACTCACATAGAGACCCACAGACTCACAGAGACCCACAGATTCATCACACAGAGACGCACAGACTCACACAGAGACCCACAGACTCATAGAGACCCACAGACTCATCACACAGAGACGCATAGACTAATCACACAGAGACCCACAGACTCACACAGAGACCCACAGACTCATCACACAGAGACCCACAGACTTGCATAAAGACCCACAGACTCATCACACAGAGACCCACAGACTTGCATAAAGATCCACAGACTCACAGAGACCCACAGATTCATCACACAGAGACCCACAGACTTGCATAAAGACCCACAGACTCACACAGAGACCCACAGACTCACAGAGACCCACAGACTCATCACACAGAGACGCATACACTCACACAGAGACCCACAGACTCACACAGACCCACAGACTCATCACACAGAGACCCACAGACTTGCATAAAGACCCACAGACTCACACAGAGACCCACAGACTTGCATAAAGATCCACAGACTCACAGAGACCCACAGACTCACAGAGACCCACAGATTCATCACACAGAGACCCACAGACTTGCATAAAGACCCACAGACTCACACAGAGACCCACAGACTCACAGAGACCCACAGACTCATCACACAGAGACGCATACACTCACACAGAGACCCACAGACTCACACAGACCCACAGACTCATCACACAGAGACCCACAGACTTGCATAAAGACCCACAGACTCACACAGAGACCCACAGACTCACAGAGACCCACAGACCAATCACACAGAGACGCATACACTCACACAGAGACTCACAGACTCACACAGACCCACAGACTCATCACACAGAGACCCACAGACTTGCATAAAGACCCACAGACTCACAGAGACCCACAGACTCATCACACAGAGACCCACAGACTCACACAGAGACCCACAGACTCACAGAGACCCACAGACTCATCACACAGAGACGCATAGACTCACACAGAGACCCACAGACTCACACAGACCCACAGACTCATCACACAGAGACCCACAGACTTGCATAAAGACCCACAGACTCACAGAGACCCACAGACTCACACAGAGACCCACAGACTCACAGAGACCCACAGACTCATCACACAGAGACCCACAGACTCACACAGAGACCCACAGACTCACACAGACCCACAGACGCATCACACAGAGACGCATACACTCACACAGAGACCCACAGACTCACACAGACCCACAGACTCATCACACAGAGACCCACAGACTTGCATAAAGACCCACAGACTCACTGAGACCGACAGACTCACACAGAGACCCACAGACTCACAGAGACCCACAAACTCATCACACAGAGACGCATAGACTCACTCAGAGACCCACAGACTCACACAGACCCACAGATTCATCACACAGAGACCCACAGACTCATCACACAGAGACCCACAGACTTGCATAAAGACCCACAGACTCACAGAGACCCACAGACTCACAGAGACCCACAGACTCATCACACAGAGACCCACAGACTCACTCAGAGACCCACAGACTCACACAGACCCACAGACTCATCACACAGAGACCCACAGACTTGCATAAAGACCCACAGACTCAAAGACACCCACAGACTCACACAGAGACCCACAGACTCACACAGAGATGCACAGACTCACAGAGATCCACAGACTCATCACACAGAGACGCATAGACTCACTCAGAGACCCACAGACTCACACAGACCCACAGACTCATCACACAGAGACCCACAGACTCATCACACAGAGACCCACAGACTTGCATAAAGACCCACAGACTCAAAGACACCCACAGACTCACACAGAGACCCACAGACTCACAGAGACCCACAGACTCATCACACAGAGACGCATAGACTCACATAGAGGAGTCTCGTCCTAACGCAGTGGCTGTGTGGCTGTCGGCACCACAGGACAGCACGGGGATGAAGCTGTGGAAGCAGCGTTGGTTCGTGCTGTCCGACTTCTGCCTGTTCTACTACAAAGGTGAGTGGTGCACTCTGACCCCTGACTTCTCACCCCAAGCCCTCACCACCTCGTTACCCCGGTTACTTGTGACGTGCCGGGAGCCGAGTCGCCACGAGTGGGCGGGCCCGGTCGCTCCGCCGTCGTGCCGTCGCTGGGGCCTCGATGTCCGACGTTCCGCCCCGTGCCACGGGAGCTCCCTGGCAACGGGCTCGCTGTCCCCCCCCCCTGCCCTCCCAACCATGCTGACTCTGCCCCCCCCCACCCGCCCCGTGGCCGCCTGCCGTGGGGGAGCGCAGACAACAAGGAGGAGGGTGTCCTGGGCAGCATCTCCCTGCCCAGCTTCCAGGTGAATCCGGTGGAAGCCGACGATAAAATCAACCGCAAGTTCGCCTTCAAGGTACGGTGGGCAAGCGAGTGGGCCTAGCGGGCGGGCCTGGCGGGCGGGGCCTAGCGGGCGGGCCTGGCGGTGCGGCGTGTAAACATCGCCACTGGGGAGACGAAGACGGCCGGGCGTGGTGCCAGCCACCCACACCCTCGTCGTGTGCCGGGATGCCCCCTTCCGCTCGCACGCGGGGGGCCCACGGCGCCGGGTCACCGCCGCTCACTCGCGTCACCGACAGTCGCGGTGAAGTACGGTCACCGAGACAACGACCGCGGCACGTGGGAGGTGGCAGTGGGGGGGGGGGAGCCTTTCATCCCGCGGCGGATTGACGAACGCCCGCACACTCTCGTTTTTGTGATTGTCATCACAACAATAATATTCACCATCGTTTTAAGTGGCCGCTGGTCACGTGTGCTTTGTGTTCTCGGATGCGACATGACGTGAATGTCCAGCGTGCTCGTCGTTGCACGGGGGGGGGGGTTGTTTTTATTATTTTTTTTCGGCTCGCTAACTTTTTGACTACCCGCCCACTAACGGATTTCCCTGCCGCGCGCTCACTAACGCCCTGCTAAGGTGGGCAGGGGTGGGGGCCTCGGGTGGAGGGTGCGGGGGGTGCGACCGCTTGCCCGCTACGCCGCTCACGCTGTCCCCTCGCTCACGTAGAAGGCGTGATGTGTGACGTACTAGCGTGTGTGCGCGAGTGTGTGGTATTAACGTGTGCGTGTGTGTGTGGTATTAACCGCAGTAATCACCACGCACCATCTGCTTCGTTCAAAGTGGACGTTGAGAAATTCTGGATAGCTCCATCACCCCCACCCCACGCCACACGTCTAGACTGTTCTAACGATCGGCGTTGCGGCTTGCTCTCAAAGCGACGCTGCGTCTCGACGCACGTGGTAGTAACGGCACGGCCACCGAGGCGACGTCGGTTTGCCCCCCCCCTCCGTGCACTTTCAGAAATTACCTTTCCTGCACGGTCTCCGTGCCGCAGCCGGCTGCTGCAGCTGCTACGCCCCATACAGCGCGCGAGTTTGAGAAACCGCCGCTGTGCGGTGAGACGGTGCGGGGGGGTCTGGGTGCGATGCGGGGACTGGGTGCGATGCGGGGGACTGGGTGTGATGCGCGTGGCTGCTTGTGCGTGCGTCGCCGTCGTCAATGTGTTCCCCCCCCCCGTGCCGCGTGACCCCCTGGGAACTCTGGGAACGCCTCTTCCTCCTCTCCGTGCCTCTCTGGGTGTCTTCTCGGTTGGACCGTCGCTCCTTTCACTCCGACCTCGCGAGCCGCTCGCTCGCAAGGCGGCTTCACTCGCCGGACAAAGGTACGCGCCCGCATGGCTGGGCTCGGGGTCGCGAGGATTTGGGGATGGACGGGGGGGGGGGGGTTCTTGCCGCGTTTTGTTTTTAGCCCAAAACAGCTCCTCGGCTTTTCAGATAAAAATTTACGTGCGGTCGCCATGGGGCGTTGGATCTCGGGAGTGGTTCTGGGACGCCTCCTTCCTCGTGGCGTTCTCCAGACACGCCTAGGCGCTTTCCGCGGTGGGCTCCTGCTGGCAGATGCTGCTCTCTCTCGTCTCCAAAGGAGTTCAAAAACCGGCGACGATTTTTTTTCATAAGCGGAAATTATTGACGTTGCCGTACGTCGATTAAAAAATAAATGAAACCCTTATAAGACGTGGGGGAAAGCCTACGGGAGAAAATACTCGCGTCGAATTTTCTTTTTATAAGACGAGCTGACCTGCACGTCGTCGCACGGGGATAAAACAATAAAAAATGCAAAGCTACTCGAGAGGAAGCTGTTGGCCAATCAGGTCGGGGGGCAGGGACCCTCCTGAGGAATGGAGTTTCGGAGACTCGCTGGGCCCAAGGCTTTCCAGAGCGGTGAAGTATGGCCAAACAACCCCCGTGGCTGACACGGCATGAGGAGGGCTTCATCCGGCAGTGGATTGGCAAAACGAGGAGTAGATGACAATGGCTATTTTAATGGGCTTTCATTGATGAATCGATGACATTAATGAATATTTATTTACGATGTAATTTTGGTGCTCTGGAAAGCCTCATTTGTATGCGAACAAATACGCACTTGTGTACACGCGTGCGATGTCTGTGTTCGCGCACGCACACGCATTCACGCAAAGTATGTATTTTTTTTAATCTCATAAGTTAAATGCCAGACGAATACAACTGCAACAGTGAAGTTACACTTCGCCGTTACTTCGAATGCATCAAAGCAATGCAGGCAAAAACGGGAAATACAATCGCGACGGAGTTCACGACGTAAAGTCCGGCCGGGTTATAATGCAGCTGACCGGATTATAATGCAGCTGACTGGGTTATAACGTAGCTGACTGGGTTATAATGCAGCTGACTGGGTTATAATCCAGCTGACTGGGTTATAATGCAGCTGACTGGGTTATAATGCAGCTGACTGGGTTATAATGCAGCTGACCTAAGTGCGTGCCTGCGTGCCTGCCTGCCTGCCTGCCTGCGTGCGTGCCCACCTCCTCTGTTCTCCCCCCCCCCTCCCTCCACAGGCTGGGCCTCCGAGCCAGAGGCACGAGAAGCCGGCAGGGGGGGGGGGGGCGCCACTTGACTCGTGTGCCGTGGCAGGCGCGGCACGCTGGCATGCGCACCTACTACTTCGCCGCCGACTCGCTGGAGGAAATGCGCGTGTGGATGAAGGCGATGGCGCAGGCATCGCAGCTGCAGATGGAGATCTCGCAGGGGTGAGACGCCTCCTCCCCTCCAACCCCCCCTCGTGCGTTTGCGCGCGCGTGCGTGTGCGTTGAACGCAACGTACGTAGCCAGCCGTGCTAATCGGAGGTGCGGGGGAAGGACGTCAAACTACGGGTCTCTGTGGGTCTCTGCGAGTATATGGGTCTCTGTGTGAGTCTATGTATGTACGTATGTATGTTGAACTTCTTTCGCACCGTACGTAGCCTTCCGTGCTAATCGGAGGTGCGCAGGAAGGACAGCAACCTATACACAAAGAGGAGTTCTCAAGAATTTAGTTTGTCAATCTAGATGATGATGATGATTTAAAATTGCGTAGCTCCAGCGGCTCCAGCGGCTTCCCAATATCGGATGGTAGCGTGGCACAGGGTGGCGCAGGGTGGCACAGGGTGTACACCGCCCGGCACGTACACCGCCTGGGAGTTCACAGCGACGTGGCCACAAACGATAGCTCAACGAAGTGGACATTTCTCGCAAGCCATACACTCTAAACCATCGATTTAGGTGACAAACCTTGCTCAATGTCGGTTGGCTGGTGGGTTCAACGCCATATTTATATCAGTTTAACGCGTAGGCTCTTAGGTTGACTCAGTAATCCCCCCCCCCCCCCCCACTTTGCGCAAGAGCGCAGAAGTGTGGTCACCACATCTACGCCTCTATATAAGGAACGTAGCAGGTGGAGGACTTCTCCACAAATCTGGCTGTCGCCTGATGAATCTGGTTGTATTTACTGGTGAAACGTCACGGTACTCAGACTGTAAATGTTGTGGCTTGGCTCTCCAACACACAACCGGTGTGCTGTACTAGTACACTACACTATACACTACATTATACACTACACTACATTATACATTACACGACTATACACTACACTATACACTACATTATACACTACATACTAGTGCTGTACTAGTGACGAATTGGCCACGTTCTGTTTACGTGACAACCCTTACTAGTTGGCTGTGCCGGGTGGTTGTGGGTTTTAATGACACAACATCTACACATTTACGCGATCTAAACCAAGAAAAAAACCTGGGTTATCGATTCTAAATGTGGAGAAGAATCCACGTGACCCACGGAAGAGAGAGTCGGGATTGAACCCACGACCTCCCGCGTACCAGGCGAGGTAGTCAACATCTCCCAGCCACCGCGGCGTCTCACACGATCTGATCCCAACGCCAGCAACGGCGGTGGCGGCGGCGATGGCGGGGGCAACCGCTCACGCGGGCGAGCGGCGGCGGCAGAGGAGGAGGAGGCGGGGGGGCAGGTGCTCGTCGACGGGCTCCGTGGGGCGCCGGGAGATGTCGCGGCGCCGGCCCGGAGGAGGCCGCCGCGCTCCGACGAAGACGACGAACGGGGGGGCGGCCCTCGTGGCGATGTGGAGATCGTGACGGAGGAGGGGCCGGCTCGCTCGCGGGCCGGCACGGACGACGACAACGACGCTGCGGCGGCAGCCGTGGCCGCAGAGGAGCTCCGGCGGCAGCTGCGCGACGGCGATGGCGAGAGGGGGGCGGCCGCGGAGCGGCGGGACGGCGACGAGAGGTTCGACCCGTCAGCGGGCCCAGGCCGAACGACCGCGGAGGCCGCCGATCGCCCCACCGCCGGCGCCGCGATCTTACGGCCGGAAGCGGCGGCGAAGTCCGGCGTGGTTCTACGTCACCCGAACCAGCAGCAGCAGCAGCAGCAGCCGCAGCAACCGCTGCAGCTGCAGCTGCGCCTGCAGCGGCACAGCATGGACGGGATGGGGCTTGTCGGCAGCAGCAGCCTGTCGGCGCTCAACCAGGACGAGTTTGGCTACGGGGCGGCTGGCGGCGCCGGCGAGGGCCACCGGGCGGCGGCGGCGGCGGCGCTGGAGAGGCAGACGCGTGACTCCACGGTGCAGCTGGAGCAGTGGATGATGCGGTCGCTGAAGGAGAAGAACGAGAGAGACCGCTTGAAAGGAGGGAGACGCCGGGGTGCGGTTGGGGGGGGTAGAGGAGGGGTGGGGGGGGAGCAGCTCAAAGATTGGTGACAGGGAGTGAAGGAGGAGGGGGGGGGTGAAGATGGGAGGTGGAGGGAAGGAGGTGGAGGGGAGGAGGTGGAGAATGGTTAGAGACGAGATGGGGGGGATGGCCACGCGTGGCTGTGAACCCTGCGGGCCGCAGCGGTGAGGCGTCGCTGTGAAACCTCGAGCAAGGAACGGGCCCTGACCCCCTCCATCCTCCTCCTCCCCTCTCCTCTCCCCTCCCCCTCTCCCTCCTCCCCCCGTAGCATCGCGTCCACCCAGACGCTGCCCAGGTCCATGCCCAGCTACCGCCAGTCGCTGGTGGTGGTGGGCGCCCCCGGGGGGGTGGACGTGGCGGCGGCCGCCCCGGGGGCGCGCCGGCAACGCGCCGCCGAGTTCAGCCACGGCCACGGAGCGCGGGTACGGCTGCCCCCCCCCCCCCCCACACACACGTATGGCGCTGTCTGTCGGGCTTTCTGTCTATTGGGCTGTCTGTCTATCGGGCTGTCTAACTGTCTGGCTGTCTGTCAGTCTGTCTGTCGGGCTGTCTGTCTATCGGGCTGTCTGTCTATCGGGTTGTCTGTCAGGCTGTCTGTCTATCGGGCTGTCTGTCTATCGGGCTGTCTGTCTATCGGGCTGTCTGTCAGGCTGTCTGTCTATCGGGCTGTCTGTCTTTCGGGCTGTCTAACTGTCTGGCTGTCTGTCAGGCTGTCTGTCTATCGGGCTGTCTGTCTATCGGGCTGTCTGTCTATCGGGCTGTCTGTCAGGCTGTCTGTCTATCGGGCTGTCTGTCTTTCGGGCTGTCTGTCTATCAGGCTGTCTGTCAGGCTGTCTGTCTATCGGGCTGTCTGTCTTTCGGGCTGTCTAACTGTCTGGCTGTCTGTCAGGCTGTCTGTCTATCGGGCTGTCTGTCTTTCGGGCTGTCTAACTGTCTGGCTGTCTGTCAGGCTGTCTGTCTATCGGGCTGTCTGTCTATCGGGCTGTCTGACTGTCTGGCTGTCTTTCCCTACGGTCTCGCAGTGCACGCAGACGCTGGATAGGAGGCCCACACCGTCCATGGTGCACACGTCCACCCCGCAGTCCACCCCGCAGTCCACCCCACCCAGCCTGCAGGGCCGCACGGTGAAACACACGCCGCTCACCCCCACGCTCACCCTCGCCGCTCACCCCCACGCTCACCCTCCCCACTCACCCTCCCCGCTCACCCTCACGCTCACTCCCGCGCTCACCCTCGCCGCTCACCCTCGCCGCTCACCCCCATGCTCACCCTCCCCACTCACCCTCCCCGCTCACCCCCACGCTCACCCCCACGCTCACCCTCGCCGCTCACCCCCACCCTCACCCTCCCCACTCACCCCCATGCCCCCCCACCCTTCGCAAAAGAAGTTCAACGGACATTGACCTCTTGACCTCTTGACCTTTCCTTCCGACGGCGAGTCAAACCGCTCTCGCCCCGCCCGACTGCTGCGCCACCCGGTGGCCGTCTGGTCGGTGCGTCCACGGCAATCCCGCTATCGGGGTGGACAACGCCGGTGCAATGGTAACGGGGTGGCGGCCGATGTTGCTCCGTTTGTGCGGCGATGGTGGTGTTGATGATGCTGACGCGACGACGATGATGATGGCAGCGACGACGGTGATGGCGGTGGTTAGGCACAACCTGAGGAGCTGACCCTGCTGCTCATCCAGCTGCAGAGAAACCAGGCGGTGCTGGCCGAAGCGAGGGACCGCACGGGGGGGGGGGGGGGGGAGGGGTCACGAGGTCACGCGGGAGGTCACGGGGCCACCGGGGGGTCACACAGGGGTCACACTGGGAGTCATGGGGAGTCACGGAGGGTCACAGGCGGGTCTCCAGGTCACACGATGGGGTCACAGGGTCACACGGGGGTCTTGGGGGATCGGAGGTCACGGGGGGCGTGGGGATGGGGTGCCACATCGGAACGAGGACGGCTGACACGGTAGCGGCACGCTAGCCACGTGCTCGACACGCACACAAGATGCAAGATCGATTCACTGCCTCTGCGCTAGACACATGCTTAGTACTTTATATATTATAGACACGTGCTCGATTCTCTGTACTCTAAGACACATGCTTAATACTTTATATATTATAGACACGTGCCCAATTCTCTGTACTCTAGACACATGCTTAATACTTTATATATTATAGACACGTGCCCAATTCTCTGTACTCTAAGACACATGCTTAATACTTTATATATTATAGACACGTGCCCAATTCTCTGTACTCTAAGACACATGCTTAATACTTTATATATTATAGACACGTGCCCGATTCTCTGTACTCTAGACACACGCTTAGTACTTTATATATTATAGACACGTGCCCGATTCTCTGTACTCTAGACACATGCTTAGCACTATATACTCAAGACACACGCTACCCACACATAATACATGCCCCACTCACAACACATGCTCTACCCCTTACATCGTATTTCACACACACACACTACCCAAAACACACACACACACACACCACCCTGCCATCCTCCCACACACCACCACCCACCACTCTCACCACACTCCCTGGCCACGCTCACCGCGCTCGCCATCCCGTGTCTTTGCTGTGCCACCCACGACTCCCCCGTGCCCCGCTGCCTTCGCAGTCGTTGGCACCGCCACTGCACCTGCAAAGGAACCTGCGCTTGATTGAGAGCCAGGTGAGGCAGTATGGCATCATCCTCACCAGCATCCTCACCAGCATCCTCACCACCACCACCACCATCCTCACCACCACCACCAGCATCAACCTCACCACCATCCTCACCACCACCATCATCCTCACCACCACCAGCATCATCCTCACCACCACCACCAGCATCATCCTCACCACCATCCTCACCACCACCATCATCCTCACCACCACCACCACCAATATCATCCTCACCACCACCAGCATCATCCTCACCACCATCCTCACCACGACCATCATCCTCACCACCACCACCATCATCATCCTCACCACCACCACCATCATCATCTCTCACCTGCATGGCCCCCACCGTCCCCACGGTTGCAGCCAGTACCCCCCCCCCAGCCCCCCATCCATCGCCCCCCAGCCCCATCGTCATCTCGTTACCCGCACGGTGCCCCCTCGTCCCGTGCCTCGTCACGGACCTCGTCACGTACCTCTTCAAGTGCCGTAACACCAACCCCCCCCCGCCCCCCCCCCCGTTCCCCCTGCCCGGTAGCTCCCCAGTAGCCCAGCGGCGTAGCTGCCGGTGGCGTGTGCGGGGCGGGCCGACCGCGGGATAGAGAGGGGGGGGGGGGAGCCCCACGTGGTCAGACAGCGGGAGCAAACGTCGCGAGTGCTGCAGGCGGTGCAGTCGTACCGTTGGTGAGGCCCAGGTGCCAGGCTGACGAAGGGAGGAAGAGAAGAGGTTGGTGGAGGGGGGTCCACGCCACCTGCGCCGCTACGCCACTCGGGGGCCCATCGCATGCCTGACGTCGCGTTGCTGAGGTCGCGTTATCCCTTCACCCCGTCATTTAGTTACCCCCCCCCCCCCGCCCCACGTCACGAGAGGGTCACGAACGGCGGGGTCGCGGAAGCTCGATCGCGCCGCCACCCCCCGCTGGGTCTGGCTGGGTTGGAAAATAATTTCACTGGAGGGGTAGGGGGAGAGACAATGGCGGCCGGGCATGGTGGCGGTGGTAGTGCCGGCCACCCACCCACCCGGCTCGTGCGCCACAGTGCCGGCCTTCGCAGGCGCCGCTGCAGCTGCTCGCTAGCGGCGCTCGCCCCAGCGCCCTCGTTGAGGCTGCATGCTGCCGAAATCGTGGTGTTATCGGCAAGCGCGGAAAAATATTCGGCAACAAATGAAACCTCCCCCACCAATCCCCTGGGGGATGGGAAATCCCTCAGCCAGGAAAACATCGTGGCACGAAGTGGGGATGACCCTGCTGAGGCTGCGGTGCCTCAAATATTGGAAGAAGTCACCCCCTGTGAGTGGCTGGCTGAGGTGCCATCTGTTGAGGAAGTACTGAAGGCGATCCGGAGTCTGAGACTAGGAAAGACAGCGGGCAGAGATGATCTCCCAAGCGAAATGCTGAGGGAAGGTGGCGTTTGTGCACAGACTGCCCTATATGACATCATAACAACAGTCTGGACCACTGGACGGGTTCCGCAGGATTGGAAGGATGCCCTGGCGGTCCCCCTCTTTAAGAAGGGGGACCGCACAGATTGTAACAACTACAGGGGCATCTCACTCCTCAGTGTGCCAGGAAAGGTCCTGGCAAGGATTATTCAACATGGCCTTGCCAGGCACGCTGAGGAGAGGCTTGCAGAGCCCCAGTGCGGTTTCAGGAAAGGGCGGTCCTGCACAGATGCCATATTTTCTGTCCGTCTGTTACATCAGAGGTGTAGGGAATTCCAACAAGACCTACATCTCTGCTTTATTGACCTGGTCAAGGCCTATGATACCATCAGTAGACCTGGGCTCTGGGTTGTTCTTCGTGCTTTTGGAGTCCCTGACCCTCTGCTCACGATCATTAAGGACCTTCATGATGGTGAGCGGGCCCGGGTAAAACTACGTGGCCGGGAGTCAGAGCCATTCTCTGTACACCTTGGGGTGCGACAGGGATGTCCTCTGGCTCCCTTATTATTTAACATCTATTTTGACCACGTAGTTCGTGAAGCCTTCAATAGCTGTACCGGGGGAATTTCCATTTGGTACAGATATAATGGGAGGCTGATCGATGCCCGGGTGCGGTCAAGGGATGGCTCCCTATTGCGCAACCACGTTATGTATGCCGATGATTTGGTAATAGCTGCTCATTCAGAGGAGGAGTTGGAGACGCTGCTGCTGAATCTGGAGTGTGCCACTATAAGAGGTGGGGCCTTACCATCAGCCCAACCAAAACTTCCTGGGTATTTTGTACCATCGGACACTCCACCCCCACAACTCCCAATCGGTGATGGGGCAGTTGTGGAGAGAGTGGAGAGTTTCCCATACCTGGGCTGTGTGCTTATGACCAGCTCCAGTTTAACAGCAGAGGTCTTACTCCGAATCTTTCGAGCGGCAATATCTTTTCATCGGTTGCGTAACGCTGTGTGGAAGCTACCTGGTCTGTCGCTCCACACTAAGCTTCAGGTCTTCTCGGCCACAGTCATTCCTTCCCTTCTCTATGCTTGCGAAACGTGGACCCCCCTAATGGCACATTTTCGCTGGTTTGCCTGCCTACGATCCATCCTGGGTTTAACCAGGCTGGATTGTGTGAGGAGCTCACAAATCCTTGAAAGATCTGGACAAGGTCCCATTGGTGAGCTCCTCCAGCAGGCAAGGCTGCATTGGCTGGGTCATGTAGCCCGCATGCCCAGCCTCCGCTTGCCTAAACAGCTTTTGTTTGGCCGGATCGAGGGGGCTAAACGGGCGCGGCACGGGCTAGAGAAGACATGGAGTGATGTGGTACAGGAGGACGTGGAGCTGAGTGGACTTGCCGATTACTGGTACCAGCGGTGTCAAGATCGGCCTCTGTGGAGGAGGCTCGTGAAGGACGCTACTGGGCAGTTGGAGGCAGTCGCCCTCCAACAACAACGGAAGGCGGAGGAGCGACGCTCACAACAACGAGCGGAGCGCCGGGTGGCTAAAGCACAACAGTTTGGCTAATAGGGGGCACAGGTGGTGCATCAGCCAGTCATCTCAGTCATCTCAGTAAGTCGACCCATGGCACTTGGGTCTGCCCCGTGACCTCCTGCCAGCGGGCGTTCGACACTTCACGTGGCCTCAAGGTGCACATGGCCTGGCACAAGTGTCGTGGTGACGTCACCGCCAATTAGTGGTGAATGGCGGTTGTTGTTGTGTGTCTGCGTGTGTCTGTCTGCATCTTTCTGTGTGGGTCTGTGTGTATCTGTGTGGGTCTGCGATAGCGCTAACCGCTACACTATCGCTCCCCACACACATCTTTGTCTTTGTGTGTGGGGAGCGATAGTGTAGCGGTTAGCGCGCTGCCCTATGAACCTGGCGACCTGGGTTCGATTCCCGCTCACGGCCAACACCAGTGACGATTATCTGAACCGGTCCCGGGCCTTCCCTAGGCCGACTCAGCCTCAAGTGAGTACCTGGTATGATGTGCAAACATTGCCACTAGGGAGACAAAGGCGGTCGGGCGTGGTGCTGGCCACCCACCCCCTCGTGTACCGTTCCAGCCTTCATAGGTGCTCGCTAACAGCACTTGCCCCTACAGTCTGTTAAGGCTATATGGGGGATCTTTGTCTTTGTGTTTCTGTGTGTCTCTGTGGGTCTGGTTGTGTCTGTGTGTCTTTGTGTGTGCCTGTGGCCGCGAGACGCACTTGCCCCAGCGGTCTCTTCAAGGCCTCCACTGGGCAGGGGGTGATCTTTGTCTGTTGTGGCTGCGACAGATGAAGCTGACGCGGCTGTGTGACCTCAACAAAACACTTCACGAGCAGGAGACCAGGCTGAGGCATCTGCGCAACGAGAAGGTAAGTTCACGATGGTGAGGAGGTGAGTTCACGATGGTGAGGTGAGTTCACGATGGTGAGGTGAGTTCACGATGGTGAGGAGGTGAGTTCACGATGGTGAGGAGGTAAGTTCACGATGGTGAGGAGGTGAGGTCACAATGGTGAGGAGGTGAGTTCACGATGGTGAGGAGGTGAGTTCACGATGGTGAGGTGAGGTCACGATGGTGAGGAGGTCACGATGGTGAGGTGGTGAGGTCACGATAGTGAGGAGGTGAGTTCACGATTCCCGCTCACGGCCAACACTGGTGACGATTATCTGAACCGGGTACTGGGCCTCCCCTAGGTCGACTCGGCCTCAAATGAGTACCTGGTACGGTGTGTATTAAACATCGCCACTGGGGAGACAAAGGCGGCCGGGAGTGGTGTGCTGTGCCAGCCTTCATAGGTGCTCGCTAACAGCACTTTCCCCAACAGTCTGTTAAGGCTACACAGAGGATGTTTGTCTTTGTAGCGCGCGTGATGCTGACCAACCACCCACCCGCTTGTGCTGGCCTTCATAGCTGCTGCTGCTACTCGCTAACAGCACTTGCCCCATCAGTCTTGTCAAGGCTATACGGGGGATCTTTGTCTCATTCATAAGCACTGCTGCTGCTACTCGCTAACAGCACTTGCCCCATCAGTCTGTTAAGGCTATATGGGGGATCTTTGTCTCATTCATAGGCACTGCTGCTGCTACTTGCTGACAGCACTTGTCCCATAAGTCTTGTCAAGGCTATACAGGGGATCTTTGTCTCATTCATAGGCACTGCTGCTGCTACTCGCTGACAGCACTTGCCCCATCAGTCTGTGAAGGCTATACGGGGGGTCTTTGTCTCATTCATACGCACTGCTGCTGCTACTCGCTGACAGCACTTGCCCCAACAGTCTGTTAAGGCTATACGGGGGATCTTTGTCTCATTCATAGGCACTGCTGCTGCTACTCGCTGACAGCACTTGTCCCATAAGTCTTGTCAAGGCTATACGGGGGATCTTTGTCTCATTCATAGGCACTGCTGCTGTTACTCGCTGACAGCACTTGCCCCAACAGTCTGTTAAGGCTATACGGGGGATCTTTGTCTCATTCATAGGCACTGCTGCTGCTACTCACTGACAGCACTTGCCCCAACAGTCTGTCAAGGCACTTTTATTTGATTTTGGAGAGCGATGGTGCAGTGATTAGGGCCACGCTTGCGCTGAAACCCCATCTACCCGAGTTCAATTCCCGCTCAAGGCCTGCATCGGTGACAGCAATTATCTGAACCGGTCCTGGTCCTCACCGAGGTCGACTCGGACTTAAATGAGTGCTCTGTGCGAAGTGGGATCATCGGCAGTGGGGGGACGTGGCGACGCTACTCGCCGTGACGGCACTTGCCCCGACAGCTTGCAAAGGCTACCCGGGTGGATGGAAGGCATCTTTGTGCGTGTGTGTGTGCGTGTGTGCATGCGTGTGTGTGTGTGCATGTGCGTGGGTACGTGGGTGCGTGCGTGGGTGCGTGGGTGCGTGCGTGTGTATGTGGATGCGTGTGTGGGTACGTGTGTGGGTGCGTGTGTGGGTACGTGGTTGCGTGCGTGTGTGGGTACGTGTGTGGGTACGTGCTTGTGTGCGTGGCGGCGCAGGCGTGCATCGAGTCGTCCCTGGAGGTGCTGCACCTGCAGATCGCTCAGCGACGCTCGCACGAGCAGCAACAGCAGCAGCGGCTACTGCTGCAGGCCGACCTCGTGCACCTCCGTGCAGACGGCACCCGGCTCAGCCGGGTGAGAGGGACCACCATGCCCCATCCCTTCAACCTCCCATCCCCTCAACCTCCCATCCTCCCACCCACCCATCCCCCACCCGATCACCCCCCCCCATCCCTCTCATCCCCCACCCAATCAGAGGCGACCTGGCCACAAATGTTGTGACCGTCACTCGTTGTTGTGACCGTTTGCTCGTTGTTGCGAGCGTCGCCTGTTGTTTGTCACCGCCATCGTCATCATCGTCACCATCGTCGCCGCCATCGTCATCGTGGCCATCGTTTTCGTCATTGCTAGAAGCAGTCCAAGAGCGCGATGGACGCGCTGTACCCGGCGGGCGGTCCCGGTGCCGCCCGGGGCAAGATGACCGCAGAGGAGCAACTGGAGCGGATCAAGCTCAATCAAAAGGCGGCGGCGGCGGCGGCGGCCGGGAGCGGCGTCGGGGGGGACGCGGCGACAACGGTGACTCCGGGGGGATCAGGCCGACGCGGCCACGCGATGACGCTCGACCGCCGGACCGTCCTGGCGGCGCGGTCGCCCACACGGCCCACGTCCGTGGACGTCTCGCGGGTGTGTGAGTGTGTTGGGGTTGGCACGTGCCCTGTATGTGTGGGTTGAAGGTGGCACGTGCCCTGTGTGTGTTGGCACGACCGTGGTGCTGGCCAGCCCACCCCCTCGTGTGCCGTGCCGGCCTTCATAGGTGCTGCTACTCGCTAGCAGCGTTTGCCCCGACGGTTTGTTTGTTGGCACCAGTAGGGGGGCACAGGTGGTGCATCTGCCAGTCTATCTCAGTCAGTCAACCCATGGCACGTACAAAGTAGCACAGAGAGGACGGCCATCCCAGTCAGTCGACACGTTCCACGAGCCGTGGCTTTTCGCGCCGTTGCTACGTTGAGGTGCCGCCATTTCCGCGTCATTACCACTCGGTGGGCCTGGCGTCAACCGATGTGGCGCATTTTATCGCGGGGGAGACACCGTGGCGAGACGGTGGGCGATGCCTTGGGCCATGAGGTTTTGGGCCACGAGGCCATGGGCCATGAGGCCGTGGTGGTGTGGTGTCCGCCTGCCTTATCCAACACCGCCGCCGCGTCATTGCAGCTCACAAAGTTGAGGCAGCGCCAAGACGACCTGGACATCGCCGAGATGGAGCGCGCTGTGCAGGACGCGCCGGCGCCCGAGACGCCGGCGCAGGAGATCGCGCGGCTCCGCACCGCATGCACGGAGCTCGACGGCAGCTACGATCCGGGGTCAGAGGTGAGATGCAGCCGGGGGTTCGGGGTGAGAGACGGTGAGGGTCAGAGGTGAGACAGAGCCAAATCCTGGGTGAAAGTGGGAGGTGAGATGGCAGGGTCATAGGGGTGGGACACAGCCTGGGTCAGAGTTGAGACACAGCCGGGGTCAGGAGTGAGACACACTAGGGCCAGGGGTGAGGGATGGCCAAGGTCAGAGGTGAGACACAGCCAAGGTCAGAGGTGATCCAGGGTTAGAGATCAGTGGGTAGAGATCCGGGTCTGGTTTGAGAGCTATATCCGGTTGATGAGTGAGAGGTGGGGGGGGTGTTGGGATGGTGAGAGATGTGGCGCTTGGCGGTGATGTTTCAAATGCTGCTGAGAGTTCTGGGATTTTGGGCTTACGAGGCCTGGGTTCCAATCAGGAGTCGGAGGTCAGGAGCGAAAACAGCTGGACCCGGGCAGGAGGTCACGGAGAGAGAGATCCAAATCTGAGCATTGTTCTGTGTCTGTTGTTAGGTGCTGGTGATCACAGCCATAAAGGCAATGGTAGCGTTGTGATGTAGAAAATGATTTTGATTATAGCAATGCTAATTATGTATATGATGATGGCAAAGGCAGCAATGATAACCGTAGTTACGACGACGATTGTCATGACGATGACAGTGGTAAAGAGAGCCATGACGATGTCAGTATTCATGACCATGGTTACGATGTTTGCAACGGCATTTGATGGTGACGATGACAGCGAGCGATGACGACAATGTTTACCGATGATAACGGGAGCGATGATGTTGATGACGAGCCGGTCACGGTTATGCCCCCTCCCCCCGGCCCGCAGGTGCCCCCCCCTCGTCGCCACGTGACGGTGCCCGAGCGCCACGTGGACGAGGACCCCGAGGAGCCGCCGATCCCCCTGGGAATGGAGGCGTGGCAGAAGAACACGGAGCGGATCAAGGCGATGCTCGCCAAGTCCAGGTACAGCGTCGTCACGCTCGCGTCGTCACGCACGCGTCACGGTGCGTCGCGGTATTCCGTTTCGCACCGCCGCGACCGCCCGCCGTCACATTTCCCCGCCCCCTCCGCGTTGCCAGCGTGCAGAACGCGGTGCCGCCGCCGTCGCCGGCGAGCTGCGAGGCGACGCGGGGCAAGGCGGAGGTGTACGTGCAGGAGCTGGAGCGCATCGTCAGCATGTCGTGCGCCCTCGCTGCGGAGGCGTGCCAGCGCAGCAAGGCCGGTACGGCGCCACTGCCGCGGGCGGCTCGGCCACGCGTCGGTGGCACCCGGCACGCGGTATTCCAGGGGTCCCCCTCACGGGGTTTGGCGCCTCGCCATTTGTTCACTGGGTCGCCGGTAAACTGCGGTAGGTGGCGCTCGACTCCGTGGTATACCGGACGCGGTGTGCCGGAGCGGGGATATATTTTCCGGGTGACCAACCCGGCCGAAGCGAGTCTCGGCGTTCCTCACGCCCGTCGCTCCGCTCTCTGGTTTTGTTTCCGACAGCCAAAGTCGCTTCCCCGACGAAGGAGGCGTCCCCTTCCCAGGATGCATCGGCGCCCGGCGGCGGCAGCTATTCTACGCTTGTTTAAAACGCCAAGGTTTCCGCTCAGCTCAGCGGTGAGAGACTCACTCGCTCACCCACTGGCTCATCCGCTCGCTCACCCACTGGCTCATCTGCTCGCTCACCCGCTCGTTCGCTTGCTCACTCACCCACTCGATAACCCGCTTGCACGCTCACCCAATCGCTCAACCTGCTCGCTCATGGACTTTCTCACCCACTCGCTCGCTTGCTCAGGAACTCGCTCACTCACTCGCTCACCCACTCGGAACAATCTCGGGCTCACGGCCACCGCTGTGGTTGACATCTCGGCATGAGTACTCGTGTTGCCGGTGGTACCCTCAGTTTCACCGTTGCTCTTGAAATCCCCTACCCCCCCCCCCCAGGTGTCATCCACCTGGCGGAAGAGGTGAAGGAAGAGGACGACGACGATTAAGGGAACAAGAAGAGGTGTCCGCGAGAACGCGGCCGCACGGGGAGGAGGGGGCGGGGGGAGAATGCAGGACGCCGCCGCGAACGGCCGTGCGTCTGTCGCCGTCGTCATCCCGACGATCGTTACAGAGCCCCAACGATGAGCGGCGTCGTTACCGGATGAAGAAGTGGCGGTGCGGGCGGTGCAGGTGGTGTGGGCGGTGCCCCTTCTCCGCTCACAAAGAGTTTCTTCAAGTGTTCGATTCTCGTAGAAGGGAGAGGGAAAGTTGTATCGGCATTCTTAGCAGATTTTATAAAAGTGTACAGTAGATTTAGCGACCCTAGGGAGCTACTGTTTGTATGCCCACGTTAAATGGTGATAACTTTAAAATGACCCCCAAACGATTTTATGACCACACTTGCGTTTGGAATATTAGAAACATGCTTTAATAATGAGGATGACGACGATGCTCAACCGTCAAAGACAGGATAACAACACGTGACGATTTCCAGACGCACGCATTTTGTTCAAATGCTCTCGCTGCGGGGAGAAAATGGCCTTTGATTGTATTCTTACCCCCAGGTATCCTTTTTTGCAAGAGACTTTAGCCCCCACCCAACGCCCATATCGATGTCTGGGTTTTAATGTGGAGGTCGGCGAAGGTAACTCTCTCTATGGCCGTCCTGGGTGCTCTGGGTGAGTCGACCCACGCACGCGGCACCTGGGTCTGTCCCCTTCGTCACGGCCTCAGGAGGGCCGCCACCTCGTCTGGCGCACAACGCCGTGGCGGACGTCGCCGCCACCTCAACAACGAGCAGCGGTTGTTGTTTGTTTGTTGTTTGTTGGTTGTTTGTTGGGCCAGCGACGCGTGCCCTCTCCCAACACGCGCGTGCCGCACCCCGACCTCAAGCGCGCCCGTGTCCGTTGTGACGTGGCCCGTTGTGACGTGGTCCATTGTGATGACGAATGGCGTCAGCCAATCAAATCCATCGTCGCACGCACGCGCCTTGAGTCACCCCCCTCTCTCCCCCCCCCCAAGGTTGCGTTTTTAGACTTTGAGCGACAGCATCTCGGTGCCTATATATCGACTTGCCGCAGTTGGCAAAGCAATGCACCCCCTTTTACCCGATGGGTGGCATTTGCACCCAAAAGTTGCTGCAAAAAAACTAAAAAAACTACTAGCGGTGTAATAAAAGTTAATTTTAAAAAAACTAAGTGATGCAACAATATATAAAACACGCAAAAAAACATGACACTTCAATACAGCACGTTGATAAATTATCCCGTTACATTTGTGGTGGTTATAAATTGACGAATAAAACTTCTGATCAGGCAACACATGTATCGTCTTTTATACAAGGTCCCTAACACAAAGGGTTTATCGGTGTTGAGTGTGTGTATCGGTCCCTTAACCCGATGCCTGGGGAGGCATGGCCTCTATGAGCCCTATCACTGGGCAACTCGCTCTCTATCACTGGGCAACTCGCTCCCTATCACTGAGCAACTCGCTCCCTATCACTGGGCAACTCGCTCCCTATCACTGGGCAACTCGCTCCCTATCACTGGGCAACTCGCTCCCTATCACTGAGCAACTCGCTCTCTATCACTGGGCAACTCGCTCTCTATCACTGGGCAACTCGCTCTCTATCACTTTGCAACTCGCTCCCTATCGTCCTCCGGCTGGGACCTAGGGGAGGCTATCTGACCCCACCGTCCCGGTCCGTGGGTTCTAACCACTGGCCTCACTGAGCTCCGGCCCTTAGAAGGACATCGGAGCTTGGGGTCCAGGGTCCTCTCTTCAGCCCAGGTCTTCGTTCTTCAGCTTTCAGATGACTGAGCCAGACCTCTGAGAGGTCCGGCTTATATACTGGTTCGTGGCTTGCTCCGTCCTAGCCACGCCTTCCTTCTGGAACATTCTGGAAGGTTACGTCATCCCCCGGTTCCCCCCTCCCGGGGCCCTGGGGAATGTGTCCCAGGATCCGTTTGCTGGGTTTTGTCGTTGGTCCCTTTTTGGGCCCATGGACATTTGCCTTGTCGTGGTTTATTTCAGTTTTTTTATTTTTTTTTATTTTGGTATAGCCCTGTGAGCCATTCGGCTCTTGAATTGGGTGCAACCACAACAAACAAAAAAACATTGCTCAACCTCTATCATCTGACCTAATAAAATTAATAAACAGTAAATCTATGTTTTAACGGAGCTGTGAATATAAGCGTTTTGCGCATGCGCAAATGTGTGCTGTCGCGCGCTGAGCGGTAAAATAATAAGTAAAAATCTCACTAAATCGTTAATTAAACTACCTTAAAGTTTAGAAATGGGAAAATGGAATAGCCTATGCCAAGCAGGGGGCTTAGGGCTTGCCGCCCAGCAATGTTATTTTTCTACGCGAACCCCGCGGTTAGAAAGCCAAATCCCTCGCAAGCGAGCGTCGTCGCTTCAAGACGATTCTAAAGGAATCTACAACCTTTGATTCCT
Source organism: Petromyzon marinus (assembly GCF_048934315.1). Taxonomy (NCBI): domain Eukaryota; kingdom Metazoa; phylum Chordata; class Hyperoartia; order Petromyzontiformes; family Petromyzontidae; genus Petromyzon; species Petromyzon marinus. The sequence continues at coordinate 613,951 of NW_027423016.1, forward strand.
TTGCGCGATTGAAATAATCGATTCTTGGCGCACTCGGATTTTATTTTAAATTAATGAGTTATCTTTTGATTTGTATGTTATGTTTTAAAGTTTTTCAGACGTTTTAAAATGTTTCCCCGCTAGTAGCAGTATATATCGACTCTATAGCACAAAGTACTCACCTGACAGATTGCCGTGACGAGGCCTAGTCCCGTGCAAAGCCTCCGGCCTCGCCTAGATTGCCCGGCCGGCCGTGGCTGTGGGCTGGGCCGCTACCCCCCCCCCCCCCCACAATAATCCTATTTAATCGCTATATTTTTAGTATCTACGACCCTATAATAGTAAGTGCACACATTGGGGTGGAGGGGGAGAGAAGAGGACGTGACACTTTGATGAATTTACCTCAGCGTCGCGTGTAAAATTTTTGCATTTTGAATGAGAAATGGCGTCCCCCCTGCGGCGACGGCGTCTGTTTGTTGCCAGGGGCAATGGCGTTTCGCGCATGCTCAGCAGTGAGCCGGTCGGCAAAAGTAAATAAATAAAGATAAATCGCACCAAAACGTTAATTAAAACACTTTAAAGGCGACGGACGGGAAAACGAAATAGCCTATACCAAGCGGGGGGCCCGGGGCGTGCCATCTGGCAAAAAAATTTCCACGCGAACCCCGCGGTCCGAGAGCCAAATCCCTCGCAAGTGAGCGTACACAGACAGACAAACAAAAAAATGAGTTTTATAGGTTAGATAAAACAAAGTCAGTACAGTCTAAACTTGCACCTTTTAGTCCAAATCAAACTCAAGATCACCAATTTTTATACTTCCGACTGTATGTCGCTGTTAAATCCTCTAAACTTGAAGCAGTTTCTAAGACATTGCCGGGTGAATATTAGCAAATTAACACGAAGCACTGAATCATGCAGGGTGATGTACATCCTTATTCATTGGGGTGAAAGCAACTGCCTATCCAGCTGGGTGGTGCTGAAGGTTGGACCGTTGAGCTAAGCATGGGAATGTTGCGAGTTCGAGCCTAAGCTGAGGTTCAACTCAGCCCATTAACCATCCTTCATCGGTAAAATGAGTTTGACTTCATGGGAAATCAGCAGTGGTTATGTAATAAAAATGCTTGCTCCTTCCATAAGAATGTGGAATGTGTGTACCACTTTTTCAGAGCTTCCAACATAATATGAGCTTGTTTGGGGGGGAGGAATGCTGCCATCATCATTATCGTCATTATCATCAGTTGGCAAGACTTTATTGCATTACATCTCTCAGTTCATTAAGCTTTGCTCATTGTGTGATTAGCTTTTAAAGTAAGGTGGAATATCACAACTATGAGACTTAATACATGGACATGGCCGATATATAGTAATAATAGATATATGATGGTTCTGTTGTTGGTGGCGTTTTAGACATATAATATTTGGACATGGCCCATATATAGTAATAATAGATAAATGATGGTTCTGTTGTTGGCGGCGTTTTAGACAGATATAAATTATGGACATGGCCGATATATAGTAATAATAGATATATGGTTCTGTTGTTGGCGGCGTTTTAGACATATAATACAAGGACATGGCCGATATATCGTAACAATGGAGAGATGATGGTTCTGTTGTTGGCGGCGTTTTAGACAGATATAATACATGGACATGGCCGATATATAGTAAAATAGCATTATATCTGTCTAAAACGCCGCCAACAACATAACCATCATCTCTCTATTATTACTATATATCGGCCATGACCATGTATTATATCTGTCTACAACGCTGAAAACAACAGATATAATACATGGACATGGCCGATATATAGTAATAATAGATATATGATGGTTCTGTTGTTGGCGGCGTTTTAGACAGATATAATATTTGGACATGGCCGACATATAGAAATAATAGATATATGATGGTTCTGTTGTTGGCGGCGTTTTTAACAGATATAATATATGGACATGGCCGATATATAGTAATAATGGAGAGATGATGGTTCTGTTGTTGGCGGCGTTTTAGACAGATATAACACATGGACATGGCCGATATATAGTAATATAGTATTATATCTGTCTAAAACACCGCCAACAACATAACCATCATCTCTCTATTATTACTATATATCGGCAATGTCCATGTATTATATCTGTCTGAAACGCCACAAACAACAGATATAATACATGGACATGGCCGATATATAGTAATATAGTATTATATCTGTCTAACACGCCGCCAACAACATAACCATCATCTCTCTATTATTACTATATATCAGCAATATCCATGGATTATATCTGTCTAAAACGCCGTAAACAACAGATATAATACATGGACTTGGCCGATATATAGTAATAATAGAGAGATGATGGTTCTGTTGGTGGCGGCGTTTTAGACAGATATAATATATGGACATGGCCGAAATATATTATAATAGATCGATGATGGCTCTATTGTTGGCGGCGTTTTACACAGATATAATACATGGACATGGCCGATATCTAGTAATATAGCATTATATCTGTCTAAAACGCCGTCAATAACAGAACCATCATATATCTATTATTACTATATATCGTCCATGTCCATGTATTATATCTGTCTTAAACGCCGCAAACAACAGAACCATCATCTCTCTATTATTACTATATTTCGGCCATGTCCATGTATTATATCTGTCTAAGACGCAGCAAACACCAGATATAATACATGGACTTGGCCGATATATAGTAATAATAGAGAGATGATTGTTCTGTTGTTGGCGGCGTTTTAGACAGATATAATACAAGGACATGGCCGATATATAATAATTATAATAGATATATGATGGTTCTGTTGTTGGCGGCGTTTTAGACAGATATAATTCATGGACATGGCCGATATATAGTATAGTATTCTGTCTAAAACCCCACCAACAACAGAACCATCATCTATCTATTATTACTATATATCGGCCATGTCCATGTATCTGTCTAAAACGCTGTCAACAACAGAACCATTATATATCTAATATTACTATATATCGGCCACGTCCATGCATTATATCTGCCTAAAACTCCCCCAACAACAGAACCATCATATATCTATTATTATTATATATCGGCCATGTCCATATATTATATCTGTTTAAAACGCCGCCAACAACAGAACCATCATCTATCTATTATTACTATATAATCGGCCACTTCCATGTATTATATTGTCTAAAACGCCGCGAACAACAGAACCATCATATAAGTATTATTACCATATATCGGCCACGTCCATGTATTATATTGTCTAAAACGCTGCCAACAACAGAACCATCATCTATCTATTATTACTTTATTTCGGCCATGTCCATGTATTATATCTGTCTAAAACGCCGCCAACAACAGAACCATTATATATCTATTATTACTATATATCGGCCACGTCCATGCATTATATCTGTTCAAAACGCCCCCAACAACAGAACCATCATCTATCTATTATTACTATATATCGGCCATGTCCATGTATCTGTCTAAAACGCTGTCAACAACAGAACCATTATATATCTAATATTACTATATATCGGCCATGTACAAGTATTAAATCTGTCTAAAACGCCGCCAACAACGGAACCATCATCTATATATTATAACTATATATCGACCATGTCCATGTATTATATCTGTCTAAAATGCCGCCAACAAGAGATCCATCATATATCTATTTTTACTATATATCGGCGATGTCCATGTATTATGTCTTTCTAAAACGCCGCCAACAACAGAACCATCATCTATATATTATGTCTATATATCGGCCATGTACAAGTATTATATCTGTCTAAAACGCCACCAACAACACAACCATCATCTATATATTATTGCTATATATCGGCCATGTCCATGTATTATATGTCTAAAACGCCGCCAACAACAGAACCATTATATATCTATTATTACTATATATCGGCCACGTCCATGCATTATATCTGTTCAAAACGCCCCCAACAATAGAACCATCATATATCTATTATTACTATATATCGGCCATGTTCATATATTATATCTGTCAAAAACGCCGCCAACAACAGAACCATCACCTATCTATTATTACTATATATCGGCCACTTCCATGTATTATCTGTCTAAAACGCCGCCAACAACAGAACCATCATCCATATATTATGTCTATATATCGGCCATGTACAAGTATTATACATGTCAAAAACGCCGCCAACAACAGAACCATCACCTATCTATTAGTACTATATATCGGCCACTTCCATGTATTATCTGTCTAAAACGCCGCCAACAACAGAACCATCATCTATATATTATGTCTATATATCGGCCATGTACAAGTATTAAATCTGTCTAAAACGCCGCCAACAACAGAACCATCATCTATCTATTAGTACTATATATCAGCCACGTCCATGCATTATATCTGTCTAAAACTCCCCCAACAACAGAACCATCATATATCTATTATTACTATATATCGGCCATGTCCATATATTATATCTGTCTAAAACGTCGCCAACAACAGAACCATCATCTATCTATTATTACTATATAATCGGCCACTTCCATGTATTATATTGTCTAAAACGCCGCCAACAACAGAACCATCATATAAGCATTATTACCATATATCGGCCACGTCCATGTATTATATTGTCTAAAACGCTGCCAACAACAGAACCATCATCTATCTATTATTACTTTATTTCGGCCATGTCCATGTATTATATTATCTAAAACGCCGCCAACAACAGAACCATCATCTATCTATTATTACTATATATCGGCATCGTCCATGTATTATATCTGTCTAAACCGCCGCCAACAACAGAACCATAATCTATATATTATGTCTATACATCGGCCACGTCCATGTATTATAGTTGTCTAAAACGCCGCCAACAACGGAACCATCATCTATATATTATAACTATATATCGACCATGTCCATGTATTATATCTGTCTAAAATGCCGCCAACAACAGATCCATCATATATCTATTTTTACTATATATCGGCCATGTCCATGTATTATATCTGTCTAAAACGCCGCCAACAACAGAACCATCATCTATATATTATGTCTATATATTGGCTATGTACAAGTATTATGTCTGTCTAAAACGCCGCCAACAACAGAACCCTCATCTATATATTATGTCCATATATCGGCCATGTACAAGTATTATATCTGTCTAAAACGCCACCAACAACACAACCATCATCTATATATTATTACTATATATTGGCCATGTCCATGTATTATATCTGTCTAAAACGCCGCCAACAACAGAACCATTATATATCTATTATTACTATATATCGGCCACGTCCATGCATTATATCTGTTCAAAACGACCCCAACAACAGAACCATCATATATCTATTATTACTATATATCGGCCATGTTCATATATTATATCTGTCAAAAACGCCGCCAACAACAGAACCATCACCTATCTATTATTACTATATATCGGCCACTTCCATGTATTATCTGTCTTAAACGCCGCAAACAACAGAACCATCATCTCTCTATTATTACTATATTTCGGCCATGTCCATGTATTATATCTGTCTAAGACGCAGCAAACACCAGATATAATACATGGACTTGGCCGATATATAGTAATAATAGAGAGATGATTGTTCTGTTGTTGGCGGCGTTTTAGACAGATATAATACAAGGACATGGCCGATATATAATAATTATAATAGATATATGATGGTTCTGTTGTTGGCGGCGTTTTAGACAGATATAATTCATGGACATGGCCGATATATAGTATAGTATTCTGTCTAAAACCCCACCAACAACAGAACCATCATCTATCTATTATTACTATATATCGGCCATGTCCATGTATCTGTCTAAAACGCTGTCAACAACAGAACCATTATATATCTAATATTACTATATATCGGCCACGTCCATGCATTATATCTGCCTAAAACTCCCCCAACAACAGAACCATCATATATCTATTATTATTATATATCGGCCATGTCCATATATTATATCTGTCTAAAACGCCGCCAACAACAGAACCATCATCTATCTATTATTACTATATAATCGGCCACTTCCATGTATTATATTGTCTAAAACGCTGCCAACAACAGAACCATCATCTATCTATTATTACTTTATTTCGGCCATGTCCATGTATTATAGCTGTCTAAAACGCCGCCAACAACGGAACCATCATCTATATATTATAACTATATATCGACCATGTCCATGTATTATATCTGTCTAAAATGCCGCCAACAAGAGATCCATCATATATCTATTTTTACTATATATCGGCGATGTCCATGTATTATGTCTTTCTAAAACGCCGCCAACAACAGAACCATCATCTATATATTATGTCTATATATCGGCCATGTACAAGTATTATATCTGTCTAAAACGCCACCAACAACACAACCATCATCTATATATTATTACTATATATCGGCCATGTCCATGTATTATATGTCTAAAACGCCGCCAACAAGAGAACCATTATATATCTATTATTACTATATATCGGCCACGTCCATGCATTATATCTGTTCAAAACGCCCCCAACAATAGAACCATCATATATCTATTATTACTATATATCGGCCATGTTCATATATTATATCTGTCAAAAACGCCGCCAACAACAGAACCATCACCTATCTATTATTACTATATATCGGCCACTTCCATGTATTATCTGTCTAAAACGCCGCCAACAACAGAACCATCATCCATATATTATGTCTATATATCGGCCATGTACAAGTATTATACATGTCAAAAACGCCGCCAACAACAGAACCATCACCTATCTATTAGTACTATATATCGGCCACTTCCATGTATTATCTGTCTAAAACGCCGCCAACAACAGAACCATCATCTATATATTATGTCTATATATCGGCCATGTACAAGTATTAAATCTGTCTAAAACGCCGCCAACAACAGAACCATCATCTATCTATTAGTACTATATATCGGCCACGTCCATGCATTATATCTGTCTAAAACTCCCCCAACAACAGAACCATCATATATCTATTATTACTATATATCGGCCATGTCCATATATTATATCTGTCTAAAACGTCGCCAACAACAGAACCATCATCTATCTATTATTACTATATAATCGGCCACTTCCATGTATTATATTGTCTAAAACGCCGCCAACAACAGAACCATCATATAAGTATTATTACCATATATCGGCCACGTCCATGTATTATATTGTCTAAAACGCTGCCAACAACAGAACCATCATCTATCTATTATTACTTTATTTCGGCCATGTCCATGTATTATATTATCTAAAACGCCGCCAACAACAGAACCATCATCTATCTATTATTACTATATATCGGCATCGTCCATGTATTATATCTGTCTAAACCGCCGCCAACAACAGAACCATAATCTATATATTATGTCTATACATCGGCCACGTCCATGTATTATAGTTGTCTAAAACGCCGCCAACAACGGAACCATCATCTATATATTATAACTATATATCGACCATGTCCATGTATTATATCTGTCTAAAATGCCGCCAACAACAGATCCATCATATATCTATTTTTACTATATATCGGCCATGTCCATGTATTATATCTGTCTAAAACGCCGCCAACAACAGAACCATCATCTATATATTATGTCTATATATTGGCTATGTACAAGTATTATGTCTGTCTAAAACGCCGCCAACAACAGAACCCTCATCTATATATTATGTCCATATATCGGCCATGTACAAGTATTATATCTGTCTAAAACGCCACCAACAACACAACCATCCTCTATATATTATTACTATATATTGGCCATGTCCATGTATTATATCTGTCTAAAACGCCGCCAACAACAGAACCATTATATATCTATTATTACTATATATCGGCCACGTCCATGCATTATATCTGTTCAAAACGCCCCCAACAACAGAACCATCATATATCTATTATTACTATATATCGGCCATGTTCATATATTATATCTGTCAAAAACGCCGCCAACAACAGAACCATCACCTATCTATTATTACTATATATCGGCCACTTCCATGTATTATCTGTCTAAAACGCCGCCAACAACAGAACCATCATCTATATATTATGTCTATATATCGGCCATGTACAAGTATTAAATCTGTCTAAAACGCCGCCAACAACAGAACCATCATCTATCTATTAGTACTATATATCGGCCACGTCCATGTATTATATTGTCTAAAACGCCGCCACAACAGAACCATCATCTATCTATTATTACTATATTTCGGCCACTTTCATGTATTATATTGGCTAAAACACCGCCAACAACAGAACCATCATATATCTAATATTACTATATATCGACCATATCCATGTATTATATCTGTCTAAAACGCCGCCAACAACGGAACCATCATCTTTCTATTATTACTATATATCGGCCATGTCCATGAATCATATCTGTCTAAAACGCCGCCCATCATCTGTCTATTATTACTATATTTCAGCATCCTCCATGTATTATATGTCTAAAACGCCACCAACAACAGAACCATTATCTGTCTAAAACTCCGCCAACAACAGATACATCATATATCTATTATTACTATATATTGGCCATGTCATGTATTGTCTGTCTAAAACGCCGCCAATAACAGAACCATCATATATCTATTATTACTATATATCGGCCATGTCCATGTATTAAATTGTCTAAAACGCCGCCAACAACGGAACCATCATATATATTACTATATATCGGCCATGTCCATGTATTAAATCTGTCTAAAACGCCGCCAACAACAGAACAATCATCTATCTATTATTACTATATATCGGCTACTTCCATGTATTATATTGTCTAAAACGCCGCCAACAATAAAACCATCATATATCTATTATTACTATATATCGGCCACGTCCATGTATTATATTGTCTAAAACGCCGCCAACAACAGAACCATCATCTATATATTATGTCTATATATCGGCCATGTCCATGTATTATAGCTTTCGTGACTGCAGGAATTCATATTCTTTTGTTCTTTCGGTAAAGTCACGTAGGTAGAAAAAAAACAATAGATCACGACGTTTCGATCGCAACACAAGCGACCATCTTCAGGTGTGAAACAAACACAGGAGGACTGCTGACGTAGGAGAAAGAGCCGCTGCAACAAGAGGTTATATAGGATATTGGTGGGCCCAACCCACTGATAAGTGGGTGGAGCTAGAGAAGGAATTTGTACATAAATGTAAATGTGGGAGATTAGCATGTCAACGTGAGACGGCCCAATGTCAGAGAGCCGGGCAACAGGAACAAAAACCCCTAAGAGCAAGAGGTACACATGATGAAAGACACACAGAGAGTCGGAATAACAGCTGACATAGGCTGGTAGGAGGGAAACATCACAGTCAGTTAAGAATTTACTTGGTTAATAACGTTCTTCCAATGATTGCTCAGTTTGCACCCATCTCGGTTGAAGTTGTCTGTGTTTATATATCTGGATGGCTTCATGAGCAAATCTCTGAAGGTAGCCGGTAGGTTTGCAGAGTAACTCCGTCTTGGAAAAATCAATTTCGTGAGCCCACAGCGTTAAAACAATGATCGGCAATGGCAGAGGTATTGGTCCTACCGTGTTTCAGATCTGCCTTGTGTTCACGAACACGGTCCGAGACATGTCATTTCGTTTCCCCAATGTAACTGCTGCCACAACCATGACTCCGTTTCTAGACAACAGGGTATTGCATGTCAGGAATCACATCCTTTACAGATGGGATTAAATCACACACACAAACTGACACACACTGACACACAGAGGATTCATAATGGTTCTCTCTCTCTCTCAGGGGATTCATAATAGCTCTCTCTTTCTCAGTGGATTAATAATGGCTGTGTCTCTCTGGGGATTCGCAATGGTTAAGACGGAGACATCGAGATGCTGGGTTTCCAGCTCTGGGTCCATGTGTATCAGCATCTCCTTTGGCCACGCGTCTCTTCAAGGAGGGTCCTGGCGGCATGGCCTCGCAGGGACAATCAGAACACCCAAGGCAACGAAATCAACAGGACGTAGCAACCAAAGACAGCCCGGTCAAGACGGGGAAACGTTTTAATGTTTGCATTCACGCTCACGAGCATCCCGGCGGAAGCGGCGAGAAGAAGCGATTCACAGACCGCCCTTAAAAGCTGGGGGCTATGATCAAGCGCTTGGAGCCAACGGAGAAAAACAAAAAACGGGGGGTCCAAATTGGTCAACGGTGGCTTCCCCTAATACAGGTTTTGTCAACCCCTTATCAGTGACTACACTCAGACCTGTCAACCCCCTATCAATGCCTACACCCAGACCGGTCAATCTCTAATCAATGGCTACACCCAGACCTGTCAACCCCTTATCAGTGCCTACACCCAGACCTGTCAATCTCTAATCAATGCCTACACCCAGACCTGTCAATCTCTAATCAATGCCTACACCCAGACCTGTCAATCTCTAATCAATGCCTACACCCAGACCTGTCAACCCCTTATCAGTGCCTACACCCAGACCTGTCAATCTATAATCAATGCCTACACCCAGTCCGTCAATCTCTAATCAATGCCTACACCCAGATCTGTCAATCTCTAATCAATGCCTAAACCCAGACCTGTCAACCCCTTATCAGTGCCTACACCCAGACCTGTCAATCCCTATTCAGTGCCTACACCCAGACCTGTCAACCCCTAATCATACAAACTCCACTCACTCTCACTGTAGAATAGGGGGAGATATAACAGGGGGAGATTATACAAATTATCAGACAAGCTACTTCACGTGACTTTCAGCCACGGATTATTCAATGCGCATAACTGTAGTTTGCGGCTACATGAACCAACTGTTCGATCAATAAAACACAGACACAAGACCGTGTATTATTAGGCCCGCCCTAGACTCACTGGACGTGTGCGACCCACTCGGCCCAAACTCAGTACGGTGGTCGTCTGGACCTTCATTGGTGTCTACGCCTTGGTAATTGAGACGTTAACTACCTTACCTAATATACAGGAGGTCGTGGTTGTAATTACTGGTAAAAGCATCTCAGTGTCTTGGGGTTCCCTCCCAGTTTCTTGCGTTTCTCTCCCGGCTTCCAGAGGGGCTCTGCGTCGTTCTGCTGGGCTCGCCCCGCATCGCCTCCTTCACCCGCGCGGGCAGCGACTCGAAGAGCTCTTCCTCCACCACCAGCCCCCTGCGCCTCAGCTCCGCGCACTCCCCCAGCTCGGCCGGCAGCTCCGTCAGCCGGTTCCCCACCAGCTCCAACCTGCGCAGCCTCCTCAGCCTCCCCACCAGGCCGCTGAGTTCGCACAGCTCGTTGTTGGCGAGCGCCAGCGTCCGCAATCCCTCGCACCGGAACAACTCATCGGGCAGACGCCGCAGGGCGTTGCCCGACAGAAGGAGGGTGCTCAGCTGAGTCAGCAGCCACATGTCGGGCGGCAGGGCAGCGATGGCGTTGCGGCTCAGGTCGAGGACGCGCAGGCCGTGCAGGCGGAGCAGCCCCGCGGGCAGCTCGCCCTCGATGAGATTCCCGTCGAGGAAGAGCGAGCGCAGGGCCGGCGACCCCGCCCCCGCCGCGAACCGTGGGATGCTCACGAGGGCGTTGTCCGAAAGGCGCAGGACGGCGAGGCGCTCCCAGGCGGCCGCCGGCAGCGACGCGTCATCGCCGTCGCCCAGCGAGCGGAGGCCGTTGCGGGACAGGTCGAGGTCGCTCAAGCGTCCCAGCGCCAGCAGGGGCCGCGGAAGCTCGGCGGGCTCCAGGCCGCAGCGTGTCAGCCGCAGCGTCTCCAAGCCGCGCAGCTTGCTCAGGGGCGCCGGCGACTCGAGGCGCACGCCGCCGTTGTCGAGGGCGAACGCGCGCAGGCCGCCGCCAGCGACGGCGGCCAGGCCGGGCGGGAGGCGGGCGACGCTTGTCATCAGGCGCAGGCCCCGCAGGCGCCTGAGGCCGCCCAGCGGCTTAAGGAGCGCGGGCGTCAGGGGCCCCTCCAGGAACAGCTCCTCCAGGTGGCGCATTTCACGCAGCCAGCCCGGGACCTCCGCCTTGACCGCAAACTTCACCTGCAAGAGGGCGCGGGGGGGGGGGGGGCGGACGCCGCGAACGGCAACGGTGAATATCGGTCCCCGACACTGCGACTTAAATACATTTGGTGGGGGAGGTGACTTTTTGGTGATGTCACGGCCGGGTCAGTGGAGCCGAATGGACCGCTCCGACCGACCCACCCTCGCGCCCGCCCGCCCATCCACCCACCCACGCACCTCCAACTGGTGCAGCTCCTCACTGAGGAAGGCGAGTGCGCGATTGTCGACGCTCACGGTGCAGTTCAGCAGCCGGAGTTGGTGCAGGTTCACCAACTGCACCACCGCCGCCCCCAGCGTCACCCCGTGCATCGAGTCCAGCGTCAGCACCTTCGGTGGGGGATTGGGTATGAGGGTGAGTGAGTTGGTGGGTGAGTGGGTGAGTGGGTGTGTGGGTCAGTGGGTATGTGGGTGAGTTGGTTGGGCGAGTGGGTGAGTTGGTAGACGAGTGGATGTGTGGGTGAGTGAGTTGGTAGGTGAGTGGGTGTGTGAGTTGGTGGGTGTATGGGTGAGTGGATGGGTGTGTGGGTGAGTGGGTTAGTGAGTGAGTGGGTGTGTGGGTGGGTGTGTGCGTGGGTGGGTGTATTGGCGAGTGAGTGGGTGAGTGAGCAAGTGGGTGGGTGTGTGCGCGAGTGGTTGGATGGGTGTGTGGGTGAGTTGGTGGGTCAGTGGGTGTGTGAGTTGGTGGGTGTATGGGTGAGTGAGTGGGTGTGTGGGTGAGTGGGTTGGTGAGTGAGTGAGTGGGTGTGTGGGTGGGTGTGTGGTCCGGCAAAACAACCCCCTACCTCCTCGCGGTGCCGGACGGGCAACTCTGTCATGGACAGTGCTGTGGGGGGAGATCCAATTTTGATTGGCTCCTCCCCTCATGGCATATGTGTCCACCACAGGGGCTAAACAGGGGCTCTGGACGGGTGCGAGGGGCTGGTAACCCCTCCACCTTCAATTAATTACCACGAAACCACGAATTAAACTGAAATATGTAACTAATAAGCTTGTGCCGGAGGCCCCGGGGGGCCAGGCGTCTATGACGTCTCCTGGCCAAACCCCAATTGGCGGAGCCAGGAGATTAAATACCTACCCTCGGGGCTACTCCAGAAACAACGAAAAGCCACTACGGGTGGCCACGTGGAATGTTCGAACGCTCACTGCAGAGGAGAGGCTGCCACTCCTCTGTCGGGAGCTGGACCGGTACCGCCTGGATCTATGCGGCATTCAGGAGGTCCGGTGGACCGGCTCTGGCTCCTGCCACCATGAGGGGTGGACAGTCCTCTACTCGGGGCAGCAGACTGCCAAACAACAGGGTGTGGGTCTTCTTTTGAACAAAAGAATGAAGGGGGCGTGGGAGCGTGGCGGTGAGGTGTGGGAAGCTGTAAGCCCCAGGCTACTTTGGGCTCGCCTTCCCATCAACCGGAGGCGAGGAATGGTGTTCGTGGTTACTTATGCCCCCACCGAAGATGAACATCCGTGGAGGGATGCAGGCAAAGCCGATGAGTCAGATGCCTTCTATGACCTCCTGTCACAGGTGCTGGCTAAAGTGGCCCCTCGAGATAGAGTCATCATGTTGGGTGACTTCAATGCCCGAGTTGGTCATGATACTGGCACCTGGTCTGGAGTGATTGGAGGGCATGGGCCAGATCAGCTCAATAACAACGGTAGGAGGCTGCTAGATTTTTGTGCAGCCCATGGGCTTGTAATTACCAACACGCTGTTCCGGCATCGGCGCATCCACACAACATCATGGATGTATGCCGGGTCCAAGCAAGAACATCTGCTGGACTACATAGTGACGGACCAGCGAATGCGAGCCCATGTCCTTGACACCAGGACCTACCGTGGAGCTGATCTGCCCTCTGACCATCGACTAGTCATCTGTAAGATGCGCCTGCCATTCTTCCACTCCGGTGGTGGGTGTACACCCAGGACCCCATTCCAACATAAAGTGGCCTGGTCTCAGTTATCTGATGAAAGTTGCAAGCAAGAATTTCATCATCGCTTGCGGCTGGGATTGGCATCGTCCCCGACTCCTCCTGATGTCGAGGGTAAATGGGCGAGGTTTAGGACTGTGACTCATGCAGCTGCAATGGCTGCTTTGGGTACGCGGTCCAGACCTCCCCAGAGACCCTGGCTGACAGAGGAGGTGTTCAGGATGGTTGAGAAAAAGCGACAGGCCCACTGTCATCGGCTACAGAATCCCACGTCAGAGAATGAGGAGGCTTACCGCAGCCTTCGCTCGGAGGTTCGGAGAGCCGTGAGGCGCTGCAAGGATGGGTGGTGGTCGCGGGTTGCTGAGGAGATGGAGTCTGCCTCAGTGGCCCGTGATCACAAATCTCTATTTAACTCCATCAAAAAAGTAACCTGCAGCGCCACACCTATTACCATCATTAGGGGAAAAAACGGTGATCCAATCTCCGACCCCCAGGAACAGGTTCGCAGATTTGCTGAGCATTTCTGTGAGGTCCTGGGGGAGGGAAAATCCCTCAGCCAGGAAAACATCGTGGCACAAAGTGAGGATGACCCTGCTGAGGCTGCGGTGCCTCAAATATTGGAAGAAGTCACCCCCTGTGAGTGGCTGGCTGAGGTGCCATCTGCTGAGGAAGTATTGAAGGCGATCCGGAGTCTGAGACCAGGAAAGGCAGCGGGCAGAGATGATCTCCCAAGCGAAATGCTGAGGGAGGGTGGCGTTTGTGCACAGACTGCCCTATATGACATCATAACAACAGTCTGGACCACTGGACGGGTTCCGCAGGATTGGAAGGATGCCCTGGTGGTCCCCCTTTTTAAGAAGGGGGACCGCACGGACTGTAACAACTACAGGGGCATCTCACTCCTCAGTGTGCCGGGAAAGGTCCTGGCAAGGATTATTCAGCATCGCCTTGCCAGGCACGCTGAGGAGAGGCTTGTGGAGCCCCAATGCGGTTTCAGGAAAGGGCGGTCCTGCACAGATGCCATATTTTCTGTCCGTCTGCTACAGCAGAGGTGTAGGGAATTCCAACAAGACCTACATCTCTGCTTTATTGACCTGGTCAAGGCCTATGATACCATCAGTAGGCCTGGGCTCTGGGTCGTTCTTCGTGCTTTTGGAGTACCTGACCCTCTGCTCACGATCATTAAGGACCTTCATGATGGTGAGCGGGCTCGGGTAAAACTACGTGGCCGGGAGTCAGAGCCATTCCCTGTACACCTTGGGGTGCGACAGGGATGTCCTCTGGCTCCCACATTATTTAACATCTATTTTGACCACGTAGTTCGTGAAGCCTTCAATAGCTGTACCGGGGGAATCTCTATATGGTACAGATATAATGGGAGGCTAATCGATGCCCGGGTGCGGTCAAGGGATGGCTCCCTATTGCTCAACCACGTTATGTATGCTGATGATTTGGTAATAGCTGCTCAGTCAGAGGAGGAGTTGGAGACGCTGCTGCTGAGACTGGAGCGTGCCACTAAGAGGTGGGGCCTTACCATCAGCCCCACCAAAACTAAGCACCTGCCTGGGTATTTTGTACCATCGGACACTCCACCCCCACAACTCCCAATCGGTGATGGGGCAGTTGTGGAGAGAGTGGAGAGTTTCCCATACCTGGGCAGTGTGCTTATGACTGGCTCCAGTTTAACAGCAGAGGTCTCACTCCGAATCAGTCGAGCGGCAATATCTTTTCATCGGTTGCGTAACGCTGTGTGGAAGCTACCTGGTCTGTCGCTCCGCACTAAGCTTCAGGTCTTCTCGGCCACGGTCATTCCCTCCCTTCTCTACGCTTGCGAAACGTGGACCCCCCTAATGGAACATCTTCGCCGGTTAGAAACATTTAGGCTGGCCTGCCTACGATCCATCCTGGGTTTAACCAGACTGGATTGTGTGAGGAGCTCACAAATCCTTGAAAGATCTGGGCAGGGTCCCATCGGTGAGCTCCTCCGGCAGGCAAGGCTGCGATGGCTGGGTCATGTAGCCCGCATGCCCAGCCACCGCATGCCGAAACAGCTTTTGTTTGGCCGGATTGAGGGGGCTAAGCGGGCGCGGCACGGGCTAGAGAAGAGATGGAGCGATGTGGTACAGGAGGACGTGGAGCTGAGTGGACTTGCCGATGACTGGTACCAGCGGTGTCAAGATCGGCCTCTGTGGAGGAGGCTCGTGAAGGATGCTACTGGGCAGTTGGAGGCAGTCGCCCTCCAACAACAACGGAGGGCGGAGGAGCGACGCTCAGAACAACGAGCGGAGCGCCGGGTGGCTAAAGCACAGCAGGTTGGCACAGTAGGGGGCACAGGTGGTGCATCAGCCAGTCATCTCAGTCAGTCGACCCGTGGCACCTGGGTCTGCCCAGTGACCTCCTGCCAGCGGGCGTTCGACACTTCACGTGGCCTCACGGTGCACATAGCCTGGCACAAGCGTCGTGGTGACGTCACCGCCACTTAGTGGCGAATGGCGGTTGTTGTTGTTGTGCGTGGGTGGGTGTGTTGGCAAGCGAGTGGGTGAGTGAGCAAGTGGGTGGTTGTGTGCGAGAGTGGTTGGGTGGGTGTGTGGGCGAGTTGGTGGGTAAGTGGGTGTCTGGGTGAGTGAATTGGTGGGTGAGTGAGCAGGTGGGTGGGTGGGTGGGTGCATGGGTGTGTCCACGGGCACCTGTATCTGAGTGAGGCGGTATGTGTCCACTGGCACCGCTGCCAGCTTACAGAGGCGTAGCTCGCTCTCGCCCTGCGCGTTGATCTCCAGCAGCCCCATCAGATGCGACAGGGTCCACACTTGATCCACGTTGACCTGCCTCAGCTTATTTTCGCTCACCTGCAGCAGCAGCAGCAACAGCACCAGCAGCCAAGCGTGGATGGATTTTATTTGTTTCAGCAGTGAGGGCCCAATGAGCCGTACCGCCCCATGTTATACATATGTAGTGAGCAACTTCCGAGACACATCGCGTAGAGGCCTTCTTATTTATTCTCACACTGGACGATATGTATATGTAAACGTCTCTACGTAGCTACACAACCCCATCGTCGGCGTCCAACTACACAGTTACTTGACTTAGCGCAGCGACGGCGACGATGAGAGCCCTGCAGAAGATCGACGACGTGGCAGGACGGCAAAGAGAGATAACGGCGAGCGGCGACGCAGCCAGGACTCAGGACCCCCTCATGTACACCCCGGTGCGGCCAAGCCCCGCCTCCGGCCACGCCCCCTTCCAGAATCTTCAAGCAGGTTCCCGGAGCTTGCGGTCTGACTCAGCCTTTGACCTTTACCACCGATACGCACCCCCCCCCCCCCCCTTATAATTAGTCATTACAAAACTTGCCCATAACTGCGATTACCCCTCCAGGCCGACAGGTGACACCCTGTCATTACACATAGACTAACACGGCCCATAGACTCAGAGACCCAAAGACTCAACATCCCCCCGTATAGCCTCGATGGACTGTTGGGGCAAGTGCTGTTAGCGAGCACCGATGCAGGCCGGGCCAGAACGGCACACGAGGGGGTGGGTGGCCAGCACCACGCTCACCACACAGAGACCCACAGTTTGTTGTCCTAACCCCGCATCTCCGATCAGCTCGGTCGGCTCCGTCCAGTGTACGGCGTGCGTGAAGCGCACAGCGTGCTCTGCGAGCGGCTTCTCCTCACCTCGGACAGGAAGACGGAGAACTTGGATGCGTAGCAGGGGTTGTACTTGTCCACTAGGTGCAGGAGGAAGGCGAAGTCGTTGCGTACGTCCGGAATGTCGTCCACCCCCGTCTCCTGGCGCGTCTCCGCGAAGCTGTACTCCTTGAGCCTGCAGTGTCAGCGCCCCCCCCCCACCCCCCAGCACAGAGAACTCAGCGCCCGTCGACCCTCGTCCCGACGCGGAAGATCTTCCACGAAGCCACTAGTAAAACGTTACGTTTAGATCTTCGTAGCAGTGTCGCCGTCCGCGCTAACCGCGTCTCCACGATCGCCGAAAAGCCCGTAGGCCAAAGCCAGAAGGCTGCCGGACGGCGATCCGGTGCCACACAACCGCTCTGAGGCAGCA
Source organism: Petromyzon marinus (assembly GCF_048934315.1). Taxonomy (NCBI): domain Eukaryota; kingdom Metazoa; phylum Chordata; class Hyperoartia; order Petromyzontiformes; family Petromyzontidae; genus Petromyzon; species Petromyzon marinus. The sequence goes on from NW_027423016.1 coordinate 632,011, forward strand.
CCGCCGCCCCCCCCCCCTCTCACCTGCAGGTCACCACCCAGTAGACGACGTAGGCACAGGTGAGCGCGTAAACGCACATCGTGGTCGCGTAGGCCATCCACATCATGCGGAAGATGCGCCACAGCCCGTGGACGCAGTAGAAGTTCCCGTAGCCCGTGATGTACTCGCCTTCCACGCAGTGGATGTGGTAGCGCATATTGGGGCAGGCGTAGCCGGTGTACGCGAGCACCACCAGCGCCTGCAGCAAGCGGGCCGCCGTCTGCAACACGTATATCCTGTGGAGCCCGCCGCCCGCCTCCGTGTGAGCGCGGAGTTTCTTCACCTTCTCGAAGAGAGCCTTAGCCTGCTCGCCCTCCTTCTTGTCCAGGATGCGATCATCCGATGGCGTCCGCCGGTCCTCGCTCTGCCCCGGGGGGGACCGGTCGGGTGGTGCGGGCTCGCCGGGGTCGACAAACTGGACGGAGGGCCAGGGCGGTCCCGGCGGAGACTCAGGAGGCAGCTTCTCCATGGGGATTTCGCCGGATCTCGGGTCGCTGCGTACGTGGGATTGCGTGGACATCGGGCAACGCGTCATGACGCAGAGAAGCACAGAGACCCATAGAGACTCACAGAGACCCTTAGAGACTCAGAGACCCATAGAGACTCACAGAGACCCGCAGAGACCCACAGAGACCCATAGAGACTCACAGAGACCCATAGAGACTCAGCGATCCATAGAGACTCAATGAGACCCATAGAGACTCACAGAGACCCATGGAGACTCACAGAGATCCTTAGAGACCCACAGAGACCCATAGAGACTCACAGATACCCGCAGAGACCCATCGAGACTCACAGAGACCCGTAGAGACCCACAAAGACCCATACAGACTCACAGACACCCACATCATTACGCACATACACACGCACACAAAGATCCCCTGTATAGCCTTAACAGACTGTAGGGGCAAGTGCTGTTAGCGAGCACTTATGAAGGCTGGAATTGTACAAGAGGGGGTGGGTGGCCAGCACCACGCCTGGTCGCCTTTGTCTCCCCAGTGGCGATGTTTACCAGGTACTCATTTGAGACCGAGTCGACCTAGGGGAGGCCCAGAACTGGTTCAGATAATCGTCGCTGGTCTTGGCCGTGAGCGGGAATCGAACCTGGGTCGCCGGGTTCATAGCGCAGGTCGCTAACCGCTTCACTACCGCTCCCCACAAAAACAAAACAAAGATCCCCCGTATAGCCTTAACAGACTGTAGGGGCAAGTGCTGTTAGCGAGCACCTATGAAGGCTGGAACGGTATACGAGGGGGTGGGCAGCCAGCACGACGCCCGACCGCCTTTGTCTCCGCAGTGGCAATGTTTTTATTCACCACACCAGGTACTCATTTGAGGCTGAGTCGACCTAGGGGAGGCCCAGGACCGGTTCAGATAATCGTCACTGGTGTTAGCCGTGAGCGGGAATTGAACCCGGGTCGCCAGGTTCATACCACAGCAGCGCGCTAACCGCTATACTACCGCTCCCCACACACACGTCACACACACGTACACACACACGCACACCGCCAACCGTAAGCCAAACCGGTTATGAAAAGCAGGGGGATAGAGATATGTGTGAACGGGCTCGCTGCCCCAAACCCACGCGGGGTCCCCCTGCAGGGAGAAAGGGGAACTTTTTAGGTTTTTTTTACTTAAGGGGGGAAGGAATGACAAAGGCAAGAGAGGGGATAATAATAACCAGGAAGGAGCCGTGGGCCGTCTCTCCGTCAGCCCCCTTCTGACCTGCAGCTCCCCGCCGTGGCGGGCAGCGACGGCCGCAACGCCGCCGCCGTTGTTGCCACCCCATCAAGCGCGGCCTCGTGGACGGCGTGCGTGGTCCACTGCGAATCCATGCACTTGCCCAGCACGGACACAAAGTGCTCAATCTTGGAGCTCGTCTCCGGGAACCTGAACCAGAAGTTTCTGGTGGCCGTCAGGACGAGCGTGTGCAGCACCACGAGGTGCGGGAAGTACTTGCTGATCCACAGCACCGCGTTGTCGTAGCAGAACTGGTTGATCAACCGGTACTGGTACTGGTCGAAGCCGGTCTGGGCGAGTGTGGGAACGCACGCAGAAGGGCAAAGTGAACTGGCGTGGCGGTGATATCGCATGCCCCTCCCTTGCAGGGTGACAGAGCTGGCTCAAATCTGGCTTTCGCCTGATGATGCCGGTTGTAATTACAGGCAAAACGTCACCGTACTCAAGATCGTCAATGTTGTGGCTTTGCTCTCCAACACACTGGTGTGCTGTACTAGGATATTACACTATACACTACACTATACACTACACTATATATTACACTATACATTACACTATCACGTACATTACAATATACACTACACTATAAATTACACTATACACTACACTACTATACACTACACTATACATTACACTATACACTATACACTACACACCACACGTTATACTATACACTACACTATACATTACACTATACACTACACTATATATTACACTACACTATACATTACACTATACACTACACACCACATTATAGTATTCACTACACTATACATTACACTATACATTACACTACACTATACACTACACTATACATTACACTATACATTACACTACACTATACATTACACCACACGTTATACATTACACTACACTATACATTACACTATAATGTACATTACAATATACACTGCACTATACATTACACTATACACTACACTACTATAGACACTATACATTACAGTTTAACACGTAGGCTTTCGCGACCAATATTATTCTTAATAAAGGTTTTTGGGTTAGATCGCGTTTATTTTAATGTGTCGTAACCCTCCACCACCCGACACGGCCAATCAGCAAAAAAAAGTGTCACGTTGACAAAAGACAAATAATTCACTACTTTAGCCCACCGGTGTGTTGAAGAGTGAATCCACATTTACAGATTGAGTACGACGTTTCGCTGGTAAATACATCCAGCATCATCGGGCAATTCGCCAGAATGGTAAAGCCCTCGCTTGCTCCCGGTTTTATATAGAGCAGCAGGATGACGTCATTACTTAACTCATATCAGGTGCAGTGATTAGAGGCGGAGGGGGGGGTATTGTAATTATATAATCGATTAGTAATCAGTCATTGGTTATGATTAGTAATGAGTTTGTAGATTAGTAATTCTTTAAATCAAAATGTAATGTGTATTATTTAATAATACGCTTCCAGGCCGCACTAAGCCGGTAGCTGTCAGAGCGATTAAAGTTATTCTTGTTCCTCTCAATTTCAATGGATTCTCTAATTAGTCTTTGCCAGTAATAATTAGTTTTACACACCACTGCAACATTGTCAAAATCAATTGAGTGTCCTTGTTGACAAGCATGTTCTGCCACTGCCGACAGTTGTGTTTGAGATAATTTAATATTTTTCTGATGTTCTTTTAGTCTTACGCTGATGTTACGTCCCGTCTGCCCAATGTAGCAGCTGCCACATGAACAATTAATCCGATATACACCTTCTGTTGATAGTTTAGGTAATGCGTCTTTAGTGCAAGATACTAGTTTTTGAATATTGTGTACTGTACCAAATCTTACTGTAATGTTTTGCTTTTGCAAAACACGGGCTAATTTGTCAGTTACTCCTGAGATATATGGAATTTGTATTGTTTTAACAATCTGGTCGCTTTCAGCAGTATTGCTTTGCGATCGTGATTTGGCATTCAATGCTCTGTTAATTTGAGCATTATTGTAGCCATTCTGTCGTAGTGCGTCTTTAACGTGTTTAATCTCTCTCACTAGACTCTCACCATCTGACACTGTTTTAGCCCGATGTATGAGCGTCTTGATAAGAGAGGATTTCTGAGCTGGATGATGATGTGATTCTGCATTCAGATAGGCATCAGTGTGCGTTTGCTTTCTGTAAACGCTGTGTGTTATTTTACCGTTTAGGCCATGTCCAAGCAAAATATCTAGGAATGGGAGTGTGTTATTCACCTCCATTTCCATGGTGAACTGGATGGCTGGGTTTTGTGCATTGAGATGATTTAGAAAATCATTAAGTGTATCTTTACCATGTGGCCAGACAACCAAAGTGTCATCCACATATCTAAACCAAAAGGATGGTTTTAATGTGCTCGAGGCAAGTGCTCTTATTTCAAAGTTTTCCATGTACAAATTTGCTATAGCAGGGGATAAAGGAGAACCCATTGCTGCTCCTTCTTTTTGTTTAAAGAAATCCCCTCTCCATAAGAAGTAAGTGTTATTTAAACAATGGCCAGCAAGTTTCGGAATATCTTTTGGTAAACCGGTTTTCTTTACTAGTGTATCAAGTAATTTAAGCGATTCGTCCACTGGAACCTTAGTGAATAGAGAAATCACATCAAAACTTACCAGAATATCATCAGGAGTAAGTTTAATATCTTTAATCACATTCACAAGATGTTCTGAATTTTTTTATGAATGAAGATGTCTTACCGATGTAGGGCTGTATTTGTTTGGTTATATATTTTGCTAATTGATATGTGGCAGAGCCAATTGTACTGACTATGGGTCGTAATGGGATGCCGATTTTATGAATCTTTGGTAGCCCATAGAGTCTAGGTGGTTTTGAGGCCCTTGGCTTAATTAGGTATTGCTCATTTTTAGGGATTAATGAATTTGCAATTATTGCAGTGGTCTTACGTTCTAAAGTATTAGTTGGATCTCGTTTAATTTTAATGTAAGTACTTTCCTCTAGTAAATTTCTAATTTTATTATCATAATCGGCTCGTGACATCACTACAGTAGTGCGGCCTTTATCAGCTGCTAGGATTTGGATATCCTTATTTACACGCAGCTCTCTTAAGGCTTTTGCCGTTACCCCACGCACAATTCCAGTGGATGAGATAATTGCTGAGTAAGAATCAGCAGTTAGACTCCTTCCACATAATGAGGCAGAGATAACTAGACATGAGGTTGCTAAAATAATTGAGAATAGCAAAGTTCCAAAAGTAAATATTAGCTCTACCAGCGAAACGTCACAGTACTCAAACTGTAAATGTGGATTCACTCTTCAACACACCGGTGGGCTAAAGTAGTGAATTATTTGTCTTTTGTCAACGTGACACTTTTTTTTTGCTGATTGGCCGTGTCGGGTGGTGGAGGGTTACGACACATTTATAAATAAACGCGATCTAACCCAAAAACCTTTATTATGAACTATACATTACACTATACACTACACTATACATGACACTATTCCTCGGGCAACTGTCGGTGGCGCAGCCGGCCTTTCCGCTGGCAACCAGCGGTTCCCCCCCTGCACGGTGGTGCCGAGCCGGCCCGAGGGGGACCCTCACTCACCCTGTGGGCCCTGGGGTTGGCCACGAGGTCCCTCAGCACGGTCTCGTTCCACTCCTTCAGATCCACGTCGAAGCCGCTCGGCACCGGCACACACAGGATGCGCTCGTTCATGTTCTGGGCAAAGGCGGGGGAAGTGGGTACCGCGTGACCATGACGAGCGGTCGTCATGGTCACGTGACGCCGTGTGGTCTCCTGGAGGACGCCGCTCCACGCAGGTGGTTCACTTTGCGCGATTTCCGGTGTGTACGGGGGGGGGGGGGGCAACCCATATCGACCCAAGATTCGCTCTCTTTGAGTTAGCTCGCACGCAGAGTTGGAACCCACGACCTCCTGCGTGCCAGCCGAGGTAGTAAACATCTCGCGGCCACCGTGCTGATGAGACATACGCAGAGTCCGAATATGCAGCAGGGGTCGGGGATGGAACCTGTGACCTCCTACATACCAGGCGAGGTCGTCAATATCTCCCGGCCACCGTGGCGCGATGTTATACAATATCCATGAGCAAGGCGGCGACATTGATGAATGTGCGTGGGGGGGCTCTCTGGAGCGTTGTTGGAACGACGCACCTGCAGCATCACGGCAAAGATGCCGATCATGAACATGGGCACGGAGAGCATGTCGCACAACACGTCCCACCAGGGCTGAAGGATCTTGAGGTCCTGGTGACCCTCCAATGAGAAGGAGGAGGTCAGGGCTCCGATGGGAATCATGACTCGGGCCGAGACTGCACACAAGCATACATCAGGCGCGCAAAAACACGCACACAGAGACACTCGCAACAGAGGCGCGCACACAGAGACACACACACAGAGACACACACACAGAGACACACACACAGAGACACACACACAGAGACACGCACACAGAGACACATACACAGAGACACACACAGAGACACACACGCAGACATCAGGCGCGCAGAAACACACACACAGAGACACGCACACAGAAACACACACACAGAAACACACACAGAGACACACACAGAGACACGCGCACAGAGACACACACACAGGCAACAAAGACACACACAGAGACACGCACACAGGCAACAGAGACACACACACAGAGACACGCACACAGAGACACGCACACAGACACACACAACAACAACAACCGCCATTCGCCACTAAGTGGCGGTGACGTCACCACGACGCTTGTGCCAGGCTATGTGCACCCTGAGGCCACGTGAAGTGTCGAACGCCCGCTGGCAAGAGGTCACGGGGCAGACCCAGGTGCCACGGGTCGACTGACTGAGATGACTGGCTGATGCACCACCTGTGCCCCCTACTGTGTCAACCCGCTGTGCTTTAGCCACCCGGCGCTCCGCTCGTTGTTGTGAGCGTCGCTCCTCCGCCCTCCGTTGTTGTTGGAGGGCGACTGCCTCCAACTGCCCAGTAGCGTCCTTCACGAGCCTCCTCCACAGAGGCCGATCTTGACACCGCTGGTACCGGTCATCGGCAAGTCCACTCAGCTCCACGTCCTCCTGTACCACATCACTCCATCTCTTCTCTAGCCCGTGCCGCGCCCGCTTAGCCCCCTCAATCCGGCCGAACAGAAGCTGTTTCGGCATGCAGTGGCTGGGCATGCGGGCTACATGACCCAGCCATCGCAGCCTTGCCCGCCGGAGGAGCTCACCGATGGGACCTTGCCCAGATCTTTCAAGGATTTGTGAGCTCCTCACACAATCCAGTCTGGTTAAACCCAGGATGGATCGCAGGCAGGCCAGCCTAAATGTTTCTAACCGGCGAAGGTGTTCCATTAGGGGGGTCCACGTTTCGCAAGCGTAGAGAAGGGAGGGAATGACCGTGGCCGAGAAGACCTGAAGCTTAGTGCGGAGCGACAGACCAGGTAGCTTCCACACAGTGTTACGCAACCGATGAAAAGATATTGCCGCGCGACTGATTCGGAGTGAGACCTCTGCTGTTAAACTGGAGCCAGTCATAAGCACACTGCCCAGGTATGGGAAACTCTCCACTCTCTCCACAACTGCCCCATCACCGATTGGGAGTTGTGGGGGTGATAGTGTCCGATGGTACAAAATACCCAGGCAGGTGCTTAGTTTTGGTGGGGCTGATGGTAAGGCCCCACCTCTTAGTGGCACGCTCCAGTCCCAGCAGCAGCGTCTCCAACTCCTCCTCTGACTGAGCAGCTATTACCAAATCATCAGCATACATAACGTGGTTGAGCAATAGGGAGCCATATCCACACCATCTACACGTCAGGCACAGAGGAATGCACACGTGACTTACACGTCTATACTTATTAATATATTCATGATGTAGTGAAAAATTTTCTCAAATTCATCAGATTTGATGAACGTGCAAATGCCTTCTCGCACAGAGTGCACCTGAAGGGTTTCTCTCCACGGGCTGTTATGGCACACAATGAAAGGGCAAATGTCATAAATATGCCTGGAAGCATTCATATCTTCCAAGATGAATGTTAACTCAAAACTCCGAGCACACAATTTCGGCTGTCTGACTACAAAATGAATATTTATGAGAGCTAAATTCAGCTGACATAGCAAAGGGTGTTGAAAACAATACTATTTGTGTTATGCAGAAATGCAGAAATGAATGTTCAATCGCAAGTTAGAGGTGTGAATCCAGGCTCAGATGTCCTTGAATGCTGGGATGAACAGTTCCGACTTCAGCTGCATGTGTGTGCTGTGTTCACCTCCTGTTTCCATTCTTATAAAGAGTCCCAGAGGAAAACAAAAATAAATTATTGTTTTGATATAACCTCCGTGTGCAATAGTTAATAGACTTTACTGCAAACACAAACTTGACACTGTCACACACTGCCATGAGTAAACAGGTGGCGGTGTGACCAGAACCATGCCTGGCTACCTTCATCTGCTCAGCATTAATTCTTCCTCACTCCACCAAGTAATGAATCGAGGATCAATCAACATAGCCGAGGCTATCCGTGTCTCTGTCTCTCTCTCCCCGTGGTGAAGGTGTTCCCCTCCACACATTCAGAGTCAACAGCGGCACGCGCTTAGCGTCTTTGACCGATAGATACATTGACGCACGTATTGTTGGTTCTTTCAGTAAAGTCACGTAGATAGAAAATAAAAATAACAGATTAAATTTAATAAGATAAAGACCACTTGTGTTGCGATCGAAACGTCGTGGGTTTTTTTGCTTTATTTTAAATTTTTTATTTTTCATTTATTTTTATTATTTTATTTTCTATCTACGTGACTTTACCGAAAGAACCAAGAATATTAATGCCTGCAGTCACCAAAGTTTTAAGTCAAAACATTCACACACGTTGACAAAGCCTCACCTTGTGTTGTTGTGGGCAGGTCGCTTCTGATAACAAGAGCGGTATAGCAGCTCAAGCGGGCTTGGCCTGGTAACAAAAGAACGAAAATAAAAACTGCGTGAATATTTACAATAAAACAAAGTTACAAAGTGGCGAGCCGGGTGAAGACAAATTAAACTTAAGCGAGATAATGAAAGTGAATGCAATCATCTTCTTTGGTTCTTTCGGTAAAGTCACGTAGAATGATAATAAAATAATAAATTGATAAAATAAAATAACACAATATTCTCACGACGTTTCGGCCACAACACAAGCGGCCTTCATCAGGTGAAGGGGGCGAGACTGTCTGGTAGGACAGCGCTGGAGTGAAAGAGCCACGTTCAGATACGGCCTTTAAGCCTCAAATTTCAGCACCAGGCTTAAAGGCCGTATCTGAACGTGGCTCTTTCGTGGCTCTTTCACTCCAGCGCTGTCCTACCAGACAGTCTCGCCCCCTTCACCTGATGAAGGCCGCTTGTGTTGTGGCCGAAACGTCGTGAGAATATTATTGTGTTATTTTATTTTATCAATTTATTATTTTATTATCATTCTACGTGACTTTACCGAAAGAACCAAAGAAGATGAATCATTGCAGTCACGAAAGCTTTAAATCGAAAATTGAATGCAATCAGGCGAGGGCAGGAGGCAAGGCCCCGCGTGGCTAGGCCCCGCGTTGTAAAGTTCCAACCTGGACATCGATTCCCATGCTCGCTGCTACTCAACTGACATCCCTACGAGAGAGAGAGGCTCTACCTTGGTAAACAACAACAACCAGCACCATGAGAATTTCTCACCTCGGATTTCAGTGCAAGCGTGGATCGGCAGCCTCCTGTTACCTCGTGACGTCACGCGTGTAAGCAGGTAACAAACGTCACTTCCGGGGTAAGAGACACGCCCCTCCCGTAAAGAGCGGCTCTGTAACTGAATAAATTATGTTAATGTTAACTGGCCATATGTCGAGGGATGGGGCGTGACTGCTGAACTCGACGGCTACAACGAATACATTATGTTTATGAACCGCAGTCACTGGGCGTAGCTTTGCCCAAATAAGGATTGCCACTGGATTGATATCGGCAGTGACCCAAGCGGAAGTGACATCACGCGCAAGAGCGCTGTTGACGGGGTTGGGGGAGCGTGAATACCTTGGTGACATGACGTCACTAGCGAGGTACACCTCCCGCTGGCACTTCTTGCCGATGAGGTCATGTTGAGTGGTGACGTCACAGAGCGGGGATGGAGTTTAAGTTGATTTAGCATCATTTTCCATTGCCCCCTTCCTTGGGTGCGTGAACTCAGCAACAACAACGTGGACATTGTTCTGTATACTGTGTGTGTGTGTGTACACACTGTGTGTGTACACACACACACAGTGTGTACACACTGTGTGTGTGTGTAGTGGGGGGCAATGGCGGTGCATTGGCCAGTCATCTCAGTCAGTCGACCCTCATAGGCCAAATCGCGTCTGTAAAATAAGTGAATAGCAGTTCAGTGGGCTTTGCCTGGTAGGACGGGGATGGTTTAGTTGCGTGTGTGTGGGCGATTTATTGACCATTGTTGTACTTTGCACTACCATCACGTGTTCTACTTTGTGTTGTTTTAACGTTCTCACCCCATGCGCCTACTGGACATCTGTGAAAAAGAGCTTCATAGCTCATCGGATTTCTCCAGTGTAAATAAACATTCTGCTTCCGAGGTGCTCGCTAACGGGCACTTGCCCCAACAGTCTGTTAAAGATTACCACGGGGGGGATCTGTGTCTTTTGTTGGCCGGGCTAACGCTACGTTAATTCCCGATGCTTCAGAGACATTGCACACGAGGTTTCTTTGCTAGTGGGAGTCATCAAGTGAGTACCTTTCAGTCAAGCGTCTCAGCCGTGCCACTGCAAACTGCAAGGGAGGTCCCCCCCCCCCCCCCACAAGACTTGTAGGGTTCGTGTCGCTGTGTTGAAGGCCAGGAGCGTAGACGTGGGTTCAGTTTAGTTTATTTTGGTATAGCCCTGTGAGCCATCCGGCTCTTGAATCGGGTGCAACCACAACAAACACAAAAACAAAAATAAGAACCCAAAAAACCATCTTATTACAATGGGGGAATTGTAATAAAAAATAATTGACATTTATAATGCGCAATTCGTCCAGGGATCACGCTACAACAATGGATTCTACGGCATGTAATTGCTCGTTATTTGGTGCTACTGCATTGGCAGTGTGGTAGTGACACAATCGTGTGACGTGTTGCTTTCTTGTTAATGGCTCGACACGGGGCTGCAACGTGACTGTGCTGGACGTGTCACGTGACGGCAACACAATCGCGTATCCGTGACGGCCCGTGTGTTCCAATGACACGCGTGCCTTGTTAGACTGATGGCCTTAATCTTAGTTTTCTTGTTGTTGTTGTTGTTGTTTGACAGGAGAGAAACCCTTCAAGTGGACTGTGTGACAAGGCATTTTCAGATTCATCGACTCTTAAAAAATTCCAGAGAACACACACGGGAGAGAAACCCTTCAGGTGCAGTGTGTGTGGGAAGGCATTTTCACAGTCATCTGCTCTTAAAAAGCACCAGAGAACACACACGGGAGAGAAACCCTTCAGGTGCAGTGTGTGTGGAAAGGCATTTTCAGATTCATCTCATCTTCAAAGACACCAGAGAACACGCACGGGAGAGAAACCCTTCAAGTGCAGTGTGTGTGGGAAGACATTTTCAGATTCATTTGCTCTTAAAACACCAGAGAACACACATGGGAGAGAAACCCTTCAAGTGCAGTGTGTGTGGAAAGGCATTTTCAGATTCATCTACTCTTAAAAAACACCAGAGAACACACACGGCAGAGAAACCCTTCAGGTGCAGTGTGTGTGGGAAGACATTTTCAGATTCATCTCTTCTTAAAAAACACCAGAGAACACGCACAGGAGAGAAACCCTTCAAGTGCACTGTGTGTGGGAAGACATTTTCAGACTCATCTGCTCTTAAAACACACCAGAGAACATACACGGGAGAGAAACCCTTCAAGTGCACTGTGTGTGGGAAGACATTTTCAGACTCATCTGCTCTTAAAACACACCAGAGAACACACACGGGAGAGAAACCCTTCCAGTGCACTGTGTGTGGGAAGACATTGTCAGATTAATCTGCTCTTCAAGTTTCATTTATTTAGTTATAGCCCTGTGAGCCATGCAGCTCTTAAGTCGGGTGCAACCGCAACAAACAAAATATGAATACAGAACATCCCAAAGCGACGACGCGCAACAGAAAACATCTTGGAATAAACCAGGAAATATTCCACACACAAAAAAAAACGTATTAAAATGCTGTGTGCAAAAATCACAATGTGGTGCAAGCCAACAACAACAACTATAAGACAATTTAGATTAACCATGTTTTTGAATCACCAAAATGAAGCTATAAAAAAACAATGTAACAACAGTAATCATAGGAACTGTAATTTTAAATTTAACAAACGATATACATAACACTTACGACAAAAACCTGCAGCCATAGCTGGCAGCACGACACTCCCGGTGTATGATGTGTGAGTGAGTCAGCAGCAGCGTGAGTGAGTGTATGATGTGCGAGTCACTGTATGATGATTGAGTTCGTATTAGGTTGAGTGAGTGTATGATATGTGAGTCAGCATACGATGTGTTAGTCAGCACATGATGAGTGAGTCAGTGTATGATCTGCGAGTCAGTGTATGATGTGTGAGTCAGTGTATGATGTGTGAGTGAGTCAGCGGAAGTGTGAGTGAGGGTATGATGTGCGAGTGAGCCAGCACACGATGAGTGAACCTGTGTATGATGAGTGAATGGGTCAGTGGTTGTGCGAGTGTATGATGTGTGAGTGAGTAAGCGCACGATGAGTGAGTCAGTGTATGATGTGTGAGTGAGTCAGTGTCGGCTCTGCTCGCGCGTCGCCCCCCCCCCTCCCCCCCCCCTCCGGCTCCGTCGCCCCCCTCCCCCAGCTCCGTCGGCCCTCCCTTGGCTCCGTCGGCCCCCCCCCCCGGCTCCGTCGCCACCCCCCCCGGCTCCGTCGCCCCCCCCCCCGGCTCCGTCGTCGCCCCCCCCCGGCTCCGTCGCCCCCCCCCGGCTCCGTCGCCCCCCCCCCGGTGGCTCCGTCGCCCCCCCCGGCTCCGTCGCCCCCCCCCCGGCTCCTTCGCCCCCCCCCCGGCTCCGTCGCCCCCCCCCCGGCTCCGTCGCCCCCCCCCCCCGGCTCTGTCGGCCCGCCCCGCCCCCGTCGGCCCCGCCCCGGCCCCCTCGGCTCCATCGGCTCCTTCTGTCGGCTCCCTCGGCCCCCTCACAAACGGCCCCGCCAGCCGCTGCTCGGAGCGCGGCCCGGGAACGCCCCGGGAGCGCACGCGCGCCTCAGGCGGCCATCTTGGATTTGTCTTCTTGGTCTTTGTCGAGCACGCAGAACGAGTCGAGGAAGGGGAAGTTGGCCGCGACTTGCTCGAAATCCTGCTGCGAGATGTAGCCATCACGGTCGTGGTCGTAGTTCTTGAAGACAGACTCCACGACCCGCTGGACGTGCTTGTTGATGGTGGTCGCGTTGGGCTTGGACGACACGCCGGAGGCCCACTCGGCCATCACCACCGGCTTCGAGGGCGTCAGCGGTGTTTATTTTGGATTTTCGGTTCCCTCATCAAGGAGAGCTCGTAGATCTTGTCCTCCGTGAGGTCCAGGGACAGCAGAAGACCCGGAGAAAAATCCACGCGACCACGGGGAGAGAGACACCGCAAACTCCAAATATACAGCAGCAGGCGTCAGGGTCGAGATCACACCCACGACGTGACGTTAAGGAGTGAAGAAACCCGAACCCCGATGAGATGCCGTGCGGCCTAGCACCTCCAGCGGGAAAACGGTCTTCTCTCCGGGCAGTGACGCTTGGCGAGAGCGCTTGGGGGCTCGGGTCGAGGGGATTTGTCCGAAATAAAACCTAAAAATTGTCGGCGAAAATACGCGGCGTGCATTTCTGAGGCAGGATGAAGTCCGCTGAGCCAGACATGGCTGAGATTTGTTCGAAATTAAACTTTAAAACCGGGAGAATAATCTTCACCTAACAACAAGCAAGCGCCCCGACCGACCAAACCGCCATGACAACTTGCAGAGTGTGCATTCTTAAAACACACCAGAGAACACACACGGGAGAGAAACCCTTCAGGTGCAGGGTGTGTGGGAAGGCATTTTCACAGTCATCAAATCTTCAAGTACACCAGAGAACACTCAAGCATCAGAAGATCCACAAGGAGTGCAGTCTGAAATCAGCTTGTGAAAGTAAAAGTGCCGCAATAAGCCCATCCCTCATGAAACACGAACCGGAAGAAAATCCCAGCTTGGACACTTTTAAAGGTATCGAGGTGAAATGTGAAGAGGTGATGGTGAAATGTGAAGAAGTGATGGTTAAGAGGGAAGAAGTGATGGTGAAGAGCAAAGAAGTGAAGGTAAAATGTGAAGATGAAGATTCAACTCCAAAATGGGACCTTCACATCGATGGAGGCAACGTAAAGCAGGAGGAGAATTCTGACTGTGAGGCAGAGCGAGACAACTCCCAGCAGTTTGTGGAAGTGGAGGTGTGGGTGGACTTCCTCCGAGACAATACAAAGTCAAGTGGAGACCCGGTAGATGTGTAAGCTTGAGATGATGTCGCTCCAATAGATGCACCTTTGTCATAGGCCTTTAATGACAATAACGTGAAGTTGGACACTCAGTTGCTAGGTTCATCCTGCAGAGTAAGAGCGGCCAGTCTTTTTGGACCTGTGGGTTTTGTAGATCTTTAACCAGGAGTGAGAGACAATAAGCCCCCAAGCATTCACTATGTTATAATAATTGCATTTACACGGTGCTTGCTTTATCGTCTCGGCAACTCGCAGTTTTGTGTCATACCTCGTCTGAAACACTCGAAGAGCATCCCCAAGTAGCAGCTGCCCCTGTGTGGCACAAGGTGGTGGCCCTGCACTGGCCTACATGTGGACAAGAGCCTGTCAGTAGGGGGCGATGATTGATGCGTCATCTCAGTTGTGTAGTTTGTAGGCAATCTTGATTCGAAGCTTTCGTGACTGCAGGAATCCACACTCTTGAATTATTTCGGTAAAGTCACCACGTGGGTAGAAACATAACAGATCACGGCGTATAGATCACAACACAAGCAATCGTCATCAGGTGGGACAACCACAGCAAGAGAAACTGCTGAAGTAGTAGGCGCCTACTCCAGCAGTTTCTTCTTCTTGCTGCTGTGCTTGTCCCACCTGATGACGATTGCTTGTGTTGCCATCGAAGTGCCATGATCTATTATTTGTAGCGTAATGTTTTAAATTTGCTACATTTTGACCCAGACGCCAGCATGCAACGGCCTACTCGTTTTGAATGACGCAACAATAGTACGTTGTACATACACCGTTAAGCAGACGGTGCGTATTTGTAAAATAACTTCTTGTTAATACGATGTAACGTGATGCAGTCAATTTCGCTGCAGTAATTCTATGTTGTTAATATGCCCGTCAATGATTTAGAATGAATACCGTGTCTGATTGTGCGCGTGCATGTAACATTTTGTCTGAGGGTCAAACATTGAATAAGTGATGTTAGGACAAAGTGTGTCTGTTTGGAAGTAACCTGTACAGAGAACTCGGGTGAGACCCCTTGTTCTTGTGATACAGGTCAAAGGGTACTTTTGTGTTTCACGAAGCGTCTGCCTCTGGAGCAACTCATTGTCTTTGAAATAGGGAGCACGCTCGGATCATTCATCAGTTACAAGGCATACCACTTGAAAGTTACACGTATAGGAGGAGGTACATTCTCTACAACACGAATTGTAGTTTAGTCTTACGTGTTGACGTAGATTTTGTCTAACTAGGACTAGAAGTGCTCCTTGCTGATTGACGTCTGGATGTTCGTACCTATCGGTTGAAGCAAACCCCACTGCTGTTGTTGAGACGCTGTGCACCAATAAGGGTCCAACACATTGACGGCCTTCAGGCCAGGAAAGTCACAACATTTGCACACGAAGGACGCATTCACGCAAGTCCCCCATGCTCCGTTTTGAAGTTTTAAAATGAAACATCTTTGAATTGTGTTGTGTTTTGAATTAGATGATTTTATTTCTTCATTAAAAGCTTGTATCAATTTACATCTGGAAGACTTCATTGAAAAGGAGATTTCGTGTGAATTTTCTCTCATCATTAAGTAGATGGCCTTGGCGGGGGTTCGGTTCAATGCGGACACAAACAATGTACACACAAACAGTGTACACACACACAGTGTACACACAGTGTACACACACAGTGTATACACACACAGTGTACACATACACAGTGTACACACACACAGTGTATACACAGTGTACACACACAGTGTACATACAGTGTGCACACAATGTACACACATTGTACACACACAGTGTACACAGACAGTGTACACACACATTGTACATACAGTATATACACAGTGTACACACACAAGGTACACACACTGTATATATACACACACAGTGTACACACACACAGTGACACAGTGACACACAGCGACACACAGTGACACACACATTGTATACACATAGTGTACATACACAGTGCACACACACACAGTGTATACACAATAATGTCCACGTTGTTGTAGCTGAGCTCACACACCCAAGGGAGGGAGCAATGGAAAATGAATCTAAATCAACTTAAACTCCAACTCTGTGACGTCACCATTCTGCATTACCTCATCGACGTGAAATGCCAGGGGGAGGTGTACCTCGCTAGTGACGTCATGTCACCAAGGTATTCATCCGTCCACCGCGTTCTTGAGCGTGACGTCACCTCCGCCTGGGTCGCTGCCGATATCGTTCCAGTGGCAATCCTTATTTGGGCAAAACTA
This sequence comes from Petromyzon marinus, assembly GCF_048934315.1. NCBI lineage: Eukaryota > Metazoa > Chordata > Hyperoartia > Petromyzontiformes > Petromyzontidae > Petromyzon > Petromyzon marinus. Next base: position 648,498 of record NW_027423016.1, read on the forward strand.
CACCCAGTGACTGGTGGCTCATTAACATAATGTTTCCGTTAAAGCAATCGCGAGTTTGTTGCGACGGGTTCAGCGCCCACGCCCCCATCGCTCGACATATGGGCCGGCCTCATTAACATAATTTCTTCAGTTGGAGAGCCGCTCGTGGGAGGGAAGTGACATCATGCTACTTCCTGCTGTCGCCTGCGCTCTTGCACTGAAATCCGAGGTGAGAAATTCTCATCGTTATGGTGGTGGTGGTTGTGGTGGTGGTTGTTGTTTACCAAGGTAGAGCCTCGCTCTCTCTCGTAGGGATGTCAGTTGAGTAGCAGCGAGCATGGGAATCGATGTCCAGGTTGGAACTTTACAACGCGGGGCCTAGCCACGCGGGGCCTTGCCTCCTGCCCTCGCCTGATTGCATTCACTTTAATTATCTCGCTTTAAGTTTAATTTGTCTTCACCCGGCTCGCCACTTTGTAACTTTGTTTTATTGTAAATATTCACGCAGTTTTTATTTTTGTTCTTTTGTTACCAGGCCAAGCCCGCTTGAGCTGCTATACCGCTCTTGTTATCAGAAGCGACCAGCCCAAAACAACACAAGGTGAGGCTTTGTCAACGTGTGTGAATGTTTTGACTTTAAACTTTGGTGACTGCAGGAATTAATATTCTTGGTTCTTTCGGTAAAGTCACGTAGATAGAAAATAAAATGAAAATAACATTATAAATTAAATGAAAAATAAAAAAAATGAAAATAAAGTAATAAACCCACGACGTTTCGATCGCAACACAAGTGGTCTTTATCTTATTGAATTTAATCTGTTATTTTTATTTTCTATCTACGTGACTTTACTGAAAGAACCAACAATACGTGCGTCAATATATCTATCGGTCAAAGACGCTAAGCGCGTGCCGCTGTTGACTCTGAATGTGTGGAGGGGAACACCTTCACCACGGGGAGAGAGAGACAGAGACACGGATAGCCTCGGCTATGTTGATTGATCCTCGATTCATTACTTGGTGGAGTGAGGAAGAATTAATGCTGAGCAGATGAAGGTGGCCAGACATGGTTCTGGTCACACCGCCACCTGTTTACCCATGGCAGTGTGTGACAGTGTCAAGTTTGTGTTTGCAGTAAAGTCTATTAACTCTGTTGAACACGGAGGTTATATCAAAACAATAGTTTATTTTTGTTTTCCTCTGGAACTCTTTATACGAATGGAAACAGGAGGTGAACACAGCACACACATGCAGCTGAAGTCGGATCTGTTCATCCCAGCATTCAAGGTCATCTGAGCCTGGATTCACACCTCTAAGTTGCGATTGAACATTGATTTATGCATTTCTGCATAACACAAATAGTATTGTTTTCAACACCCTTTGCTATGTCAGCTGAATTTAGCGCTCATAAATATTCCTTTTGTAGTCAGACAGCCGAAATTGTGTGCTTAGAGTTTTGGGTTAACATTCATCTTGAAGATATGAAGGCTTCCAGGCATATTAATGACATTTGCCCTCTCATTGTGTGCCATAACAGCCCGTGGAGAGAAACCCTTCAGGTGCACTCTGTGCGGGAAGGCATTTGCACGTTCATCAAATCTGATGAATTTGAGAAACGTTTCACTACATCATGAATATATTAATAAGTATAGACGTGTAAGTCACGTGTGCATTCCTCTGTGCCTGACGTGTAGATGGTGTGGATATTCTTTTTTTATGTCTGCAGCTGACGCTTCCTCTGTAGAATTGGTCTGATGGAGCAAAGGCACTCAGCGCAGCTCGGTACGACAAGTCAACAATGCGACCAGCGTGCATACAGCACGGACCGGACTGGAAATTTGACACGGCACCAGAGAACTCACACAGGAGAGAAACCCTTCAAATGTACTGTGTGTAACAAGGCATTTGCATGGCCATCAGTTTTTCAGAACCACCAGAGAACACACACGGGAGAGAAACCCTTCAGGTGCACGATGTGCGGGATGGCGTTTACACAGTCATGTAATCTTGTAACACACCAGAGAACACACACGGGAGAGAAACCCTTCAAGTGCACTGTGTGTGGGAAGGCGTTTGCACAGTCATCTGCTCTTAAAACACACCAGAGAACACACACGGGAGAGAAACCCTTCAAGTGCAGTGTTTGTGGGAAGACATTTGCAGGTTCATTTGCTCTTAAAACACACCAGAGAACACACACGGGAGAGAAACCCTTCAAGTGCAGTGTTTGTGGGATGGCATTTTCATGGTCATCTGCTCTTAAAAAACACCAGAGAACACACACGGGAGAGAAACCCTTCAGGTGCACTGTGTGCGGGATCGTGTTTGCACAGTCACCACATCTTCAACTACACCAGAGAACACACACGGGAGAGAAACCCTTCAAGTGCAGTGTGTGCATGAAGGCATTTGCACAGTCATGTAATCTTGTAACACACCAGAGAACACACACGGGAGAGAAACCCTTCAAGTGCACTGTGTGTGGGAAGGCGTTTGCACAGTCATCTGCTCTTAAAACACACCAGAGAACACACATGGGAGAGAAACCCTTCAAGTGCAGTGTTTGTGGGAAGACATTTTCAGGTTCATTTGCTCTTAAAACACACCAGAGAACACACACGGGAGAGAAACCCTTCAAGTGCAGTGTTTGTGGGATGGCATTTTCATGGTCATCTGCTCTTAAAAAACACCAGAGAACACACACGGGAGAGAAACCCTTCAGGTGCACTGTGTGCGGGATCGTGTTTGCACAGTCACCACATCTTCAAGTACACCAGAGAACACACACGGGAGAGAAACCCTTCAAGTGCAGTGTGTGCATGAAGGCATTTGCACAGTCATCTGCTCTTGTAACACACCAGAGAACACACACGGGAGAGAAACCCTTCAAGTGCAGTGTTTGTGGGAAGGCATTTTCACGGTCATCTGCTCTTAAAAAACACCAGAGAACACACACGGGAGAGAAACCCTTCAGGTGCACTCTGTGCGGGAAGGCGTTTACAGTTTCACCAAATCTTAAAGTACACGAAAGAACACACACGGGAGAGAAACCCTTCAAGTGCAGTGTGTGCATGAAGGCGTTTGCACAGTCATATGCTCTTGTAAAACACCAGAGAACACACATGGGAGAGAAACCCTTCAAGTGTACTCTGTGCGGGAAGCCGTTTGCAGATTCATCAAATCTTCGAAGACACCAGAGAACACAAAAGCATCACAAGGGGCGGAGTCAGAGTCTGAAATCAGCTTGTGAAAGTCAAAGTGCCGCAATGAGCCCATCCCTCATGAAACAAGAACCGGACGAAAATCGCAGCTTGGACACTTTTAAAGGTATCGAGGTGAAATATGAAGAGGTGATGGTGAAGAGGGAAGAAGTGATGGTGAAGAGGGAAGAAGTGAAGGTGAAATGTGAAGATGAAGATTCAACTCCAAAATGGGACCTTCACATCGATGGAGGCAACGTGAAGCAGGAGGAGAATTCTGACTGTGAGGCAGAGCGAGGCAACTCCCAGCAGTTTGTGGAAGTGGAGGTGTGGGTGGACTTCCTCCGAGACAATCCAAAGTCAAGTGGAGACCCGGTAGATGTGTAAGCCAGAGACGATGTCGCTACAATAGATGCACCTTTGTCACAAGCCTTTAATGACAATGTGAAGTTGAACACTTTGTGGGCCCGTGGGTTGGGTAGATCTCTAACCAGGAGCAAGAGCCAATAAGCTCCCAAGCATTCACTATGTTATAATAATTGCTTTTACACGGTGCTTGCTTAATCACCTCAGCAACTCGGAGTTTTGTGTCGTACCTCGCCTGAAACACTCAAAGAGCATCCCCAAGTAGCAGCTGCCCCTGTGTGGCACAAGGTGGTGGCCTTGCACCGGCCTGCATGTGGACAAGAGCCTGTCAGTAGGGGGCGATGATTGATGTGTCATCTCAGTTGTGTGGTTTGTAGGTAATGTTTAGAATTTGCTACATTTTCACTCAGACGCCAGCATGCAATGGCCTACTCGTTTTGAATGACACAATAGTATGTTTTACATACACGGTGAAGCAGACTGTGCAACTTTTTTAAAAAGCATCTTGTTAATACGATGTAACGTGATGCAGTATATTTCACTGCAGTAATCCAATTTTGTTAATATGCCTGTCAATAATTTAGAATGTATACTTGTCTGGTTTTGTGCATACTTGTAACATTTGATCTATAAGGGTCAAACATTGATTAAGTGATGTTAGGACAAAGTGTGTGTGTGTGTTTGAAAGTAACCTGTACAGAGAACTCAGGTGAGACCCGTTGTTCTTGTGATACAGGTCAAAGGGTACTTTTGTGTTCCACGAAGCATCTGGAGCAACTCATTGTCTTTGAAATAGGTAGCACGCTCGGATCATTCATCAGTTACAAGGCATACCACTTAAAAGTTACACGTATAGGAGGAGGTACATTCTCTACAACACGAATTGTAGTTTTGTCTTATGTGTTGACGTAGATTTTGTCTAACTAGGACTAGAAATGCACCTTGCTGATTCACGTCTGGATGTTTGTACCTATCGTTTGAAGCAAACCCCACTGCTGTTGTTGAAACGCTGTGCACCAATAATGGTCCAACACGTTGACGGCCTTCAGGCCAGGAAAGTCACAACATTTACGGCACACGAAGGACGCATTCACGCAAGTACCCCATGCTCCGTTTTGAAGTTTTAAAATGAAGCATCTTTGAATTGTGTTGTGTTTTGAATTAGATAATTTTATTTCTTCATTAAAAGCTTGTCTCAATTTACATCTGGAAGACTTCATTGAAAAGGACATTTCGTGTGAATTTTCTCTCGTCGTTAAGTAGACGGTCTTGCCGGGGGTTCGGTTCGATGCGGCCATTCACCTGGTTCGGATTGCGGGATCGAGATAAGGCGACACGGAGCTGGCCGTGCGAGAAGACCGCCGTCTGCAGATCGATTCCAACGTAATCGAACGTCTGTCCCTGCGCCTCCGTCGTCCATGCAGGGGGTGCGTAGGTTTGCAGCGCCCCCTGCATGAAAACAACGGAAAGTGCAGCGCTCATCACAGATAGATAAAGTTGTGCGCTTATATTTAAAATGTTATTCTTTTATAAGGTGATGTTGAAATCGAAAAGTGTTTGGCCAGTTGATGATTTCAATCAGATTGATTATTTTTTTATGAACCACATATCTGAACTTTTGTGGTCCTGTTGAGCTAAAGTTGGAAAAAGTCCGTGACTATAACTTCGCTCAATATTGTAAACGTGTTTCTATTATTTAGTTATTGTTTAATACAAACTACTTCAGATAATGGGTTTCAAGATGTACTTGAATGGCACGTTGTTCCGGTGTTTAATGGCTTGGACGTCATGGCAAATGGCTTCCATCGATGTGGAAGTCAATGGTGGATGATAATTTGACATTTTGGTGTTGATTTGGAGTAGATTGTTTAACTGTTGCATACCGGGTGGTGAAATGCTTTGCTGAGTACCTGAACTGTTTGACCAAGTGAATTCACGAAGAGTTCGATACGAGTCTGAGCGTTAATATTCTTGCGGAACAACAAAGGTCGGATATTTTAAAGATTCCTGATCGTACGTTTATTGCGACAATGTTCATGGGGAACACGTGTGGAGGAGAGTTTCAGGTGAAGTCTCCCCTTACCTGGCAACCATGGTGGCTGTCCGCTGATCACTCTCGCTCCGTCACAGCTACGAGCTGTAGGGACGGGACGCTCCACCCTGGCGCTGTTTTAATTCACAGCACCAAGAGCGGAGAGCCTCATCCCTGCAGTGCCCTCCTGTTGTGGCGCAGCATTTACCGCATAACGAGGCAATGTTTTCATGAGCAGTGCGTTCCACTACACACCCACACGAGCGAACCATGTGCAACAGTGTGCGTACATACAGACACGAACAAACACGCGGGTGCACATACACACACGAGCGCTTACTTGCAGACACGGACGAGTGGAGATGCACGCACGGGTGTGGTCACCACCTGGCTAGCTACACTAGTCACGTGATAACTAGTATACTAAACTATACACTACACTGTACACTACACTACTATACACTACACTATACTAAACACTATTATACACTACACTATACACTAATATACACTACTATACAATACACTATTATACACTACACTATACACTTATACACTACAATATGCACTACTTTACACTACACTATGCACTACACTATACACTACACTATTATACACTACACTATACACTTATACACTACAATATACACTACTATACACTACAATATACACTTATACACTACACTATACACTTATACACTACACTATACACTACTATACACTACACTACTATACAATACACTATTATACACTACACTATACACTACTATACACTACATTACTATACAATACACTATTATACACTACACTATACACTACAATATACACTACTATACACTACACACTACTATACACTACACTATACACTACACTATACACTACACTATACACTACACTACTATACACTACACTATACACTAAGCTATACACTACACCATACACTACTATACACTACACTACTATACACTACACTATACACTACACTATACACTACTATACATTACACTATACACTACTATACACTACACTATACACTACTGTACACTACACTATACACTACACACTACACTGTACACTACACTATACTCTACACTATACACTACACTATACACTACACTACTATACACTACACTATACACTACTGCACACTAGTGCTGCACTAGTCCCCAAACTGCAAAGACAAAGGCTCCCCAATGTAGACTGACGCATCCACAGACCCACACGTGGACCCACGGACTCACACAGAAACCCACAGACTCATCGACTCCCACTGGGCGTGTGCTGTTAGCGAGCACCGGTGAGGGTCGCAATGGAACAACACCAGGGGCTGGTGTGAACAGAACCACGGCTGGCCGCTCGTCTCTCAAATTCTGATGTTAGCACCCCCACCCACCTCACCACCTTAATTATGGCTGAGTCCACCTAAGTGACGCTCAGGACTGCTTCAGGTCAGGGGCCGACCTTAAATGACGTCACGTGATTTTAGAGGATTTTTGACCCCCCCCCCGCCCCCATCGTCACATGACGTCACAAAGTCAGACCCCTCCCCCTCAAATATGACGTCACAAAGCTCTGCCCCCCTCCGCCCCCCCCAAAAAAAAGATACAACATGCTTCAAATCGCTTTAAACTATTGTTGTCATTGTAGTGCGTAGTTAATGTGGCGCTGCATACTGATGTTGTAGGTAGAAAACATTTATTACAAAGTCTAATTAAGTAGAACGTGTTTATATTTATTTAAAGTTGCGCAATTTGATGTGACGTCACTTTTCTCAAACCCCCCCCCCCCCTTGTCACACATCGTCACAAACGTCTAACCCCGCCCCCCCTCTCTAGGTGCGTGACGTCATTCACGGACGGCCCCTAATTGTCGCTGGCATTGGCCGTGAGCGAGAATGGCGCAGCGCCGCTAACCGCTACGCCGTGATGGTGCCCTTACTTGCATGAACGGAGACGCGGTCAGACGATGGGTGAGCCGTTGGTGCGGGCAGGACGAGTGATCTCGGGCATACCTCCTGACGTGGAAGGCGAGGGACGTCAGAGTGCGCGTGTGAAGAGAGACGGCAAGGGGCGGGAGGAGAGGGGGGCGATCGGACGGAGCGGAAGCAGGAGGACGAGGGCAGGAGAGGCAGCGGAGCCGTGGAGGACGTGGACGCACGCTGCAGAAGAGAAGAAAATCTTCACGCTCGGCGCCACACACAGCCAGACGTAGCTCACCTCATCCGTCTTGCTGACGATGTGTAGGACGACTAGACTCTGATTGTCTTGTAGCTCTGTGGAAAGAAGGAGAGGTGTCTTGGGTCAAACAAGGCCCTCTGCCACCGGTGGGGGGGGGGGGGGGGTACCCTAGTGGAGGGCTGAGCGTGGGAGTGAGTCGAGGGGAGGATGAGTGGTGGTTGACATGAATTTGAATTCTTATACATGCTATGTATTGTAACATTTATTGTTGTATGGGTTTACATTTGGTAGAACATATAGGCTATTAGACGAGGACCAATTCAGTGCTAACATCGTTAACACGGACCCAGATCGTCATCAGGGACCAACATCGTCAACAGGGATGCTCACCTTGTCAATAGAGACCCACATCAAAAGGGACGCTCACCTCTTTAATCCGGACCCATATCTTCAATCGGGACCCATATCATCAACAGTGACCCACAACATGAATATGGACACTCACCTCGTCAGTAGGGACCCACATCATCAACAGTGACCCACAACATGAATATGGACACTCACCTCGTCAGTAGGGACCCACATCGTCAACAGTGACCCACAACATGAATATGGACACTCACCTCGTCAGTAGGGACCCACATCGTCAACAGCGACCCACAACATGAATATGGACACTCACCTCGTCAGTAGGGACCCACATCGTCAACAGTGACCCACAAAATGAATATGGACACTCACCTCGTCAGTAGGGACCCACATCGTCAACAGTGACCCACAACATGAATATGTTCACGTTTTTGTTTTGTTGCGGTTGCACCCGAGTCAAGGGCCGCACGGCTCACAGGGCTCTACACCTGACACATGAAACTTAAATTAAACTGAAGACGACGTCTCGCCAGCATGCGTCTATCCTCCACGCGTGGTTTCTGTCAAGCGACTTCCACGATTTCGCCTGAGAGTCTCCCGCCGCGTGCCCCCATAGGTCTTCTCCATCGGTCGCTCGACTCGCGTAGACCATTCATCCGCGTGGGCCACGTGGTCAAAGAAGAAGTTGGTACCAGCCAAGGCAGCACAACGCCAGTAACACAGACTTATGTTAGTGGTCGATAAGAGTGAAGTACAGTACGTCATAACCCACTTATTTCAAATGCTTGCCACATTATTCGTCGCTATTGGTCACATAAAGAACTTGGAATTGCTAATAATGTGCCACCTCAGGTTCTAAGGCAAAGTGAAATGTCTGCTCTGGGCCGGTCAAAGACACCATTTCTGGGATGAAACTATCACATTCACGACACGTGATAAAGCATTTAAGCAGTATGCACTGCTGTCACCTTAGCAGGTCCCACCACAGTCAGTATGCACTGCTGTAGTGAAAGCAGGTACCACCACAGTATGCACTGCTGTAATTATAGCAGGTACCACCACAGTATGTCCTTATGTAATTGTAGAGGTGTTAACTACGCGCTGTTGCGTAACCTGCGTTGCCACCAGGGCAGTGCAGCATTACCCCTGGGTACAACGGTTGGGGTCAGTCGAGGTGAAACGGATCGTGGCCAGGGTTTGGTGCGAACCAATCAGACGGTTCCACGTGGGAATGTATGATTGGTTCTACCTGGCCACGAAGGGGTATAAGACGGGTGACTCAACGGACCTCGAGGAGTTCTCTCCCTGCACGAAGACAGAAGACTGGGCTGAAGCCTAGCTAGGACCCTGGACCAGCCTCCCAGCCCTTCTAAGGGCTAAGGCTCGGCATACCCAGTGGTCATGACCCACCGGGCCAGCGGTGGGTCAGATAGCCTCCCCTAGGTCCTAGCCGGAGGACTAGGATAGCGGTAGACGTGTGAGTCCCGCCGAGTCCGTAGGTTGTACCTCCTTAGGTATCAAGGAGGTTAGCGGTAGACGTGAGAGTCCCGCCAGGTCCGGAGGCTGTACCTCCCTAGGGTATCGGGTGAGGGGACCGAATATCCCTCTGTGTGTGTTAAGCGTTGTATAAGGAAATAATACAATAAACAGAGTGTGCCTCCTAAAGAAGTCTGCTTGTCCTTACAACACTACAACTGGAGTCAGAAGTGGTTGGAAATGGAAACCGGAAGTTCAGCCCACGCGCGGAGCCAGAACGAAGATAACGCTGTCTCACCTGCAAGCACCGCCAGCTCCGCTGAAAACGCTGCCGCGTTGACGGCCGCCCAGCCACCAGTTGAGCAGCCGGTTGCTCCCCCTGCCATGGGGGACGGACTCAGGGCAGCACATGGCCATCTCGCTCAACTCCTACACGCCGCGGCCTCCATTCTCGAAGAGATCAACTTGGAGGTTGCGGGCAGGCCGAGTCAACCGCCGGCAGACGTTCCCGCCATCGGCCGGGGCAGACATTTTGATTTTCCCGCCGGGGAACCACGTGATTCCGCCGGAAGCGGAAGCCAGGGGCATCCTGGGAACGCGGGGGGCCAATCACAACCCGCAACGTCATCAGCACGCGACGCTGCGGATTCAAGTTCCTCAGCGGACGCCGCGTCATCACTGTACCGACACGGTACAGTAGACTCTATCGGCCGGGAAATCGCCGATCTCCGGCTCGAGACGGTACAAGCTGAGGGGGAGACGACGTCCGCCCTCCAACAACGCCTGCCCATCTTCCGAGAATTCACATCTGAAGGGGGCGACTGGGCGGCGTTCCAGCGTCGCTTCCTGAGCCACCAAGAGATGGTGGGCTGGTCGGACGCACAGGCGCTCCGAGCACTACCGGCCACTTTGGATGACGACGCTCTCGCCTCGCTCCTCACCATCCCCAGGCAACAAAGGGCGACTCTTCAATCGGCCCTCCGACGGATGTCCGACGTGTACGGGCCTCCATCCGACGTCCGCAGCCGATTTTACGACAGGCGACGCCGCCCTAAAGAGTCTCCGTTGGCATTCCGGACCGCTCTACTGGCGATGGCAAGAGCGGGTTACCCTCGCATGGGTGACGAGGCCATCGATGCCATCGTTCTCCAGAAGATGCTGGAGCTGGCGCACGAGCTGCGCATCGTCATCCAAGCGGTGGACGACGACGGTATGTGCTCGCTACGAGCCGCTCGGTGCATCCACGCACATCTGCTGCTCCACACGGAATCGACCATCGCCGCCTCGGCTTCGACGTCGGAGCCTGCCAGCAGGGACGCCGAGTTCTCCCCCGACCGGGCCTTCATGGCGACCAGGTCAACGGGCCGGCGATCGTCCGACCACGCTGGTCGCCGCAACGACCAGCAGCGGGGACGGCCTGCTCTACGCGGCGATGTGACGTGCTTCAACTGTGGCCGACGAGGCCACATCTCCTCTGACTGCCGTGCGCCTCGACGACGCCCCTCCGCATCCCGGGGCCAGGACTACAGGACGTCCACGGCATCGCGGCAAAACCAGGCAAGTCGCGATGCCTCTCACGCTCGGCCCTCATTCACACCATACACACTGCAACGCACCATAAGAAGGGCTCACGATTCGGCGTGTGATGGGGGGTATTCTGGCGTTTGTTCGCGGCCACTCGGACCTGGGCAGTGGTCTGAGTTGGCCCATAGGGTAGTCGCGGCGACGGCAGGTTCGTCCGTGGTTGTCGGATCAATCGAGGGTGTGGAATTTCGCGTGTTGGTCGATACTGGTGCGTCGGCTATGATCATTTCGGATCTGATTTACAATATACTGCCCGTACGATGCCACCCCTTGGAACGGGTTTCTATCCCGTGTTTCGCCGCTAATGGCAGTTCACTTGGCATTATTGGGCAAATTCGGGCGCAAATTTCGATTGGAGACATTAAATTGGCAGGGCCTATTTTGGTCTCTTCTTCCCTCGCCGTGTTTGTTAGGCACTGATTTTCTCGCGAAAATGCCTATTGAGATCCTTGTAGATCAAGGCTGCATCGAACTCCCGTCGGGTCGACGGATGGCGTTCTTGCCCACACCCTCACATCCGCGCATGGCTAGTGCCTCGGTGCAGGCGTTTGTTGCGAGCACAGTCCGCATTCCGCCAGGGACACAAATGCTCGTGCCCTTGCAACTTAAAAAACCGCTAGCCCCGGAGGCCTCGGCACATGGCATTTTGCTGTTGCCTTCAAACGCAGCTGCTAAGGGGTTAGATTTGGTGGCTGCACAGACCCTCGTAGCAGCCGACAGGGAGCCGTTCTTGCAGGTTTTGAATGTCGGATTGTCCACAACCGTCATTCCGCAAGGAACTGTGCTCGCTCACGCGACCCCGGTGCCGTTGGGGACCAGAGTCGCGGGACACGTGCATGACACGCCGCAGGTCCCACCTCCTTCCGAATCGGATGAGAGATGGTTGGACGCGCTCTGCACAGATACGGGTGATCTGTCTCATTCGCAGCGAATTAAATTGCGCGCTCTTCTGCGATAATTTTCCGATGTCTTTAGTAAATCTAAATTTTATATTGGCTGCACCAAGCTGCTGCGTCACCACATTGATACTGGTGACGCTGCCCCGATTCGACAAAACCCGTTTCGGCTTAGCCCGGCGGAGAAACAGCATGTTAAATTGGCTGTGGATGACATGCTGAAGGCCGATATAATTTCTCCCTCCACTAGTCCCTGGGGTGCTCCAATAGTGCTGGTCAAAAAGCACGATGGCAGTCTCCGTTTTTGCGTTGATTTTCGGCGCCTAAATAAAATCTCGGTAGCGGACGCCTACCCTCTCCCTCGTATGGACGAGTCATTGGATGCCCTGGCAGGGGCGCACTATTTCTCCACCTAGGACCTTCTGTCGGGGTTTTGGCAACTCCCCCTCGACGAATCGTCAAAACCTAAGACTGCTTTTCGGACACCACAGGGCCTTTTCGAGTTTAATAGATTGCCCATGGGTCTCCACTCGGCCCCAGCGACGTTCCAGAGGCTCATGGAGCTGGTCCTCGCTGGGCTCCAGTGGGACTCATGTCTCATTTATCTTGACGACGTCATCGTCTTTAGCCGCACGTTCGGCGAACACATCGAACGGTTGCGTGCTGTCTTCTTGAAAATGCGGGCCGCTAACTTGAAATTCAAGCCGCAGAAGTGTCACCTTCTGCGTGAGTCTGTGCGCTATTTGGGCCACATAGTTAGCCGCTCGGGCATCTCTACCGACCCTGAAAAAAACAAATGTGTTCAACATTGGCCGACCCCTACATCTGCGGGCGATGTTCGTAGTTTTATTGGTTTTGCGTCGTACTACCGCCGGTTTGTTGCTGGCTTCGCGACGATTGCCAAGCCGCTCCACGCCCTTATGTCAAAAGGGGTGGCGTTTCATTGGGGGGACGCAGAACAGGCTGCATTCGACTCCTTGCGGAACGCGCTCGTGACGGCACCGTCCCTTGCGTACCCCGATTTTTCCGTGCCATTCGTGTTGGACACCGACGCTAGCAATACGGGGATTGGGGGTGTTCTGTCTCAAAAAGTTGATGGCATTGAAAGGGTTGTTGCCTATGGTAGCAGAGTCTTGTCTCTTGCTGAACAAAGATACTGTGTGACCAGACGTGAGCTGCTGGCCATTGTTTTTTTTATTCAGCAATACAGGCCGTACCTGTATGGTCACCATTTTACCGTGCGATCTGATCATTCGGCTTTACAGTACGCTCTGCGGGTTGACCAACCGTCCGGGCAGCTTTCTCGGTGGCTCGAAGTCCTTCAGGACTACGATTTCAATGTCACTTACCGTAGGGGTGCACAACACACGAATGCCGATGCGTTGTCTCGCCTTCCGCCGGCTCAAAAATGTGCGTGTTTTTTGGGCTCGGGCCGTTGTAAGCCGCCACTGCCTGCGCAGGTCACGCCTCTCACAACGGTGTCAGCCGCACTTCCCGCCGCCTCAGCACCGATGTTGGATCACGCAGATCCAATGGCCAGTGACGATTTGCTGGGGCTAACTTTGGCCGAATGGGGTCGGCACCAGGGCGAGGACATGTCGTTATTGAGGTTGCGTCGCCACGCGAATAATGCGGTTCCAAGACAGGGCAAATTTAATTCATTTGTCATGAAGCGCGGCTTGTTGATGCATTGGGATGCTGATTCGTGTCAACATAAAATCGTCGTGCCATCCGCCTTGCAATGCAAGGCCGTATGGGCGGCGCATGAGCGTTTATTGCACCTGGGTGTTCATAAGACCATTGGGTTGTTGCGGTTGCAATTTTTCTGGCCCGGCATGCTGCGCGACGTCACTGACATTTTGCTGGGATGCACCCATTGTGCGCAACGTAAACCGCCGGCTAAACCGGCATGTCCACCCCTGCAACCCATTTCGGTCTCTCGTATAAATGAGTTGGTGGCTCTCGATATTTTGGGCCCTTTTCCTACTACGCCACGGGGTAATAAGTACCTTCTGGTTGGGGTAGAGTATTTTACACGGTGGCCTATGGCCTGGGCCCTCCCCAACCAGTCGGCGGCGGCCGTTGTGGATGCCTTTGTTCAAGGCTACGTCCTGGACAAGGGCGCACCAGAACGGTTGCTGACCGATCAGGGAAGAAATTTTTCGGGAGCCTTGCTGACTGATGTGTGCCGCCTGTTGGGCACTAAGAAAGTGCGCACTTCGCCCTACCATCCCCAGACCGACGGCATGGTGGAGCGCCTTCATAGAACTCTCACCGCTATGTTATGCCATCAGGTCGATGAATCCCACCTCGATTGGGACTTGCAGGTTCCGGGGGTCCTCGCCGCATACCGTATGGCACCTCACGCGGCGACGGGATTTTCCCCGTTCTTTCTAATGTACGGCAGGGATGCCTTTCCTCCCGCCGACGTTCGGCTGGAAATCGAACAGCCACCGCAAAAGTCAAAGCTCGTTGACCACTTGCGATTCAACCTCCGTAAGTTGGCCGAGGCACGGGAGGCCGCCATTGAAAATTCGGCTTCCCGCCAACGGGCGAATTTGCGACTGCGGGACCCTCGGTCGTACACGCATCGGTGGGCACTGGGAGACAAGGCATGGCTCCACTGCCCCCAGGTGCCGGTGTCCACGTCGGCCAAACTCCTCAGACCATGGCGAGGCCCGGTTGAGATAGTGGAAGTCCTGCGTCCCCAATGTGTTAAAATTAGCTGGGGACGGCGTCGCTGGTGCATTCGCCCCTCTCGGTTAAAACCCTTCGTCACGCCACGCGTCCCTCCACAACACACACGACATGGGGGCCGAGTGTGCGACGCGTCCGACGAGCCGGATGTTGCCCCGTTGGTGCCTAACCCGCAGCGCAGGCATGTCATTCCTCCTGCAGATGACGTGGGAGTGACGGCTCCATGCAGGCCACGTTCGGCCTCAATGGACCGTGGAGCAGCAGGTGTCCCCGTGGAGATGCATAAAGGCCCACCGGATGCTCTGGCTCATCCTCCTCCTTCCCTTGTGCCGCCGACAAAGCCTGCCATCCCCTACGATGGTCCTGCAAAACGCACGCGCGCGAAATCTCGCCGGTTGTTATAATGTTTTTTTGGCATGTCTAGTGCCTTGTACATACGTTATGTTGTTAAGGGGGGTATTTATAGGGGTTTAATTGTTCTTATTGTTCGTGAGGCACACTCACAATTCTTCTACCGTTGGTAATTTCGGAGTTCCCATTGTTGCAGCCGGGACGGCTGGAGCTTCCGAAGGAGGGGGTGATGTAGAGGTGTTAACTACGCGCTGTTGCGTAACCTGCGTTGCCACCAGGGCAGTGCAGCATTACCCCTGGGTACAACGGTTGGGGTCAGTCGAGGTGAAACGGATCGTGGCCAGGGTTTGGTGCGAACCAATCAGACGGTTCCACGTGGGAATGTATGATTGGTTCTACCTGGCCACGAAGGGGTATAAGACGGGTGACTCAACGGACCTCGAGGAGTTCTCTCCCTGCACGAAGACAGAAGACTGGGCTGAAGCCTAGCTAGGACCCTGGACCAGCCTCCCAGCCCTTCTAAGGGCTAAGGCTCGGCATACCCAGTGGTCAGGACCCACCGGGCCAGCGGTGGGTCAGATAGCCTCCCCTAGGTCCTAGCCGGAGGACTAGGATAGCGGTAGACGTGTGAGTCCCGCCGAGTCCGTAGGTTGTACCTCCTTAGGTATCAAGGAGGTTAGCGGTAGACGTGAGAGTCCCGCCAGGTCCGGAGGCTGTACCTCCCTAGGGTATCGGGTGAGGGGACCGAATATCCCTCTGTGTGTGTTAAGCGTTGTATAAGGAAATAATACAATGAACAGAGTGTGCCTCCTAAAGAAGTCTGCTCGTCCTTACAACACTACACATGTACAGTCATTTTAACTCTCTGACTGCTACAAGCTAATTGCGGCCTGGAAGCGTATTATTAAGTAATACATTTTACAATTACAATTCCTTATAGAGGAACCCCATACTAATGAACTGACTACGTATCTATATAATTAAAAGACCGCACGCAGATATCGCAAAAGCAGACCCCGTTGTCAATGATATAATTCGATGTACGTACAGCAGTTGCTGTACAGCAGTTGCTGTACGTACATCATTAAAATTACACCGATTGCAATACGTCACCAAAGACGACACAATTTTAATTTGACCCCCGGGTCTGATAGCGTTAACTGTGCAGGTGGCGGGTCGAGAGGTTACTTGCACGTGTGTGCAGCTTGTTGAATATTTACGTGCGATGACTTGTGGAGAGGAAGAATGATGATGATGATGATGATGGCGATGCAAGTGTTGAAGTCTGACGTTGTTCTCCGAGTCGTGTAGCCTACCGCATGCGACTTTGGGGATTGCGTAATGTCATTTTAGTTTCCTCTGTGGAACTTTTTATTTTGTTGATCCTAACGATGTAACTAACGTAGGGCGGGCTTGGGAACGGCGTTGACGATGTGTTTTGGCGTTACACCAACCAGCACCTTTGCATTCAGAAGTTAGAGGTGCTTTGATTGTTACAGCGAGAGGTGGAATCATCACCGCCGTCGTCATGGGTTTAAGTGGGCACGGAGCCTGTGAAGGGAATGGATAGGTAGAGGAATGGGGTTGGAGAGTACACACAACTTGCATTTCTAGTCATTTCAACAATTTATGGGCATGCGCATCACTAACAGTGTCCTGATTGATGAGCAAATAAAAATCGCAATTTAATCGTGAATCTATTGTCATAAATGAGTCTGAAATATGAAGTCATGCTCAAAACTGCATTCCTATTATTAAAAAAATCATTGTACCCCCATTCATTATGACAATTCCAATATGGTCATTATGATGCTCAGAATTACACTTATATTCTCAGAATCATGAACATTTATTAAAACAGCAGTGTGCTCAAAATGCTCATTTAACAATTTCAACATGTACACAATCAATTCCAAGATTCTAATCAAAGTAAGTCCTATGTATCGTGGTGTTTTCATGCTTATACATTATTGCGCGCCCCCCCAAAAAATATACAAAAGTCTATTTTTATAATGTTTGCACGGTGTACAGTCTGGAAATTTCCGACATGGCAAATTTCAAGCTTGGTGCGTGTCGGGAAGTACGCTAAACATTTTGAACAGACCCACACATTCACACCTTTGCCTTTGGTATATATGTAGATTAGTAATAAATTGTTAATTTAACTACTTTCAAGTTGACGGATTGGGCACTTTATTTGAAACGTAAACCCCACAGTTTGTGAGTACAATTCCTCGCAAGTTGCGTCCACAGAGACAGACAATGAGGTTTCTAGTTAAGAGTAAGAAATAAATCTACGTGTCGAGGAGAGACGAGAGAGCCAAGAGGTCACTTCGGCAGACGGGGCGTCAACCTTGGTCACGTGACTGAAGGAGTGTGGGCGTGCCGTGCGTACGTGTGTGTACTGTGTGTGTGTGTACCGTGTGTGTGTACTGTGCGTGTGTGTGTACTGTGTGTGTGTGTACCGTGTGTGTGTACTGTGCGTGTGTGTGTGTACCGTGTGTGTGTACTGTGCGTGTGTGTGTACTGTGCGTGTGTACTGTGCATGTGTGTGTACCGTGTGTGTGTGTACCGTGCGTGTGTGTACTGTGCGTGTGTGTGTGTACTGTGTGTGTGTACTGTGCGTGCGTGTGTACTGTGTGTGTGTACTGTGCGTGTGTGTGTATTGTGTGTGTGTGTACCGTGTGTGTGTACACTGTGTGTGTGTGTACCGTGTGTGTGTAACGTGTGTGGCGGTAGTCTAGCGGTTAGTGCGCTGCTCTACAAACATGACGACCCGAGTTTGATTCCCGCTCACAGCCAACACCCAGTGACGATTCTTTAGGATATGTTTTTCAAATGAACGGTTGTTTGGGTTGCGTTGTGTTCATTAAAGTTACTTGCAATTCAAATACAGGTGTGTTGTTGGTGGTTGTGATGCCAGACGATAACATTGTGAGGAGCAATGCCTGAATCCTTACCCTTGGGGTTCCTCTAGAAATGGCAAAAAGTCACCGAGAGTGGCCACGTGGAGGAGAGGCTGCTACTCTGTACAGAGCTGGACCGGTACCACCTGGATCTCTGTGGCATTCAGGAGATCCAGTGGACCGGCTCTGACTCCAATCATCATGAGGGGTGCAGAGTCCTCTACTCGGGGCAGGAGACTGCCAAAAAACAAGGAGTGGCTCTTATTCTGAAAAAAAGAATGAAGGCGGTGTGGGAAGGTGGCGGCGAGGTGTGGGAAGCTGTAAGCCCCAGGCTACTTTGGGCTCACCTCCCCATCAACAGGAGGCAGAGAATGGTGGTGGTGGTGGCTGCTTACGCCCCCACCGACGACGAACATCAGTGGAGGGATGCAGGCAAGCCCGTGGATTCAGATTCCTTCTATGACCTCCTGTCACAGGTGTTAGCTAAAAGTGGCCCCTCGGATAGAGTCATCCTGTTGGGTGACTTCAATGCCCGAGTTGGTCATGATGCTGGCACCTGGTCTGGAGCGATTGGAAGGCATGGGCCAGATCAACTCAATAACAACGGTAGGAGGCTGTTAGACTTCTGTGCAGCCTATGGGCTTGTCATTGCCAACACGCTGTTCTGGCATCTGTGCATCCAGACAGCATCATGGATTCACGCCGGGTCCAAGCAAGAACATCCGCTGGACTATATAGCAGTGGCCCAGCGAATGCAGGCCCATGTCCTTGACACCAGAACCTACAGTGCTGCTGACCTCACTGACCATTAGCTTTTCATATGTAAGATCTGTGGGCTGGGTAAATCTGTGAGCAGGAGCGAGGGACAATTAAGCTCCCAAGCATTCACTACGTTATTAACAACATTTTTGCACTCATAAGTCGCTTGCCTAATTGCCTCAGCAACTCGGTGTTTTGTATCGAACCTCATCTCAAACAATCTAAGGGCGCCCCTAATGGCAGCTGCCCCTGTGTGGCACAAGGTGGCCCTCCACCGGCCTGCACGTGGCATGAGTCTGTCGGTAGGGGGCGATCATTGACGCGTCATCTCCCTGTGGAGTTTCTGGATAGTGTTACTGGAATTGCCACAATTTTGACCGTGACACCAACATGCAATGACCTGTGCGTTGTGAGTGACACAATACTCTGTTTGACATCCGCCATGAAGCAGAACAGCGCATATTGTGGTGAATGTTACTGGGGTGGCCAAGTGTGCCTGTCGGATTTGAACTTTGAATCTCTGCAACAAATAGAGAATGCGCTACCATATTCCTGGTTCTTTCGGTAAAGTCACGTAGATAGAAAACAAAAAATAAACAAAATACAAGATTTAAAAAATAAAAAATAATAATACAAATAACAAATAAAAATAATACATTTTAGAAAATAAATTGATGAGAAGATGACATGGGTCGACTGACTCAGATGACTGGCTAATGCACCGCCTTTGCCCCCCACTACCCACACACACAGTGTACATGTACACACACACAGTGTGTACGTGTACACAGTGTATACACACACAGTGTGTACGTACACACACAATGTGTACACACACAGTGTACACACAATAATGTCCACGTTGTTGCTGAGTTCACGCACTCAAGGGAGGGGGCAATGACACAGTGACACAGTGACTCACAGTGACACACACAGCGACACACAGTGACACACAGTGTATACACAGTGTACACACAGTGTACACACACACAGGGTATACACAGTGTACACACACAGTGTACACACGGTGTACATACAGTGTATACACCCAGTGTACACACAGGGTGCACACAGTGTATATACACACACACAGTGTACACACACACACAGTGTACACACACAGTGACACACAGTGTACACACACAGTGTACACACACAGTGTACACACAGTGTATACACAATAATGTCCACGTTATTGTAGCTGAGCCCACGCACCCAAGGGAGGGAGCAATGGAAAATGAATCTAAATCAACTTAAACTCCAACCCCGCTCTGTGACGTCACCACTCAGCATTACTTCACCGGTGTGAAACGCCAGGGGGAGGTGTACCTCGCTAGTGACGTCATGTCACCAAGTTATTCAACCGCGCTCTTGAACGTGACGTCACGTACGCTGGGGTCACTGCCGAATTCGTTCCAGTGCCAATCCTTATCTGGGCAAAGCCACGCTCAGTGACTGGCGGCTCATTAACATAATGTATTCGTTAAAGCCGTCGCGAGTTTTTTGCGACGGGTTCAGCACCCAACGACATATGGGACGGATAACATTAACATAATTTATTCATTCAATAACTTATTTATTTACGGAGCAGCTCATTGTGGGAGGAGCGTGTCTCTTACCCTGGATGTGACGTCATGTCACCTGCTGCCGCGTGACGTCACGAGGCAACAGGAAGCTATCGCTTCCTGCACTGGAATCCGAGGTGAGAAATTCTCATTGCGATTGTGGTGGTGGTGGTCGTTGTGGTGGTTGTTGTTTACCAAGGTAGAGCCTCGCTCTCTCTCTCAGGGATGTCAGTTGAGTAGCAGCGAGCATGGGAATCGATGTCCAGGTTGGAACTTTACAACGCGGGGCCTAGCCACGCGGGGCCTTGCCTCCTGCCCTCGCCTGATTGCATTCACTTTAATTATCTCGCTTAAGTTTAATTTGTCTTCACCCGGCTCGCCACTTTGTAACTTTGTTTTATTGTAACTATTCACGCAGTTTTTTTTTTCTTTTGTTAGCAGGCCAAGCCCGCTTGAGCTGCTATACCGCTCTTGTTATCAGAAGCGACCTGCCCACAACAACACAAGGTGAGGCTTTGTCAACGTGTGTGAATGTTTTGACTTAAAACTTTGGTGACTGCAGGAATTAATATTCTTGGTTCTTTCGGTAAAGTCACGTAGATAGAAAATAAAATAAAAAGATAAAATTAAATGAAAAATATTTTTTTTTTAAATAAAGCAAAAAACCCACGACGTTTCGATCGCAACCCAAGTGGTCTTTATTTATTTAATTTAATCTGTTATTTTTATTTTCTATCTACGTGACTTTACTGAAAGAACCAACAATACGTGCGTCAATGTATCTATCGGTCAAAGACGCTAAGCGCGTGCCGCTGTTGACTCTAAATGTGTGGAGGGGAACACCTTCACCACGGGGAGAGAGAGACAGAGACACGGATAGCCTCGGCTATGTTGATTGATCCTCGATTCATTACTTGGTGGAGTGAGGAAGAATTAATCCTGAGCGGATGAAGGTGGCCAGGCATGGTTCTGGTCACACCACCACCTGTTTACTCATGGCAGTGTGTGACAGTGTCAAGTTTGTGTTTGCAGTAAAGTCTATTAACTCTGTTGAACACGGAGGTTATATCAAAACAATAGTTTATTTTTGTTTTCCTCTGGAACGCTTTATAAGAATGGAAACAGGAGGTGAACACAGCACACACATGCAGCTGAATTCGGAACTGTTCATCCCAGCATTCAAGGACATCTGAGCCTGGATTCACACCTCTAATTTGCGATTGAACGTTGATTTATGCATTTCTGCCTAACACAAATAGTATTGTTTTCAACACCCTTTGCTATGTCAGCTGAATTTAGCTCTCATAAATATTCCTTTTCTAGTCAGACAGCCGAAATTGTGTGCTTATAGTTTTGGGTTAACATTCATCTTGAAGATATGAAGGCTTCCAGGCATATTAATGACATTTGCCCTCTCATTGTGTGCCATAGCAGCCCGTGGAGAGAAACCCTTCAGGTGCACTCTGTGCGGGAAGGCATTTGCACGTTCATCAAATCTGATGAATTTGGGAAACTTTTTCACTACATCATGAATATATTAATAAGTATAGACGTGTAAGTCACGTGTGCATTCCTCTGTGCCTGACGTGTAGATGGTGTGGATATTCTTTTTTTCTGTCTGCAGCTGACGCTTCCTCTGCAGAATTGGTCTGATGGAGCAAAGGCACTCAGCGCAGCTCGGAACGACAAGTCAACAATGCGACCAGCGTGCATACAGCACGGACCGGACTGGAAATTTGACACGGCACCAGAGAAGTCACACAGGAGAGAAACCCTTCAAATGTACTGTGTGTAACAAGGCATTTGCATGGCCATCAG
Source organism: Petromyzon marinus (assembly GCF_048934315.1). NCBI lineage: Eukaryota > Metazoa > Chordata > Hyperoartia > Petromyzontiformes > Petromyzontidae > Petromyzon > Petromyzon marinus. The sequence goes on from NW_027423016.1 coordinate 670,670, forward strand.
TTTTTCAGAACCACCAGAGAACACACACGGGAGAGAAACCCTTCAGGTGCACGATGTGCGGGATGGCGTTTGCACAGTCATGTAATCTTGTAATACACCAGAGAACACACACGGGAGAGAAACCCTTCAAGTGCAGTGTGTGTGGGAAGGCATTTGCACATTCATCTGCTCTTAAAAAACACCAGAGAACACACACGGGAGAGAAACCCTTCAAGTGCACTGTGTGTGGGAAGGCATTTTCAGATTTATCTACTCTTAAAAAACACCAGAGAACACACACAGGAGAGAAACCCTTCAAGTGCAGTGTGTGCGTGAAGGCGTTTACACAGTCATGCAATCTTGTAACACACCAGAGAACACATACGGGAGAGAAACCCTTCAAGTGCAGTGTGTGTGCGAAGACATTTTCAGATTCATCTCTTAAAAAACACCAGAGAACACATACGGGAGAGAAACCCTTCAAATGCACTGTGTGTGGGAAGGCATTTTCAGATTCATCTACTCTTAAAAAACACCAGAGAACACACACAGGAGAGAAACCCTTCAGGTGCAGTGTGTGTGGGAAGACATTTTCAGATTCATATAATCTTGTAACACACCAGAGAACACACACGGGAGAGAAACCCTTCAGGTGCACTCTGTGCGGGAAGGCTTTTGCACAGTCACCACATCTTAAAGTACACCAGAGAACACACACGGGAGAGAAACCCTTCAAGTGCAGTGTGTGCGTGAAGGCGTTTGCACATTCATCTGCTCTTGTAAAACACCAGAGAACACACACGGGAGAGAAACCCTTCATGTGCACAATGTGCGGGATGGCGTTTACACAGTCATCAACTTTTCGAAGACACCAGAGAACACAAAAGCATCGGAAGATCCACAAGGAGCGGAGTCGGAGTCTGAAATCAGCTTGTGAAAGTCAAAGTGCCGCAATAATCCCATCCCTCATGAAACAAGAACCGAACGAAAATCTCAGCTTGGACACTTTTAAACGTATAAAGGTGAAATATGAAGATGTGATGGTGAAATATGAAGAGGTGAAGGTGAAATGTGAAGAAGTGATGAGCGAAGAAGTGAAGGTAAAAAGTGAAGATGAAGATTCAACTCCAAAATGGGACCTTCACATCGTAAAGCAGGAGGAGAATTCTGACTGTGAATCAGAGTGAGGCAACTCCCAGCAGTTTGTGGAAGTGGAGGTGTGGGTGGACTTGCTCCTAGACAATACAAAGTCAAGTGGAGACCCGGTAGATGTGTAAGCCAGAGACGATGTCGCTACAATATATGCACCTTTGTCACAGGCCTTTAATGACAAGAACGTGAATTTGGACACTCAATTCCTAGGTTCAACCTGCAGAGTAAGGGCGGCCAGTCTTTGTGGGCCCGTGGGTTGGGTAGACCTCTAACCAGGAGCAAGAGCGAATAAACTCCCAAGCATTCACTATGTTATAATAATTGCTTTTACACGGTGCTTGCTTAATCGCCTCAGCAACTCGGAGTTTTGTGTCGTACCTCGCCTGAAACACTCGAAGAGCATCCCCAAGTAGCAGCTGCCCCTGTGTGGCACAAGGTGGTGGCCCGGCACCGGCCTGCATGTGGACAAGAGCCTGTCAGTAGGGGGCGATGATTGATGCGTTATCTCAGTTGTGTAGTTTGTAGGTAATGTTTAGAATTTGCTACATTTTCACTCAGACGCCAGCATGCAATGGCCTACTCGTTTTGAATGACACAATAGTATGTTTTACATACACTGAAGCAGACTGTGCAACTTTTTTAAAAAGCTTCTTGTTAATACGATGTAACGTGATGCAGTATATTTCACTGCAGTAATCCAATTTTGTTAATATGCCTGTCAATAATTTAGAATGTATACTTGTCTGGTTTTGTGCATACTTGCAACATTTGATCTATAAGGGTCAAACAATGAATAAGTGATGTTAGGACAAAGTGTGTGTGTGTGTGTTTGAAAGTAACCTGTACAGAGAACTCAGGTGAGACCCGTTGTTCTTGTGATACAGTTCACATGGTGTTTTTGTGTTCCACGAAGCATCTGGAGCAACTCATTGTCTTTTTAAATAGGTAGCACACTCGGATCATTCATCAGTTACAAGGCATACCACTTAAAAGTTACACGTATAGGAGGAGGTACATTCTCTACAACACGAATTGTAGTTTTGTCTTACGTGTTGATGCCACGTGATGTGTCGAAGGCTCTCTAACAGCTCACAGGACAGACCCAAGTGCTGTGTGCTCAATGAGATGACTGACAGGCACCACTGCACCGACTTGGTTTGGCCGACGCTCCGCTCGTTGTCGTGAGCGTCGCTCCTCCGCCCTCCGTTGTTTCTGGAGGGCGACGGCCTCCAACTGCCCAGCAGCGTGCTTCACGAGCCTCCTCCACAGAGGCCGATCTTGACACCGCTGGTACCGGTCATCGGCAAGTCCACTCAGCTGCACATCCTTCTGTACAGCATCAGTCCATACATCTTTAAGAGGGTTATCGAAATGCCGTGCTACAGACACATGGGCAGATATGAACGAACAGAGCTAATGCATTAACATCTCAACCTTGGTTGGAAAGCGTTAAAAAGGAATGTCTTATTTGACCTGAACTGCATATTGATTGATTTGCATGTAATTTCTAAGACAATGCAAATTTGGCCCAATATGTACAAATGTTTTCCACTAAGCATACATGTTCCAGGCAACGGTTATTCACCGTGAAACGCGATGCAGTTAAGGACAATAAAAAACAACTAATACAGAGATCGTGCACTCACATCAGTCTGGGTTAGCACGTGAGAGGACCTCCTGTAATACTATGATCTTACCAGATACGGAGACAAATTGGCATTAATGCAGATTTGAGGCTATGCGGATGGCTTTGAACCCAAAGCACCCTTCAATGGTAATGCACATAATAGAGACATGCTTTGTTCACTTTTCTAAACCCATGCTTTTAAAATAATCTCAAGCAATTGTCTCTGCCAGTCATATTTCCTGATCTTATTGCACACACACACACACAAAGATCCCCCGTACAGCCTTCAACAGACTGCTGGGGCAAGTGCTGTTGGTGAGCTATAAACGCCGGCACACACAGCACTCGAGGGGGAGGGTGGCCAACACCGCACCGGGCCGCCTTTGTCTCCCCTGATATTTACACCACACTAGGTAGTCATTCAAGACTACATCGATGTAGGGAAAACCCAGGACTGGTTTAAATATCTGCCACTGTTGTGTGTCATGAGCAGGAATCCAATTTGGGTCACCGGGTTACAGAGTGCAGTGCGATAGCCACTAAATTACCGCTCCCCACTCGTACACAACAACAAGAACAAAGATCCCCGGTAGAGCATTAACAGACTCTAGGGGCAAGTGCTGTTAGCGAGCACCTATGAAGGCTGGCACGGCATACGAGGGGGGTGGGTAGCCAGCACCGCGCCCGGCCACCTTTGTCTCCCGAGTGGCGATGCTCACACATCACACTGGGTACTCAGTTTTAGGCTGAGTCGACCTAGGGATGGCCCAGGACCGGTTCAGATAATCGTCACTGGCGGTATTGGCTGTGAGCGGGAAACGATCCTGGGTCTCCGGGTTCGTAGCGCAGCGTAGCGTTAACTGCTGCCCTACCGCTCGTACAAAGATACGTTTAAACACACGCACGCAAATACACATTCTGTTTGACTAACACTTCTTTCAAACCGTACGTAGCCAAACATTTCCGTTGTAGAGTTTCTGGATAATGTTTGGAATTACCACAATTTTGACCGTGACACCAACATGCAATGACCTGTGCGTTGTGAGTGACACAATACTCTGTTTGACATCCGCCGTGAAGCAGAACAGCGCATAATGTGGTGAACGTTACTGGGGTAGCCAGGTGTGCCTGTCGGATTTGAACTTTGAACCTCTGCAACAAATAGAGAATGCGCTACCATATTCCTGGTTCTAGTCACGTAGATAGAAAAAAAAATAAACAAAAGAAAATATTTAAAAAATACAAATAAAAATAATAAATTTTTAAAAATAAATTGATGATAAGATGTCATGGGTCGACTGACTGAGATGACTGGCCAATGCACCGCCCGTACACACATAGTGTGTACGTACACACAATAATGTCCACGTTGTTGTTGCTGAGTTCACGCACCCAAGGGAGGGGGCAATGGAAAATGAATCTAAATCAACTTAAACTCCATCCCCGCTCTGTGACGTCACCACTCAGCATGACCTCAACGGCATGAAGTGCCAGCGGGAGGTGTACCTCGCTAGTGACGTCATGTCACCAAGGTATTCACACTCCCCCAACCCCGTCCACAGCGCTCTTGAGCGTGACGTCACCTCCGCTTGGGTCACTGCCGATATCAATCCAGTGCCAATCCTTATTTGGGCAAAGCTATGCCCAGTGACTGGCGGTTCATTAACATAATGTATTCGTTGAGGCCGTCGAGAGTTTATTGCGACGGGTTCAGCAGCCACGCCCCATCCCTCGACGTATGGCCTGGGCTCATTAACATAATTTATTCAGTTACAGAGCCGCTCTTTGTGGGAGGGGCGTATCTCTTACCCCGGAAGTGACGTCATGTTACCTGCTTACCCGCGTGACGTCGCGAGGTAACAGGAGGCTGCTGATCCGCGCTTGCACTGAAATTCGAGGTGAGAAATTCTCATGGTGGTGGTGGTTGTTGTTATTGTTTACCAAGGTAGAGCCTCTCTCTCTCGTAGGGATGTCAGTTGAGTAGCAGCGAGCATGGGAATCGATGTCCAGGTTGGAACTTTACAACGCGGGGCCTAGCCACGCAGGGCCTTGCCTCCTGCCCTCGCCTGATTGCATTCACTTTAATTATCTCGCTTAAGTTTAATTTGTCTTCACCCGGCTCGCCACTTCGTAACTTTGTTTTATTGTCAATATTCACGCAGTTTTATTTTTTTCACCAGGCCAAGCCCGCTTGAGCTGCTATACCACTCTTGTTATCAGAAGCGACCTGCCCACAACAACACAAGGTGAGGCTTTGTCAACGTGTGTGAATGTTTTGACTTAAAACTTTGGTGACTGCAGGAATTAATATTCTTGGTTCTTTCGGTAAAGTCACATAGATAGAAAATAAAATAAAAATAACAGATGATAAATTAAATGAAAAATAAAAAAATGAAAATAAAGCAAAAAACCCACGACGTTTCGATCGCAACACAAGTGGTCTTTATCTTATTGAATTTAATCTGTTATTTTTATTTTCTATCTACATGACTTTACTGAAAGAACCAACAATACGTGCGTCGATGTATCTATCGGTCAAAGACGCTAAGCGCGTGCCGCTGTTGACTCTGAATGTGTGGAGGGGAACACCTTCACCACGGGGAGAGAGAGACAGAGACACGGATAGCCTCGGCTATGTTGATTGATCCTCGATTCATTACTTGGTGGAGTGAGGAAGAATTGATGCTGAGCAGATGAAGGTGGCCAGGCATGGTTATGGTCACACCACCTCCTGTTTACTCATGGCAGTGTGTGACAGTGTCAAGTTTGTGTTTGAAGTAAAGTCTATTAACTCTGTTGCACACGGAGGTTGTATCAAAGCAATAGTTTATTTTTGTTTTCCTCTGGAACTCTTTATACGAATGGAAATAGGAGGTGAACACAGCACACACATTCAGCTGAAGTCAGAACTGTTCATCCCCAGCATTCAAGGACATAGCCTGGATTGACACTTCTAAGTTGTGATTGAACATTAATGCATTTCTGCATAACAGAAATAGTATTGTTTTCAACACCCTTTGCTATGTCAGCCGAATTTAGCTTTCGTAAATATTCCTTTTGTAGTCAGCCAAAATTGTGTGCTTAGAGTTTTCGGTTAACATTCATCTTAAAGATATGAAGGCTTCCAGGCAGATTAATAACATTTGCCCTCTCATTGTGTGCCATAACAGCCCGTGGAGAGAAACCCTTCAGGTGCACTCTGTGCGGGAAGGCGTTTGCACGTTCATCAAATCTGATTCATTTGGAAAACTTTTTCACTACATCATGAATATATTAATAAGTATAGACGTGTAAGTCACGTGTGCATTCCTCTGTGCCTGACGTGTAGATGGTGTGGATATTCTTTTTTTATGTCTGCAGCTGACGCTTCCTCTGCAGATTTGGTCTGATGGAGCAAAGGCACTCAGCGCAGCTCGGTACGACAAGTCAACAATGCGACCAGCGTGCATACAGCACGGACCGGACTGGAAATTTGACACGGCACCAGAGAACTCACACAGGAGAGAACCCCTTCAAATGTACTGTGTGTAACAAGGCATTTGCATGGCCATCAGTTTTTCAGAACCACCAGAGAACACACACGGGAGAGAAACCCTTCAAGTGCAGTGTGTGCGTGAAGGCGTTTGCACAGTCATGTAATCTTGTAACACACCAGAGAACACACACGGGAGAGAAACCCTTCAAGTGCAGTGTGTGTGGGAAGACATTTTCAGATTTATCTACTCTTAAAAACACCAGAGAACACACACAGGAGAGAAACCCTTCAAGTGCAGTGTGTGCGTAAAGGCATTTGCACAGTCATCTGATCTTGTAAAACACCAGAAAACACACATGGGAGAGAAACCCTTCAGGTGCACGATGTGCGGGATGGCGTTTACACAGTCATGTAATCTTGTAACACACCAGAGAACACACACGGGAGAGAAACCCTTCAAGTGCAGTGTTTGTGGGAAGGCATTTTCACGGTCATCTGATCTCCTATTACACCAGAGAACACACACGGGAGAGAAACCCTTCAAGTGCAGTGTGTGCGTGAAGGCATTTGCACACGCATCTGCTCTTGTAAAACACCAGAGAACACACACGGGAGAGAAACCCTTCAAGTGTACTCTGTGCGGGAAGCCGTTTGCAGATTCATCAAACCTTCAAGTACACCAGAGAACACAGAAGCATCAGAAGATCCACAAGGAGTGGAGTCTGAAATCAGCTCGTGAAAGTCAAAGTGCCGCAATGAGCCCATCCCTCATGAAACAAGAACCAGAAGAAAATCCCAGCTTGGACACTTTTAAAGGTATAAAGGTGAAATATGAAGAGGTGATGGTGAAATGTGAAGAAGTGATGAGCGAAGAAGTGAAGGTAAAATGTGAAGATGAAGATTCAACTCCAAAATGGGACCTTCACATCGTGAAGCAGGAGGAGAATTCTGACTGTGAGTCAGAGTGAGGCAACTCCCAGCAGTTTGTGGAAGTGGAGGTGTGGGTGGACTTGCTCCTAGACAATACAAAGTCAAGTGGAGACCCGGTAGATGTGTAAGCCAGAGACGATGTCGCTACAATAGATGCACCTTTGTCAAAGGCCTTTAATGACAAGAATGTGAAGTTGAACACTTTGTGGGCCCGTGGGTTGGGGAGATCTCTAACCAGGAGCAAGAGCCAATAAGCTCCCAAGCATTCACTATCTTATCATAATTGCTTTTACATGCTGCTTGCTTAATCGCCTCAGCAACTTGGAGTTTTGTGTCTCATCACAAACACTTGAAGAGCATCCCCAAGTAGCAGCTGCCCCTGTGTGGCACAAGGTGGTGGCCCTGCACCGGCCTGCATGTGGACAAGAGCCTGTCAGTAGGGGGCGATGATTGATGTGTCATCTCAGTTGTGTAGTTTGTAGGTAATGTTTAGAATTTGCTACATTTTCACTCAGACGCCAGCATGCAATGGCCTCGTTTGGAATGACACGATAGTATGTTTTACATACACTGTGAAGCAGAATGTGCAACTTTTTTTAAAAGCTTGTTAATACGATGTAACGTGATGCAGTATATTTCACTGCAGTAATCCAATTTTGTTAATATGCCTGTCAAGAATTTAGAATGTATACTTGTCTGGTTTTGTGCATACTTGTAACATTTGATCTATAAGGGTCAAACATTGAATCAGTGATGTTAGAACAAAGTGTGTGTGTGTTTGAAAGTAACCTGTACAGAGAACTCAGGTGAGACCCGTTGTTCTTGTGATACAGGTCAAACGGTGTTTTTGTGTTCCACGAAGCATCTGTAGCAACTCATTGTCTTTGAAATAGGTAGCACGCTCGGATCATTCATCAGTTACAAGGTATACCACTTAAAGGTTACACGTATAGGAGGAGGTACATTCTCTACAACACGAATTGTAGTTTTGTCTTACGTGTTGACGTAGATTTTGTCTAACTGGGACTAGAAATGCACCTTGTGATTGACGTCTGGATGTTCGTTACCTATCGGTTGAAGCAAACCCCACTGCTGTTGTTGAGACGCTGTGCACCAATAAGGGTCCAACAGATTGACGACCTTCAGGCCAGGAAAGTCACAACATTTGCACACGAAGGACGAATTCACACAAGTACCCCTTGCTCCGTTTTGAAGTTTTAAAATGAAACATCTTTGAATTGTGTTGTGTTTTGAATTAGATGATTTTATTTCTTCATTAAAAGCTTGTATCAATTTTCATCTGGAAGACTTCATTGAAAAGGACATTTCGTGTGAATTTTCTCTCGTCATTAAGTAGATGGCCTTGCCGGGGGTTCGGTTCAATGCGGACACAAACTGTACACACACACAGTGTACACACAGTGTACACACACAGTGTACACAAGCACACAGTGTACACACAGTGTATGTACACACACACAGTGTACACTGTGTGTGTGTACATACAGTGTACACACACACAGTGTGCACACACAGTGTACACACACAGTGTACACACAGTGTATACACACTGTACACACAGTGTACATACAGTGTACACACACAATGTACACATTGTACACACACAGTGTACACACACACTATACATACAGTATACACACAGTGTACACACACAGGGAACAGTGTATATATACACAGTGTACACACACACAGTGACACACACAGTGACACACAGCGACACACAGTGACACAGTGTATACACATAGTGTACATACACACAGTGTACACACACAGAGTGTATACACAATAATGTCCACGTTGTTGTAGCTGAGCTCACACACCCAAGGGAAGGAGCAATGGAAAATGAATCTAAATCAACTTAAACTCCAACTCTGTGACGTCACTACTCTGCATTACCTCATCGGCGTGAAACGCCAGGGGAGGTGTACCTCGCTAGTGACGTCATGTCACCAAGGTATTCACCCGTCCCCCGCGCTCTTGAGCGTGACGTCACCTCCGCTTGGGTCACTGCCGATATCGGTCCAGTGGCTATCCTTATTTGGGCAAAGCTACGCCCAGTGACTGGCGGTTCATTAACATAATGTATCCCTTAAAGCAGTCGCAAGTTTATTTCGACGGGTTCAGCGCCCACGCCCCCATCCCTCGACATATGGGCCGACGTCATTAACATAATTTATTCAGTTGGAGAGCCGCTTGTGGGGGGGAAGTGACGTCATACTACTTCCTGCTGTCGCGAGGTAACAGGAAGCTGCCATGTGCGCGCTTGCACTGAAATCCGAGGTGAGAAATTCTCATCGTTGTGGTGGTGGTTGTTGTTGTTTACCAAGGTAGAGCCTCTCTCTCGTAGGGATGTCAGTTGAGTAGCAGCGAGCATGGGAATCGATGTCCAGGTTGGAACTTTAAAACGCGGGGCCTAGCCACGCGGGGCCTTGCCTCCTGCCCTCACCTGATTGCATTCACTTTAATTATCTCGCTTAAGTTTAATTTGTCTTCACCCGGCTCGCCACTTTGTAACTTTGTTTTATTGTAAATATTCACGCAGTTTTTATTTTCTTTTGTTAGCAGGCCAAGCCCGCTTGAGCTGCTATACCGCTCTTGTTATCAGAAGCGACCTGCCCACAACAACACAAGGTGAGGCTTTGTCAACGTGTGTGAATGTTTTGACTTAAAACTTTGGTGACTGCAGGAATTAATATTCTTGGTTCTTGCGGTAAAGTCACGTAGATAGAAAGTAAAAAAAATAACAATACAAATAAATAAAATATTGTAAATAAAGCAAAAAAACTCACGTCGTTTTGATCGCAACACAAGTAGTCTTTATTTAATGTAATTGTATTATCTGTTATTGTTATTTTCTATCTACGTAACTTTACCGAAAGAAACAAGAATACGTGTGTCAATGTCTATCGGTCAAAGACACTCAGCGGAGAGATGCGCAAACTCCAAATATGCAGCAGGCGTCAGGGTCGGGATCGAACCCACGATTTCCTGTATACCAGGTGAGGTAGTTAACATCTCACCACGGAGAGAGACACGCAAACTCCAGTTAGCCTCGGATATGTTCGTTGATCCTCAATTAATTACTTGGTGGAGTGAGGAAGCATTCATGCCAAGCAGATGAAGGTGGCCAGGCATGATTCTAGACACGCCACCGCCTGTTTACCCAGTGACAGTGTACAGTTTGTGTTTGCAGTAACGTCTATTAACTCTGTTGAACACGGAGGTTATATCAAAATAATAGTTTACTTTTGTTTTCCTCTGGAACTCTTTATAAGAATGGAAACAGGAAGTTAACACAGCACACACGTGCAGCTGAAGTCGGAACTGTTCATCCCAGCATTTAAGGACATTGAGCCTGGATTCACACCTCTAAGTTGCGATTGAACGTTAATTTATGCATAACACAAACAGTATTGTTTTCAACACCCTTTGCTATGTCAGCTGAATTTAGCTCTCATAAATATTCCTTTTGTAGCCAGACAGCCGAAATTGTGTGCTCGGAGTTTTTGGTGAACATTCATTTTGAAGATACGAGGGCTTCCAGGCATGTTTATAACCATTTGCCCTCTTATTGTGTGCCATAACAGCCCGTGTGATGAATTTGGGAAACGTTTTTACTACATCATGAATATATGAATAAGTATAGACGTGTAAGTCACATGTGACTATATATGCATTCCTCTGTGCCTCGATACTGTCGTGTAGATGGTGTGGATATTATTTTTTTCTGTCTGCAGCTGACGTTTCCTCTGACGCTTCCTCTGCAGAATTGGTCTGATGGAGCATATGCACTCAGCGCAGCTCGGTATGACAAGTCAACAATGTGACCAGCGTGCATACAGCACGGATCGGACTGGAAATTTGACACAGCACCAGAGAACACACACAGGAGAGAAACCGTTCAAGTGCAGTGTGTGTAACAAGGCATTTGCACGGTCATTTGCTCTTAAAATACACCAGAGAACACACACGGGAGAGAAACCCTTCAAGTGCACTGTGTGTGGGAAGGCGTTTGCACGTTCATCTACTCTTGTAATACACCAGAGAACACACACGGGAGAGAAACCCTTCATGTGCAGTGTGTGTGGGAAGGCGTTTCCACATTCATCTACTCTTGTAGAACACCAGAGAACACACACGGGAGAGAAACCCTTCAAGTGCAGTGTGTGCGTGAAGGCGTTTGCACAGTCATATGCTCTTGTAAAACACCAGAGAACACACACAGGAGAGAAACCCTTCAAGTGTACTCTGTGTGGGAAGCCGTTTGCAGATTCATCAAATCTTCAAGTACACCAGAAAACACAGAAGCATCAGAAAATCCACAAGGAGTGGAGTCTGAAATCAGCTTGTGAAAGTCAAAGTGCCGCAATGAGCCCATCCCTCATGAAACACGAACCGGAAGAAAATCCCAGCTTGGACACTTTTAAAGGTATCGAGGTGAAATTTGAAGAGGTGATGGTGAAATATGAAGAAGTGATGGTGAAATGCGAAGAGGTGAAGGTAAAATGTGAAGGTGAAGATTCAACTCCAAAATGAGACCTTCACAACGTGAAGCAGGAGGAGAATTCTGACTGTGAGGCAGAGCGAGGCAACTCCCAGCAGTTTGTGGAAGTGGAGGTGTGGGTGGACTTCCTCCGAGACAATACAAAGTCAAGTGGAGACCCGGTAGATGTGTAAGCTTGAGACGATGTCGCTCCAATAGATGCATCTTTGTCACAGGCCTTTAATGACAAGAATGTGAAGTTGAACACTCAATTCCTAGGTTCAACCTGCAGAGTAAGAGCGAGCGGCCAGTCTTTGTGGACCTGTGGATTTGGGAGATCTCTGCCCAGGAGTGAGAGCCAAGAAGCCTCCAAGCATTCACTATGTTATAATAATTGCATTTACTCGGTGCTTGTTTAATTGCCTCGGCAACTCGGAGTTTTGTATCTTGTCTGAAACACTCGAAGAGCATCCCCAAGTAGCAGCTGCCCCTGTGTGGCACAGGGTGATGGCCCTGCACCGGCCTGCATGTATTTTGTTTTCCGCCTGAGGATGACCGCTTGTGTTACGATCGAAACGTCGTGATATATTATTATTTTTTCTACCTACGTGACTTTACTGAAAGAATCAAAGAGTATGTGAACAAGAGGCTGTCAGTAGGGGGCGATGATTGATGTTTCATCTCAGTTGTGTCATTTGTCGCTAATGTTTAGAATTCGCCAGCATGCAATGGCCTACTCGTTTTGAATGACACAATAGTATGTTTTACATCCACTGTTAAGCAGTTGATGCATATTTTTTTAAATAGCTTTTTAATCAGATGTTATCTGATGCAGTAGATTTCTCTGCAGTAATTAAATTTTGTTAAAATTCCTGTCAATCATTTAGAATGAACATCTTCTTTGGTTCTTTCGGTAAAGTCACATAGAATGAGAATAAAATAATAAAATAACAATAAAATTCTCACGACGTTTCGGCCACAACACAAGTGGCCTTCAGGTGAAAGGAACAAACCTGTCGGGACGACAGAGCTTCAATGAACGTTGTTAAGATTCGTAGCGTCTTTTAAGCTGGTTTAGAGAAGTGAGGCACCTTGACAAAGGGGTTTACATATAAAACAGGAGAATTTAGCATTGAAATAGCTGAGTGATTAGCTTGTGACTGGTCATAGAAATAGACTGGTCATAGAAATTGCTTTATTGTGTTATTTTATTAATTTATTATTTTATTCTCATTCTACGTGACTTAAGATGAATCCTTGCAGTCACGAAAGCTTTAAATCGAAATTTTGAATGAACACTTGTCTGATTTTGTGTGTACATGCATCACTTTATTTTTTATAAGGGTCAAACATTGAATAAGTGATGTTAGGACAAAGTGCGTGTGTTTTTGGAAGTAACCTGTACAGTTAACTCAGGTGAGACCCGTTGTTCTTGTGATACAGGTCAAAGGGTACTTTTGTGTTTCAGGAAGCATCTGGAGCAACTCATTGTCTTTGAAATAGGAAGCACACTCGGATCATTCATCAGTTACAAGGCATACCACCTTAAAGTTACACGTAGAGGAGATACATTCTCTACAACACGAATTATAATTTTGTCTTACGTGTTGACGTAGATTTTGTCGAACTTGGACTATAAATGCTCCTTGCTGATTAACGTCTGGATGTTCACGACCATGGCTTGAAGCAAGCCCCACTGCTGTTGAGACATTGTCCACCAAAACCGGTCCACAGTTGGCTTGCACTGAAGCAATGCTGCAGTAATTATGGACTCGCACGAAGGCCGTGGGATTTATATTTCGTGTTCAACATTCCTTTGTTTAGTGGAGATACCGATTAAATTAAAGACGTCTTGTCTGCTGATCTTGTTCATATCTGTGTACATCGATATCCCACATTGCTTGCACGTACACACCACACGCAATTAGATCAATAAAAATAAGAACGACTTCCGGGCATTGCGAAGATCGAGGAATCTCTTTCAATGGAGCGAGTTCAGTGTGTTCGATTCAACATCTCTCTGTCTCTGTCCGTCTGTGTCATCTGTTTGCCTCTGTGTTTCTTTCTGCCTGTGTCTCTCTGTCGTCTCTGTGTTCCTCTTGTCTGTGTCTGTCCGCCTGTCTTGTCTGTGTGTGTGTCTCTCTATCAGCGTCTATCCAACCGTATTCAACGACTGTCAGTAGCAACACGCGCCCGGTCAACTTCCACGGCCCGCGACTCAAACTTGTTTATCTGTAACTTTCGCACCGTACGTAGCCAACCGTGTTAATCCATGGGACTCTGTGTGTGTATATAACTTATTTCGCACCATACCTAGCCGTGTTAATCTATGGGTCTCTGTGTGAGTCTGTGTGTGTGTATCTGTGCGAGTCTCTTGTGTTTGTATCTGTGTGAGTTGTGTGTGTATCTGTGTGAGTCTCTGTGTGTGTATCTGTGTGAGTCTCTGTGTGTGTGTATCTGTGTGAGTCTCTGTGTGTGTATCTGTGTGTGTATCTGTGTGAGTCTCTGTGTGTGTATCTGTGTGAGTCTCTCTGTGTGTATCTGGAACCTATTTCGCACCGTACGTAACCGAACCTGCCCAGGAGGAGCGGCTGGTATCTGTGGAGCTGTGGGCTGGGTAAATCTGTGAGCAGGAGCGAGAGACAAGCTCCCAAGCATTCACTACGTTATAAACATATTTGCACTCATAAGTCGCTTGCCTAATTACACTCAGCAACTCGGTGTTTCGTATCGAACCTCATCTCAAATAATCGAAGGGCGCCCCCTAGTGGCAGCTGCCCCTGTGTGGCACAAGGTGGCCCTGCACCGGCCTGCACGTGGACATGAGTCTGTCGGTAGGGGGCGATCATTGACGCGTAATCTCCCTTGTGGAGTTTCTGGATAGTGTTACTGGAATTGCCACAATTTTGACCGTGACACCAACATGCAATGTGCGTTGTGAGTGACACAGTGGTTTGTTTGACATCCGCTGTTAAGCAGACTGCACATATTGTGGTGAATGTTACTGGGGTAGCCAGATATGCCTGTCGGATTTGAACCTCGGCAACGAATAGAGAATGCGCTACCATATTCCTGGTTCTTTCGGTAAAGTCACAGATAGAACAATAAAAGATACAAAGAATAAGTAAACATTTTAATAATAAAATAATAACAAATTAAAATAATAAATTGAAAATAAATTGATGAAAAGATGCCATGGGTCGACTGAGATGACTGGTGAATGCACCACCTGTGCCCCCCACTATACACACAGTGTACACACACACAGTGTACACACACACATTGTGTACACAGTGTACACACACACACAGTGTACGCACACACAGTACACACACAGTATATACACACAGTGTACACACACACAGTGTACACACATTGTGTACACACACAGTGTACACACACACATTGTGTACACACACAGTGTAAACACACACAGTGTACACACACACAGTGTACACACACAGTGTACACACACACAGTGTACACACACACACAGTGTACACACACACAGTGTATACACACACACAGTGTACACACACATAGTGTACACACAATAATGTCCACGTTGTTGTAGCTGAGCTCACACACCCAAGGGAGGGGGCAATGGAAAATGAATCTAAATCAACTTAAACTCCAACCCCGCTCTGTGACGTCACAACTCTTCATTACCTCATCGGCGTTAAATGCCAGGGTGAGGTGTACCTCGCTAGTGACGTCATGTCACCAAGGTATTCACCCCACCCCCGTCCACCGCGCTCTTGAGGATGACGTCACCTCCGCTCAGGTCACTGCCAATATCTGTCCAGTGGCAATTCTAATTTGGGCAAAGCTACACCCAGTGACTGGTGGCTCATTAACATAATGTGTTCGTTAAAGCCGTCGCGATTTTATTGCGACGGGTTCAGCGCCCACGCTCCCATCCCTCGACATATGGGCCGGCCTCATTAACATAATTTATTCAGTTACTGAGCCGCTCGTTGTGGGAGGGGCGTGTCTCTTACCCCGAAAATGACGTCATGTTACCTGCTTACCCGCGTAACGTCGCGAGGTAACAGGAAGCTGCCGATCCGCGCTTGCACTGAAATCCGAGGTGAGAAATTCTCATGGTGGTGGTGGTTGTTGTTGTTGTTTACCAAGGTAGAGCCTCTCTCTCGTAGGGATGTCAGTTGAGTAGCAGCGAGCATGGGAATCGATGTCCAGGTTGGAACTTTACAACGCGGGGCCTAGCCACGCGGGGCCTTGCCTCCTGCCCTCGCCTGATTGCATTCACTTTAATTATCTCGCTTAAGTATAATTTGTCTTCACCCGGCTCGCCACTTTGTAACTTTGTTTTATTGTAAATATTCACGCAGTTTTATTTTTTTTGTTAGCAGGCCAAGCCCGCTTGAGCCGCAATATCACTCTTGTTATCAGAAGCGACCTGCCCACAACAACACAAGGTGAGGCTTTGTCAACGTGTGTGAATGTTTCGACTTAAAACTTTGGTGACTGCAGGAATTAATATTCTTGGTTCTTTCGGTAAAGTCACGTAGATAGAAAATTAAATAACAGAAAAAAATTAAAAAAATGTTTTTTTTAAATAAAGCAAAAAAAACACGACGTTTCGATCGCAACACAAGTGGTCTTTATCTTATTAAATTTAATCTGTTATTTTTATTTTCTATCTACGTGACTTTACTGAAAGAACCAACAATACGTGTGTCAATGTATCTATCGATCAAAGATGCTAAGCGTGTGCCGCTGTTGACTCTGAATGTGTGGAGGGGAACACCTTCACCACGGGGAGAGAGAGACAGAGACACGGATAGCCTCGGCTATGTTGATTGATCCTCGATTCATTACTTGGTGGAGTGAGGAAGAATTAATGCTGAGCAGATGAAGGTGGCCAGGCATGGTGCTGGTCACACCACCACCTGTTTACCCATGGCAGTGTGTGACAGTGTGAAGTTTGTGTTTGCAGTAAAGTCTATTCACTCTGTTGAACACGGAGGTTATATCAAAACAATAGTTTATTTTTGTTTTCCTCTGGAACTCTTCATAAGAATGGAAACAGGAGGTGAACACAGCACACATACAGCTGAAGTCGGAACTGTTCATCCCAGCATTCAAGGACATCTGAGCCTGGATTCACACCTCTAAGTTGCGATTGAACATTAATTTCTGCATATCACAAATAGTATTGTTTTCAACACCCTTTGCTATGTCAGCTGAATTTTGCTTTCATAAATATTCCTTTTGTAGTCAGACAGCCGAAATTGTGTGCTTAGAGTTTTGGGTTAACATTCATCTTGAAGATATGAAGCCTTCCAGGCATATTAATGACATCTGCCCTCTCATTGTGTGCCCTAACAGCCCGTGGAGATAAACCCTTCAGGTGCAGTGTGTGCGTGAAGACGTTTGCACGTTCATCAAATCTGATGAATTTGAGAAACTTTTTCACTACATCATGAATATATTAATAGGTATAGACGTGTAAGTCACGTGTGCATTCCTCTGTGCCTGACGTGTAGATGGTGTGGATATTCTTTTTTTATGTCTGCAGCTGACGCTTCCTCTGCAGAATTGGTCTGATGGAGCAAAGGCCCTCAGCGCAGCTCGGTATGACAAGTCAACCATGCGACCAGCGTGCATACAGCACGGACCGGACTGGAAATTTGACACGGCACCAGAGAACTCACACGGGAGAGAAACCCTTCAAATGTACTGTGTGTAACAAGGCATTTGCATGGCCATCAGTTTTTCAGAACCACCAGAGAACACACACGGGAGAGAAACCCTTCAGGTGCACGATGTGCGGGATGGCGTTTGCACAGTCATGTAATCTTGTAATACACCAGAGAACACACACGGGAGAGAAACCCTTCAAGTGCAGTGTGTGTGGGAAGGCATTTGCACATTCATCTGCTCTTAAAAAACACCAGAGAACACACACAGGAGAGAAACCCTTAAAGTGTACTTTGTGCGGCAAGGCGTTTTCAGATTCATGTCATCTTGTAACACACAAGAGAACACACACGGGAGAGAAACCCTTCAAGTGCACTGTGTGCGTGAAGGCATTTGCACATTCATCTACTCTTGTAAAACACCAGAGAACACACACAAGAGAGAAACCCTTCAGGTGCACGATGTGCGGGATGGCGTTTGCACATTCATATGATCTCGTATTACACCAGAGAACACACACGGGAGAGAAACCCTTCAGGTGCACTGTGTGTGGGAAGACATTTTCAGATTTATCTACTCTTAAAAAACACCAGAGAACACACACGAGAGAGAAACCATTCAAGTGCACTGTGTGTGGGAAGGCATTTCCAGATTCATCTAATCTTCAAAGACACCAGAGAACACACACGGGAGAGAAACCCTTCAAGTGCACTGTGTGTGGGAAGACATTTTCAGATTCATCTGCTCTTAAAACACACCAGAGAACACACACGGGAGAGAAACCCTTCAGGTGCAGTGTGTGTGGGAAGACATTTTCAGATTCATCTACTATTAAAAAACACCAGAGAACACACACGGGAGAGAGACCCTTCAGGTGCAGTGTGTGTGGGAAGGCATTTTCACAGTCATCTGCTCTTAAAACACACCAGAGAACACACACGGGAGAGAAACCCTTCGAGTGCAGTGTGTGTGGGAAGACATTTTCAGATTCATCTGCTCTTAAAACACACCAGAGTACACACACGGGAGAGAAACCCTTCAAGTGCAGTGTGTGCGGGAAGGCATTTGCACATTCATCAAATCTTCAAGTACACCAGAGAACACAGAAGCATCAGAAGATCCACAAGGAGTGCAGTCTGAAATCAGCTTGTGAAAGTCAAACTGCCGCAATTAGCCCACCCGTCATGAAACACGAACCGGAAGAAAATCCCAGCTTGGACACTTTTAAAGTTATCGAGGTGAAATGTGAAGAGGTGATGGTGAAATGTGAAGAGGTGATGGTGAAGAGGTGATGGTGAAGAGGGAAGAAGTGATGGTGAAGAGGGAAGAGGTGATGGTGAAGAGGGAAGAAGTGATGGTGAAGAGCGAAGAAGTGAAGGTAAAATGTGAAGATGAAGATTCAACTCCAAAATGGGACCTTCACATCGATGGAGGCAACGTAAAGCAGGAGGAGAATTCTGACTGTGAGGCAGAGCGAGGCAACTCCCAGCAGTTTGTGGAAGTGGAGGTGTGGGTGGACTTCCTCCTAGACAATACAAAGTCAAGTGGTGACCCGGTAGATGTGTAAGCCAGAGACGATGTCGCTCCAATAGAAGCACCTTTGTCACAGGCCTTTAATGACAAGAACGTGAAGTTGGACACTCAGTTCCTAGGTGCAACCTGCAGAGTAAGGGCGGCCAATCTTTGTGGACCTGTGGGTTGGGTAGATCTTTAACCAGAAGCGAAAGACAATAAGCCCCCAAGCATTCACTATGTTATAATAATAATTGCATTTACACGGTGCTTGCTTAATCGCATCAGCAACTCAGAGTTTTGTGTCGTACCTCGTCTGAAACATTCGAAGAGCATCCCCAAGTAGCAGCTGCCCCTGTGTGGCACAAGGTGGTGGCCCTGCACCGGCCTGCATGTGGACAAGAGCCTGTCAGTAGGGGGCGATGATTGATGCGTCATCTCAGTTGTGTAGTTTGTAGGTAATCTTGATTCGAAGTTTTCGTGACTGCAGGAATCCACACTCTTGAGTTCTTTCGGTAAAGTCACCACGTGGGTAGAAACATAACAGATCACGGCGTTTAGATCACAACACAAGCAATCGTCATCAGGTGGGACAACCACAGCAAGAGAAACTGCTGAAGTAGTAGGCGCCTACTCCAGTAGTTTCCTCTTATTGCTGCTGTGCTTGTCCCACTTGATGACGATTGCTTGTGTTGCCATCGAAACGCCGTCATCTATTATTTGTAGCGTAATGTTTTAAATTTGCTACATTTTGACCCAGACGCCAGCATGCAACGGCCTACTCGTTTTGAATGACGCAACAATAGTACGTTGTACATACACTGTTAAGCAGACGGTGCGTATTTGTTAAATAACTTCTTGTTAATACGATGTAACGTGATACAGTCAATTTCGCTGCAGTAATCCAATGTTAATATGCCCGTCAATGATTTAGAATGAATACTTGTCTGATTGTGTGCGTACGTGTAACATTTTGTATGAGGAACAAACATTGAATAAGTGATGTTAGGACAAAGTGTGTGTGTGTGTTTTGGAAGTAACCTGTACAGAGAACTCAGGTGAGACCCGTTGTTCTTGTGATACAGGTCAAAGGGTACTTTGGTGTTTCACGAAGCGTCTGCCTCTGGAGCAACTCATTTTCTTTGAAATAGGAAGCATGCTCGGATCATTCATCAGTTACAAGGCAAACCACTTAAAAGTTACACGTATAGGAGGAGGTACATTCTCTACAACACGAATTGTAGTTTTGTCTTACGTGTTGACGTAGATTTTGTCTAACTGGGACTAGAAATGCACCTTGCTGATTCACGTCTGGATGTTCGTTACCTATCGGTTGAAGCAAACCCCACTGCTGTTGTTGAGATGCTGGGCACCAATAAGGGTCCAACACATTGACGGCCTTCAGGCCAGGAAAGTAACAACATTTGCACACGAAGGACGCATTCACTCAAGTACCCCATGCTCCGTTTTGAAGTTTTAAAATGAAACATCTTCGAATTGTGTTATGTTTTGAATTAGATGATTTTATTTCTTCATTAAAAGCTTGTATCAATTTACATGTGGAAGACTTCATTGAAAAGGACATTTCGTGTGAATTTTCTCTCGTCATTAAGTAGATGGCCTTGCCGGGGGTTCGGTTCGATGCGAACTTTCACCTGTTTGGGATTGCGGGATCGAGATAAGGCGACACGGAGCTGGCCGTGCGAGAAGACCGCCGTCTGCAGATCGATTCCAACGTAATCGAACGTCTGTCCCTGCGCCTCCGTCGTCCATGCAGGGGGTTCGTAGGTTTGCAGCGCCCCCTGCATGAAAACAACGGAAAGGTGCAGCGCTCATCACAGATAAAGTTGTGCGCTTATATTTAAAATGTTATTCTTTTATAAGGTGATGTTGAAATCGAAAAGTGTTTGGCCAGTTGATGATTTCAATCAGATTGATCCATTTATTATGAACCACATCTGAGCTTTTGTGGTCCTGTTGAGCTAAAGTTGGAAAAAGTCCGTGACTATAACTTCGCTCAATATTGTAAACGTGTTTCTATTATTTAGTTATTGTTTAATACAAAGTACTTCAGATAATGGGTTTCAAGATGTATTTGAATGGCACGTTCGTTGTTCCGGTGTTTAATGGCTTGGACGTCATGGCAAATGGCTTCCATCGATGTGGAAGTCAATGGTGGATGATAATTTGACATTTCGGTGTTGATTTGGAGTAGATTGTTTAACTGTTGCATACCGGGTGGTGAAATGCTTTGCCGAGTACCTGAACTGTTTGACTAAGTGAATTCACGAAGAGTTCGATACGAGTTTGAGCGTTAATATTCTTGCGGAACGACAAAGATCTGATATTTTAAAGATTCCTGATCGTACGTTTATTGCGACAATGTTCACGGGGAACACGTGTGGAGGCGAGTTCCGGGTGAAGTCTCCCCTTACCTGGCAACTATGGTGGCTGTCCGCTGATCACTCTCGCTCCGTCACAGCTACGAGCTGTAAGGACAGGGACATGATTCTCCACCCTGGCGCTGTTTTAATTCACAGCACCAAGAGTGGAGAGCCTCATCCCTGTAGTGCCCTCCTGTTGTGCCGCATCATTTACCGCGTAACGAGGCAACGTTTTCATGAGCAGTGCGTTCCACCACACACCCACACGAGCGAACCATGTGCAACAGTGTGCGTACATACAGACACGAACAAACACGCGGGTGCACATACACACACGAGCGCTTACTTGCAAACACGGACGAGTGGAGATGCAAACACGGGTGTGGTCACCACCTGGCTAACTACACTAGTCACGTGATAACTAGTATGCTAAACTATACACTACACTATACACTACTATACACTACACTATATACTACACTACTATACACTACACTATACACCACACTATACACTGCAACTATACACTACACTACTATACACTACACTATACACTACACGCTATACACTACTATACACTACACTACTATACACTACACTATACACTACTACACACTAGTGCTGCACTAGTCCCCAAACTGCAAAGACCAAGGCTCCCCAATGTAGACTGACACATCCACAGACCCACACGTGGACCCACGGACTCGCACAGAAACCCACGGACTCATCGACTCCCACTGGGCGTGCGCTGTTAGCGAGCACCGGTGAGGGTCGCGATGGAACAACACCAGGGGCTGGTGTGGACAGAACCATGGCTGGCCGCTCTCAAATTCTGATGTTAGCACCCCCACCCACCTTACCACCTCCTTAATTATGGCTGAGTCCACCTAAGTGACGCTCGGGACTGCTTCAGGTAAGGGGCCGACCTTAAATGACGTCACGCGATTTTAGAGGATTTTTGACCCCTCCCCCATCGTCATACGACGTCACGAAAAGTCAGACCCCTCCCCCTCAAATATGACATCACAAAGCTCTGCCCCCCCCCCCCAAAAAAATAAAACATGCTTCAAATCCCTTTAAACTATTGTCATTGTAGTGCGTAGTTAATGTGGCGCTGCACTCTGATGTTGTAGGTAGAAAACATTACAAAGTCTAATTAATTAAGTAGAACATGTTTATATTTATTTAAAGTTGCGCAATTTGATGTGACGTCACATTTCTCAACCCCCCCCCTCTAGGTGTGTGACGTCATTCACGAACGGCCCCTAATTGTCGCTGGCATTGGCCGTGAGCGAGAATGGCGCAGCGCCGCTACGCCGTGATGGTGCCCTTACCTGCCTGAACGGAGACGCGGTCAGACGATGGGTGAGCTGTTGGTGCGGGCAGGACGAATGATCTCGGGCGTACCTCCTGACGTGGAAGGCGAGGGAGGTCGGAGTGCGCGTGTGAAGAGAGATGGCAAGGGGCGGGAGGAGAGGGGGGCGATCGGACGGAGCGGAAGCAGGAGGACGAGGGCAGGAGAGACAGCGGAGCCGTGGAGGAGTCTGGGCACGCTTGATGGTGAAAGTTGACGTGG
Organism: Petromyzon marinus; assembly: GCF_048934315.1. Lineage (NCBI taxonomy): Eukaryota > Metazoa > Chordata > Hyperoartia > Petromyzontiformes > Petromyzontidae > Petromyzon > Petromyzon marinus. The sequence goes on from NW_027423016.1 coordinate 693,473, forward strand.
ACGCACGCTGCAGAAGAGAAGAAAATCTTCACGCTCGGCGCCACACACAGCCAGATGTAGCTCACCTCATCCATCTTGCTGACGATGTGTAGGATGACTAGACTCTGATTGTCTTGTAGCTCTGTGGAAAGAAGGAGAGGTGTCAGGTACCACTAGTCAGTATGTACTGCTGTAATCATAGCAGGTACCACCACAGCAATATGCACTGCTGTTATCATAGCATAAAAAAATATAACGATACTATCATAGAAGGTTAACTAAACGAGCATACATTTTTAACTAACTTAGGATAAACATTAAACTTAATTAGTATGGATAAATAAACTACGTTAGCATACAGATTAAAATTAATTAGCATACCAAAATTAGCATAGGACAACCGTTGACCAATCGCTGCGCACCATCGCCGGAGACGCTCCCAGGTTTGCCTCTCGACCAATCGGATCGCTGGCCCTACCCCCCTCCCCACTTTGGCACGCGGCGACCAATCAGATCGCGGGAGGACGCTACCATTTTTAATGCCCTACACGCTGAACGCCACGCGCCCATGTGCGTGTGAGTGTTTAGTTTTGTTTTAATTATTTTAATCATTAAAGTTCGCGAGTGTCAAGGTAAGCTACGTTGACTTTTTTTAAAGCATTTTCTCAAGAGAACCGTTGTTGTTGCTGCTGCTGTTGTTGTGAAAGGCCCAGTACACCCTGAGGCCTTGCCTAGACTAGGACAGCCTTGATGTCACGTGGGTCCACACTGTTTGTTTCTTTCGGTAAAGTCACGGAGGTAGAAAATATATTTTATTTATTATTTAATTGAATTAATTTTTATTTTATACCTACGTTAAATTTAATTTAAAATTTTAATTAAGTTAATTGAAACTTATTTTATACCTACGTATTTTTTTTATAAATGAATATTTTTTATAATTTAAATTAAATTAATTTTATGTTATACCTACGTTAAATTCAATTTAATTTTGTAATAAATTCAATTTCATTTCAATTTATTTTATTTCATACCTACGTAAAATTAAATTGAAATTTTTAATAAATTAAATATATTTTATTTGAATTACATTTATTTTATTTAATACCTACGTTTAATTTAATTTTTAAAATATATTACATTACTTTATTTTAATTAATTTTATTTTATACCTATGTTACATTAATTTTTTAATAAATGAATTTTTTTTGTCATTTAATTAAATTTATTGTATTTAATTTGCATTTATTTTATACCTACGTTAAATTAAATGAAATGTTTTAATAAATAAAATGTATTTTATTTAAATTAAATGTATTTTATTTCATACCTACACATGTGCAGTCATTTTAACTGCTCTGACTGCTACAAGCTAAGTGCGGCCTGGAAGCGTATTATTAAGTAATACATTTTACAATTTCTTATAGAGGAACCCCATACTAATGAACTGACTACGTATCTATATAATTAAAAGACCGCACGCAGATGTCGCAAAAGCGGACCCCGTTGTCAATGATATAATTCGATGTACGTACAGCAGTTGCTGTACTGCATTCCTATTGTTATGATGTACGTACAGCAGTTGCTGTACGTACATCATTAAAATTACACCGATTGCAATACGTCACCAAAGACGACACAATTTTAATTTGACCCCCGGGTCTGATCGCGTTAACTGTGCAGGTGGCGGGTCGAGAGGTGACTTGCACGTGTGTGCAGCTTGTTGAATATTGACGTGCGATGACTTGTGGAGAGGAAGAATGATGATGATGATGGCGATGCAAGTCTTGAAGTCTGACGTTGTTCTCCGAGTCGTGTAGCCGACCGCGTGCGACTTTGGGGATTGCGTAATGTCGTTTTAGTTTCCTCTGTGGAACTTTTTATTTTGTTGATCCTAACGATGTAACTGACGTAGGGCGGGCTTGGGAGCGGCGTTGACGATGTGTTTTGGCGTTGCACCAACCAGCACCTTTGCATTCAGAAGTTGGAGGTGCTTTGATTGTTACAGGGAGAGGTGGAATCATCATCGTCATGGGTTTAAGTGGGCACGGAGCCCGTCAAGGGAATGGGTAGGTAGAGGAATGGGGTTGGAGAGTATACACAACTTGCATTTCTAGTCATTTCAACAATTTATGGGCATGCGCATCATTAACAGTATCCTGATTGATGAGCAAAACAAAATCGCAATTTAATCGTGAATCTATTGTCATGAATGAGTCTGAAATATGAATAGTCATGCTCAAAACTGCATTCCTATTGTTATAAAAAATCATTGTACCCCCATTCATGATGACAATTCCAATATGGTCATTATGATGCTCAGAATTACACTTATATTCTCAGAATCATGAACATTTATTAAAACAGCAGTGTGCTCAAAATGCTAATTTAACAATTTCAACATGTACACAATCAATTCCAAGATTCTAATCAAAGTAAGTCCTATGTATCGTGGTGTTTTCATGCTTATACATTATTGCGCGCCCCCCCAAAAAAAATATACAAAAGTCTATTTTTATAATGTTTGCACGGTTTACAGTCTGGAAATTACCCACATGGCAAATTTCAAGCTTGGTGCGTGTCGGGAAGTACGCTAAACATTTTGAACAGACGCACACATTCACAACTTTGCCTTTGGTATATATGGAGATTAGTAATAAATTGTTAATTTAACTACTTTCATGTTGACGGATTGTAACTACGAATAGCACTGGCTCACCACGGGGCTTATCGCGTGGTATCTGGGCACTTTATTTGAAACGTAAACCCCACAGTGTGTGAGTACAATTCCTCGCAAGTTGCGTCCACAGAGACAGACAGACAATGACGTTTCTAGGTAAGAGTAAGAAATAAATCTACGTGTCGAGGAGAGACGAGAGAGCCAAGAGGTCACCTCGGGAGACGGGGCGGCGCGTCAACCTTAGTCACGTGACTGAAGGAGTGTGGGCGTGCCGTGCGTACGTGTGTGTAGTGTGTGTGTACTGTGTGTGTGTACCGTGTGTGTGTGTACTGTGCGCGTGTGTGTGTACTGTGTGTGTGTACTGTGCATGCGTGTGTACTGTGCGTGTGTCGTGTGTGTACCGTGTGTGTGTACTGTGCGTGTGTGTGTACTGTGCGTGTGTGTGTGTGTACCGTGTGTGTGTGTGTACTGTGTGTGTGTGTATCGTGTGTGTGTGTGTGTACCGTGCGTGTGTGTGTACCGTATGTGTGTACTGTGTGTGTGTGTACTGTGCGTGTGTGTGTACTATGCGTGTGTGTGTACTGTGCGTGTGTACTGTGCGTGTGTGTGTACCCTGTGTGTGTACTGTGCGTGTGTGTGTACTGTGCGTGTGTGTGTGTACCGTGTGTGTGTACTGTGCGTGTGTGTGTACTGTGCGTGTGTGTGTGTACCGTGTGTGTGTACTTTGCGTGTGTGTGTACTGTGCGTGTGTGTGTACCGTGTGTGTGTGTACCGTGCGTGTGTGTGTGGACCGTGTGTGTGTGTACCTTGTGTGTGTACCGTGCGTACGTGTGTACCGTGCGTGTGTGTGTACTGTGCGTGTGTGTGTACTGTGAGTCTGTGCGTGTGTGTGTGTACTGTGCGTGTGTGTGTACTGTGCATGTGTGTGTACTGTGCGTGTGTGTACTGTGCGTGTGTGTGTGTGTTCCGTGCGTGTGTGTTCTGTGCGTGTGTGTGTGCGTGCCGTGCGTGTGTACTGTGCGTGTGTGTGTGTACTGTGCGTGTGTGTCGTGCGTGTGTGTGCACCGTGTGTGTATACTGTGTGTCTGTGTACCGTGCGTGTGTGTGTGTACCGTGCGTGTGTGTGTACTGTGAGTCTGTGCGTGTGTGTGTGTACTGTGTGTACTGTACGTGTGTGTGTACCGTGCGTGTGTGTGTGCGTGCCGTGCGTGTGTACTGTGCGTGTGTGTGTGTACTGTGCGTGTGTGTGCACCGTGTGTGTGTACTGTGTGTGTGTACTGTGTGTGTGTGTACTGTGCGTGTGTGTGCACCGTGTGTGTGTACTGCGTGTGTGTGTAGTGTGTGTGTGTGTACTGTGCGTGTGTGTAACGTGTTCGGCGGTAGTCCAGCGGTTAGTACGCTGCTCTACGAACATAACGACAGCCAACACCCAGTGACGATTATTTGAACCGGTTCTGGGCCTCCCCTAGGTCCACTCAGCCTCAAGTGAGTACCCGGTGCGGTGTGTAAACATCATTACTGGGGATAGAAAACAAAAAATAAACAAAATAAAATATAAAAAAATGAAAAAATGTAATACAAATAACAAATAAAAATAATACATTAAAAAAAATTAATTGATGAGAAGATGCTATGGGTCGACTGACTGAGATGTCTGGGCAATGCACCGCCTTTACCCTCCACTACACGCCGCACACACACACTGTGTGTGTGTACACACACACACTGTACACACAATAATGTCCACGTTGTTGCTGAGTTCACGCACCCAAGGGAGGGGGCAATGGAAAATGAATCTAAATCAACTTAAACTCCATCTCCGCTCTGTGACGTCACCACTCAGCATGACCTCGTCGGCATGAAGTGCCAGTGGGAGGTGTACCTCGCTAGTGACGTCATGTCACCAAGGTATTCACACTCCCCCCCCAACCTCGTCCACAGCGCTCTTGAGCGTGACGTCACCTCCGCTTGGGTCACTGCCGATATCAATCCAGTGCCGATCCTTATTTGGGCAAAGCTACGCCCAGTGACTGCGTTTCATTAACATAATTTGTTTGTTGAAGCCGTCGGGTTCAGCAGCTACGCCCCATCCCTCGACATATGGGCCGGGCTCATTAACATAATTTATTCAGTTACAGAGCCGCTCATTATGGGAGGGGCGTGTCTCTTACCCCGGAAGTGATGTCATGTTACCTGCTTACCCCGCGTGACGTCGCGAGGTAACAGGAGGCTGCCGATCCGTGCTTGCACTGAAATCCGAGGTGAGAAATTCTCATGGTGGTGGTGGTGGTTGTTGTTTACCAAGGTAGAGCCTCTCTCTCGTAGGGATGTCAGTTGAGTAGCAGCGAGCATGGGAATCGACGTCCAGGTTGGAACTTTACAACGCAGGGCCTAGCCACGCGGGACCTTGCCTCCTGCCCTCACCTGATTGCATTCACTTTAATAATCTCGCTTAAGTTTAATTTGTCTTCACCGGCTCGCCACTTTGTAACTTTGTTTTATTGTCAATATTCACGCAGTTTTTATTTTCTTTTGTTACCAGGCCAAGCCCGCTTGAGCTGCTATACCGCTCTTGTTATCAGAAGCGACCTGCCCACAACAACACAAGGTGAGGCTTTGTCAACGTGTGTGAATGTTTTGACTTAAAACTTTGGTGACTGCAGGAATTAATATTCTTGGTTCTTTCGGTAAAGTCACGTAGATAGAAAATAAAATAACAGATTATAAATTAAATGAAAAAAAAAAAATGGAAAATAAAGCAAAAAAACCACGACGTTTCGATCGCAACACAAGTGGTCTTTATCTTATTAAATTTAATCTGTTATTTTTATTTTCTATCTACGTGACTTTACTGAAAGAACCAACAATACGTGCGTCAATGTCTATCGGTCAAAGACGCTAAGCGCGTGCCGCTGTTGACTCTGAATGTGTGGAGGGGAACACCTTCACCACGGGGAGAGAGACAGAGACACGGATAGCCTCGGCTGTGTTGATTGATCCTCGATTCATTACTTGGTTGAGTGAGGAAGAATTAATGCTGAGCAGATGAAGGTGGCCAGGCATGGTTCTGGTCACACCACCACCTGTTTACTCATGGCAGTGTGTGACAGTGTCAAGTTTGTGTTTGCAGTAAAGTCTGTTAACTCTGTTGCACACGGAGGTTATATCAAAACAATAGTTTATTTTTGTTTTCCTCTGGAACTCTTAATAAGAATGGAAACAGGAGGTGAACACAGCACACACATTCAGCTGAAGTCGGATCTGTTCATCCCAGCATTCAAGGACATCTTAGCCTGGATTCACACCTCTAAGTTGCGATTGAACAGTAATTCATGCATTTATGCAAAACACAAATAGTATTGTTTTGAACACCCTTTGCTATGTCAGCTGAATTTAGCTTTCATAAAAATTCCTTTTGTAGTCAGACAGCCGAAATTGTGTGCTTAGAGTTTTGAGTTAACATTCATCTGGAAGATATGAAGGCTTCCAGGCATATTAATGACATTTGCCCTGTCATTGTGTGCCATAACAGCCCGTGGAGAGAAACCCTTCAGGTGCACTCTGTGTGGGAAGGCGTTTGCACATTCATCAAATCGGATGAATTTGAGAAACTTTTCACTACATCATGAATATATTAATAAGTATAGACGTGTAAGTCACGTGTGCATTCCTCTGTGCCTGACGTGTAGATGGTGTGGATATTCTTTTTTTCTGTCTGCAGCTGACGCTTCCTCTGCAGAATTGGTCTGATGGAGCAAAGGCACTCAGCGCAGCTCGGTACGACAAGTCAACAATGCGACCAGCGTGCATACAGCACGGACCGGACTGGAAATTTGACACAGCACCAGAGAAGTCACACAGGAGAGAAACCCTTCAAATGTACTGTGTGTAACAAGGCATTTGCATGGCCATCAGTTTTTCAGAACCACCAGAGAACACACACAGGAGAGAAACCCTTCAGGTGCAGTGTTTGTGGGAAGGCATTTTTATGGCCATCTGCTCTTAAAAAACACCAGAGAACACACACGGAAGAGAACCCCTTCAAGTGCAGTGTTTGTGGGAAGGCATTTTCAGATTCATTTGCTCTTAAAACACACCAGAGAACACACACGGGAGAGAAACCCTTAAGGTGCAGTGTTTGTGGGAAGGCATTTTTATGGTCATCTGCTCTTAAAAAACACCAGAGAACACACACGGAAGAGAAACCCTTCAAGTGCAGTGTGTGCGGGAAGGCATTTGCACAGTCATCTGATCTTGTAAAACACCAGAGAACACACACGGGAGAGAAACCCTTCAGGTGCACGATGTGCGGGATGGTGTTTACACAGTCATGTAATCTTGTAAAACACCAGAGAACACACACGGGAGAGAAACCCTTCAAGTGTACTCTGTGCGGGATGGCGTTTGCACAGTCACCACATCTTATAGTACACCATAGAACACACACGGGAGAGAAACCCTTCAAGTGCAGTGTGTGCGTGAAGGCATTTGCACATTCATCTGCTCTTAAATCACACCAGAGAACACACACGGGAGAGAAACCCTTCAGGTGCACGATCTGCGGGATGGCGTTTACACAGTCACCACATCTTATAGTACACCATAGAACACACACGGGAGAGAAACCCTTCAAGTGCAGTGTGTGCGTGAAGGCATTTGCACATTCATCTGCTCTTAAATCACACCAGAGAACACACACAGGAGAGAAACCCTTCAGGTGCAGTGTGTGTGGGAAGACATTTTCAGATTCATCTGCTCTTAAAAAACACCTGAGAACACACACGGGAGAGAAACCCTTCAGGTGCACGATCTGCGGGATGGCGTTTACACAGTCATATCATCTCGTATTACACCAGAGAACACACACGGGAGAGAAACCCTTCCAGTGCAGTGTTTGTGGGAAGGCATTTTCACGGTCATCTCTTAAAAAACACCAGAGAACACACACGTGAGAGAAACCCTTCAAGTGCAGTGTGTGTGGGAAGACATTTTCAGATTCATGTAATCTTGTAATACACCAGAGAACACACACGGGAGAGAAACCCTTCAAGTGCAGTGTGTGCGTGAAGGCGTTTGCACAGTCATCTGATCTTGTAAAACACCAGAGAACACACACAGGAGAGAAACCCTTCAAGTGTACTCTGTGCGGGAAGCCGTTTGCAGATTCATCAACTCTTCGAAGACACCAGAGAACACAAAAGCATCGGAAGATCCACAAGGAGCGGAGTCGGAGTCTGAAATCAGCTTGTGAAAGTCAAAGTGCTGCAATGAGCCCATCCCTCATGAAACAAGAACCGGACGAAAATCCGGTGATGGTGAAATGTGAAGAAGTGATGAGCGAAGAAGTGAAGGTAAAATCTGAAGATGAAGATTCAACTCCAAAATGGGACCTTCACATCGTGAAGCAGGAGGAGAATTCTGACTGTGAGTCAGAGTGAGGCAACTCCCAGCAGTTTGTGGAAGTGGAGGTGTGGGTGGACTTGCTCCTAGACAATACAAAGTCAAGCGGAGACCCGGTAGATGTGTAAGCCAGAGACGATGTCGCTCCAATAGAAGCACCTTTGTCACAGGCCTTTAATGACAAGAACGTGAAGTTGGACACTCAGTTCCTAGGTGCAACCTGCAGAGTAAGGGCGGCCAATCTTTGTGGACCTGTGGGTTGGGTAGATCTTTAACCAGAAGCGAAAGACAATAAGCCCCCAAGCATTCACTATGTTATAATAATAATTGCATTTACACGGTGCTTGCTTAATCGCATCAGCAACTCAGAGTTTTGTGTCGTACCTCGTCTGAAACATTCGAAGAGCATCCCCAAGTAGCAGCTGCCCCTGTGTGGTACAAGGTGGTGTCCCTTGTACCACACAGGGGCAGCTGCTACTGCCCCTGTGTGGTAAAAGCCTGGACAAGAGCCTGTCATCTTCTTTGGTTCTTTCGGTAAAGTCACGTAGAATGAGAATAAAATAATAAAATAAAACAATAAAATTCTCACGACGTTTCGGCCACAACACAAGTGGCCTTCTTCAGGTGAAAGGAACAAACCAGTCGGGACGACAGAGCTACAATCAACGCTGCTAAGATTCTACGTGACTTTACCGAAAGAACCAAAGAAGATGAATCCTTGCAGTCACGAAAGCTTTAAATCGAAAAAAAGAGCCTGTCAGTAGGGGGCGATGATTGATGTTTCATCTCAGTTGTGTAGTTTGTAGGTAATGTTTAGAATTTGCTACATTTTCACTCAGACGCCAGCATGCAATGGCCTACTCAATAGTATGTTTTACATACACTGTGAAGCAGACTGTGCCACTTTTTTTAAAAGCTTCTTGTTAATACGATGTAACGTGATGCAGGATATTTCACTGCAGTAATCCAATTTTGTTAATATGCCTGTCAATAATTGAGAATGTATACTTGTCTGGTTTTGTGCATACTTGTAACATTTGATCTATATGGGTCAAACATTGAATAAGTGATGTTAGGACAAAGTGTGTGTGTGTTTGAAAGTAACCTGTACAGAGAACTCAGGTGGGACCCGTTGTTCTTGTGATACAGGTCAAACGGTATTTTTGTGTTTCACGAAGCATCTGGAGCAACTCATTGTCTTTGAAATAGGGAACACGCTCGGATCATTCATCAGTTACAAGGCATACCACCTTGAAGTTACACGTAGAAGAGATACATTCTCTACAACACGACTTGTAGTTTTGTCTTACATGTTGACGTAGATTTTGTCTAACTGGGACTAGAAGTGCACCTTGCTGATTGACGTCTGGATGTTCGTAACCATCGGTTGAAGCAAACCCCACTGCTGTTGTTGAGATGCTGTGCACCAATAATGGTCCAACACATTGACGGCCTTCAGGCCAGGAAAGTCACAACATTTGCACACGAAGGACGCATTCACACAAGTACCCCATGCTCCCTTTTGAAGTTTTAAAATGAAACATCTTTGACTTGTGTTGTGTTTTGAATTAGATGATTTTATTTCTTCATTAAAAGCTTGTATCAATTTACATCTGGAAGACTTAATTGAAAAGGACATTTCGTGTGAATTTTCTCTCGTCATTAAGTAGATGGCCTTGCCGGGGGTTCGGTTCAATGCGGACACAAACAGTGTACACACACACAGTGTACACACACACACTGTACACACACACAGTGTACACACACACAGTGTACACACAGTGTACACACACAGTGTACACACACACATAGTGTACACTGTACACACAATGTACACACACTGTACAAACACAGTGTACACACACAGTGTACACAGTGTACACACACACTGTATACACATAGTGTACATACACACTACATACACACAGTGTACACACAGTGTACACACACAGTGTACATACACACAGTGTACACACAGTGACAGTGACACACACAGTGACACAGTGTACACACACACAGTGTACACACACAGTGACACACACAGTGTACACAGTGACACAAGAACAACCGCCATTCGCCACTAAGTGGCGGTGACGTCACCACGACGCTTGTGCCAGGCACAGTGACACACAGACACACACAGCGACACACACACAGTGACACAGTGACACACACAGTGACACACACAGCGACACACAGTGACACACACAGTGTACACGCACAGTGTACACACAATGTACACACACAGTGTACACACACACAGTGTACACACACACAATGTACACAATGTACACACACAGTGTACACACAGTGTATACACATAGTGTACACACACACAGTGTACACACACAGTGTACACACACACAGGGTATACACAGTGTACACACACACAATGTACACACAATGTACACACACAGTGTACACACAGTGTATACACATAGTGTACACACACACAGTGTACACACACAGTGTACACACACAGTGTACACACACACACAGGGTATACACTGTACACACACACAGTGTACACACGGTGTACATACAGTGTATACACCTAGTGTACACACACAGGGTACACACAGTGTATATATATACACACACACAGTGTACACACACACAGTGACACACACAGTGTACACACACACAGTGACACACACAGTGTATACACATAGTGTACATACACACAGTGTACACACACAGTGACACACACACAGTGACATACAGTGACACACAGTGTATACACATAGTGTACACACACAGAGTGTACACACACACAGTGCACACACAACAATGTCCACGTTGTTGCTGAGCTCACACACCCAAGGGAGGGAGCAATGGAAAATGAATCTAAATCAACTTAAACTCCAACTCTGTGACGTCACCACTCTGCATTACCTCATCGGCGTGAAACGTCAGGGGGAGGTGTACATCGCTAGTGACGTCATGTCACCAAGGTATTCACCCCTCCCCCGTCCACCGCGCTCTTGAGCGTGACGTCACCTCCGCTCGGGTCGCTGCCAATATCGTTCCAGTGGCAATCCTTATTTGGGCAAAGCTACGCCCAGTGACTGGCGGCTCATTAACATAATGTGTTCGTTAAAGCCGTCGCGAGTTTATTGCGATGGGTTCAGTGCCCACGCCCCCATCCCTCGACATATGGGCAGGCCTCATTAACATAATTTATTCAGTTACAGAGCCGCTCGTGGGAGGCAAGTGACGTCATACTACTTCCTGCTGTCGCGAGGTAACAGGAAGCTGCCGTGTGCACGCTTGCACTGAAATCCGAGGTGAGAAATTCTCATCGTTGTGGTGGTGGTGGTTGTTTACCAAGGTAGAGCCTCTCTCTCGTAGGGATGTCAGTTGAGTAGCAGCGAGCATGGGAATCGATGTCCAGGTTGGAACTTTACAGCGCGGGGCCTAGCCATGCGGGGCCTTGCCTCCTGCCCTCGCCTGATTGCATTCACTTTAATTATCTCGCTTAAGTTTAATTTGTCTTCACCCGGCTCGCCACTTTGTAACGTTGTTTTATTGTAAATATTCACGCAGTTTTTATTTTCTTTTGTTAGCAGGCCAAGCCCGCTTGAGCTGCTATACCGCTGTTGTTATCAGAAGCGACCTGCCCACAACAAAAGGTGAGGCTTTGTCAACGTGTGTGAATGTTTTGACTTAAAACTTTGGTGACTGTAGGAATTAATATTCTTGGTTCTTTCGGTAAAGTCACGTAGATAGAAAATAAAATAAAAATAACAGATAATAAAAATAATTTAAAAAATTGTAAATAAAGCAAAAAACTCACGTTTTGATAGCAATACAAGTGGACTTTATTTAATGTTATTGTATTATCTGTTATTGTTATTTTCTATCTACGTAACTTTACCCCAAGAAACAAGAATACGTGTGTCAATGTCTATCGGTCAAAGACGCCAAACGGAGTGACGCGCAAACTCCAAATATACAGCAGGCGTCAGGGTCGGGATCGAACCCACGACTTTCTGTATACCAGGTGAGGTAGTTTACATCTCACCACGGAGAGAGACACGCAAACTCCAGTTAGCCTCAGCTATGTTCGTTGATCCTCAATTAATTACTTGGTGGAGTGAGGAAGCATTCATGCCAAGCAGATGAAGGTGGCCAGGCGTGATTCTAGACACGCCACCACCTGTTTACCCAGTGACAGTGTACAGTTTGTGTTTGCAGTAAAGTCTATTAACTCTGTTGAACACGGAGGTTATAGCATAACAATAGTTTACTTTTGTTTTCCTCTGGAACTCTTTATAAGAATGGAAACAGGAAGTTAACACAGCACACACATGCAGCTGAAGTCAGAACTGTTCATCCCAGCATTTAAGGACATCTGAGCCTGGATTCACACCTCTAAGTTGCGATTGAACATTAATTTATGCATTTCTGCCTAACACAAATAGTTTTGTTTTCAACACCCTTTGCTATATCAGCTGAATTTAGCTCTCATAAATATTCCTTTTGTAGCCAGACATTTTGAAGATACGAGGGCTTCCAGGCATGTTTATAACCATTTGCCCTCTCATTGTGTGCCATCACAGCCCGTGTGATGAATTTGGGAAACGTTTTTACTACATCATGAATATATTAATAAGTATAGACGTATAAGTCACATGTGACTATATATGCATTCCTCTGTGCCTCGATACTTACGTGTAGATGGTGTGGATATTATTTTTTTCTGTCTGCAGCTGACGCTTCCCCTGACGCTTCCTCTGCAGAATTGGTCTGATGGAGCAAATGCGCTCAGCGCAGCTCGGTAGGACAAGGCTCCAATGCGACCGGTGTGCATACAGCACGGATCGTACTGGAAATTTCACACGGCACGAGAGAACTCACACAGGAGAGAAACCCTTCAAGTGCAGTATGTGTGGGAAGGCGTTTGCACATTCATATACTCTTGTAGAACACCAGAGAACACACACGGGAGATAAACCCTTCAAGTGCAGTGTGTGTGGGAAGGTGTTTGCACGTTCATCAAATCTTGAAGTACACCAGAGAACACACACGGGAGAGAAACCCTTCAAGTGTACTCTGTCTGGGAAGGCGTTTGCACATTCATCTACTCTTGTAGAACACCAGAGAACACACACGGGAGAGAAACCCTTCAAGTGCAGTGTGTGTGGGAAGGCGTTTCCACGTTCATCTGCTCTTGTAGAACACCAGAGAACACACACAGGAGATAAACCCTTCAAATGCAGTGTGTGTGGAAAGGCGTTTGCACATTCATGTACTCTTGTAATACACCAGAGGATACACACAGGAGAGAAACCCTTCAAGTGCAGTGTGTGCGTGAAGGCGTTTGCACGTTCATCTCTTCTTGTAGAACACCAGAGAACACACACGGGAGAGAAACCCTTCAAGTGCAGTGTGTGCGTGAAGGCGTTTGCACGTTCATCTCTTCTTGTAGAACACCAGAGAACACACACGGGAGAGAAACCCTTCAAGTGCAGTGTGTGCGTGAAGGCATTTGCACATTCATCTCTTCTTCAAGTACACCAGAGAACACAGAAGCATCAGAAGATCCACAAGGAGTGGAGTCTGAAATCAGCTTGTGAAAGTCAAAGTGCCGCAATAAGCCCATCCCTCATGAAACACGAACCGGAAGAAAGTCCCAGCTTGGACACTTTTAAAGGTATCGAGGTGAAATATGAAGAGGTGATGGTGAAGAGGGAAGAAGTGATGGTGAAGAGTGAAGAAGTGAAGGTGAAATGTGAAGAAGTGATGGTGAAGAGCGAATAAGTGAAGGTGAAATGTGAAGATGAAGATTCAACTCCAAAATGGGACCTTCACATTAATGGAGGCAACGTGAAGCAGGAGGAGAATTCTGACTGTGAGGCAGAGCGAGGAAACTCCCAGCAGTTTGTGGAAGTGGAGGTGTGGGTGGACTTCCTCCGAGACAATCCAAAGTCAAGTGGAGACCCGGTAGATGTGTAAGCCAGAGACGATGTCGCTACTATAGATGCACCTTTGTCACAGGCCTTTAATGACAAGAATGTGAAGTTGAACACTCAATTCCTAGGTTCAACCTGCAGAGTAATAGCGAGCGGCCAGTCTTTGTGGACCTGTGGATTTGGGAGATCTCTGCCCAGGAGTGAGAGCCAAGAAGCCTCCAAGCATTCACTATGTTATAATAATTGCATTTACTCGGTGCTTGTTTAATTGCCTCGGCAACTCGGAGTTTTGTATCTTGTCTGAAACACTCGAAGAGCATCTCCAAGTAGCAGCTGCCCCTGTGTGGCACAGGGTGATGGCCCTGCACCGGCCTGCATGTATTTTGTTTTCCGCCTGAGGATGACCGCTTGTGTTACGATCGAAACGTCGTGATATATTATTATTTTTTCTACCTACGTGACTTTACTGAAAGAATCAAAGAGTATGTGAACAAGAGGCTGTCAGTAGGGGGCGATGATTGATGTTTCATCTCAGTTGTGTCATTTGTCGCTAATGTTTAGAATTCGCCAGCATGCAATGGCCTACTCGTTTTGAATGACACAATAGTATGTTTTACATCCACTGTTAAGCAGTTGATGCATATTTTTTTAAATAGCTTTTTAATCAGATGTTATCTGATGCAGTAGATTTCTCTGCAGTAATTAAATTTTGTTAAAATTCCTGTCAATAATTTAGAATGAACATCTTCTTTGGTTCTTTCGGTAAAGTCACATAGAATGAGAATAAAATAATAAAATAACAATAAAATTCTCACGACGTTTCGGCCACAACACAAGTGGCCTTCAGGTGAAAGGAACAAACCTGTCGGGACGACAGAGCTTCAATGAACGTTGTTAAGATTCGTAGCGTCTTTTAAGCTGGTTTAGAGAAGTGAGGCACCTTGACAAAGGGGTTTACATATAAAACAGGAGAATTTAGCATTGAAATAGCTGAGTGATTAGCTTGTGACTGGTCATAGAAATAGACTGGTCATAGAAATTGCTTTATTGTGTTATTTTATTAATTTATTATTTTATTCTCATTCTACGTGACTTAAGATGAATCCTTGCAGTCACGAAAGCTTTAAATCGAAATTTAGAATGAACACTTGTCTGATTTTGTGTGTACATGCATCACTTTATTTTTTATAAGGGTCAAACATTGAATAAGTGATGTTAGGACAAAGTGCGTGTGTTTTTGGAAGTAACCTGTACAGTTAACTCAGGTGAGACCCGTTGTTCTTGTGATACAGGTCAAAGGCTATTTTTGTGTTTCAGGAAGCATCTGGAGCAACTCATTGTCTTTGACATAGAAAGCACACTCGGATCATTCATCAGTTACAAGGCATACCACCTTAAAGTTACACGTAGAGGAGATACATTCTTTACAACACGAATTATAATTTTGTCTTACGTGTTGACGTAGATTTTGTCGAGCTCGGACTAGAAGTGCTCCTTGCTGATTAACATCTGGATGTTCACAACCATGGCTTGAAGCAAGCCCCACTGCTGTTGAGACATTGTCCACCAAAACCGGTCCACAGTTGGCTTGCACTGAAGCAATGCTGCAGTAATTATGGACTCGCACGAAGGCCGTGGGATTTATATTTTGTGTTCAACATTCCTTTGTTTCGTGGAGAGACCGATTAAATTAAAGACGTCTTGTCTGCTGATCTTGTTCATATCTGTGTACATCGATATCCCACATTGCCTGCACGTACACACCACACGCAATTAAATCAATAAAAATAAGAATGACTTCCGGGCATTGCAAAGATCGAGGAATCTCTTTCAATGGAGCGAGTTCAGTGTGTTCGATTCAACATCTCTCTGTCCGTCTGTGTCATCTGTTTGCCTGTGTTTCTTTCTGCCTGTGTCTCTCTGTCGTCTCTGTGTTCCTCTTGTCTGTGTCTGTCCGCCTCTCTTGTCTGTGTGTGTGTCTCTCTATCAGCGTCTATCCAACCGTATTCAACGACTGTCAGTAGCAACACGCGCCCGGTCAACTTCCACGGCCCGCGACACAAACTTGTTTATCTGTAACTTTCGCACCGTACGTAGCCAACCGTGTTAATCCATGGGTCTCTGTGTGTGTATAACTTCTTTCGCACCATACCTAGCCAACCGTGTTAATATATGGGTCTCTGTGTGTGTATAACTTATTTCGCACCATACCTAGCCAACCATGATAATCTATGGGTATCTGTGTGAGTCTCTGTGTGTGTATCTGGAACTTATTTCGCACCGTACGTAACCGAACCTGCCCAGGAAGAGCGGCTGGTATCTGTGGAGCTGTGGACTGGGTAAATCTGTGAGCAGGAGCGAGAGACAATTAAGCTCCCAAGCATTCACTACGTTATAAACAACACATTTGCACTCATAAGTCGCTTGCCTAATTGCCTCACCAACTCGGTGTTTCGTATCGAACCTCATCTCAAACAATGGAAGGGGGCCCCCTAGTGGCAGCTGCCCCTGTGTGGCACAAGGTGGCCCTGCACCGGCCTGCACGAGACATGAGTCTGTCGGTAGGGGGCGATCATTGACGCGTCATCTCCCTGTGGAGTTTCTGGATAGTGTTACTGGAATTGCCACAATTTTGACCGTGACACCAACATGCAATGTGCGTTGTGAGTGACACAGTGGCTTGTTTGACATCCGCTGTTAAGCACACTGCACAGAGGATGTACTTTCTACGGCAGCTGAAGAAATTCAACCTGCCAAAGACAATGCTGGTGCAATTCTATACAGCGATCATTGAATCCATCCTCACATCCTCCATAACCGTCTGGTACGCTGCTGCCACTGCCAAGGACAAGAGTAGACTGCAGCGTATCATCCACACTGCTGAGAAGATAATTGCCTGCAATCTACCAACCCTCGACGACCTGCACACGACAAGGACCATGAGGCGAGCGAGGAAGATTTGTGGCCGATTCCTCCCACCCTGGACACTCTGTTTCAGCTACTCCCCTCCGGCAGAAGGCTTCGGTCCATCAGGACCAAAACCTCACGCCATAAAAACAGTTTCTTCCCATCTGCTGCTGGCCTGTTAAACAAGGCCAAGGGCTAACACTGATATTAACATTTTATCTACATAATGACACCTTGCCGATATTAACTATGTTAACCTATTTGTATTTTTTATTTTTAAATTATATCTTAAAGCTATTTTATATTCGATATTTATTCAATTGCATATACTTCAGCCCCTTGTGTGTTAGTTAGACTTTTAACCCTTATAGTAAGACTTGTTTAAAACTTATTGAAGATTTTAGATTCCTATATGTTGAATGTATGCACCATCCTGCCAAAGTAAATTCCGTGTCGGTGTGAACTTTCATGGCGAATAAAACCCTTTCTGATTCTGATTCTATCAGTAGTCTATGGGTCTCTATCAGTAGTCTATGGGTCTCTGTGTAGTGACTCTATGGGTCTCTATCAGTACTCTATGGGTCTCTATCAGTACTCTATGGGTCTCTATCAGTAGTCTATGGATCTCTATCAGTACTCTATGGGTTTCTATCAGTAGTCTATGGGTCTCTGTGCGGTGACTCTATGGGTCTCTATCAGTAGTCTATGGGTCTCTATAAGTAGTCTATGGGTCTCTATGAGTACTCTAAGGGTCTCTATGAGTAGTCTATGGGTCTCTATGAGCAGTCTATGGGTCTCTATCAATGTTCCGTTTGGAATTGATAAAAGCTACCATACTGCCTCTACTTGACTACTGTGACATCGTGTATAAATCAGCCCCAAGTACTGTACTGAAGAAGCTTGATTCCATCTATCACTCGGCCTTAAGATTTGCATTGAATTGCCCATATAGGACTCACCACTGTGATCTCTACATTGGGTCAAACTTAACATCTCTTAATGTTCGACGGCTTGTGCACCAGATCTTATTTATTCACGATGTACTTACAAAAAATTCCGCAGACTACCTACTGGATCTCCTCTGTTTCAAAGAACAAATTTGACCTCAGGTCTTCGCTCATTTACCAGCTTCACATTCCCTATTGCCGTACAAAAACTGGAGGAAGAGCTTTTGCTATTGATGCCCCCAGGGTCTGGAATGCTATTGCCAATAAACTGCAACTTAAATCACTACCTATGAGATCTTCACTCAAAACTGCTCTAGAGGAGTTGTACAACTCTAGCTGCCACTGCTATTCAGTGGCCTAAATTATGGCCCTAGATTTTGGTGTTATAATTTATTTATGTAGTTTATTGTTAAAAATTCGGTCACAGTCCCTATGATCACTGTTACATTGCATTTATGGCTTTTATTTTGGTGATTTCGAAAAGTTTTTTTTGTTTTGGCCATGTTTTTGTTTATTGTAGTACGGAGTTAGACTGATGGCCTTAATCTTAGTTGTCTTGTGGTTGTTGTTGTTGTTTGACTTGCATCCCACTGAGATTTTTGCACACAGCGTTGGTGTACGGTGCTATTGCTGCTTGAATATTTTGATATTTTTTTCCTGTATTTTCTGTTTGCACAGTCACAAAATCACTTTAAGATGTTTTCTTGTTCATGTTTTTTGTTTGTTGCGGTTGCACCCGATTCAAGAGCCGAATGGCTCACAGGGCTATACCAAATAAATGAACTATGAACTCTGTCTCAGAACTGATTTTGCATTGTACGTCCACCCACGTGGCCCCGCCCCCTCGCGTGCGGATCGTGAATCGAGGTCAGAATCGACCGACGGCTTGCAATCGAAGTCGATTCGAACGTGGAGGAATCGATTTCCCTCGATACCGAATAGATCCACGGATCGATCCTACGCCATCACCGAGAACCAAATCTGAATGGAGGGAGAAGCCAAACAGCTCCCAGCGAGGCGCGAAGTCGCCACCTCCTCTGCCTCCTCTACCTCCTCTACCTCCACCTCGTCCCCCTCCTCCACCTCCTCAGTTGCCTCGCGACATCAACGACCCCGCAGCAGTGGAATCAGCAACAACGACGTCAACGCCCGCCACTGAGGCCTACACCGCCATGCAGCCTGCGGCCTCTGCCCATGCCGCGTCGCATTCTGCGGGTGGGATACAGGCGAGGGTCGGCTGCTGCGGCGGCGAGGAGGAGGAGGAGGAGGATGAAGCGATGCAGCTGCTGACCATCGTAACCTCCGATCTAATCTCCGGCTACGTGGCTCACCTGACAGAACAGGCGGAGCAGCGGCGGCAGCTCCACAAGCAGCAGCACCAGCAGCCTGTGCAGCAGGGACAGCACCAGCAGCCTGTGCAGCAGGGACTGCAGCACCAGCAGCCTGTGCAGCAGGGACTGCAGCAGCAGCACCAGCAGCCTGTGCAGCAGGGACTGCACCAGCACCACCAGCAGCAGCTTCAGCAGTTGCAGGAGCAGCTCCTGAAGGTGCAGCGACAACTCCAGCTGGCGCAGCAGCAACAGCAGCAGCGGGCGGAGAATCTCCGGCAGCAGCAGCTCCAGCATGTGCAGGAGGTGCAGGAGCAGCTTGAGCAGGTGCAGCAGCAACAGAAGCTCGTGCGGCGGCTCCAGCAGGAGCGGCAGCAGCGCCAGGGGGTGCAGGAGCAGCAGCTCCAGGAGGTGCAGGAGCAGTATCGGCTCCAGGACTTACAGCTAATGCATCGGTTCAAGCAGCTGCAGCTGACGCAGCACGAGCAGTTTGAGCAGCTGCGGCAGTTCAAGAACTGGCAGGAACTGTGGCGGCAGGTGCAGCAACTGCGGCGGCAGGCGCAGGAGGTGCAGTCGGAGCTCCAGGCTTCCCAGCGGCTCGTCCGGCAGCGTGTGGAGCAGCTGCAGGAGGTGCTCGACACCCAAGGGGACATCTTGCTCGCTCAGCTTGAAGCCTCCATCCCGGACTTGGCGAGCCGCACGGAGGAGCTGGCGAGGGAGGCGGAGCCGCTCCGGCTGGTCGTGACCATGGCCTGGAAGGTTCTCGCCGGCGGGCCCATGAACTGGGAAGGCGTCCTGTCCATGGTGGTGTTTTGCGCGCTGCTCGTGAAGAGCTTGAGGGCCTCCGGTCGTCTGGGCGACTTGGAGAAGTCGTGGCCCTTGACAGACGCGGTGGCCGCTGTGCTGTTGATCACACGCCAGCCGTGGCTCATGGAGCAGGGAGGCTGGGTGAGGGGTTACACACCGCCAACACCAACACCACTACCGTCGCCACCACTAACACCGCCAACACCACTACCGTTGCCACCACCAATACCACTACCGTTGCCACCACTAACACCGCCAACACCTCTACCGTCGCCACCACCAACACCACTACCGTCGCCACCAATAACACCACTACCGTCACCACCGCAAACACCACTACCGTCGCCACCACTAACACCACCAACACCACTACCGTCGCCACCACTAACACCACTACCGTCGCCACCACTAACACCACTACCATCGCCATCACTAACCACTAACACCACTACCGTCACCACCGCCACCACCAACACCACTACCGTCGCCACCACTAACACCACTACCGTCACCACCGCCAACACCACTACCGTCGCCATTGCCACCACCAACACCACTACCGTCGCCACCACTAACACCACCAACACCACTACCGTCGCCACCGCCACCACCAACACCACTACCGTCGCCACCACTAACACCACTAACGTCGCCACCACCACCAACACCGCCAACACCACCACCGCCAACACCACCACCAATAACATGTTTGAGAAATAGGGAGCCATCCCTTGACTGCACCCGGGCATCAATCAGCCTCCCATTGTATCTGTACCAGATGAAAAGGCTTCACAAACTACGTGGTCAAAATAGATGTTAAATAATGTGGGAGCCAGAGGACATTCCTGTCGCACCCCAAGGTGTACAGGGAATGGCTGCGACTCCCGGCCACGTAGTTTTACCCAGGCCTGCTCACCATCATGAAGGTCGTTCATGATCGTGAGCAGCAGGTCAGGGACTCCGAAAGCACGAAGAACAACCCAGATCCCAGGCCTACTGATGGTATCATAGGCCTTGACCAGGTAAATAAAGCAGAGATGTGTAGGTCTTGTTGGAATTCCCTACACCTCTGCTGTAGCAGACGGACAGATCACATGGCATCTGTGCAGGACCGCTCTTTCCTGAAACCGCATTGGGGCTCCGTAAGCCTCTCCTCAGCATGCCTGGCAAGGTGATGTTAAATAATCCTTGCCAGGACCTTTACCAGCACACTAAGGAGTGAGATGCCCCTGTAGTTGTTACAGTCTGTGCGGTCCCCCTTTTTAAAGAGGGGGACCGCCAGGGCATCCTTCCAATCCTGCGGAACCCGTCCAGTGGTCCAGACTGTTGTTATGATGTCATGTAGGGCAGTTTCAAGTTTTCAAGTTTCATTCATTAGGTGTAGCCCTGTGAGCCATGCGGCTCTTGAGTCGGGTGCAACCGCAACAAAGTATGAACAGAGAAACATCTTAAAGCGACAACGACGCGCAACAGAAACATCCTGGATAAACCAGCAAATCTTACAGAAAAAAACCACCGTATTACAACGCTGTGTGCAAAAATCCCAGTGTGATGCAAGACAAACAATAACAACCAGAAGACAAGTTAGATTCAAGTTATCAGGCCAACTCCGCACTTCCGCAAGAAACATGGCTTAACCATCTGTTTTAGAAATCACCAAAATAAAGCTATAAAATACATAGTGGTCAGCACACCATACGATTGAACCCGAGTTCAACTCCCAGCCACGGCTAACATCACAGTGAGGAGCTATATCTGAACTAGTCCCTGGCTTCCACCATATAAACTAAATTAAAAATATATATTTCACCAGGTAAGGCCCAGAGCTATATAGCTCTTTTTTATAAACGATCTGGCTATCACAAATGATAGCTCAACGAAGTGGCTCATCATGGGGAAATTTATAGCAGCCAAATACTCTATAAACGCACGTTGATTCTAAATGTGGAGAGGGAAAAACCGGAGGCCCCGGAGAAAAATCCATGCGACCACGATGAGAGAGAAATTAAAACTCCAAATATACACGTGTAAGGGTCGGGATCTAACCCACGACCTCCTATATACCAGGCGAGGTAGTTAACATCTCGCCACCTCGAAGTATGGTCATACAACCATCGTGACCAAAATGGCACAGACGCATCCATCTGTCTAGCAGTGGATTGACAAATGTCCTCGATTTTATTATTTGAAAACTGCTGAACTGTACTGTCTGCTACACTTCACACAGCATTCAGTTGCCTTGGAGGTGGGTGGGCGGCTGCACAGCATGGCATCTCAATGCCTGTGTTATCCACCAACACTGCATGCTTGTTAATGGATTATACATGCATCAGCGCCATTAAACGTCGTCAACAAAGGACAGCTGGGCAAAAAATTCAGTTAAAGATTTTTTTTTAATCAAGGTGTTTCTTTCTTCATATGCACTGCTTATCACGGTTGCTGATGCAGCACGCCAGTAAAGATTTATGCGGCACTTTGTCAATCCGCCGCTGGATGAAGGATTCCCCAACAGTATTGGTCATGGGAATTGTTGGACCATGCTTTCCCACCAGCCCTTTCGTGAAAATACTGCTGAATAATGGTCTGATTACACCATGTTGGGTCATTTAGGTTGTTTGACCATACTTCACCATGCTGATCAGTGTGGGTTGTGAAGTAGTGTGGACCTAGGACCGGTTCAGATATTATTCGCCGCTGAGAGTCATCCAAATTGCGTGTAATTCCAGGTGTTCGCTTGTTTATCAAGGACAACCTCAATGAGTATCATGACTCTTTCAGGAGGCCCCTGCCATACTTCAGCCATAGGGGTCTTCCACGAGTGCTGTCTATTACAATCTGCGGGTCATTTTTTTTTATTTGGCAAATCAGGACCGTGACAGCAGCACACAATGGCGTGATCTTGCGACAGACGTTGCGAGGTCTTTAACATCCGACTGTCAAGTGGAAGGCGCGTATGTTTACGGTTAATGCAACGGCAGCCGTGAGCAGGGTGAGTGCCGGATTTGAACGGTGAATTTCTGCAACAAGCGGTGAACGTGGTAAAGCTGGCATGCGCCACCAAAATGATTCAGCCGCGGGGATAAATGGCCACTGCTTTTGTTGATGGTTTGGAGGGGGGGGGTAGCTATCCCCGTTGAGAAACTGAATAAGTAAATAATTGTCCTCTGTCATTTGAGCTACCTCTGTCGTCTACTCCGTGTCCAATGCTAATAGGCGTCTCTCTCTCTCTTACTCCGGATCATCAAAGCAATGCTGCGGTTGCCACCTAGCGGTTGAATCCCCGTACTGCCATTTCTAATAACATGACGTAAACCAACTACGTAGATGCATATATAAATAAATAAAGGATCGCCATTCAAATTTATAAAAGACAATAACCTATCACAGCAGCAACATGAGCGCGGGACGGGCAACGAACGGTTTCAGCAACGCCAAAAGACGTGTACTGTGTGGACAAAACTTTTCAACAAACGCCACCCTCGCTCAGCATTTCGCTTGGGAGATCATCTCTGCCCGCTGCCTTTCCTGGTCTTAGGCTCTGGATCGCCTTAAGTACTTCCTCAACAGATGGTACCTCAGCCAGCCACACCTTTGAGGCACCGCAGCCTCAGCAGGGTCATCCCCACTTTGTGCCACGATGTTTTCCAGGCTGAGGGATTTCCCCTCCTCCAGGACCTCACAGAAATGCTCAGCAAATCTGCAAACCCGTTCCTGGGGGTCGGAGATTGGATCACCGTTCTTTCCCCTAATCATAGTAATAAGTGTGGTGCTGCAGGTTACTTCTTTATGGAATTAAAGAGCGATTTGTGATCATGGGCCATTGAGGCAGACTCCATCTCCTTAGCAACCCGCGACAACCGACCGTCCTTACAGCGCCTCACGGCTCTCCGAACCTCCGAGCGAAGGCTGCGGTAAGCCTCATTCTCTGACGTGGGATGCTGCAGACGATGAGAGTCAGCCTGTCGCTTTTTTCTCAGCCAGCCTGAACACCTACTTTGTGAGCCAGGGTCTATGGGGATAGGTCTGGACCGCGTACCCAAAGCAGCCAATTGCAGCTGCATGAGCCACAGTCCTCGCCCATTTCCCCTCGACATCAGGAGGAGCGGGGGATGAACTAGCCCGAAGGTTCTGGAAAGGGGCGTGGCCAGTGGTGGAGCTTGGAAAGGGGCGTGGCCAGAGGTGGAGCTTGGCCACGCCCGGCATATATAAGGGAGACCGAAACCAGAGGTTCGGGGCTGTTAGCGGGTCTTGGGTCCTGGCTGCGTCTCTGCTCGTCGTGATCCCTTCGTCTCCGACCACGTGGCTGTTCTGCAACACCCTCTCCGTTGCCGCCGCCGCTACGCTAGTCGGACAGCTGGCGCAGCGTATGCCGGAGATGGGCTGTGTGTTAGGATCGTCTATGTGCAGCTGTGTTACGAAGTGTATCGCCCCGTGTGCTCTTAATAAATAAGAAGCCTTCTACTCGACGTGTCTCGGAAGTCGCTCAGTGCACACGCTTTGTCTTTGAGAACTGGTCGGCCTACACCAGATACAGCAGTAGAAGCAGTCTTCTCTATGGCCTAGACTCCTACCCAGTGTCTCACTCCCCAGTGTCTCACTACCCAGTGTCTCACTACCCAGTGTCTCACCACCCAGTGTCTCACTAGCAGTGTCTCACTACCCAGTGTCTCACTAGCAGTGTCTCACTACCCAGTGTCTCACTACCCAGTGTCTCACTAGCAGTGTCTCACTACCCAGTGTCTCACTACCCAGTGTCTCACTAGCAGTGTCTCACTATCAGTGTCTCACTACCCAGTGTCTCACTACCCAGTGTCTCACTAGCAGTGTCTCACTACCCAGTGTCTCACTACCCAGTGTCTCACTAGCCATTGTCTCACTACCCAGTGTCTCACTACCCAGTGTCTCTCTACCCAGTGTCTCACTAACCAGTGTCTCACTACCCAGTGTCTCACTGCCCAGTGTCTAATTAGCAGTGTCTCACTACCCAGTGTCTCACTACCCAGTGTCTCTCTACCCAGTGTCTCACTAACCAGTGTCTCACTACCCAGTGTCTCACTGCCCAGTGTCTAATTAGCAGTGTCTCACTACCCAGTGTCTCACTACCCAGTGTCTCACTACCCAGTGTCTAATTAGCAGTGTCTCACTACCCAGTGTATCACTAGCAGTGTCTCACTACCCAGTGTCTCACTACCCAGTGTCTCACTACCCAGTGTCTAATTAGCAGTGTCTCACTACCCAGTGTATCACTAGCAGTGTCTCACTACCCAGTGTTTCACTACCCAGTGTCTCACTACCCAGTGTCTCTGTACCAGTGTTTCACTACCCAGTCTCACTAGCAGTGTCTCACTATCAGTGTCTCACTACCCAGTGTCTCACTACCCAGTGTCTCACTATCAGTGTCTCACTACCCAGTGTCTCACTACCCAGTGTCTCACTAGCAGTGTCTCACTACCCAGTGTCTCACTACCCAGTGTCTCACTAGCCATTGTCTCACTACCCAGTGTCTCACTACCCAGTGTCTCTCTACCCAGTGTCTCACTAACCAGTGTCTCACTACCCAGTGTCTCACTGCCCAGTGTCTAATTAGCAGTGTCTCACTACCCAGTGTCTCACTACCCAGTGTCTCACTACCCAGTGTCTAATTAGCAGTGTCTCACTACCCAGTGTCTCACTACCCAGTGTCTAATTAGCAGTGTCTCACTACCCAGTGTCTCACTAGCAGTGTCTCACTACCCAGTGTCTCACTACCCAGTGTCTCACTAGCAGCGTCTCACTACCCAGTGTTTCACTACCCAGTGTCTCACTACCCAGTGTCTCTGTACCAGTGACTCACTACCCAGTGTCTCACTAGCAGTGTCTCACTACCCAGTGTTTCACTACCCAGTCTCTCACTAACCAGTGTCTCTGTATCAGTGTCTCACTACCCAATGTTTCACTACCCAGTGTCTCACTACCCAGTGTCTCTGTATCAGTGTCTCACTACCCAGTGTCTCACTACCCAGTGTCTCTGTATCAGTGTTTCACTACCCATTGTCTCACTACCCAGTGTCTCACTACCCAGTGTCTCACTAACCAGCGTCTCACTACCCAGTGTCTCACTACGCAGTGTCTCACTACCCAGTGTCTCACTACCCAGTGTCTCACTACCCAGTGTCTCTCTACCAGTGACTCACCACCAAGTATCAGATCAGAGAACAACGCCAAAAGGCGACCAGCACAAGGACAATGCCATGCGTACCAGCAGAGCATTTACAGCTCGGGGCTGAGTAGCGGCAGCAGCAGCAGCTGTGTGATGACGATGATGATGATGGGGCTCTCTTTTCGTTCTGTTTCTCTGCTGCCACACAGGAGGGCTTCCTGGGAGCGTTCGGGCCGGGGACGCCCACCTATGAGAGGAGCCGCAGACGCCGAGCTCCGACGGGCAGCGACAGTGGAGAAGAGAAGAGAGAGACAGAGAGAGAGACAGAGGCTTTTGACTTTTAAACAACTTTCATTGCCGCGTTAAAAACGTGCCAACTACAAACTTAAATGTTCATGTTTTAAAAAAGAAATTCCACAAAAATAATTGTCGTGGGATGCATTTTATTGAGTGCGTATACACAATTTGACTTTAAGTCTTGCCGCAGAAAACTGGTTACACACAAACAGAACGTACAGCCAAGAAATTGTGATGACGTGTTGTTTTAAATTGCCTGAATTTCTGTTAAAACACTTTTTTAAGTCACAACGTCAGACAGTTGTCTTTGATCGTTCACAATGAACGTTTGTGTGTTTAGCGTTACCGACGTAAAGTGCGTGCAAGTAAGTCGTGACTTTTAACCGTAATCTTAACTTCTAATGGAACATAAATCTGAGTAGTAGTATCATGGCACTAAGCTATGTGAAAATATAGCTGGGTACGCTCAGTTACATAACAAAAAAGTCATTTTCATGTTCCGTTGAAATACGTTCACTCAGTGTACTAAGCAACCAAAAACGACATCATAATGAACAGAGGATTAACCTTTAGTTATGGAATGCACCGTCGGATCCTAAAGATTGTTGAACTATGAGAGCACAACGACGCCTATCTTATAATCCTGTGGGGAGTATACAACATGCACACACACCAAAGTGGTCTGAGCATTCGTGGAAAATGTGCGGTACAACACATCGTTCAATTCCTGTCAAGCCTAACGCATTGCTTACGAGTATCCTATTAGAAGTGTAACAGTCGGCATTGGTCACAGGTTCATAACGTATATATATGTATCGTGTACAAAATCCTCTTCGAAGACGTCTGGCCAACGTGAAAGAGTCAAAATTACCCCGCCCGACTCAAAGGGGCTCTCCAGAGCCCCCTCTCGTGGAGCCCCATCTGTCAGCAGTGGCACAGGTAAGAATTGCAGGGCTACGCCTCTTACCTGTTACACAATGTCTGGCAATAGTGGCGGTGAGCATTGACCGAGATTGAGTGATTGATGTGAAACTATCTGCAGTAAATGATATGTTGCGTCTCTTAAAACGTTTGTGCTTTTTTTTTCTAGCTGCGCTCCGAGAACAATTTTCCCGGATGATTGTTGCGTTTGTTCAAATGCATGTTTTTTATCTTCATTAGACCTTTGCCAGTACCAAAATGTAATAATAATAGTAAGGGTTTTTCCCCTTTTTTTGGCAACAAAACTGAAACCTTTTTACAAGGATTCATGTTACTGCATTAACCACAATACCTGCAGTCAAAATGCAAACAAAACACATACTATGATAATATATGATGCATTGTCCCTTAGAAAGAAAGCCGTCCCTTGGTGTGGACCAATCAGTTTCAAGGACAATGCCACAAATATTATCATAGTGTGTTTTTTGTTTGCAATTTGCAGGTATTGTGGTTAATGCAGTAGCATGAATCCTTGTAAAAAGGTTTCAGTTTTGTTCCCCAAAAAAAGGGTAAAAGCCCTACTATTATTACATGTTTTATATACACATATGTAGCGACTCCAACTGAGTCGCAGACGTTGTCTAGGGAGCAACACCACTTCACCGACTCAACATAACACAAGCCACGCTTGGGTGTTGAACGCCCATCTAGCTACGCTACGGCAGCACCGGACACGGCTCGTTATCCCGGCCCGGACCCTGAGCTGGGTCCCAGACCGCATGGCTGGAGGCTTCTCCCCCCGACGTGGATCTTCATCGCTGGCAACACGAAAAACCCCGGGGCCCTCGCGGGGCCCCCGTCACATCGGCCCGGGCCGGGGCTGCCTCCGCCCCTCGCCCCGCCCACCTTCCGGATCTCTCCGCCTCTTTCCCGAAGGCTCCCCGAGAGCTCCTCTACGCCACGTGACCGCCCGGCAGCCCCCCTCCAACGTCGTCCGGCCGCGTGCTGGCGGGTCAACCGGCGTGTCGTGCCACAACGCGAGCCCGGCTGGCCCGCGCCGCACGCCGCTCGCGGTGCCTCCGCGCTGACCGGCGCTCAGCCAGGCCCCCCGCTGGCCCGGCGGCGCCACGCCCGGTGAGCGGGCCGCACGTGATGCCAACGCATCGTCCGCCGTGGCTTCGTAAGCCCGGCACCACGCGGTGACAGTCGCAGTCACTACACACGCGTTTTCATCTTCTTTGGTTCTTTCGGTAAAGTCACCACGTAGAATGAGAATAAAGTAATAAATTAATAAAATAAAATAACACGATCAAATTCTCACGACGTTTCAACACAAGTAGCCTGTTCTCGAGACAGTCTCGTCCCTTCACCTGATGAACACACACTACACCGATAACTCTTTAGAATTGCCGCTTGTTGTCGTCTTTCAGCACGGTTGGGCAACGTGCGGTGGTGGTGTGACAGAAAGAGTTCAACGTACACACACATACACACACACACATACACACACACATACACACATACACACACATATACATACATACACATACACACACATACAAAGACAAAGATCCCCCATATAGCCTGTACCAGACTGTAGGGGCAAGTGCTGTTAGCGAGCACCTATGAAGGCCGAACGGTACACGAGGGGGTGGGTGGCCAGCACCACGCCCGACCGCCTTTGTCTCCCTAGTGGCGATGTTTACACACCGCACCAGGTACTCATTTGAGGCTGAGTCGACCTAGGGGAGGCCCGGGACCGGTCCAGATAATCGTCACTGGTGTTGGCCGTGAGCGGGAATCGAACCCGGGTCGCCATGTTCATAGCGCAGCGCGCTAACCGCTACACTATCGCTCCCCACACACACACATACAACAACAACAACAACAACCGCCATTCGCCACTAAGTGGCGGTGACGTCACCACGACGCTTGTGCCAGGCTATGTGCACCCTGAGGCCACGTGAAGTGTCGAACGCCCGCTGGCAGGAGGTCACGGGGCAGACCCAGGTGCCACGGGTCGACTGACTGAGATGACTGGCTGATGCACCACCTGTGCCCCCTACTGTGCCAACCTGCTGTGCTTTAGCCACCCGGCGCTCCGCTCGCTGTTGTGAGCGTCGCTCCTCCGCCCTCCGTTGTTGTTGGAGGGCGACTGCCTCCAACTGCCCAGTAGCATCCTTCACGAGCCTCCTCCACAGAGGCCGATCTTGACACCGCTGGTACCAGTCATCGGCAAGTCCACTCAGCTCCACGTCCTCCTGTACCACATCACTCCATCTCTTCTCTAGCCCGTGCCGCGCCCGCTTAGCCCCCTCAATCCGGCCAAACAAAAGCTGTTTCGGCATGCGGTGGCTGGGCATGCGGGCTACATGACCCAGCCATCGCAGCCTTGCCTGCCGGAGGAGCTCACCGATGGGACCCTGCCCAGATCTTTCAAGGATTTGTGAGCTCCTCACACAATCCAGTCTGGTTAAACCCAGGATGGATCGTAGGCAGGCCAGCCTAAATGTTTCTAACCGGCGAAGATGTTCCATTAGGGGGGTCCACGTTTCGCAAGCGTAGAGAAGGGAGGGAATGACCGTGGCCGAGAAGACCTGAAGCTTAGTGCGGAGCGACAGACCAGGTAGCTTCCACACAGCGTTACGCAACCGATGAAAAGATATTTCCGCTCGACTGATTCGGAGTGAGACCTCTGCTGTTAAACTGGTGCCAGTCATAAGCACACTGCCCAGGTATGGGAAACTCTCCACTCTCTCCACAACTGCCCCATCACCGATTGGGAGTTGTGGGGGTGGAGTGTCCGATGGTACAAAATACCCAGGCAGGTGCTTAGTTTTGGTGGGGCTGATGGTAAGGCCCCACCTCTTAGTGGCACGCTCCAGTCTCAGCAGCAGCGTCTCCAACTCCTCCTCTGACTGAGCAGCTATTACCAAGTCATCAGCATACATAACGTGGTTGAGCAATAGGGAGCCATCCCTTGACCGCACCCGGGCATCGATTAGCCTCCCATTATATCTGTACCATATGGAGATTCCCCCGGTACAGCTATTGAAGGCTTCACGAACTACGTGGTCAAAATAGATGTTAAATAATGTGGGAGCCAGAGGACATCCCTGTCGCACCCCAAGGTGTACAGGGAATGGCTCTGACTCCCGGCCACGTAGTTTTACCCGGGCCCGCTCACCATCATGAAGGTCCTTAATGATCGTGAGCAGAGGGTCAGGTACTCCAAAAGCACGAAGAACGACCCAGAGCCCAGGCCTACTGATGGTATCATAGGCCTTGACCAGGTCAATAAAGCAGAGATGTAGGTCTTGTTGGAATTCCCTACACCTCTGCTGTAGCAGACGGACAGAAAATATGGCATCTGTGCAGGACCGCCCTTTCCTGAAACCGCATTGGGGCTCCACAAGCCTCTCCTCAGCGTGCCTGGCAAGGCGATGCTGAATAATCCTTGCCAGGACCTTTCCCGGCACACTGAGGAGTGAGATGCCCCTGTAGTTGTTACAGTCTGTGCGGTCCCCCTTCTTAAAAAGGGGGACCACCAGGGCATCCTTCCAATCCTGCGGAACCCGTCCAGTGGTCCAGACTGTTGTTATGATGTCATATAGGGCAGTCTGTGCACAAACGCCACCCTCCCTCAGCATTTCGCTTGGAAGATCATCTCTGCCCGCTGCCTTTCCTGGTCTCAGACTCCGAATCGCCTTCAATACTTCCTCAGCAGATGGCACCTCAGCCAGCCACTCACAGGGGGTGACTTCATCCAATATTTGAGGCACCGCAGCCTCAGCAGGGTCATCCTCACTTTGTGCCACGATGTTTTCCTGGCTGAGGGATTTTCCCTCCCCCAGGACCTCACAGAAATGCTCAGCAAATCTGCGAACCTGTTCCTGGGGGTCGGAAATTGGATCGCCGTTTTTTCCCCTAATGATGGTAATAGGTGTGGCGCTGCAGGTTACTTTTTTGATGGAGTTAAATAGAGATTTGTGATCACGGGCCACTGAGGCAGACTCCATCTCCTCAGCAACCCGCGACCACAACCCATCCTTGCAGCGCCTCACGGCTCTCCGAACCTCCGAGCGAAGGCTGCGGTAAGCCTCCTCATTCTCTGACGTGGGACTCTGTAGCCGATGACAGTGGGCCTGTCGCTTTTTCTCAACCATCGTGAACAACTCCTCTGTCATCCAGGGTGTCTGGGGAGGTCTGGACCGCGTACCCAAAGCAGCCATTGCAGCTGCATGAGTCACAGTCCTAAACCTCGCCCATTTACCCTCGACATCAGGAGGAGTCGGGGACGATGCCAATCCCAGCCGCAAGCGATGATGAAATTCTCGCTTGCAACTTTCATCAGATAACTGAGACACACACACACATACACACACATACACACATACATACACACATACATACACACACATACATACACACATACATATGTAGTGGGTTCCAGGACACGGAGACGGCAGAATAGAAGCAGCACTATTTATTTAAACCTTAACAAGGGTTACACTAGAAGGGGTAGTGGCCCCTCCACCCGTATAACTCAGGAACACACCCCAGGCTCTCTAGCCTAAGCTCTAGGCTCCCAGTTCCTCCTGGTAGGGCTCTAAGGGAGGCTATCAGATCCGGCCCTGGTTAGGCACAGATCTCGGCACCCCGCCGACCAGACCGGCCCTTAGAAGGACTCTGACTCTGGGGCTCTGGGGCCGCACCACTGGCTTGCTGTGCCGGCCCTGAAAAGGGCAGCGGTCACAGGAGTTCCAGGGTCTCACCTAGCTGGCCTTCTTTCTTCACTGGTTGCTTCAGCCTCGGGCCCCACACTCTGCCCCGAGCTCCCTGGCTCCCCGCACTTTATACCCACTGGAGCCTTAGCGGACGTTGTTGTAGCCACCAAGGTGTGGGTGAACCACACCTTCCCGTGTCATGTGTTTATTCCCCATAGCACCCCTACATCACCCCCTCCCGTGTAACCCGCAGCCGTCCCGGCTGCAACAATACTCGAACAATAAACACAACAAACCCCCACCCGTGCGTGCCTCATAAGAACGAACACCCCAATAAATAACCCAACCCACCTATACAAAATTACACTATATACACATATACATTGTACCCGCCCCCCCCATCAACGCAGCAAGAAAACTTAACAGTGAACAACAAAAGTAACAAGAACCATTTTTACAACAAGCGGCGCATTTTGGCGCGAGTCCGATTTGCGGGTCCATCGTAGGGGGAGGGTCCGGTCGGCCCGGCAGTGGGCACCGGCTGTGCAGGTGCACCGTCTTCCGTCACCCCGGAAGGGCAAACTCCATCCCCACCGGGTGGCGCAGGCGCGCTGGAAGCCGTCATTCTTGAGGCGCCTGAAGGTGGAACAGTTAGCGAAGCATCAAGGGCAGGTGACGAAGACGCCGTCCGGGAGTCAGCGGACACATCACATGCTCGGCCCGTGTAATGTGGTGGAGGGACGCGCGGCGCCACAAACGGCTTCAGACGCGAGGGGTGTACGTACCAGCGGCGTTTCCCCCACTGGATACGAACGCACTGCGGCCGCATAACCTTCACAATAACCACAGGGCCCCTCCAAGGCCGCAACAATTTCGCCGAGGTCGCCAACGGCACCTGAGGGCAGTGCAGCCAGGCTTGATCGCCTGGCTTCCACGCATGTGTGCGTGATTGGCGCGATCGCAACCTCTCGTTGGCCTTCTGCCGAGAGGAAGAGTTTTGGGCCGCTGCCTCCCGCGCCTCGGTCAACCTCAGGATATTAAATTTAACGTGGTCGGCCAATTTCGATTTTTTGCTGGTTTCCGAGACGCGGAGCTGATTCGCAATTGGTGGGTCAACGTCGCGACCGTACATCAAAAAGAACGGCGAGAAGCCGGTTGCCGCGTGAGGAGCCATTCTATAGGCGGCCAAAACCCCCGGAATGTGAAGGTCCCAATCGGTCTGGGAGTCACACACCTGGTGACACAACATAGATGTGAGCGTCCTATGCAGCCGCTCCACCATGCCATCGGTTTGTGGGTGATAGGGGGAAGTGCGAATCTTTTTCGTACCAAGAAGCGCACACACCTCGTGCAGAAGGACGCCAGAGAAGTTCTTCCCTTGGTCAGTCAGCAGCCGTTCGGGAGCACCCTTGTCGAGGACATAGCCCTGGACAAAGGCCTCGGCAACGGCTGCTGCTGACTGGTTAGCAAGAGGCCATGCCATAGGCCATCGGGTGAAATATTCCACGCCAACCAGCAGGTACTTGTTACCCCTAGGGGTCGCAGGGAAGGGCCCCAATATATCGAGTGCGACGAGTTCGTTAACCCGAGAGACCGTGATAGATTGTAGCGGTGGGCAGGCGGCTTTCGCTGGTGGTTTTCGTTGGGCGCACTGAGTGCATGCACCCAGGAGGTCATCCACATCCCTTGCCATACCCGGCCAGAAGAAATCCAGCTGGAGCACGGCAAGGGTCTTGTGGGTCCCCAGGTGCAAAAGTCGCTCGTGTGCGGCCCAAACGGCCTTACCCCGCAAAGCGGATGGCACCACAAGCCTGTGACGGCAGGCCCTCCCATCCCAATGCATTAGGAGCCCCTGGAGCAGCCCGTACGAATCAATCCCCGCGACCCCCCGCACGGAACCCCCTGCGCGACGACGCAACGCGAGGAGGGATGCGTCCTCCATCTGGAGGCGCCCCCATTCCGCAACGGACAACCCCAGCAAGGAGTCCGCACCTCCCTCCCCGACAGGACCCTCAGGCAAGGGGTCCTCAGTGGCAGCAGCGAGAACCGGGATATCTAAGGGGGGGCTATCCTCTGGCGGCTTACAACGCCCCGATCCCCTGAGACAAGCGCAATCTGAGGCGGGCGGCAGGCGAGACAGCGCATCCGCATTAGTGTGCCGAGCACCCTTCCGATATGTGGTCGTGAAATCATAATCCTGAAGGATTTCGAGCCATCGGGACAATTGCCCCGAAGGCTGTGTCACCCGCAAGGCATATTGTAATGCCGCATGGTCCGTACGGACAGTGAAATGCCGACCGTACAGGTATGGGCGATACTGTTGCATAAAAAATACAATAGCCAAGAGTTCCCGACGCATGACGCAGTATCTCTGTTCCGCCGGAGACAAAACCCTACTGCCATAAGCCACGACGCGTTCCACACCACAGATCACCTGTGAGAGCACACCCCCAATGCCCGTATTGCTGGCGTCTGTATCGAGCAGGAAGGGTTCCGAAAAATCGGGGTAGCTCAATGGAGGGGCCCGCACGAGAGCGTCGCGAAGGGAACAAAAAGCGACCTCCTCCTCCTGGCCCCAGTGAAATTTCACTCCCTTCGCCGTCAGAGCGTGTAAGGGCTTAGCAATGGTCGCGAAATCCGCGACGAACCGCCGGTAATAAGACGCAAATCCAATGAAACTCCTGACCTCAGCCACCGAGGTGGGGGTTGGCCAGGAGTTGACACACTGCGTCTTTGCGGGATCGGTGGATATGCCCGAGCGGCTGACGATGTGCCCCAAATAGCGTACGGATTCCCGTAGCAGGTGGCACTTTTGCGGCTTAAATTTCAAATTCGCAGCACGCATTTTGAGGAACACGGCGCGCAAGCGCAAAAGGTGTTCGTCAAATGTCTTGCTGAACACGATGACGTCATCCAGATAGATCAAACAGACGTTCCACTGTAAGCCAGCCAAAACCAGTTCCATAAGGCGCTGAAATGTCGCCGGAGCGGAGTGTAATCCCATAGGTAACCGGTTAAATTGGAATAGGCCGTGTGGTGTGCGAAACGCAGTCTTTGGCTTGGACTCATCATCCAATGGGAGTTGCCAAAATCCGGATAACAAGTCCAACGTAGAAAAAAAACGTGCGCCAGCCAGAGCATCCAGAGATTCGTCCATCCGGGGAAGTGGATACGCGTCGGCCACGGAGATCTTATTAAGGCGGCGAAAATCCACACAGAATCGCAAGGACCCATCGTGCTTTTTGACAAGCACTATGGGTGCTCCCCATGGACTGGTGGAAGGGGCTATAATGTCTGCAGCCAGCATGTCATCCACTGCCAATTTGACATGATCTTTTTCGGCCGGACTTAACCGAAAAGGATTCTGGCGTACCGGGGCATTGTCACCCGTGTCAATGTGGTGACGCAACAATTTCGTGCACCCAATGTCATATTTGTGTTTACTAAAAACATCGGAAAATTCCGTCAGAAGGGTGCGTAGGCCGGCACGCTGGGAGTCGGACAGATCACTCGTGCCCGAACATAGTGTGTCCATCCAACTATCGTCCCCCTCAGAATGCGGTTGAGCCAGAGGATCGGTCCCCACATTACCCATAACCGTGTCTACCACGGGGACCGGTGTCGCGTGCGCGAGCACAGTTCCCTGAGGAACGACGGCCGTCTGTACGCCAACGTTAAGGACGAGGATAAACGGGTCATCGCTCCCCTTAACGAGCGTTTGAGCGGCCACCAGATCCAGCCCGTTTTCCCCAGCCCTCGAGGGCCCTAACAGAATTCCCTGGTCCAGAACACCGGGCACGAAAGGCCGACGCAAGCGAAGGGGCACGAGCATTTGCGCCCCGGGAGGTACACGCACCGTCCGAGTGACGAACGCTTGTATCGACGCGCACGCTGCCCTTGAGGTGACAGGGGAAGGCAGGAATGTTACCCGTCGGCCCGAGGGAAGCTCGATGCAACCCTGATCAATTAGAATTTTAATCGGCATTTTGCCCAAAAAGTCCGTCCCCAACAAGCACGGAACCGCCAGCGAGGACGAGACTAATATCGGCCCGGAGAGTTTGATATCGCCAATGCAAATTTGTGCTCGAATTTGGCCTATGATACCCAGCGAACCCCCGTTCGCTGCGTAACACGGAACGGTGACTGGGAGCAAGGGGCGGCTTTGAACGGGAAGAATATTATAAATCAAGTCTGACACAATGGTCGCCGAAGCTCCCGTATCGACGAGGATACGCACCTCGACCCCGTCAATGCGACCCGCGACCACGGACGAGCCTGCCGACGCAGCAACAATGCGGTGGGCCAATTCCGTCCACTGCCCCGGCCCGAGCACCCTCTCGACCCCGCCGCCACCCAACAAACCAATGGGCGTACCCCGAGGCCCGTACACCGAAACGCGCGAGGTGGGGACAGGTGTGTGCACAGGCCGAGCATGTGGGGTGCCGCGACTTGCCGGGTTGCGATGCGGAGGCCTGTAGGCTGGAGCGCCGTCCGACCGTCCCGGCTGTCGTTGACGAGGCGCCCGGCATTCCGCAGCCACGTGGCCCTTGCGGCCACAGTTGTAGCACGTGATGAGCGCCTTGGGGTGCTCCTGGCGATCCGGTGTGGTCCGAGCCGGCCTCCCTCCGGATCTCCACTCCACCGGGCGACCCGCCGCGAAGACCTCCTCGGAGGGGGGGATGGTCGGCGTCCCAGCGCACACCGCAGCTGCGCCCTTGGGGACGAGAGGTGATCGACGCTGCGCTATCAGGTGCGCGTGGATGTGTCTTGCTGCCCGCAAGGAGCACATGTCCGCGTCGTCCTCTGCGACGATGACGATCTGTAGCTCCTGGGCCAACGCCAGGAGCTTCTCCGTCACCATCGCGTCCACCCCTTCGCCGTCCATCCGCGGGAAAGCCGCTTTTGCGAGGGCCAGGAGAGCCGTGCGATACGCCAGCGGTGGCTCCTTCTGGCCCCTGCACCGCTCGTGGAAGAGTTTGCGGCAGTCCGACGATGGCCCGTAGACTATGGTGAGGACCTGGAGCGCCGACTGTAGCGTAGATCGCGTTGATCTGGGAGCTGTGATGAGCGTAGCAAGGGCGTCATCGTCCAGCATGGCCGGTAGCGCACTCAACGCCTCGTTGTCCGTCCAGCCGGCCATCTCTTGATGAGCGAGAAAGCGGCGTTGAAAGGCCCCCCAGTCGCCGCCGTCTGAAACGAACTCCTTCAACACCGGTAGGCGTTGTTGAAACGATGGCTTCGTCTCTGAGAGGTGCCGCGCGCCATTTCCGGCCTCTCCACCGGTGTCTGAGGGGCTGGGGACACCCATCGGCGGTCGCGCAGGTGATGACGATGCGCCCGCCGATTGGTCCTGACAGCGGGCGTCCGTTGGTGATGACGTCACCACCGCTGATTGGCCCACAGCGTCCACGTGGCGCTGCGACCCTCCAATCGCCGTGGCGGACACTGTCATGGCGGCAAATCCGAAATCTGGTGGCTGTGTTTCGGCGGGAATGGCCGTTGAACGGCGTTCGTCTCTCTGCCGCCTTTGCGCCCGCAGCCCCGCGCGGTTGATTTCCTCCAGCGTGGAAGCCGCGGCATACAGCAGCTCAGCCAGTCGAGAGTGAGCCGCCTGCAACCCGTCCTCCATCGGCGGCCACTCCTCCAGCGGCGGCTGCTGTTGGGGCGTCTGGGACATCCCAGGATCGTCGGCCGCGGCCTCTGGCGCAATCCCAGGCGAGCCGTCCTCCTCCTGGGGTTCCTGTGATCGGTTTGTACTCCTTGTGTCCATTTTAAGACCACTCCTGACACCAGTTGTAGTGGGTTCCAGGACACGAAGACGGCAGAATAGAAGCAGCACTATTTATTTAAACCTTAACAAGGGTTACACTAGAAGGGGTAGCGGCCCCTCCACCCATATAACTCAGGAACACACCCCAGGCTCTCTAGCCTAAGCTCTAGGCTCCCAGTTCCTCCTGGTAGGGCTCTAAGGGAGGCTATCAGATCCGGCCCTGGTTAGGCACAGATCTCGGCACCCCGCCGACCAGACCGGCCCTTAGAAGGACTCTGACTCTGGGGCTCTGGGGCCGCACCACTGGCTTGCTGTGCCGGCCCTGAAAAGGGCAGCGGTCACAGGAGTTCCAGGGTCTCACCTAGCTGGCCTTCTTTCTTCACTGGTTGCTTCAGCCTCGGGCCCCACACTCTGCCCCGAGCTCCCTGGCTCCCCGCACTTTATACCCACTGGAGCCTTAGCGGACGTTGTTGTAGCCACCAAGGTGTGGGTGAACCACACCTTCCCGTGTCATGTGTTTATTCCCCATAGCACCCCTACACATACACACACACATACATACACACACATACATACACGTACATATACATACACACATACACATACATACACACATGCACACATACACACACACATACACACATACACACACACATACATACACACATACACACACATACATACACAACAACAACAACCGCCATTCGCCACTAAGTGGCGGTGACGTCACCACGACGCTTGTGCCAGGCTATGTGCACCCTGAGGCCACGTGAAGTGTCAAACGCCCGCTGGCAGGAGGTCACGGGGCAGACCCAGGTGCCACGGGTCGACTGACTGAGATGACTGGCTGATGCACCACCTGTGCCCCCTACTGTGCCAACCTGCTGTGCTTTAGCCACCCGGCGCTCCGCTCGTTGTTCTGAGCGTCGCTCCTCCATCCTCCGTTGTTGTTGGAGGGCGACTGCTTCCAACTGCCCAGTAGCATCCTTCACGAGCCTCCTCCACAGAGGCCGATCTTGACACCGCTGGTACCAGTCATCGGCAAGTCCACTCAGCTCCACGTCCTCCTGTACCACATCACTCCATCTCTTCTCTAGCCCGTGCCGCGCCCGCTTAGCCCCCTCAATCCGGCCAAACAAAAGCTGTTTCGGCATGCGGTGGCTGGGCATGCGGGCTACATGACCCAGCCATCGCAGCCTTGCCTGCCGGAGGAGCTCACCGATGGGACCCTGCCCAGATCTTTCAAGAATTTGTGAGCTCCTCACACAATCCAGTCTGGTTAAACCCAGGATGGATCGTAGGCAGGCCAGCCTAAATGTTTCTAACCGGGGAAGATGTTCCATTAGGGGGTTCCACGTTTCGCAAGCGTAGAGAAGGGAGGGAATGACCGTGGCCGAGAAGACCTGAAGCTTAGTGCGGAGCGACAGACCAGGTAGCTTCCACACAGCGTTACGCAACCGATGAAAAGATATTGCCGCTCGACTGATTCGGAGTGAGACCTCTGCTGTTAAACTGGAGCCAGTCATAAGCACACTGCCCAGGTATGGGAAACTCTCCACTCTCTCCACAACTGCCCCATCACCGATTGGGAGTTGTGGGGGTGGAGTGTCCGATGGTACAAAATACCCAGGCAGGTGCTTAGTTTTGGTGGGGCTGATGGTAAGGCCCCACCTCTTAGTGGCACGCTCCAGTCTCAGTAGCAGCGTCTCCAACTCCTCCTCTGACTGATCAGCTATTACCAAATCATCAGCATACATAACGTGGTTAAGCAATAGGGAGCCATCCCTTGACCGCACCCGGTCATCGATTAGCCTCCCATTATATCTGTACCATATGGAGATTCCCCCGGTACAGCTATTGAAGGCTTCACGAACTACGTGGTCAAAATAGATGTTAAATAATGTGGGAGCCAGAGGACATCCCTGTCGCACCCCACGGTGTACAGGGAATGGCTCTGACTCCCGGCCATGTAGTTTTACCCGGGCCCGCTCACCATCATGAAGGTCCTTAATGATCGTGAGCAGAGGGTCAGGTACTCCAAAAGCACGAAGAACGACCCAGAGCCCAGGCCTACTGATGGTAT
This sequence comes from Petromyzon marinus, assembly GCF_048934315.1. Taxonomy (NCBI): domain Eukaryota; kingdom Metazoa; phylum Chordata; class Hyperoartia; order Petromyzontiformes; family Petromyzontidae; genus Petromyzon; species Petromyzon marinus. The sequence continues at coordinate 733,373 of NW_027423016.1, forward strand.
CATAGGCCTTGACCAGGTCAATAAAGCAGAGATGTAGGTCTTGTTGGAATTCCCTACACCTCTGCTGTAGCAGACGGACAGAAAATATGGCATCTGTGCAGGACCGCCCTTTCCTGAAACCGCATTGGGGCTCCGAAAGCCTCTCCTCAGCGTGCCTGGCAAGGCGATGCTGAATAATCCTTGCCAGGACCTTTCCCGGCACACTGAGGAGTGAGATGCCCCTGTAGTTGTTACAGTCTATGCGGTCCCCCTTCTTAAAGAGGGGGACCACCAGGGCATCCTTCCAATCCTGCGGAACCCGTCCAGCGGCCCAGACCGTTGTTATGATGTCATATAGGGCAGTCTGTGCACAAACGCCACCCTCCCTCAGCATTTCGCTTGGGAGATCATCTCTGCCCGCTGCCTTTCCTGGTCTCAGACTCCGGATCGCCTTCAGTACTTCCTCAACAGATGGCACATCAGCCAGCCACTCACAGGGGGTGACTTCTTCCAATATTTGAGGCACCACAGCCTCAGCAGGGTTATCCTCACTTTGTGCCACGATCTTTTCCTGGCTGAGGGATTTTCCCTCCCCCATGACCTCACAGAAATGCTCAACAAATCTGCAAACCTGTTCCTGGGGGTCGGAGATTGGATCACCGTTTTTTCCCCTAATGATGGTAATAGGTGTGGTGCTGCAGGTTACTTTTTTGATGGAGTTAAATAGAGATTTGTGATCGCAGGCCACTGAGGCAGACTCCATCTCCGCAGCAACCCGCGACCACCACCCATCCTTGCAGCGCCTCACGGCTCTCCGAACCTCCGAGCGAAGGCTGCGGTAAGCCTCCTCATTCTCTGACGTGGGATTCTGTAGCCAATGACAGTGGGCCTGTCGCTTTTTCTCAACCATCCTGAACACCTCCTGTCAGCCAGGGTCTCTGGGGAGGTCTGGACCGCGTACCCAAAGCAGCCATTGCAGCTGCATGAGTCACAGTCCTAAACCTCGCCCATTTACCCTCGACATCAGGAGGAGTCGGGGACGATGCCAATCCCAGCCGCAAGCGATGATGAAATTCTCGCTTGCAACTTTCATCAGATAACTGAGACCAGGCCACTTTAGGTTGGAATGGGGTCCTGGGTGTACACCCACCACCGGAGTGGAAGAATGGCAGGCGCATCTTACAGATGACTAGTCGATGGTCAGAGGGCAGATCAGCTCCACGGTAGGTCATGGTGTCAAGGACATAGGCTCGCATCCGCTGGTCCGTCACTATGTAGTCCAGCAGATGTTCTTGCTTGGACCCGGCATGCATCCATGATGTTGTGTGGATGCGCCGATGCCGGAACAGCGTGTTGGTAATTACAAGCCCATGGGCTGCACAAAAATCTAGCAGCCTCTTACCGTTGTTATTGAGCTGATCTGGCCCATGCCCTCCAATCACTCCAGACCAGGTGCCAGTATCATGACCAACTCGGGCATTAAAGCCACCCAACATGATGACTCTATCCGGAGGGGCCACTTTAGCCAGCACCTGTGACAGGAGGTCATAGAAGGCATCTGACTCATCGGCTTTGCCTGCATCCCTCCACGGATGTTCATCTTCGGTGGGGGCATAAGTAACCACGACCACCATTCCTCGCCTCCGGTTGATGGAAAGGCGAGCCCAAAGTAGCCTGGGGCTTACAGCTTCCCACACCTCACCGCCACGCTCCCACGCCCCCTTCATTCTTTTGTTCAAAAGAAGAGCCACACCGTGTTGTTTGGCAGTCTGCTGCCCCGAGTAGAGGACTGTCCACCCCTCATGGTGGCAGGAGCCAGAGCCGGTCCACCGGACCTCCTGAATGCCGCATAGATCCAGGCGGTACCGGTCCAGCTCCCGACAGAGGAGTGGCAGCCTCTCCTCCGCAGTGAGCGTTCGAACATTCCACGTGGCCACCCGTAGTGGCTTTTCGTTGTTTCTGGAGGAGCCCCGAGGGTGGATATTCAATCTCCTGGCTCCGCCAATTGGGGTTTGGCCAGGAGACGTCATAGACGCCTGGCTCCCGGGGGCCTCCGGCACAAGCTTATTAGTTACATATTTCAGTTTACCTCGTGGTTTCGTGGTAATTAATTGAAGGTGGAGGGGTTACCAGCCCCTCGCACCCGTCCAGAGCCCCCGTTTAGCCCCTGTGGTGGACACATATGCCATGAGGGGAGGAGCCAATCAAAATTGGATCTCCCCCCACAGCACTGTCCACGACAGAGTTGCTCGTCCGGCACCGCGAGGAGGTAGGGGGTTGTTTTGCCGGACACATACACACACACATACACACACACATACCAACATACACACACATACATACACACATACACACACACATACACACACACATACACACACATACACACACATACACACATATACATACACACACATACACACACACAGACACACACACACATACAACAACAACAACAACCGCCATTCGCCACTAAGTGGCGGTGACGTCACCACGACGCTTGTGCCAGGCTATGTGCACCCTGAGGCCACATGAAGTGTCGAACGCCCGCTGGCAGGAGGTCACGGAGCAGACCCAGGTGCCACGGGTCGACTGACTGAGATGGCTGGCTGATGAGCGTGAAGTCGCGATTGAGTAATGGGGGCTAACGAATGAGTAATTAGTAATACACGTTGCTTTAAGAGATGGTTGAAGTTACAATGTTCTAATACGTGTTTAATGTAAATTACTTTTTGAATGTCATTAATTTTGTTGTATTATTTAATGACTAATTAAAATAGCTCAGAGGTTACTTCATTTCCACTCGTCCTATCAATTCCCCCAGACCCGCTGCCCTTCTAAGGGCCGGGACCGAGCAGGCTAGTGGTGAGACCCTGGGAGCCCCCGGGTCCCGACGTCCTTGTAAGGGCCGGGACCGAGCGAGACAGTGGTCGAGACCCGTACCTTGGCTGGGTCGGGTTAGTGTAGCCTCCCCTAGGTCACGGTTAGCCGGAGGCGAGAGAGCCCGTGGTCCCAGTGATAGGCCACGCTTGTCCGGGGGCCGTACCACCCCCAGGTAGCGGGTTAAGGGGCCGTCACCCCTTTGTGTTAGGGACCGCTACTATTGCTGTTACCGTTGTCGTTAAATCAACGTGTTGCCTCTACACGCCGTCTCCAATCTCCCTGCACCCACTACACGTGCAGCGTTTGTTTCACGTCTCGTGCGGTCACTGTGGTAAGAAACTTGCTTGGCTTTGATTCCCAGACAATTCGTAATGGTAAAGAAATTTAATAATAATAGAATACGACGTTTCGATTGCAACACAAGCGACCATCATCAGGTACAAATGAATGAGAACAAACATAGTAAACTTGGAAATATAATGCAATATAACACAGAGTCGGCCAACAAAACAATCAACGCCCCACCTGGTTGATTACGTTCTTCCAACGATTGATAAATTTGAGAGAGACAAAACATAGATACGGGGACACACAAGCAGAGAGAGAGAGAGACAACACAGAAACACACAGAGAGAGACACACAACATAGACACACAGACAGACACACAGAGAGAGACAACACAGAGACACACAGAGTAACACACAGCATAGACACACAGACACACAAGCAGAGAGACTCACACAGAGACAAACAGAGAGAGACACACACAACATAGACACACAGACAGACACACAAGCAGAGAGAAACTCACAAAGAGACACACAGGGAGTGACACAACATAGACAGACAGACACACAGAGAGAGACTCACAGAGAGACAAACAGAAAGAGACACACAACATAGACACAGAGACAGACACACAAGCAGAGAGAGACTCACACAGAGACACACAACATAGACACACAGACAGACACACAGGCAGAGAGAGACAACACAGAGACAAACAGAGAGAGACACACAGAGACACACAGAGCGACACACACAACATAGACACACAGACAGACACACAAGCAGAGAGAGACTCACACAGAGACACAGAGAGTGACACACAACATAGACACAGAGACAGACACACAAGCAGAGAGAGAGACTCACACAGAGACAAACAGAGAGTGACACACAACATAGACAGACAGACACACACAGAGAGAGACTCACACAGAGACAGAGAGAGACAATTTAATAGCTCTTAAAACCCCTCCCACCGCTCCTGCAGTCTAAACACAACAAGACTCCCAAGTCCTCTGGTGACATCAAAAATGATTTAATAACGAGACGATCAAACGAGCCACAGAGCGAAGCCTCGGCCCTACGCGTTGGGCCTTGCGTGGCCCATTAATGGGCACTCGACTCGAATGTGCGGACGTTTCACTGACTGAACGCAACATTGAAAGCAGCCTTGAGAATCTTCACTTGAAGCTTTCGTGAAAACTGCAGGGATCTACGCTCTCAAAGTCATCACGTGGTAGGTGTATAAAATACATCACCACGTTTCCATCGCGACACAAGCGCCCGTCATCAGGCGGAACAGGTACAGTTCAACTGATGGGGGGGTCACTTGTGTTGCGACAGAAACGTCGTGATTTATTTTATTTTGTCCCCACGTCGCTCGACCGAAAGAACCTTGAAGAATGTTCTTGGTTCTTTCGGTAAAGTCACTACGTAGAAGGGAAACAATAAAATAATAAAAATATAAAACAATAAAAATTCTCACGACGTTTCGACTACGACACAAGAAGCAATCATCATCAGGTGTGAAAACCACAGCAAGAAAATTTTTAAAAAGTGGAGTTTTTTTTAACGTTAGCACCACGGAGAGCGATTTGGCAGTTGTTCAAATGGACGAGTCCATCTATGTTCGGAAAAGAGGAGGGGGGAGAGGAAGAGAATGGAATGCGGTCTGAACAACTGCCAAATCGCTCTCCGTGGTGCTATGTGGTTTTCACACCTGATGATGATTGCTCGTGTTGCAGTCGAAACGTTGTGAGAATTTTATTGTTTTATATTTTATTTATTTTATTGTTTCCCTTCTACGTGGTGGTGACTTTACCGAAAGAACCAAGAATATGAATCCCTGCAGTCACGAAAGCTTTAAATCAAAACCTTGAAGGATGTTTTACAACGTCCGTGTTTTAAACGCGCAAAATAATCACGTTTCCCCAACTTAACACATTCTCAGGAAGCTGTGTGTATATATATATTTAGTTTACACTACGCGCGACGATGTTCAACGCAGCAGCCGCTTAAAAACTCTGGGTTAAGAGCGGCAAAGCCAGAAACTCGGTGCAGGCGGACGCTGCTGCTGGAGCTGAATGAACGAGCGAGCGTCGCAGCCGAGGACGGATTCGACCTTTTCAACATTTCCGAGCAGCGATTCTAAATTTGCCCGCGACCAATCTCCCGCGGGGGGAACTGCTCCGGCGTTCTCTTCGCCAAGTGCCGAGTCCAACACAAACCCCCGCGGGACGAGGCGCGCCGAGGGGCCCTAATCCAGCAGCGGGTTAACGAGTCCCCGAAAATTATCTCTGACGCGACCGATGGAAAAATAACCTGGCACTTCTTAGAAACAAAAGCGGCGAGGAACACACAAAGCCGTCCACACACAGCCCCAAAGATCCCCCAGCCACCGCCGTGTAGCCTTAACAGACTGTTGGGGCAAGTGCTGTTAGCGAGTAGCAGCAGCTATGATGATCCCCCCCGTGTAGCCTTAACAGACTGTTGGGGCAAGTGCTGTTAGCAATTAGCAGCAGCTATGAAGATCCCTCCCCGTGTAGCCTTAACAGACTGTTGGGGCAAGTGCTGTTAGCGATTAGCAGCAGCTATGAAGGCTACCGGCACTGTGGCACACGAGGGTGGGGGGGGGGGGGGTGGGGTGGTCAACACCACGCACAGCCGCCTTTGTCTCCCCAGTGGCGATGTCTTTACATATCGCAGCGGGCACTCATTCGAGGCCAAGTCGACCTAGGGGAGGCCCAGGACCGGTTGTTCAGATGATCGCAATCACTGTGGCGTTGGCCGTGAGCGGGAATGGAACTCGGCTGATCACCGGCGTTGGTAGCGCTGACCGCTCCACCAACCCCCCACCGCTCCCCACCACCGACAAAGAGCGGCCACCGTGGAACGCGACAATTAAATTTTTGATGACATCACCATTGCAATAAGTGCTCCATGGGGCTATTATTGCACACGCTGTGTATGAACTCACTCTGTCTGTTGTTGTTGTAGTATCATCAAATATAGTAACTCAATCTTAACCCACTTACCAATGTGGTATACTTATGTCATAATGATGACAACACTGTATTCTAGCGTAAAAAATATATTTTCCAACAATCTTTTTTTAACACGTTATGTTTCGTCTTGGGTGTAATTGTCCACGCTCAACTGACGTCGTTGGCTGTAAATCTCCACGGTCCCCTTACGTCGTGGCCAAGCCTCGGGGCCACTTCCTGGAGTCGTGGAGTTATTCCGTTACCAGTAGGGTACATTTAATTAAAGAGTGTTTTAAAAAAAAAAGTATTTTAAAATATTACTTATTAATGTAATAACTCACAAACGTAAAAATGTTTACGCACGTGAACTCTGCGTAACATTCCAGTTCCAGTAAAGATTTACAGAACGTAACTTCTTCACTTCAAGTCTAGCACCAAACGCCTTACAATCACCGCAACTCTTTAACCCTTCCGCCCATTGCAATAAGCGATCCACAGAGTTACACGTGTAACAGCTTTACATGTGTAACAGCTTACACATATACACGTGTAAGCTGTTACACGTGTAACAGCTTACACGTGTATATGTGCATGTACATTCACTTCGTCACTTCCCAAGTCTGACATTGCACACGTTAAAATCAACGCACTCTTATTAACGCTTTCCCATGCCACCCATTGCATTGTCCCACAGAGTTATAAATGTAATAACTCACACATGTAAGTACGCCTTAAAATCACCGAAATCTTTGACCCTTCCACCCGTTGCAATAAGCGCTCCACAGAGTTCTAAATGTAATAGCTCCCAAATGTAGAAACTGTTAACGTGTGCAACCTATGCGTACCATCCGGTTAAAGTAAAGATTACAGAACAGTCTTAAAACTTTACTTCCTTCACTTTCCAAGTCTGACATCGTACGCCTTCAAAACCACCACACTGATAATTATCAATGAACCCTTTTACATTCCGGAAACCCCCCCAAAAAAAGGCTGCTCTATGGGTGGAGGCCGGTGGCCAAGTGAAATTGCCCTCCCCGTGCCTCCCTGTGCGGAAAAAACGAACGCCGAACGCTCGCCAGCGACCGGCTTATGCCTCGGTACGGGAGAGGGGATGGGTGAATCAACGAACTCGCCCCAACGGTCGAAGCCACGGGCGGTCGGGATCCCCGGCGGTCGTTTCTCTCTCCTCCTCCTTCGCCCGGCCGTCCGCCTAAACCATGAAGGCCCGGAGCGACATCTGCACGGCGACGCGGCACACAGGACACCGGCTCAGGGAGAGGGCGCAGTGGCCGCACGTGGCCACGTGTCCGCACGGCACGAACATCGTGGACACCTCGCGCTCCATGCACACCTTGCAGGACAGCCGCTCTTCCAGCTTGTCCAGAAGCTCCTCAGTCGATGGCGCTGCTGTGGACGAAGCACGCGCAGACGCACGCGGAGACACACGCGGAGACACACAGAGACACACAGACACACAGAGACACACAGAGACGCACAGAGACACACAGAGACACACAGAGACACACAGAGACACACAGAGACGCACAGAGACACACAGAGACACACGCGCGCACGCACAGACGCAAGCGCACACACACACAGACGCACACACAGAGACACACCCGCACACACTTTCAGCGGTTTCAAAAAGTGATGGTCGATCATCACCAGACTGCTTACATATGGGGCGCAAAGTTGGCAAGATGTTGACCACCTCGTCTGGTATACATGAGGTCGTGACTCTCACCTGTATCAGACTCTCACCTGGCTCAGACTTTCACCTGTATCAGACTCTCATCTGTATCAGACTCTCACCTGTATCAGACTCTCACCTGTATCAGATCCTCACCTGTATCAGACCCTCACCTGTATCAGACTCTCACCTGTATCAGACTCTCACCTGTATCAGTCTCTCACCTGTATCAGACCCTCACCTGTATCAGACCCTCACCTGTATCAGACTCTCACCTGTATCAGACCCTCACCTGTATCAGGTGAGGGTCTGATACAGTGCGCAGGGATCCGCCGTCTTACCGTGCTCAATCTCCGCGGTTGTACTCTGCGGCGTCTGTCCCGGTAGCGGAGCCTTTAAACCGACAAATAAAGATGAACATCGTCGCGTGTAAGAATCATCGCCGGTGTCACGCAGAAGAACCGACAAAAATGGATAAGTTACGCAAGCGACGACCGCTCGCGTTAAAAACGATCGCGACTTTTTGCACCGTTACTCTGCGCTCGATTTGCAATCGGCATGTCGGCAAACCAAACGGAACGACAAGAGCCGGCTCTCGATTGTCGCCGCTAACGACGGGGGGCAGGGCAGCTGCAGACGGCTCAAAATCGCGCAGCATCCAAAAAGATAAAATTAAAAAAATTCCGTGGATCTCTATGCCAAAAACACCGATTATCCCCATAGTTATATATAGTTATAGAGTACATTTAATCTGGCCGTCGCCTGATGAAGCTCGTTGTTGTTGTAATTACTGGTGAAACGTCATACTCAGATTCTAAATGTTGTGGCTTGGCTCTCCAACACACCGGTGTGAGCTGTACTAGTATTATACACTATACACTACTATACACTATTATACACTATACACTACTACACTACTATACACTACTACACTACTATACACTATTATACACTACTATACACTACTACACTATACACTACTATACACTATTATACACTACTATACTATACACTACTATACACTACTACACTATACACTACTATACACTACTACACTACTATACACTACTACACTATACACTACTATACAATACTATACTATACACTACTATACTATACACTACACTACTATACACTATACACTACTACACTACTATACACTACTATACATACACTACTATACACTACACTACTATACACTACACTATACACTACTATACTATACACTACTACACTATACACTATATACTACTATACTATACACTACACTACTATACACTACACTATACACTACTATATTATACACTATACTATACACTACTATACTATACTACTATACTATACACTACACTACTATACACTACTACACTATACATTACTATACTATACACTACACTATACACTACACTACTATACACTACTACACTATACATTACTATACTATACACTACACTATACACTACACTACTATACACTACTACACTATACATTACTATACTATACACTACACTATACACTACACTACTATACACTACACTATACACTACACTATACACTACACTACTATACACTACACTATACACTACACTATACACTACACTACTATACACTACACTATACACTACACTATACACTACACTACTATACACTACACTATACACTACACTATACACTACACTATACACTACTATACTATACACACTACTATATTTACAATGAGCATATTGGTAATAAAACCACATTATTTTTGTATTTTTACCCCTGAATGATGAACAACATTTCAAGCTGCCTGCGAAGTTTAAGTTTGAGTCTATTTGTGTTCAAGACCCCTGATAAACTCCATCAAGAGACGAGGATAGTCTCGTCTGTTCAACGACCGGAGTTGACCAAGGTCAACGTTAAAAAACGAAACAAAAAATCGTACGTGCGGCGTGTTCGCACGCCGGCGTTAAACTCGATTTTCCTGCGAAACCAAAAGTTGGCGAGAAAATGTTTTGTTACCGGCGGCCGCATCGACCCGCGGACGAAAGCTTCCCCCTTCTGTCGTCCAACAAACGCGCAGCTGTTCAGCAAACGACGCGGGAAGAGGGGGGGGGGTCATTACGTTATGCCGGCTGGGTATAATGTGGTGGATGTATTGGGGAGCACATCACCATCATTATTATTATTATTTATATTATGATCTTATAGTGAGATGGTTGTATTGGGGAACACATTATATTTATTATTTAATCGCGTTTATTATGATTTTGTTATTATCTTATAATGCGTTGGATGTATCGGGGAACACATCATTATTATATAATGCGATGGATGTGTTGGGGAACACATAATTAGTGAATATTTACAGTGAGGGAAAAAAGTATTTGATCCCCTGCTGATTTTGTACGTTTGCCCACTGACAAAGAAATGATCAGTCTATAATTTTAATGGTAGGTTTATTTGAACAGTGAGAGACAGAATAACAACAAAAAATCCAGAAAAACGTGTCAAAAATGTTATAAATTGATTTGCATTTTAATGAGGGAAATAAGTATTTGACCCCTCTGCAAAACATGACTTAGTACTTGGTGGCAAAAACCCTTGTTGGCAATCACAGAGGTCAGACGTTTCTTGTAGTTGGCCACCAGGTTTGCACACATCTCAGGAGGGATTTTGTCCCACTCCTCTTTGCAGATCTTCTCCAAGTCATTAAGGTTTCGAGGCTGACGTTTGGCAACTCGAACCTTCAGCTCCCTCCACAGATTTTCTATGGGATTAAGGTCTGGAGATTGGCTAGGCCACTCCAGGTCCTTAATGTGCTTCTTCTTGAGCCACTCCTTTGTTGCCTTGGCCGTGTGTTTTGGGTCATTGTCATGCTGGAATACCCATCCACAACCCATTTTCAATGCCCTGGCTGAGGGAAGGAGGTTCTCACCCAAGATTTGATGGTACATGGCCCCGTCCATCGTCCCTTTGATGCGGTGAAGTTGTCCTGTCCCCTTAGCAGAAAAACACCCCCAAAGCATAATGTTTCCACCTCCATGTTTAACGGTGGGGATGGTGTTCTTGGGGTCATAGGCAGCATTCCTCCTCCTCCAAACATGGCATGTTGAGTTGATGCCAAAGAGCTCCATTTTGGTCTCATCTGACCACAACACTTTCACCCAGTTGTCCTCTGAATCATTCAGATGTTCATTGGCAAACTTCAGACGGGCATGTATATGTGCTTTCTTGAGCAGGGGGACCTTGCGGGCACTGCAGGATTTCAGTCCTTCACGAGGTAGTGCAGGGGTCGGGAACCTTTTTGACTAAGAGAGCCATGAAAGCAAAAAATTTGGAAATTTATTTCAGTGAGAGCCATATAATATATTTTAAAAGTGAATTCAACTAAATGTCAGTATAATAAGCCTCTGAATTTATTCTTTTAAATAATGTTGTTATAACACTCACCATTAATGCGACTTCTGGTGCTGCATGGATTTGCTGATGTCTTTGTAGTCGGGTTGGTACTTGGTGAGGTTAAGCTTCATGCAAGCGTTGAGGCTTTCATCCGTTAAACGTGATCGTAGGTTGGACTTGATGTTTTTAAGATGTGAGAATGACTGCTCACATGCATACGTAGGCCAGTATCATCCAATTAAAATAATGGACAATTGCTCCTGCAGCCCTGAACAGGACATGCGCAGTGAAAAATTGATGGATGGATTAAAACAAGTGAGAATATTTTGTTTTATCTGCGAGCCATATGCAATCATCAAAAGAGCCACATCTGGCTCGCGAGCCATAGGTTCCCGACCCCTGAGGTAGTGTGTTACCAATTGTTTTCTTGGTGACTATGGTCCCTCTGCCTTGAGATCATTGACAAGATCCTCCCGTGTAGTTCTGGGCTGATTCCTCACCGTTCTCATGATCATTGCAACTCCACGAGGTGAGATCTTGCATGGAGCCCCATGCCGAGGGAGATTGACAGTTCTTTTGTGTTTTTTCCATTTGCGAATAATCGCACAAACTGTTGTCACCTTCTGACCAAGCTGCTTGGCAATGGTCTTGTAGCCCATTCCAGCCTTGTGTAGGTCTACAATCTTGTCCCTGACATCCTTGGAGAGCTCTTTGGTCTTGGCCATGGTGGAGAGTTTGGAATTTGATTGATTGATTGATTGCTTCTGTGGACAGGTGTCTTTTATACAGGTAACGAGCTGAGATTAGGAGCACACTCTTAAAGAGTGTACTCCTAATCTCAGCTCCTAATCTCAGCTTGTTACCTGCATAAAAGAAACCTGGGAGCCAGAAATCTTTCTGATTGAGAGGGGGTCAAATACTTTTTTCCCTCATTAAAATGCAAATCAATTTATAACATTTTTGACATGCGTTTTTCTGGATTTTGTTGTTGTTATTCTGTCTCTCACTTTTCAAATAAACCTACCATTAAAATTATAGACTGATCATTTCTTTGTCAGTGGGCAAACGTACAAAATCAGCAGGGGATCAAATACTTTTTTCCCTCACTGTATATATATACATTTCACGGGAGCAGCAGGTGCCAAACGCCTCACCTGGGAAACCACTTTGCGTGCTCATGCCAAGCGCTGTCTCCCAGCGCCCACTCTTGTAGATGACCGTCGCAGCTGAAGCACCTCACAAGATCTCCGTGACCTACTCAAAATAGAAAACACGTTACAGGGACCTCTCCCTTACATATCGACACTGTCAACTTTTCAGAGATAAACAAACCCATCCAGTTGCCCGTTCGGACCGAGAGTCGTAAGTTCAACCGCCTCACAATAGATGGAGGTGGTGGCATCAACATCTGCAGAACGTGAAGAACCAGTGGCATTTACATCTACAGAACGTGAAGAACCAGTGGCATTTACATCTACAGAATGTGAAGAACCAGTGGCATCAACATCTGCAGAACGTGAAGAACCAGTGGCATTTACAGCTACAGAACGTGAAGAACCAGTGGCATTTACAGCTACAGAACATGAAGAACCAGTGGCATCAACATCTGCAGAACATGAAGAACCAGCGTCATCTACATCTACAGAACGTGAAGAACCAGCGTCATCTACATCTACAGAACGTGAAGAACCAGTTGCATCTACATCTGCAGAATACGAAAATCCAGTGGCATCTACATCTACAGAACGTGAATAACCAGCGTCATCTACATCTACAGAACGTGAAGAACCAGTGGCATCTATATCTACAGAACGTGAAGAACCAGCGGCATCTACAGCTACAGAACGTGAAGAACCAGCGGCATCTACATCTACAGAACGTGAAGAACCAGCGGCATCTACATCTACAGAACGTGAAGAACCAGTTGCATCTACATCTACAGAATACGAAAAACCAGTGGCATCTACATCTACAGAACGTGAAGAACCAGCGTCATCTACATCTACAGAACGTGAAGAACCAGTGGCATCTACATCTACAGAACGTGAAAAACCAGCGTCATCTACATCTACAGAACGTGAAGAACCAGTGGCATCTACATCTACAGAACGTGAAGAACCAGCGGCATCTACAGCTACAGAACGTGAAGAACCAACGGCATCTACATCTACAGAACGTGAAGAACCAGCGGCATCTACAGAACGTGAAGAACCAGTGGCATCTACATCTACAGAACGTGAAGAACCAGCGTCATCTACATCTACAGAACGTGAAGAACCAGCGGCATCTACATCTACAGAACGTGAAGAACCGGTGGCATCTACATCTACAGAACGTGACGAACCAGTGGCATCTACATCTACAGAACGTGAAGAACCAGCGGCATCTACATCTACAGAACGTGAAGAACCAGTGGCATCTATATCTACAGAACGTGAAGAACCAGCGGCATCTACAGCTACAGAACGTGAAGAACCAGCGGCATCTACATCTACAGAACGTGAAGAACCAGCGGCATCTACATCTACAGAACGTGAAGAACCAGTTGCATCTACATCTACAGAATACGAAAAACCAGTGGCATCTACATCTACAGAACGTGAAGAACCAGCGTCATCTACATCTACAGAACGTGAAGAACCAGTGGCATCTACATCTACAGAACGTGAAAAACCAGCGTCATCTACATCTACAGAACGTGAAGAACCAGTGGCATCTACATCTACAGAACGTGAAGAACCAGCGGCATCTACAGCTACAGAACGTGAAGAACCAACGGCATCTACATCTACAGAACGTGAAGAACCAGCGGCATCTACATCTACAGAACGTGAAGAACCAGTGGCATCTACATCTACAGAACGTGAAGAACCAGCGTCATCTACATCTACAGAACGTGAAGAACCAGCGGCATCTACATCTACAGAACGTGAAGAACCGGTGGCATCTACATCTACAGAACGTGACGAACCAGTGGCATCTACATCTACAGAACGTGAAGAACCAGCGGCATCTACATCTACAGAACGTGAAGAACCAGTGTCATCTACATCTACAGAACGTGAAGAACCAGCGTCATCTACATCTGCATGAGATTATACAACTTGTAAAGGCCTTCCCCGTGTTTCGTGTACGCACTCTACAACACGCTTGGAACCGACAGGACTTCGCACTCCTATCGTGTTTTTGTAAACTGTTCGTTGCCGTGACGTTCTTACCCCCCATGCCCCGACTGGACATCATGCGAAAAACAGCTTCACAGCTCAATGGATTCCTCCAGTATAGATAAATATTCTGATTCTGACCTCCCTCAGGTGTTTGACCAAAACTATTAACCAACATTGAAACTATTTTATGATACTAGGTGTTAGGACCATTGAGTTGCTATTCAGCTCTTTTTCAGAAGCGACCACCTGGCATTCACAAACGATAGCTCAACGAAGTGGCTTATCGCATGATAATTTAAACGCAGCCAAATTCTCTAAACGCGTGTTTCTAAATGTGCGAGGAAAAAAACCGGAGGACCGGCAGAAAAAATCCACGCGACCACGGGGAGGCACGAAAATTCCAAATACGCATCAGGCGTCAGGATGGAACCCACCACCTCCTGCCTTCCAGGCGAGGTAGTCAACATCTCCGAGCCACCGTGGCGCTTGCCCCCCAAAGAGCCGCCCCTCCCCCCACAAAACGGGGACGACTACAGCACCGGGGAAGGCCTCCACCCACTTCTACGTAGCAGCAGCAGCGGCAGCAGCAGCACAAACCGTACCGGAATAGTAGAAGCCTGCGTAGGCCAGCTCATGCGGGGACACATTGGCGGTGTACGGCCAGCTCGCGAAAGATCTGATTCGCGCCCCGAACGAACGCATCTCTGGACACAGTGCGGAGTCGGGGCCATCCTGAGTGGCCTGCGGCAACGGGGCCTGCGGGGAAAAGGCACCACCCAGAAACAAACGCAACGACGACAATGGTGACGACGATGACGACTGTGACGACAGCGTCAATGGCGACGACAGTGATGCAGTGAGCTCATCGAATTGTCCCCGCCCTTTGGAACGGCTCCCCAGGAAGCCGTGAGGGCATTGGAATCGTTTTTTTTTAAACGACATCTTCGAAACAAAACCTTTTTAGACTGACCTAAAAAGGTTAAGTCATTTACATGACTTAATACGATTACATCTCCATAACTAGCATAACCTATGCGCATAATTACATCAATTAACATTATTTCGGATAATTACGCATTTTTCCAAATTTTATTTCATTTTTATCATTTTTATTAAAATTTTCAAGACCCGGCATATACAACAGGTGGGGGAATTTATAGAGAAGATAACATTACAGTAGAATCTTGATTTGAATTACAGTAGACTCTGGATGATCCGTGCGCGGTTTATTCGATTTGCAGATGAACCACACACCTGCGATTTTGACAGAGATTAAGAACTCGTGGATATTCCCCTGAAGTCCAAATAATCTAAAAACAGTTTATACAACATTGGTTAATTCTTGGACGTTTTTATTACAAGTCACGCGGCGCTTAAACCGAACAAATACGTTGCCTCGGTTAATCCGAAATCCACGTGACCGCCTCTACGGCACGGCAGCTGCAACGTCTTTACAACGGTGGGCAGAGTTTAATTGATTTTGTTGCCGTGGCTCTGCTGTCAAATGAGCGAGCCGACTCTTCAGCGCGGGGAGCGGGAAAGTCTCATCACTGAACATGGTTACAGGCACAAAGCATTGAAGAACTGAGACTCATCTACAAGGGTGCAGCGGTAGCCAGGAGATGTCAACGACCTCGCCTGGTATGCAGGAGGTCATGGGCTCGAAACCCGACCCTGACACCTGCTTCTGCCTATTTGGAGTTTCCGTGTCTCTCTCTCTCTCTCTGTTCCCCCCGTGGTCACGTGGATTTTTACCCGGGACCTCTGGTTTTTCCCCACCGCATTTAGAATACAGGCCACGTGCGAGGGTATTCGGCAAATATAAATGTCCACGCGACGATGCTGAGCCCGCTTCGCTGAGCAACGTCGCTGCTTTGCGTGACGGAGAGGGTCGGCATCTGAAACCAAATAGCTACGTCATCGCAGCGCTGAGTAGGGCCCTCGCCAGGTCAAGAATAACTGTGTTAGCACAGGGTGCTTACAAAGAAATGTTCACACTTATTTTTGGACTATCGTTTTTTAATATAACACGAATCTGATCGCGAATGCGCGTCAATGGATTCAACGAGCCAAAGGGTCTCCGCTCGTTCGCCATCGTCGTCTAAACACGCCTAGAATCATCTCCAATCGGTACCCAGAGCCCCGAGGCACATCTCTTCGTGCCAATCGTTGCAAATTCTCAGCGGCACCCCGCACTAGTTTTAGGAAAGACCCGGCCTCGCCCCCCCAAAACAAGCGTCAGGACGTCACTGGCGCCGTCGCTGGCGTCACCCACCGCGCGAGCGCAGGCGGGGAAGTGCCTGGCGTGCTCCCGAGCGGGGTCGTCCCCCTCCTCCCAGTGATGCATCGTCCCGCCGCAGCGGAAGCAGGCCACCAGGTCGCTGAAGCCCATGCGGTAGAGTCCGGCCCGCGCCAAGTCCGCGGGCCGCACGGGGGACGACCGGGGCCACCCCTTGGAGAACGACAGCAGCCTGGCCGATTCGCTCTGCATCTTCGAGGCCGACGGTCGCGGGATCCGGTCGAAGTGGGGCGTCGGGGGAGCGGAGCGTCTCGCCGCCGCCGCCCTGCGGGAGGCCCGAACGTCTACGACGTTCGGCATCGACCCGGCGGAAAAATACGGGGCGATTTGGGGTGAAAAGAATGCTTTTGCGAGGGACGAGTCCGCCCGGGGGTCTCTTGTTAAAGATCGCTCGAGAAACGTCGAGGCCTTCTCCTCCTTTCAAGGCGTCGAAGAGATCCCGGGGCTCGTAGCTCGACGGGTAGTTTAAAAACCGGCGATGGGAAATGGCACGACCCCTGTTGTCACCCTCGATGGCTCCTGAATGCGGGAACAAAAATGTTGGGGCGGCAAGCGTCATTAAAAACGGACATCTTTTAGTGATATTCTTAGCTCTTTCGGTAAAATCACGTTGAAGGCAAACAATAAAATAATAAAATACATATAAAACAATAAAAATTCTCACGACGTTTCGACCATAACACAAACGGTCGTTATGTTATGGTCGAAACGTCGTGAGAATTTTATTGTTTTGTATATATTTTATTATTTTATTGTTTCCCTTCAACGTGACTTTGCTGAAAGAGCTAAGAATATGAATTACTGCAGTCACGAAAGCTTTAAATCAAAATAAAATATTTAAGTGACTTGAAATGTTTGGTTTAAACAATTCATCCATACACAAAGGCTTTTTGTGGGTTAGATCACTTAAATATATTAATGTTAAACCCGCCACCACCCGACACGGCCAACTGGTAAGGGTTGTCACGTAAACAGAACAACCTCTATTATGGATATTGGTCGCCAAAGCCTACGTGTTAAAAATTAAACAGTTCAGTCTGTCACTTCTGACAAACTCATGCACAGCAATAAAAGGGGGCACACACAGTCTGGATGGTCCTGTACCAAACGGAGTTTCGAGGGTTATCTGGTGTGAGAAAAACCAACACTACCCATAGACTCAGCACTGCACCATAGACTCAGCACTACCCATAGACTCAACACTACCCATAGACTCAACACTGCACCATAGACTCTACACTGCACCATAGACTCTACACTGCACCATAGACTCTACACTGCACCATAGACTCAACACTGCACCATAGACTCAACACTGCACCATAGACTCAACACTACACCATAGACTCAACACTACACCATAGACTCAACACTGCACCATAGACTCAACACTGCACCATAGACTCTACACTGCACCATAGACTCTACACTGCACCATAGACTCTACACTGCACCATAGACTCAACACTGCCCATAGACTCAACACTGCACCATAGACTCAACACTGCACCATAGACTCAACACTGCACCATAGACTCAACACTACACCATAGACTTAACACTACACCATAGACTCAACACTGCACCATAGATTCTACACTGCACCATAGACTCAACACTACACCATAGACTCAACACTGCACCATAGACTCAACACTGCCCATAGACTCAACACTGCACCATAGACTCAACACTGCACAATAGACTCAACACTGCACCATAGACTCAACACTACACCATAGACTCAACACTACACCATAGACTCAACACTGCACCATAGACTCAACACTGCACCATAGACTCAACACTACCCATAGACTCAACACTGCACCATAGACTCAACACTGCACCATAGACTCAACACTGCACCATAGACTCAACACTGCACCATAGACTCAACACTACACCATAGACTCAACACTACACGATAGATTTCGATTTAAAGCTGTCGTGACTGCAGGGATTAATCTTCTTGGTTCTTTCGGTAAAGTCATGTCGGTTCTTAACTAATTGTATTTTTACGGTGACCTCAGACCGCAGCTCTTTCGCTGGCACTGCCTCTTAACACCTCTCACAGCACGGTTAACGTTGTGGTTTGTAACGTGGAGTATAACAGCGCCTCGTGGCTGTTTCTCTCCCCCACTCCTCCGTCCCGAGGAGCGTGGATGGACTCGTCCCTGTGAACGGGGCCCGTCGCTGTCCATGGTGCTGGAGGTGAGGGGAAGGATCCCACAAACTCTGTGGTTCTATTCGGTAAAGTCACCACGTAGGTTAATTAAAATATAAAATAACAAAAAATCACGACGTTTCGGCCACAGCACAGGCGGCCTTCATCAGGTGAAGAGACCGTGCCGTCATGATGAAGGCCGCTTGCGTTGTGGCCAAAACGTCGTGATTTTTGTTATTTTATTTTTGTTACCTACGTGACTTTACCGAATAGAACCAAAGAGTATGGATCCTTGCAGTCACGAATAGAAGAATCCACCCATTGTTTTGCCATATGGCATTGTGATATATACCGACTTATTGTTGGTGGCTCAGCTGGTTGGAGAGTTTATTGATAACATTGAGGTATAGTAATAGATTTTACCCTTTTATCTGGCACAAAAACTGACACCTTTATTCAAGGCATCATGTTTGCAATAACCACAACACATGATGACTTGAATAAAGGTGTCAGTTTTTGTGCCAGTTAAAAGAGTAAAACCTATTACTATATCTTGTTACTGGCAAAGGAGGTCTCATAAAACACTGAGGTAGTTTATATTTTAGTTTTTTATTGGTTTACTATATGGCATTCATTATATAGCGTAGTGTATACCCAGTTGCTCTGTGTTAATAGCTCAGCTTATTGAAGAATATACTGAGTACATTAATTATATTGATGTAATTTATACTTTGTGTTTTTTTCACATCGATTTACTGCACGATAGTTGGGTTAGTTGCAGCCCCTTTTAGCGTCCACAAACTCAACACTGCTGCATCTGCAAATCGTCTGCAAATCACGGAGTGGACGGTAGAGGGCATTCTTTACCTCACGCTTTCTCTCAAAAGTGGTGACCTCACGCTCCTAGCGGGTCGTCCTCGTCGTCCTCCTCGTCCTCGTCGTTAATTGAGCAACAAAAATAAATTTTCCGGCGTCTGCACAAAAATGGCGGTGGGTGAGGAGCCAAAACAAATTGGCGGGAAAACAAAAAAAACTTCGCGTCACGTGGGAAGGGAGACGCCAAATCCGATTGGCTCCGAGGCGGGAGCGACTTTGAGGAAAACTTTTTTTACAGTACGAAATTACAAAACTCAACATCGACAATAAAACTCGCGTTGGCATTCGCGCGGTGTAAATAAATGTAAAAAAAATAAAAGGTGTATTGTTGACGTACCATATTTAAATCAAATGTTTTTACTCGAACGCGATTCCGTTGTTTCGATTCCTTCTCGTCCTGAATCGTGTCGAGCTATGATTACGATACGCGAATCGTGGTCCGAGTGGCTGAGCCAATGGGAGCGCAACGCTGCTGACGACAGCGTCCAATAGGAGAAGGCGATGGTGGGAGGTGGCCGGGTGCCGCTTGGACCAATCAGTGAGCAGGGTGTTCAATGTTTCCCGCTCTTTCGGGGGTTTTTTTTAATCACAAAACAATATTTAAACCCCGGGGTAAAAGTTATGGAGAGCATTGTTTCGATAAGTGTGTAGTCGGAAAAGTTTGCACATAAATTATATTTAAACAGAGGAGCAGTAACAATAATATAACTCCACCAATATTATCCCAATGGTAATCGATTCCATCAGCTATAATCACTACCACCATCTCGATTCCCGCTTTATCCCCCCCATTGAAAATCGATTCCACGAGCTCCATTCACCAACAATCGATTCCCATGTTATCAACAACGGGAATCGACTCCATCTAAAACGTCGGAAGCCGCAACGGGAATCGACTCCATCTGAACGTCGGAAGCCGCAACGGGAATCGACTCCATCTGAACGTCGGAAGCCGCAACGGGAATCGACTCCATGTTATTTTTTTACAATAATGTCTAAGAGTTTCGATTTAAAGCTTTCGTGACTGCAATGATTCATCTTCTTTGGTTCTTTCGGTAAAGTCACGTAGAATGAGAATAAAATAATAAATTGATAAAATAAAATAACACAATAATATTCTCACGACGTTTCGGCCACAACACAAGCGGCCTTCATCAGGTGAAGGGACGAGACTGTCTGGTAGGACAGCCGCTTGTGTTGTGGCCGAAACGTCGTGAGAATATTATTGTTATTTTATCAATTTATTTTATTCTCATTCTACGTGACTTTACCGAAAGAACCAAAGAAAATGTCTAAGAGTGTTATTCTATTACAACGTTGCTCTGTTTTTTCTTCATAACCACAATCATAAAAACAGAAATCTATGCATTGTTACATGAAGACAAGTCCACATATTGTGGCCAAGGTTGAGAAAATTGTTATTTTTATTTACATAGCATAGCAATTATTATTTTTGTTTAAATATTTTGAATAGCAATATATGGGGGGGGGGGGGGGGGCATTTTGAGCAATATTTTTTTGGGGGAAATCTTTTATTCTTCTACAACATGTACACTTAGCCAGCTCTTACAATGAACAATACTTCAATGGTACGCATTGAAACTTAAGCCTAAGGTGTTTCTCCCCTCTGAGAAACACTTTCAAGGTCCCTCTTGTCATTTCAATATATCGTTGATACAGAATAAACTCCGCCCATCTCATTCCACCAATGGATGAAGGCTTCCCCAACTCCATGGCAGTAATGGGGAGGAGGTTGTTTGACCATACTTCACCACTGCAGGTCATGTACAAAGCTTCATTTCAGCCAGATCTGTCCCCAAGTCGGCTGGGCACGCCGCATCCGCCACGCTTGTCACCCACAGCTGTGACCACGAGCCACGAGCCTACTCCAGTCCACCAGAGACACGGAGAATATTCTTCAGCGTGATACTCTTTGGTCCTTTCAGGTTAAAGTCACCACGTGGTAGGTACAAAATAAAATAAATCACGTTTTGGGCGCAACACAAGCTAAATTTTGATTTAAAGCTTTCGTGACTGCAGTAATTTATATTCAATATATAAAAAATATATAAAACGTGAGAATTTTAATTGTTTTATATATTTATTATTTTATTGTTTCCCTTCAACGTGACTTTACCGAAAGAGCTAAGAATATAAGGGACAAGTCCTTAGTAACAACTCCTTACGAACAACTCCCAAATTACTAACAACTCCCTACGTACTAACAACTCCTTACTTACTAACTCATCATTTTTCATTGCTGAAGGGGTTGCCCCTCCTACCTGAAAATCCTGGCTCCACCTCTGAGTGTGTGACAGGGTCAAGTTTGTATTTGCAGTAAAGTCTAACTCTATTGAGCACGGAGGTTATATAAAAACAGTAGTTTATTTTTGTTTTCCTATGCTACTCTTTCTAAGAATGTAGTCGGGAAGTTATCACAGCACACGTGCAGCTGGTCGGAACTGTTCATCCCAGCATTCAAGGACATCTATGCCTGGCTTCACACCTCTAAGTTGCGATTGAACATTAATTTATGCATTTCTGCATAACACAAATAGTATTATTTTCAACACCCTTTGCTAGGTCACCTGAATTTAGCTTTCATAAATATCCATTTTGAAGCCAGACAGCCGAAATTGTGTGCTCGGAGTTTTGGGTTAACATTCATTTTGAAGATACGAGCGCTTCCAGGCACGTTTATGACATTTGCCCTCATTGCGTGCCATAACAGCTCGTGTGATGAATTTGGGACACTTTTTCACTATAACATGAATATATGAATAAGTATAGACGTGTTAGTCACGTGTGACTGTATATATGCATTCCTCTGTGCATCGATACTGACGTGTAGATGGTGTGGATATTATTTTTTTCTCTCTGCAGCTGTCGCTTCCTCTGCAGAATTTCACTGATGGAGCAAAGGCACTCGGTGCAGCTCGGTGCAAAAAGGCATCAATGCGACCGGTGTCCATACAGCACGGATCGTACTGAACATTTGACATTGCACCAGAGAACTCACACAGGGGAGAAACCCTTCAAGTGCAGTGTGTGTGGGAAGGCGTTTTCACGTTCATCTACTCTTGTAACACACCAGAGAACACACATGGGAGAGAAAACCTTCAAGTGCAGTGTGTGTGGGAAGGCGTTTTCACAGTCACCAAATCTTCAAAGACACCAGAGAAGACACACGGGAGAGAAACCCTTCAAGTGCGGGGTGTGTGGGAAGGCGTTTGCACAGTCACCACATCTTCATGTACACCAGAGAACTCACACAGGAGATAAACCCTTCAAGTGCAGTGTGTGTGGGAAGGCGTTTTCAGTTTCATCTGCTCTTGTAACACACCAGAGAACACACACGGGAGAGAAACCCTTCAAGTGCAGTGTATGTGGGAAGGCGTTTGCACATTCATCTACTCTTGTAAAACACCAGAGAACACACACGGGAGAGAAAACCTTCAAGTGCAGTGCGTGTGGGAAGGCGTTTTCACAGTCACCAAATCTTCAAAGACACCAGAGAACACACACGGGAGAAAAACCCTTCAAGTGCGGGGTGTGTGGGAAGGCATTTGCACAGTCACCACATCTTCATGTACACCGGAGAACTCATACAGGAGATAAACCCTTCAAGTGCAGTGTGTGTGGGAAGGCGTTTTCAGTTTCATCTGCTCTTGTAACACACCAGAGAACACACACGGGAGAGAAACCCTTCAAGTGCAGTGTGTGTGGGAAGGTGTTTGCACATTCATCTTCTCTTGTAACACCCCAGAGAACACACACAGGAGAGAAACCCTTCAAGTGCAGTGTGTGTGGGAAGGCGTTTTCACAGTCATCAACTCTTCATGGACACCAGACAACACACAAGCATCAGAAGATCAACAAGGAGTGGAGTCTGAAATCAGCTTGTGAAAGTCAAAGTGCCGCAATGAGCCCATCCCTCATGAAACAAGAACCGGAAGAAAATCCCAGCTTGGACACTTTTAAAGATATCGAGGTGAAATATGAAGAGGTGAAGGTGAAATGTGAAGAAGTGATGGTGAAGAGTGAAGAAGTGATGGTGAAGAGCGAAGAAGTGAAGGTGAAATGTGAAGATGAAGATTCAACTCCACAATGGGACCTTCACATCGATGGAGGCTCATACCCGAACCGCTCCTGGGCCTCCCTTTCGCCAACCCGCGTGCTCAAACATGCGCCCCCCCGTCTCGAGAGAAGGGGCTGGCAATTTCAAATTAACATCGTCCAGACAAATCGCAGCGGCGTACGCAGCCGCTGCAAGAAAACCTGACAGTTTTTTCAGGTCTCCTTTAACGAACACGTGGAAGTTATCGAACAGTGACATTTTATCTTTCCAAACATCGCCAGGCCCCTCGGTGGACATCGACGGTGAATCGCCCCGCCGGCCGTCCCGAGTTCTCGCCGCCGTCCGTCGTCGGCCTCGGCCTGGCGGAGAATCTCGGCGCCGCGGGCGCCCTCCTCGACTCCGGCTCTCCCTGCCGCGGCGCCGAGTCGCCCTCTGGCCTCCGCTCGAGCCGGCGCCCCGAGCGCGAGCCGGGGCCGCCCCTCCCAGCCGGCGCTCGCATCGGACGGCGGCGCTCGCACGCGCGAGAGACGAGAGATGCCCCGTTTACCGTGCGAGCGGTGAACGGGGCGCACCTAGCCTGGCGCGAGCGCCGGAGGCCACTGCGCTAGTAGTCCGGCTTCGGCCGTGCCCTCCTCGCGGTCGAGCACGCGGCCCGAGGTCCGGCCGCCGGCCTCGCGTTTCTGTTTGTCGTCGTTCAATTTCCGCCCGGCAGGTGCGCCGGTCCGGTTCCCGTTCGCGTGCGCGTGGGGTGCAGCGAGCGAGTGAACGCCGCACGGCGGAGGCGTCAGGGAACGGGGGTCGTCGTTTATTGTGAAACCGTTGGGCGGTGGATCGCGTAAGTGTACACACGTGGGCACACCCACGCACACCTTTACATAAAAGCCGCTTCTTATCGCCCTCCATCACGCGGTCGGGGGTTGGGGGGGCGGGGGGAGCGGCCGCACTTAAAGAACACAGGAGGGGAATCACAAGAAGACTACGACGCTCAAAATACTTTCATAATCATCACAAAAAAAATCATCAATAAAATCAGACTGCTGTGAGCTACTGCACGCACCTAGCTGCCAGGCAAAACTTTTCACACGGTTGCCAGGGCAACCGTGTGAAAAGTTTTTTTTGGTTTGGCCATGTTTTTTCTGTTGTAGTACGGAGTTAGAATGATGGCTTTAAGTTGTCTTGTTGTTGTTGTTTGACTTGCATCCCGCTGGGATTTTTGCACAGAGCGTGGGAGTACGGTGCTTTTCGTGGAAGATTTTTGCTGTTTTTTTTCCCCGGATTTTTCTGTTTGCGCATAGTCACTTTAAGATGTTTTCATGTTCACGTTTTATGTTTGTTGCGGTTGCACCCGATCAAAAAAATGAAAAAAAAATCAATCGTGCGCCGCGCATGGCGCTGGTTAGAGCCCTGCGAGTCTCGATATGAGGGGGTGGTGGTGGTGGTGGCGGTGGTGGTTCTGTAACCGCGAGCGTGGTTCGCTCACCGAGCGTGGTTCCATTACGACGCGAGGGCCTCTAGCACCACGGTCCAATCGGTGTCGGCGCGTGGCTCACGTCGACGTGGTGACGTCGCCACGCGCAGCTCCATCGCCGTGGTTTTACGTTGCTGCTGGTTACGTCGCACCGCCGTGGCGGCTACGTCACGGCGAGCGGTTCCGCCTGGCTCTGTGACGGCAAGCGGCTCCGCCCGGCTCTGTGACGGCAAGCGGCTCCGCCTGGCTCTGTGACGGCAAGCGGCTCCGTCTCCGCGGGGCGCGGTTGCTGCCACGGCCGGCTCACCGCCCCACCCACCGCTCCGCCCCCCCCCCCGCCATGCCCCCTGGCACGGCAGCTCTGCTGAGCCGGCGCCCAGTGCTGAACCCAAATAGGCACTTAAATAAATGTTGTACTCGGCAAGTTAACAGCTACAGAGGCCAAGCTCAAATCAACATGGTTATTATTATTTTTATATATAAAGCTTATATTTCCACAGCGCTGAAAACGGGGCAGGCCTCATTGCTTGCTGTCCCAACTCCACCGCCTAAAAGTGATTAGTCGTGATTATAGTCGTGATTAGTCGTGATTATAGTCGTGATTAGTCGTGATTATAGTCGTGATTAGTCGTGATTAGTTGAACCATTCAAAACGCAGGCGGTGGCACACCGCAAGGTTGCACATCACCGCCTGCTGGCAACCACGTCTGTCGGTAGAGCCCCGACACTCCCGCCCCCCTCCCACCCCCCGGCTGACGTGATTGGTTGGTACAGTCCCATAAACTCATTATCCATGCGACTATACTGGCAGGGGCGGGGGTGGGGTAAGAGGAGAGACGTCATTGTCTCGGCCAACGATGGTTCATGAGGCTGGAGTTGTGGAGTACGTGGGGGGGCACCTGGGAACCCACGGGCAGCAGCGTCACTTGGGGGAGTTGCTCCGACGTACCGACTGGAGCGTTAGCGACGGCGCTCGCTTAAAATCGCTCGCCCGCCCCTCCCCGCTCACTCACCCGGCCCACTTGCCCTTTTTAACCGGCGACCGTGGTTTTTTGCGGTTCAGCTCGCGGGCGGGCGGGCAGGCCGGCCGGTCGCGACGCAACCTTGGACGGGGGATCGGCTTCGTCCGTACCCGGAGATCTGGAACCGCCTTGCCGCAAGCACGCCCACTTCCTCCCGTTCCCGACTTCGTGAACCAACGCAGATTTCCCCTCGCCGGGGGGGGGGGGGGGGGGGGGGGAGGGACCACAGCGGCGTCGCCCTGGTACCACGAAGTCGTTACACGTACCGTCGCCTCGTCCTCCAGTCGGGTTATACCTCCCCTCCCCCACCCCCCCGAAAAGAAGAAAAAAATGAGTAGCCTCCAAACTCAAAATTGCTGCGTAGCGGACAGGCGGGCAGGCGGACAGGCGGACAGGCAGGCGGCTGGCTGGTGGATCGGCAGTCCAGCCGGTGCTATGCGGTGGGCGGCCGGTCACGGGGGTGTTGTGGTGGGTGGGTGCCGGGGGGGGGTAGGCGAGGCTGGCAGGTGTGGGGAGGGGGGGTGAGTGGAGGTGCACGGTGGGGGGGGGGGAAATGACGACAAGGAGAGAGTGGGGTTGAGAGTAGGTGGTGGTGGTGGGGGGCAGGGTGGTGGTGGTGGGGGTGGTGGGGGGCAGGGTGGTGGTGGTGGTGTTGGTGGGGTCTCAGTCGTCACAGCCGCCGCCGTACATGTCGGCGAGCTTACGGAAGCGCGGCCCCCACGAGTTGAGACGCTCGTAGTAGTCGTGGTGGTCGTCGTCGTCGCCGCCCCCCCCCGCGCTCGAAGAGCCGAGCGAGCTGAGCGAGCCGGCCAGGGAGCCGTCCCCCTCGTGGTGGAACACGTGCAGTGAGTCGCAGGGCGGTGTTGTCGTGTCGTCGTCGGCCGTGCGCAGGCCCTGGAAGCCAGAACACCACCACCACCGCCGCCGCCGCGGGAGACAGACGGTGACGTTAACGACGATGACGTCATCGACATCGACAGCCAATGATGACGACGACGATGACGTTTGTGACGGCATCAGCAACGATACAAACGTCGGCACCAACGATGACGTCATCGACATCGACAGCCGACGACAATGACCTAACGACAAAATTTCGCCATGGCATCAACAACATCGGCGATTACGTCGCCAGCAACGACGTCGTCCACCATTAAGACGACATCGTCATCATCTGCACGCTGTGCACTGTGTGGTGGAGCGGTGGTGTAGTGGTCAGCGCGCCGCACTACGTACGTGTCTACGTAGAACTTCCACTGCGCCGTACGTAGCCAACTGCGCCAATTGGGGGCGTTACGAAACCCGGCGGCCCGAGTTGGATTCCCGCTCACGAGCAAACACCGGGGTGACGATTATCTGACCCGGTCCTGGGCCTCCCCCCCTAGCTCGACTCCGCCTCAATCGAGTCCCCGGGCGCGGCGTGTCAACATCGCCACTGGGGGGGGGAGACAAAGACGGCCAGCGGGCATGGTGCCGGCCACCCACCCTCCTCCGTGCGCCGCTCCTCGCCAACGGGACCTTTGTCTCATGCCACGTGCATCGTTTGACGGGGCGGTGGCGGCGGTGGTTCACGTGCGCGGCGCTGGGTTTGGTCGTGCGCGGTTCCATCCCCTACGTGCGTGCGGCGTTTGCCACCTCTCCCACCCACCCACCCACCCCCCCCTACCACCCACCTCGCTGATGAAGTCGCCGATGTCGCTGGGGTGCGGGTAGCGCGGCTCGGCCAGCGACGGCCGCTCGTCCAGGTGGCGCACGCCGGGGCCCTCGCGGCGCGGCGCTTCCGGCGGCGGCAGCTCGCTCGGGAGCCGCAGCAGCAGTAGCAGCGCCTGGTCGTAGTCCTGCGGCGGCAGACCGCGCCGTCATCTCGCCGGCGCGTGGGCACGCAGGGCGCTGCCGCCGCCGCGAGAGGGTCTCTCGCTGGACAGTCAAACCGCAACCACCGCCACACCGCCGTCTCTCCGCACCACCGCACCGCCGCACCGCGTAAACGCACCGCGCAGATGTGCGAGCACGCCTCTCACCTGGTCCTCCTCTCCCCCGCCCTCGTCGTCGTCGTACGTGAAGACGTCGCCGCCCTCCTCCTCGTCCTCGGGGTCGCAGAGCGGTTTCTCGTCGCGGCGCCTCTTGCGAGTGACGAAGAGCGGCGCCAGGACTGCACGCGGGGGGGGGGGGGGGGGGCGACCCGCCCCGGTCAAACCGCGGAAATCCTCCGCGAACAAACGGAGATCTCGCCGCACGAATCCCCGCGCCGCCGGGGGGGGCCCCGCGTCCGAAGCACCGGGTCCCCCCGAACGATACCGACGGCTATTATATTATTAGCTCTTTCGGTAAAGTGACGTTGAAGGAAAACAATAAAATATATATAAAATACAAATTCTCACGACGTTTCGACCATAACACAAACGGTCGTCATCAGGTGTGTCCGTTTGTGTTATGGTCGAAACGTCGTGAGAATTTTTATTGTTTTATATATATTTTATTATTTTATTGTTTCCCTTCAACATGGTGACTTTACCGAAAGAGCTAAGAATATGAATCGCTGCAGTCACGAAAGCTTTAAATCAAAAAGATGCCGACGACGACGACGTCAAACTCACCGAGAAGCAGCAGCAGCAGCAGCAGGCAGAGGAGGGCGGCCTCGGCGCCGGCGGCGTTGAGGCCGCCGGCGGCGTCGCGGCTGACGCAGTCGCCACGCCGGTCGCAGGCGCACACCTTCACCTGGAGCTCCGACACGGCGCTCATCGCGGGGTTGCCCGAGTCCGTGACGAGCAGCGGCACCAAGTAGAGGCCCTCGGGCAGCGCCGTCTTCATGCGCAGCTGCGAGCCGCCGCCTGCGGGGCAGAAGGGGAGGGGAGCGTGGAGCGTGGAGCGGAGAGATGTCGCGCGGTGCGCCGAGGGCGGGGTGGCGGGCGCATCGTGACGCGGGGAGTCGCGCCGGCGACAAGAGTCGACGACGCGGCTCTCGGCCGCGTCCCGGGCCGCCCGCTCGTTCGGAAAGCGCCGGCGAATCCGGAGGGGGTCGGGGGCGGCGACGTTTTCCCGGCTGTCGTCCAACGGGTCGCGAGGTGCGGGTCGACGACAATGGACCGGCGCGTTCGGTTGTTTTGGAGCGGTGGCCTGGGGCGAGGACGAGATTTTGCGCGTTGCGATGCCGCACCCCGCCGCCGCCGTGTTTGATCCATCAACGTGGCGGGATTTGGCGACTCTGCCTTACGGCTCAAGCTGGGGGGGGGAGGGGGAGAGGGGGAATGGGGATCCGTCCGGATCGGAAAAACCCGGAAAATATTTTCGTACCCGGCACACCGCGTCCAGTATACCACTGGCTCCTGCTCAGTTGCGTGCCACCCCCACGCTCAGTGGGTTCACGAGAAACAACGAGATACTGGGCGAGATAATTCCGAAGTAATCCCTGAATAGGGCACTGGGTTTTGCTGCTACGCTGCCCTCTGCTGACAACACAGGCCAAGAGCAAGGTGGGGGCAGAGCGGGACAGGGTAGGGGGCAGTGCAAGCGTAGGAGTCATGGCGAGCGAGTGGGAGCAGAGTGATTGCTGAGTGATGGCAAGCGATTGAGTGATGGTGAGCGAGTGATTGCTGAGTGATTGTGAGCGAGTGATTGCTGAGTGATTGCTGAGTGATTGCTGAGTGATTGTGAGCGAGTGATTGCTGAGTGATTGTGAGCAAGCGAGTGATTGCTGAGTGATTGTGAGCGAGTGATTGCTGCGTGATTGTGAGCGAGCGAGTGAGTGCGGTTTGCTGTCCGCACAGCCGGATGTGGCAGTGTGGGTGGCGCAGTGCAAGGGCAGCGTGGGGGGGGGGGGGGTGGTGGAGGGGCCCCCCACGCACCGTCCACCCGGTGGACGGTCCAGTTGTCGTCGGTGGCGGGGTTCCCGGGCGCCAGCCGGAAGCCGAAGGGAGCGCCGTTGAAGTCCTCGGCGGCGTCCCTGGCGGTGACGTCGACGGCGCCGCCCGGCGCGCCGCACGCCGCGGCCTCGTCGGGCCGGGCGACGGGGGCGTTGTCATTGACGTCCGACAGCAGCAGCGCCAGCGTCCCCGTGCCGCTCGCCACGGGGTCGCCTGCTCCCACCGGCACGCCGAGACACGAAGAGCGAGATTCCCGCACGCCCCCACCGCTCGCCGGCCTTCTACAAACCTGGGAAGGTTCGGCACGGCAGCCTTTGTCTCCCCAGTGAGGATGTTTACACACACACACACCTCTGTCTCCCCAGTGAGGATGCTTACACACACACACACGACACCTCTGTCTCACCAGTGAGGATGTTTACACACACACGGCACCTCTGTCTCCCCAGTGAGGATGTTTACACACACACACGGCACCGGGTACTCTTGTTTGAGGCCGAGTCAACCAAGGGGAGACCGATTCGGATAATCGTCATCGATGTTGGGCGTGAGCGGCAATCGAACTCGGCTTGCCGGGTTTGTGATGCAGCGCGCCGACCCTTCCACCATCGCTCCAGACGTGGACCGGTTACACAAGCATACCACACCAGGGACGCATTGTAAGGCTGAGTCTACCTACAGACGCACCACACTCACTCATTTTGTGAATTGCACCTTTAAGGAGAAGCCACACACGCCAATCGAAGGTGCGGGAAATGGCGAACGAGCGCGGCACGACGGTGAGTGATGGCGAGTGATGGTGAGTGATGGTGAGTGAGTGATGGTGAGTGAGTAAGTCAGTGATGGTGAGTGTGTGATGGTGAGTAAGTCAGTGATGGTGAGTGATGGTGAGTGAGTGATGGTGAGTGAGTAAGCCAGTGATGGTGAGTGATGGTGAGTAAGTCAGTGATGGTGAGTGAATGATGGTGAGTGAGTAAGTCAGTGATGGTGAGTGAGTAAGTCAGTGATGGTGAGTGAGTAAGCCAGTGATAGTGAGTGAGTGATGGTGAGTAAGTCAGTGATGGTGAGTGAGTGATGGTGAGTGAGTAAGCCAGTGATGGTGAGTGAGTGATGGTGAGTAAGTCAGTGATGGTGAGTAAGTCAGTGATGGTGAGTGAGCGAGTGACAGTGAGTGAGTGAGTGGTGAGTAAGCCAGTGATGGTGAGTGAGCGAGTGATAGTGAGTGAGTAAGCCAGTGATGGTGAGTAAGCCAGTGATGGTGAGTGAACGAGTGGTAGTGAGTGGTAAGCCAGTAATGGTGAGTGAGTAAGCCAGTGATGGTGAGTGAGTGATGGTGAGTGAGTAAGTCAGTGATGGTGAGTGTGTGATGGTGAGTAAGTCAGTGATGGTGAGTGATGGTGAGTGAGTGATGGTGAGTGAGTAAGCCAGTGATGGTGAGTGATGGTGAGTAAGTCAGTGATGGTGAGTGAATGATGGTGAGTGAGTAAGTCAGTGATGGTGAGTGAGTAAGTCAGTGATGGTGAGTGAGTAAGCCAGTGATAGTGAGTGAGTGATGGTGAGTAAGTCAGTGATGGTGAGTGAGTGATGGTGAGTGAGTAAGCCAGTGATGGTGAGTGAGTGATGGTGAGTAAGTCAGTGATGGTGAGTAAGTCAGTGATGGTGAGTGAGCGAGTGACAGTGAGTGAGTGAGTGGTGAGTAAGCCAGTGATGGTGAGTGAGCGAGTGATAGTGAGTGAGTAAGCCAGTGATGGTGAGTAAGCCAGTGATGGTGAGTGAACGAGTGGTAGTGAGTGGTAAGCCAGTAATGGTGAGTGAGTAAGCCAGTGATGGTGAGTGAGTGATGGTGAGTGAGTAAGCCAGTGATGGTGAGTGATGGTGAGTGAGTAAGTCAGTGATGGTGAGTGATGGTGAGTGAGTGATGGTGAGTAAGTCAGTGATGGTGAGTGATGGTGAGTGAGTGATGGTGAGTGAGTAAGCCAGTGATGGTGAGTGAGTGATGGTGAGTGAGTAAGTCAGTGATGGTGAGTGATGGTGAGTGAGTGATGGTGAGTAAGTCAGTGATGGTGAGTGATGGTGAGTGAGTAAGTCAGTGATGGTGAGTGAGTGATGGCGAGTGAGTAACTCAGTGATGGTGAGTGAGTGATGGTGAGTGAGTAAGTCAGTGATGGTGAGTGAGTGATGGCGAGTGAGTAAGCCAGTGATGGTGAGTGAGTGATGGTAAGTCAGTGATGGTGAGTGATGGTGAGTGAGTAAGTCAGTGATGGTGAGTTATGGCGAGTGAGTCAGTGATGGTGAGTGAGTGATGGTGAGTGAGTAAGCCAGTGATGGTGAGTGAGTGATGGTGAGTGAGTAAGTCAGTGATGGTGAGTGAGTAAGCCAGTGATGGCGAGTGAGTGATGGCGAGTAAGTCAGTGATGGTGAGTGATGGTGAGTAAGTCAGTGATGGTGAGTGAGTGATGGCGAGTGAGTAAGCCAGTGATGGCGAGTGAGTGATGGTGAGTAAGTCAGTCATGGTGAGTGTGCGAGTGATAGTGAGTGAGTGATAGTGAGTGAGTGGTGAGTAAGCCAGTGATGGTAAGTCAGTGATGGTGAGTGAGTGATGATGAGTGAGCGAGTGACAGTGAGTGAGTGATAGTGAGTGAGTGGTGAGTAAGCCAGTGATGGTGAGTGAGTGAGTAAGCCAGTGATGGTGAGTGAGTGATAGTGAGTGGTGAGTAAGTCAGTGATGGTGAGTGAGTAAGCCAATGATGGTGAGTGAGCGAGTGATAGTGAGTGATAGTGAGTGAGTGATGGTGAGTGAGTGATGGTGAGTGAGTAAGCCAGTGATGGTGAGTAAGCCAGTGATGGTGAGTGAGTGATGGTGAGTGAGTGGTGAGTAAGCGTGGTGTGATGACGAGTGAATAAGCGAGCCAATTTGGCGTGACTGGGGCGTGTCTGTAAACAGGGGGGGGGGGGGGGGTGGTGCAGTGTGGGGGAGGGGCAGCCCTCACCGTCATCCGTGGCCAGGAAGGTGGCCGTGTAGGTGTTGGCCTGCACCAGGGCCGCCTCGCGGTCCAGCACCACGGCCGTGGTCACCTTGCCGCTCACGGGGTTGATGTCCAGCCAGTCGCCCGGCACCCAAAGCTTCTTGTAGCTGCGCGCGGCCCCATCACACACACACAGGTGAGTCACACACACAGGTGAGTCACACACAGGTGAGTCTCACACACAGGTGAGTCTCACACAGGTGAGTCACACACAGGTGTCTCACACACAGGTGAGTCACACACAGGTGAGTCTCACACACAGGTGAGTCTCACACACAGGTGAGTCACACACACACAGGTGAGTCACACACAGGTGAGTCTCACACACAGGTGAGTCACACACACACAGGTGAGTCACACACACAGGTGAGTCAAACACACACAGGTGAGTCACACACAGGTGAGTCTCACACACAGGTGAGTCACACACACAGGTGAGTCACACACACAGGTGAGTCTCACACACAGGTGAGTCACACACACACAGGTGAGTCTCACACACAGGTGAGTCTCACACACAGGTGAGTCACACACACAGGTGAGTCTCACACACAGGTGAGTCACACACACACAGGTGAGTCTCACACACAGGTGAGTCTCACACACAGGTGAGTCACACACACAGGTGAGTCTCACACAGGTGAGTCTCACACAAAGGTGAGTCTCACACACAGGTGAGTCTCACACACGTGCACACAGGTGAGTCACACACACACAGGTGAGTCTCACACACAGGTGAGTCACACACACATGTAAGTCTCACACACAGGTGAGTCACACACACAGGTGAGTCTCACACACAGGTGAGTCACACACACACAGGTGAGTCACACACACAGGTGAGTCTCACACACAGGTGAGTCTCACACAGGTAAACAGAGGTGAGTCTCACACACACAGGTGAATCTCACACACAGGTGAGTCACACACACAGGTGAGTCTCACATACGGGTGAGTCACACACACAGGTGAGTTTCACACACAGGTGAGTCTCACACAGGTAAACAGAGGTGAGTCACACACAGAGGTGAGTCTCACACACAGGTGAGTCTCACACAGGTAAACAGAGGTGAGTCTCACACACACAGGTGAGTCTCACACAGGTGAGTCACACACACAGGTGAGTCTCACACAGGTGAGTCACACACACAGGTGAGTCACACACACACAGGTGATACTCACACACAGGTGAGTCTCACACACAGGTGAGTCACACACACAGGTGAGTCTCACACACAGGTGTCTCACACAGGTAAACAGGTGAGTCACACACACAGGTGAGCCACACACACAGGTGAGTCTCACACAGGTGAGTCACACACACACAGGTGAGTCTCACACAGGTGAAGAGGTGAGTCTCACACACAGGTGAATCTCACACAGGTGAGTCACACACACAGGTAAGTCACACACACAGGTGAGTCTCACACACAGGTGAGTCACACACACAGTTGAGTCACACACACACAGGTGAGCCTCACACACAGTTGAGTCTCACACAGAGTTGAGTCACACACACAGCTGAACAGAGTTCACACAGGCGATTCACACAGCTTAGTGTCACACAGCCGAACAGAGTGAGTCACACGCAGGTGAGGCACGCCCACACACACAGGTGAGGCGCGCACACACACACACACAGGTGAGTCTCACACACAGAGTGAGTCACACAGGTGAGGCGCACACACACACACAGGTGAGGCACACACACACGGAGGGCGGGAGGAAGGGCCGGCCGCCGGCTGTCCGTGCGGCGACGGGAGCGGCCAGGGGGAGTGTGGCTGGGCAAGGCCTCACCGCACGGCCTGCCCCTGCGCGGTGTCGGGGTCACGGGCCACCACGGTGGTCACGTGGTGGCCCACGGGGAGGCCCTCGGGGAGCTTCACCTCCCGCCGCAGCGGCTCGAACGTCGGCCCCTCGTTCTCGTCTTCCACCATCACCTACCGGGCGGGCGGGCGGGGGGGGGCTGTTAGCGAGCACCTGTAGAGGTGGTGGGGGGGGGCACGGTGTGGGCGGTCGTGCGGGAGGCGGTGCGGCCGTCACCAGCGCTGTGCTTCACAGCGCTGGTGACGGCACAGATGTCCAGGAGACACCTGTGAAAAAAAAGGTCTCCTGGACTTGAAATAAGTAAACATCGGGGTGCTTAAGTCATTCGCTCTCATCGGCCGGTATCAGATCTGCCCCCGCGAGCGGCGCAGGAAGCTGTGGGGGGGCGAAACTTGTGGGGGGCCGCGGGGGGCAGCGGGGGGCCGCGGGGGGCACTCACGGTGACGGTCGCGGTGCTCGCCGGTCCGAACTCGGCGCTCTCGAGCGACGCCTCGTTCTCCACGGCGACGACGAGGTTGTACTTGGACGAGCTCTCAAAGTCCAAGGGCTGCGGCGTACACACACACACACACACCAACCACACACACCACACACACACCAAACACCACACACACACCACACACACGCCAAACACCACACACACACCACACACACACACCAACCACGCACCACACACCAACCACGCACACACACCACACACACCACACACACTCACCACGCACCACACACCAACCACGCACACACACCACACACACACCAAACACCAACCACACACACATACCACGCACACACCCCACACACCACACACACACACACCACACACCAACCACGCACAACGTTACCCTCCCACCAATCAAACGCTGAGTCATCACCAACACCGTCACGACCGCTGCACCACAGTCACCGCCGCCGCCATCCCCACGTCGTCACCGCCGTCGCCCACCGGCAACATCGCCACGAACTTCGCCTTGCCACCACCATCACTATCATCAGCATCATCATCGTTACGCGACCATTACCAGCATTGCCATGTCAACCTCATTTCACCATCAGCCACCGCATTCACCATCACTACCCTATCATCGCATCACCACCACCACGCCACCTCTCCCCCCATCACCACCACCCAATCAATAACATCGCGACGCCACTCCCATCACCATTATCACCACATCACCCTCCCCCGCCACCACGACCATTACCATCACCACCCCCATCATCACCACCGCTACTCCATAATCGGCACCTTCACCACAGCCCCATTATCACCACCACCACTACCCCATCACCATCACCGTCTCCTACGTTACACCATCACCACGACCATCAGCATCACCATCACCACCATCACCATCACTACCCCATCATCATCACCATCACCTACGTTACGCCATCACCACGACCATCACCACCATCACCATCACTACCCCATCATCATCACCACCACCTACGTTACGCCATCACCACGACCATCAGCATCACCATCATCACCACCACTATCACTACCCAACCACCATCACCGTCTCCGCCGCGGCAGCGCGTGACAGACCCCCCCCCCCCACCGCCCTCCCCCCACCACCGCCCTCCCCCCACCACCGTGCCCCCCCCCCACCGCCCCCCCCCCCCACCACCGTGCCCCCCCCCCCCACCTTGACGACGTAGAGCCTGCCGTCGTTGGTGCGGGGGTCGGTCTCCACGGCGAAGTTCTTGCCGGGGTCCCCGCCGCGGACGACGTAGCGAGTGCGCCACGCCGGCGTGCCGGGCTCGTCCACGTCCGTCGCCGTCAGCGTCGTCACCGTCACGTTCACCGCGTTCTCGCGCGCCGTACCGCTGAACTGCGGCGGAGACGGTGGTGGGGGAGGGGGACGTCGTCAGATTCATTGTTCCGCCAGTCTCAAAAATAAAAATATTTTACCAGGTAAGGCCCCACAGCACGGAGCTATGCAGCTCTGTTTTTAGAAGCAACCTAGCCATCAAATGGTAGCTCAGCGAAGTGGCTCATCATCACGTGGAAATGTACACAACAGCTTTGAACGCAAGACCACCACGGGGAGAACATTCAAATTACAAATATACACGCGTCAGGGTCAGGATCAAACCCACGACCTTCCGCATACCGCACAAGGAAGTGAACATCTTGCCAACCGGGAAATGTTAGTCGATGGCGAATGTTAATTTAGAGGCAATGTAAGTCTACGGGCCATTTTCGTCTAAGTGCAATGTAAATCTACATGCAATGTTAATCTACGGGCCATGTAAAGTCTAGGCGGGTGATCTGGTGGCGCGGCGTGGTTGTGTGCGGCGGCGGCGGTGCGTACGGTTATGCCCGTAAACTCGGGGGCATTGTCGTTTTTGTCGGTGATGGCGACGATGGCGGTGGCCGTGTTTGCGAGGCCGATGTCCGGGTCGCCCTCCATGTCCAAGGCCTGCACCACCAGCACGTACTGCGGCGTCCTCTACACAGACGGGGCACGCAGACGCACGACTCTTACAGATGAACAACAAAACGACGAGGACAAGCATTCCTCGTGCAGCCTCGACAGACCTTTGTGCTGGGTGGCCAGCATCACGCCCGGCCGCCTTTGTCTCCCTAGTGGGGATGTTTTCACACTGCAGCAGGCTACTCATTTGAGGCCCGAGTCGACCGTCACCGGTGTTGGACCGGTCTCAGGTCCCCGGGTTCGTAGCGCGGCACGCTAGCAGCGTCACCGTCGCTTCCGAGACACAGGGCACCACACAATACGAGGTACATGGTCAGTAGAAATACATATATTTCATTCTATCTATGCTGGTATGTGCAATCCAAAGGTTGAACACGAAATTTAACGCTCTTCTGAAATTCGTGGTCCGCCAGGAAGTGTCTAACTGTGTTGTTGGCCTGACTGGATGTGCTTCACATAATGTTTTTTCAGGTTTGTTGAATTCTCATCTCTCATCTCTTTGCTGTATTTACCTCCGCGATTTGTTCTTGACACCTGATGAAGATTGCTTGCGTTGTGATCGAAACGTCGCGATTGTTTTTTTGTTCTAATATAATTTTATTGTATTTCTACGTACGTGACTTTACCGAAAAAACCAATGAGTAATTTTATGCAGCCACGAAAGCTTTAATACTTTATTAGGGCACCACACAATAGCTGTGCACTTTTAAATCCAGACTGAAAACTCGTTTCTTTAGAGCTGCTTTTCGTGTCGAGCCTTTCGCCCTTCCCTCGCACCTCCGATCAGCGCGGTCGCCTGCGTACGGCGCGCGACTTGACGTTCAACGCAACGTGCATACACGACTGAAAACACGCGAACGTAACACCGTACACACAACCCCGAAGGTTAGCCACCATCCCCCGGACCGACGTCAGCCAATCGGCGGCGGTTGCCGCGGGACGACGCACCTCGCGGTCCAGCCCGGCGGCGATGGTGCTGATGACGCCCGTGGCGTTGTCGATGGTGAACGTGCGCTCCAAGGGCACCTTGGGGGCCTGCGACATGATCTTGTAGCGGATCATGCCGTTGGCCGTTAAGGCGTCGTCCTTGTCGCTCGCCTCGACCCTCATCACCGCCGTGCCTGCCGGGGGTGGGAGGGAGGGCAGGGCAGGGGAGGGCAGAGGGGAAAAGCAGGGAGGGAGGCGTGGACGTCGTTACTATCAAAAAACAAAACATTATATTCGTTCGCATCACAACCACCACCATTCTTGTCATTCTCAACATCATCGTCGTTATCAAGAACATCCACGTCCATGTCCACGATCCAACATCCACGATCAAAGATATTATAAATAATGTCATCACAATCATAATGATTTAAACCAGCTTCACCTGTTAATCATAAACATCATTGCCATTGTTACCAACGTCACCACCATGCCTATTGCCACCTCTACCTCATTCACCACCAATATCCCCACTGCCACTACCACCACCATCACAACAACAACAACCGCCATTCGCCACTAAGTGGCGGTGACATCACCACGACGCTTGTGCCAGGCTATGTACACCTTGAGGCCACGTGAAGTGTCGAACGCCCGCTGGGAGGCGGTCACAGGGCAAACCCAGGTGTCACGGGTCGACTGAGACGACTGGCTGATGCACCACCTGTGCCCCCTACTGTGCCAACTTGCTGTGTTTTAGCCACCCGGCACTCCGCTTATTGTGAGTGTCGCTCCTCCGCCCTCCGTTGTTGTTGGAGGGCGGCTGCCTCCAACTGCCCAGTAGCGTCCTTCACGAGCCTCCTCCACAGAGGCCGATCTTGACACTGGCAAGTCCGCTTAGCTCCACATCCTCCTGTACCACATCACTCCATCTCTTCTCTAGCCCGTGACGCGCCTGTTTTATCTCCCTCGATCCGGCCGAACAAAAGCAGTTTCGGCATGCGGTGGCTGGGCATGCGGGCTCCATGACACAGCTATATGCCGGAGGAGCTCACCGATGGGACTTTGTCCAGATCTTTCGAGGATACGTGAACTCCTCACACAATCCAGGCTGCCTGGTTAAACCCAGGATGAATCGTAGGCAGGCCAGCCTAAATGTTTTAAACCGGCGAAGATGTTCCATTCGGGGGGTCTACGTTTCGCAAGCGGAGAGAAGGGAGCGAATGACCGTGGCCGAGAAGACCTGAAGCTTCGTGCAGAGCAACAGACCAGGTAGCTTCCACACGGCGTTACGCAACCGATGAAAAGACATTGCCGCTCGACTGATTCAGAGTGAGACCTCTGCTGTCAAACCGGAGCTGGTCATGAGCACACTGCCCCGGTATGGGTAAACTCTCCACTCTCTCCACAACTGCCCCATCACCAATTGAGAGTTGCGGGGGTTGAGTGTCCGATGGTACAAAATACCCAGGCGGGCGCTATCACTATCACACCCCCGTCACCACCGCGCCCGTCTGTGCCCGTCCGCACGCCGCACCTGGTGGGGATCCCTCAGCCACGGAGCCCTGGAAAACGGGCGTGGCGAACTCGGGCCGGTTGTCGTTCATGTCGATGACGTTGATGACGAGCTTCACGGGGTTCTCCACCGGATGCCCCTTCATGTCCACCGCGTGGGCCTTGAGCTGCAGCGGGCACGCCACGCACACGCCACGCACACGCAACGCACACGCAACGCACACGCGCGTTACACGCAACGCACACACGCGTTACACGCAACGCACACGCGCGTTACACGCAACGCACGCAATGTGCGGCACACGCAAGAAAGCGCGTGGGGACTGGTCGTTGTTCTGCGCCCTGGTTCTCATCGCCATTGGAGCTGCCCTGAGCTGCCCCTGGGTCCCAGTCATTGGTGCCGCCCCCGATTGCCCGGCCGTGTAAACGTCGCCACTCTGGAGACAAAAGCGTGGGTGGGGTTGCTGGCCACCCACCCCGTCGTGCACAAATGTTGGCCTTTATGCGGTGCTCGCTAACAGCACTTGCCTCAACCGTCTACGACGCGCTATACAAGAGATCCTTTGTCCCTGCGTCTCGTTGTTGTTGCGGTGGTGGTGGTGTGGTTGTAGTCGCCGACGTTTGGATGTTTAGAGTTGGCCAAACATCCCTCTAGAGCGGCGGTTCTCTAAGGGTAGTACCTGGACCACCGACGGTCTGGGACGGTACTCCTGGAGGTCCGCTGGGTTGCGATGCTGATTGCAGGTTGATCCGCAAATGTTTACGCCTTTTGTTTCGGACATTAATAGTTTACTCGTGATATTTAAAATTGAAAAATTAAATTAAGTAAACCACCTCGATTAAAACTACCCGAACCCTGAGATCTCAACCGTTATAGCTGCGTTAACGTTCTTTTAATGTTCCGGTAATATGAATATAATTTAGTAATATTGGTATTTAGAGAAGTGAATGGTTTGTGTCACCAGGGGCAGGAGGGGGTTGCACCACGTAAATGTTTACACTGACCGAGTGGTCCGGGGACCAGGAAATTTGAGAAAACTCCGCAATAGAGGCCTGGACCTTACTACGCGAACACAAACACACACACACGTGGGTGTGCTCGCTAACACACACACACACACGTGGGAGTGCTCAATAACACGCACGTGGGTGTGCTCGCTAACACACACACACACACGTGGGTGTGCTCGCGTGGGCGCCTCACCAGATACTCTGCGATTAGCTCACGGTCCAGGGTCTTGGTGACCGAGAGGCGCCCGGTCACGGAGTTTACGACGAACACCCCCGTGGGGTTCTGGTCGGCGCCGGGCCCCACGATGCTGTAGCGGATTTTCCCGCGCGTGTTCGATTTGATCTGCGGGGGCGGATGCGGACGGGGTAGGGGAGGCGGCAGGGGGCGGCGTTACGCTCTGCACGATAGCCACGCTCGTACATCGCGTGAATACGCGGGGCAAGCGCGGTTGGCGAGCGGCAGCAAATATGAAGGCTGGCGTGGCACACGAGGGGGTGCGATACGCGGTTACCAACACACCCGGCCGCCTTTATCCCCCCAGTGTGGAGACGGCTATATACACCGCACCGTGTACTTAGTTGAGACCAAGTTCAGATAACTGTCACTGGGTGTTAGCCGTAAGTGGAAATCAAACTCACGTCTCCAGGTTCAGAGCGCAGTGTGTGCTAACCAATTGGCCACCGTTCCCCCAACATATATACATGTACACACACACACAAACATCACATGCTAAATACACCACGAACCCCAAAGACACATACACCACATGCCACACACACACACACATTCACCCTCACACCTAACCGACGCGTGACATTCACACACTGCTCAACAGGGGGTTGAACATAGGCAGCAGGGCACCCGAGTTGGGGATTGAACCCAGAGGCCCCCCTTTCTTGCCGGTGTGGGAGGGGTGCGGGGGTAGAGGGGGCGAGGGGGGGAAGAGGGCAGGGGGACCTTCACCTGCACCAGCCCCTTGGGGAAGGGCCCGCGGTCGTTCTCGGGGACGTTGATCACCGGGATGAGCCAGCCGCGCTTCTGCCGGCGCCGCCTGCCGCTCCGCAGCCGGCGGAACGCGAGCACGCCGCCCTCTTCCGCCCCCACGGCGCCGACGCCCGCCTCCTCCTCCTGGCGCTCCTCCTCCTCCTGGCGCTCCGTCTCCTGCTTGGGCGTCCCCCCGTGCCTTCCCTGCGAGGCAAAGCGGCGGAGGCGACTCCGTTGGGACGACGCTAACGGTGCCGCGCGCGCCCCCCCCCCCTCTCTCACGCACTCCTCGCCGCTCTAAATCCAGCCGGGCCGCCCCCCCCGCCCCCCATTTCATCACGTGGGGGGGGGGGGTAGCGCGGTCAACGTCACGAAGTTCACAAGCGACGTTGGTCGCGTTGGGCCACGCGTCGACGACACCGGCCAACCGTTCCCATTTGCCTCGGCCCCTGAACCTGAAGATTGCCGCGCGTGCCAAGTCGCTTACTTCACGTTTCCCCACGGTGGCGAGATGTTAACTACCTCGCCTGGTGTGCCGGAGGTCGTGGGTTCGATGCCGACGCTAACGGTGCCTGTGTATTTGGAGGTTGCGTGTTCTCCCCGTGGCCGTGTGGATTTTTCTCCGGTTATTACAGGTTTTTACCTGCACATTTAGAGTCAACGTGC
This sequence comes from Petromyzon marinus, assembly GCF_048934315.1. NCBI lineage: Eukaryota > Metazoa > Chordata > Hyperoartia > Petromyzontiformes > Petromyzontidae > Petromyzon > Petromyzon marinus. The sequence continues at coordinate 775,920 of NW_027423016.1, forward strand.
GCTTGGGAGTTGTTTGTGACGCTAAAGATGCCCACGTGATTAACCGCCTCATCGGGCTATCGTTTGTGGGCAGGACGCTTCTGAAAGCGAGCTACATAACCCAGTGGGGCTTTACCTGGTGAAATAAAACAAAAGTTTGAAATAGTTTAATTATACTCCGACCTCTAATCCGCAATTTCGAGGCGAAATTAATAACGGGCGTACCGTTAAGACGCTCATTTCACCCACGGCGATTCAATTTGCTTGGGGGTCCGATGGTGGGGGGTGTTCTTAACGACATAAATTTGGCCGGATCGTTGCGTGGCCTAAACCCGGAAAATAAACTCCGAATATCAACGCCAGCTGCGGATAAAAAGGTACGCTTTTTCTTTGGTTCTTTCGGTAAAGTCACCACCACGTAGAATGAGAATAAAATAATTGAAATTAATAAAATAACACAATAAAATTCCCACGTTTCAGCCACACCGCAAGTGGCCTTCTTCAGGTGAAAGGAACAGACCTGTCGGGACGACAGAGCTTCAAGTCGTCCCGACAGGTCTGTTCCTTCACCTGAAGGCCACTTGTGTTGTGGCCGAAACGTCGTGATAATTTTATCGTGTCATTTTATTAATTTATTATTTTATTCTCATTCTACGTGGTGACTTTACCGAAAGAACCAAAGAAGATGAATCCTTGCAGTCACGAAAGCTTTAAATCGAAAAATAAAAAGGTACACGTCAAAGTTAACGGCGAAGACGCGTCGCTCGCACCGTAACTGCGCTCACACAAGGCAGCAGTACCTCTACGTCGTCTCAACCCTACCTCAAACGCTGCGTTCAGCCACTCCGGTTATACGGTTGGGGGCGGGGGGGGTCAGAGGTCGTGGACTCAACGCCTGCTGCTTATTAGGCACGGCGCAAAGCTGCGTGGTGCAGGAAGTGATCCGTTAAGGCCGCGTGGAGCGGGGGGGGGGCATGGGAGGGGGGGAGGCAACAGCTGTGGTTGTGGCGGCGGTGGTGAGGGTGGCAGACGGAGGTGAGGACACTCGGAAATTGTGCCAGCGAAGATTCCAAAGTGGCACCGTCACCCTCGCCACAGGTGCTGCTGGCAATGTTGGGGAGGGGGGGGGGTGGTGAGGTGGGAGGTTGGTGAGGTGGGGGGGTGGTGGGGTGGGGGGGTGGTGAGGTGGGGGGGTGGTGAGGTGGGACGTTGGTGAGGTGGGGGGGTGGTGAGGTGGGACGTTGGTGAGGTGGGGGGGTGGTGAGGTGGGACGTTGGTGAGGTGGGGGGGTGGTGGGGTGGGAGGTTGGTGGGGTGGGAGGTTGGTGGGGTGGGGGGGTGGTGGGGTGGGGGGTTGGTGGGGTGGGGGGTTGGTGAGGTGGGGGGGTGGTGAGGTGGGGGGGTGGTGGGGTGGGAGGTTGGTGGGGTGGGGGGTTGGTGGGGTGGGGGGTTAGTGAGGTGGGGGGGTGGTGAGGTGGGGGGGTGGTGGGGTGGGAGGTTGGTGGGGTGGGGGGGTGGTGAGGTGGGGGGGTGGTGGGGTGGGGGGTTGGTGGGGTGGGGGGTTGGTGGGGTGGGGGGTTGGTGAGGTGGGGGGGTGGTGAGGTGGGGGGGTGGTGGGGTGGGGGGTGGGAGGTTGGTGGGGTGGGGGGGTGGTGGGGTGTGGGGTGGGGGGGTGGTGGGGTGGGGGGTGGGAGGTTGGTGGGGTGGGAGGTTGGTGGGGTGGGAGGTTGGTGGGGGGGTGGTGAGGTGGGAGGTTGGTGGGGGGAAGCAGTGTAAGGGGTAGAGGGATGCGAGTGGGGGGGCTGACGAACGAGCTCGAAAAGGGGATGAAGGGGATGAGGAGGACGCGTTTGGGGGTGTGAGGCCCCGTTACCTGAGACTCGCGGCTTTGTTCCTCCGCTCTCACCGCGCCCAGCAGCAGCAGCAGGGGTAGCAGCAGCAGCACCCTGGGGTACAGCCCCCTCATTTCGGGGGTTCCGTCTTCGCGGGCGGCGGGGGGGGGGTCCCTGAATCCCCTCAAGTTCGCCTCAGAGAAGGGAGCTCTCTCCCGTCTCAGCAAGGGGGTAGCGAGGGTGACTGCTGCTGCCGTTTGCGAGGTCCCCGATTCGTGCTGTGGGCGGTGTTGGCGAGAGGGTTGTTGCCTGATCTCGGGAAGGGATCCCCGTGGCTCCGGGGGTCTGGCTGCTGTCGGGGTCCCGGGCTCGCTGGGGACCTCTCAGCGACTACGCCCGCGGGAAAATGGCGCTGAGAGCTGGCGCGTGGGTGACGGAGAGGGGGGGGTGGGGCAGCAGCTGGCGTGACGTCACTTCCCGTGTGACGAATGGCACCGCCCATTACCTAAGGGGGAGGGGGGGATAAAGGGCGGTGGTGGGGGCGTGTGTGTGTGCGTGAACGTGAGCGCGTGTGTGTGCGTGTGTGTGTGCGTGCGTGAGTGAGCGTGAGTGTGTGTGTGTGTGCGTGCGTGTGTGCGTGAGTGAGCGTGTGTGTGTGCGTGTGTGCGTGTGTGCGTGAACGTGAGGGCGTGTGTGGGTGTGCGTGCGTGAGTGAGCGTGTGTGTGTGCGTGCGTGCGTGAGCGTGTGCGCGTGAACGTGAGCGCGTGTGTGTGTGCGTGTGTGCGTGAACGTGAGGGCGTGTGTGTGCGTGTGTGTGTGCGTGCGTGAGTGAGCGTGTGTGTGTGCGTGCGTGCGTGAGCGTGTGTGCGTGCGTGTGTGCGTGCATGTGTGCGTGTGTGTGCGTGAGTGAGCGTGAGCGTGTGTGCGTGCGTGTGTGCGTGAGTGAACGTGAGCGCGTGTGTGTGCGTGTGTGTGCGTGTGTGTGTGAGTGAGCGTGAGCGCGTGCGTGGGTGAGTGGGCGAGTGGGTGGGTGAGTAGGTGGGTGAGTGAGTGGGTGGGTGAGTGAGTGGGTGATTGAGTGGATACGTGAGCGAGTGAGTGGGTGGGTGAGTGGGTGGGTGGATGAGTGGGTAAGTGAGTGGGTGGGTGGCTGGGTCAGTGAGTGGGTGAGTGAGTGGGTGAGTGGGGGGACTCAACACTGCCTATAGACTCAACACTGCCACCTATAGACTCAACACTGCTACCCATAGACTCAACACTGCCCATAGACTCAACACTGCACCATAGACTCAACACTGCCCATAGACTCAACACTGCACCATAGACTCAACACTACCCATAGACTCAGCACTGCCTATAGACTCAACACTGCCCATAAACTCAGCACTGCCCATATACTCAACACGGCCCATAGACTAACACTGCCCAATTGCTCAACACTGCCCACCTCTCTCTCCCCGTGTCTCTTTCAATCCATGTCTCTCTCTACCCGTGTCTCTCTCTACCCGTGTCTCTCTCTACCCGTGTCTCTCTCTACCCGTGTCTCTCTCTACCCGTGTCTCTCTCTACCCGTGTCTCTCTCTACCCGTGTCTCTCTCTACCCGTGTCTCTCTCTCCCCGTGTCTCTCTCTCCCCGTGTCCCACCACCCCGTGTCTCCTCCAGCTCGTGCCGCTGTCTCTCCGCCCCCTGCTCTCTCGCTGTCCGACCGCGCCGATGTCTGCCGGGCGCTGTCCGCCCAGGGCTGTCCACTCTTGGCCATGCTGTCTCCGTGTGCCTGATAAGCGATGATCGTGTCGGCAGGCAAGCCCAGCCTGCGCTTGTACACACGCCTAGATAGACAGAGACACACAGTGAGTGAGACACAGACAGTGAGAGACAGAGACACAGACAGAGAGACAGACAAAGAGAGAGACACAGACAGAGAGACGCAGACAGACACCGTCAGAAAGACACGGAGACAAAGACACGGTCAGAGAGACACGGCGAGAGAGATGAGACAAAGACACAGCCAGCATCGTCATTAGCATGGGTGGGTGAGTAGGTGGGTGAGTGAGTGGGTGAGTGAGTAGATGGGTAGTCGGTGAGTGAGTAGCTGTTGGGTGAGTTGCTGTGTGAGTAGGTGAGTGAGTAGGTGAGTGAGTGGCTGAGTGGGTGGCTGAGTAGGTGATTGAGTGGCTGAGTGAGTAGGAAACTGAGTGGGAGAGTGAATGTGAGAGAGTAGATGAGTGAGTGGCTGGGTGAGTGAGTGACTGAGCGAGTGGGTGAGTGAGCGAGCGAGTGGTTGAGTGAGTGAGCGAGTGGTTGAGTGAGCGAGCGAGTGGGTGAGTGAGCGAGCGAGCAAGTAGGTGAGTGAATGGCTGAGTGAGTGGCTGAGTGAGCAATTGGGTGAGCGAGTGGGTGAGTGAATGAGTGGCTGAGTTGGTATATGAGTATGTGAGTGGGTGGGTGAGTATATGGGTTAGTTGGTGAGTGAGTAGGTGATTGAGTGGGTGAGTAGATGAGTGGGTGTAGGTGAGTGAGTGGGCGAGTGAGTAGGTGGGTGGTCGGTGAGTGAGTAGGTGGCTGAGTAGGTGGGTGAGTAGTGGGTGATTAGGTGACTAGGTGGGTGAGTAGGTGAGTGAGTAGGTGAGTTGGTGAGTATGTGAGTTGGTATGTGAGTTGGATGTGTCAGTAGGTGAGCGTCTCGCTCACCCGATGGTAATGACGGCCTCGCTGCTGTCAGCGTTGGAGGTCCACAGGGCGATGCGGTCTCCCTTGTGTTCTCTGGTGTGTTACAAAATTATATGACTCTGAAAAGGCCTTCCTGCACAGAGTGCACTTGAAGGGTTTCTCTCCTGTGTCCTCTGGTGTTTTTGAAGATGTGGTGACTGTGCAAACTCTGTGTGTACACTGTGTGTCCACTCTGTGTGTGTACACTGTGTATACACTGTGTGTATACACTGTGTGTGCGTACACTGTGTTTGTGTGTATACACTGTGTGTGTGTACACTGTGTGTGTGTACACTGTGTGTATACACTGTGTGTATACTGTGTGTGTACACTGTTTGTATACACTGTGTGTGTACACTGTGTCCACTCTGTGTGTGTATACTGTGTGTGTGTATACACTGTGTGTCCACTCTGTGTGTACACTGTGTGTGTACACTGTGTGTGTGTACACTGTTTGTATACACTGTGTGTGTGTACACTGTGTGTCCACTCTGTGTGTGTATACTGTGTGTGTGTACACTGTTTGTATATACTGTGTGTGTGTACACTGTGTGTCCACTCTGTGTGTGTACACTGTGCATACACTGTGTATACAGTGTGTGTGTGTACACTGTGTGTGTACACTGTGTATACTGTGTGTGTACACAATGTGTGTGTGTACACTGTGTGTGTGTAGTAGGGGGCACAGGTGGTGCATTGGTCAGTCATCTCAGTCAGTCGACCCATGGCATCTTTTCATCAATTTATTTTAAATTTATTATTTTTAATTATTTGTATTATTGAAATTTTAATTTATTATTTTTATCTTTTATTTTTTGTTTTCTATCTACGTGACTTTACCGAAAGAACCAGGAACATGGTAGCGCATTCTCTATTTGTTGCAGAGGTTCAAGGTTCAAATCCGACAGGCATATCTGGCTACCCCAGTAACATTCACCACAACATGCGCAGTCTGCTTAACAGCGGATGTCAAACAAACCACTGTCACTTACAACGCACATTGCATGTTGGTGTCACGGTCAAAATTGTGGCAATTCCAGTAACACTATCCAGAAACTCCACAAGGGAGATGACGCGTCAATGATCGCCCCTTACCGACAGACTCATGTCCACGTGCAGACCGGTGCAGGGCCACCTTGTGCCACACAGGGGCAGCTGCCACTAGGGGGCGACCTTCCATTGTTTGAGATGAGGTTCGATACGAAACACCGAGTTGCTGAGGCAATAAGGCAAGCGATTTATGATACCAGCCGCTCCTCCTGGGCAGGTTCGGTTACGTACGGTGCGAAATAAGTTCCAGATACACACACAGAGACTCACACAGATACACACACACAGAGACTCACACAGATACACACACAGAGACTCACACAGAGACTCACACAGATACACACACAGATACACACACAGAGACTCACACAGATACACACACAGAGACTCACACAGATACACACACAGAGACTCACACAGATACACACACAGACACACACACAGAGACTCACACAGATACACACACAGAGACTCACACAGAGACTCACACAGATACACACACAGACACAGATACACACACTCACACAGATACACACACAGAGACTCACACAGAGACCCATAGATTAACACGGTTGGCTAGGTATGGTGCGAAATAAGTTATATACACAGAGACCCATGGATTAACACGGTTGGCTAGGTATGGTGCGAAAGAAGTTATATACACACAGAGACCCATGGATTAACACGGTTGGCTAGGTATGGTGCGAAAGTTACAGATAAACAAGTTTGAGTCGCGGGCCGTGGAAGTTGACCGGGCGCGTGTTGCTACTGACAGTCGTTGAATACGGTTGGATAGACGCTGATAGAGAGACACACACACAGACAAGACAGGCGGACAGACACAGACAAGAGGAACACAGAGACGACAGAGAGACACAGGCAGAAAGAAACACAGAGGCAAACAGATGACACAGACGGACAGAGAGATGTTGAATCGAACACACTGAACTTGCTCCATTGAAAGAGATTCCTCCATCTTCGCAATGCCCGGAAGTCGTTCTTATTTTTATTGATTTAATTGCGTGTGGTGTGTATGTGCAAGCAATGTGGGATATCGATGTACACAGATATGAACAAGATCAGCAGATAAGACGTCTTTAATTTAATCGGTCTCTCCACTAAACAAAGGAATGTTGAACACGAAATATAAATCCCACGGCCTTCCTGCGAGTCCATAATTACTGCAGCATTGCTTCAGTGCAAGCCAACTGTGGACCGGTTTTGGTGGACACTGTGTGTACACTATGTGTGTGTACACTGTGTGTGTGTACACTGTGTGTGTACACTGTGTGTGTGTACACTGTGTGTGTGTACACTGTGTGTGCAAGCCAACTGTGGACCGGTTTTGGTGGACAATGTCTCAACAGCAGTGGGGCTTGCTTCAAGCCATGGTTGTGAACATCCAGACGTTAATCAGCAAGGAGCATTTCTAGTCAAAGTTCGACAAAATCTACGTCAACACGTAAGACAAAATTATAATTCGTGTTGTAGAGAATGTATCTCCTCTGCGTGTAACTTTAAGGTGGTATGCCTTGTAACTGATGACTGATCCGAGTGTGCTTCCTATGTCAAAGACAATGAGTTGCTCCAGATGCTTCCTGAAACACAAAAATACCTTTTGATCTGTATCACAAGAACAACGGGTCTCACCTGAGATATCTGTACAGGTTACTTCCAAAACATACACACACTTTGTCCTAACATCACTTATTCAATCAGTTTAACACGTAGGTTTTTGCGACCAATAGTGCGGCCTGGAAGCGTATTATTAAATAATACACATTACAATTCCTTATAGGGGAAACACATACTAATTAACGGATTACTAACATAGCATATAATCACTAACACACATTATAACTAATTACTAATCTACAACTCATTACTAATCATAACCATTGACTGATTACTAATCGATTATATAATTACAATACCCCCCCCTCCGCCTCTAATCACTGCACGTGATATGAGTTAAATAATGACGTCACCCTGCTGCCCTATATAAAACCGGGAGCAAGCGAGGGCTTTACCATTCTGGTGAATTGCCCGATGATGCTGGATGTATTTACCAGCGAAACGTCGTACTCAAACTGTAAATGTTGTGGATTCACTCTTCAACACACCGGTGGGCAAAAGTAGTGACCTATTTGTCTTTTGTCAACGTGACACTTTTTTGCTGATTGGCCGTGTCGGGTGGTGGAGGGTTACGACACATTTATAAATAACACTTATTCAATGTTTGACCCTTATAAAAAAAAGTGATGCATGTACACACAAAATCAGACAAGTGTTCATTCTAAAATATTGACAGGAGTTTTAACAAAATTTCATTACTGCAGTGAAATATACTGCATCAGATAACATCTGATTAAGCAATTAAAAAAATATATGCACCGTCTGCTTAACAGTGGATGTAAAACATACTATTGTAGTGTCATTCAAAACGAGTAGGCCATTGCATGCTGGCGAATTCTAAACATTAGCGACAAATTACAAAACTGAGATGAAACATCAATCATCGCCCGCTACTGCAGGCTCTTGTTCATATACTCTTTAGTTCTTTCAGTAAAGTCACGTAGGTAGAAAAAAAAATAATATATCACGACGTGAATGCTTGGGGGCTTCTTGGCTCTCGCTCCTGGTCAGAGATCTCCCCAATCCACAGGTCCACAAAGACTGGCCGCTCCCTCTTACTCTGCAGGTTGAACCTAGGAACTGAGTGTTCAACTTCGCATTCTTGTCATTAAAGGCCTGTGACAAAGGTGCATCTATTGGAGCGACATCGTCTCAGGCTTACACATCTACCAGGTCTCCACTTTACTTTGGATTGTCTCGGAGGAAGTCCACCCACACCTCCACTTCCACAAACTGCTGGGAGTTGCCTCGCTCTGCCTCACAGTCAGAATTCTCCTCCTGCTTCACGTTGCCTCCATCGATGTGAAGGTCCGATTTTGGAGTTGAATCTTCATCTTCACATTTCACCTTCACTTCTTCGCTATTCACCATCACTTCTTCCCTCTTCACCATCACTTCTTCCCTCTTCACCATCACTTCTTCCCTCTTTACCATCACCTCTTCATATTTCACCTTGATACCTTTAAAAGTGTCCAAGCTGGGATTTTCTTCCGGTTCGTGTTTCACGAGGGATGGGCATATTGTGGCACTTTGACTTTCACAAGCTGATTTCAGACTCCACTCCTTGCAGATCTTCTGATGCTTCTGTGTTCTCTGGTGTACTTGAAGATTTTCTGAATGTGCAAACGCCTTCCCGCAGAGTGCATCTGAAGGGTTTCTCTCCCGTGTGTGTTCTCTGGTGTACTTTAAGATGTGATGACTGTCGAAACGCCATCCCACACAGAGTGCACCTGAAGAGTTTCTCTCCCGTGTGTGTTCTCTGGTGTACTTTAAGATGTGATGACTGTGAAAACGCCTTCCAGCACAGAGTGCACTTGAAGGGTTTCTCTCCCGTGTGTTTTCTCTGGTGTACTTTAAGATATGATGAATGTGCAAACATCATCCCGCACAAAAAGCACCTGAAGGGTTTCTCTCCTGTGTGTATTCTCTGGTGTTTTTTAAGAGCAGATGGCCGTGGAAATGCCTTCCCACACACACTGCACTTGAAGGGTTTCTCTCCCGTGTGTGTTCTCTGGTGTTTTTTAAGAGAAGATGAATCTGAAAATGTCTTCCCACACACACTGCACCTGAAGGGTTTCTCTCCCGTGTGTGTACTCTGGTGCCTTTGCAGATTTGATGACTGTGAAAATGCCTTCCTGCACATCGTGCACCTGAAGGGTTTCTCTCCCGTGTGTGTTCTCTGGTGGGTCTGAAGAGTTGATGGCCATGTAAATGCCTTGTCACACACAGTGCACTTGAAGGGTTTCTCTCCCATGTGTGTTCGCTGGTGTCTTTCAAGAACTGATGGCCATGCAAATGAAATGTCACACACAGTGCACTTGAATGGTTTCTCTCCTGTGTGTGTTCTCTGGTGGGTCTCAAGAACTGATGACCATGCAAATGCCGTGTCACACACAGTGCACTTGAAGGGTTTCTCTCCTGTGTGAGTTCTCTGGTGCTGTGTCAAATTTCCAGTCCGATCCGTGCTGTATGCATGCTGGTCGCATTGTTGACTTGTCGTACCGAGCTGCTGTGCTGACTGCCTTTGCTCCATCAGACCAGCGTCAGCTGCAGACAGAAAAAAATAATATCCACACCATCTACACGTCAGTATCGAGGCACAAAGGAATGCATATATACAGTCACATGTGACTTAAACGTCTATACTTATTCATATATTCATGATGTAGTGAAAAAGTGTCCCAAATTCATCACACGGGCTGTGATGGCACACAGTGAGAGGGCAAATGGTTATAAACATGTCTGGAAGCCCTCGTATCTTCAAAATGAATGTTAACCCAAAACTCTAAGCACACAATTTCGGCTGTCTGGCTACAAAAGGAATATTTATAAGAGCTAAATTCAGCTGACATAGCAAATGGTGTTGAAAACAATACTATTTGTGTTATGCTGAAATGCATGAATTAATGTTCAATCGCAACTCAGATGTCCTTGAATGCTGGGATGAACAGTTCCGACTTCAGCTGCATGTTTGTGCTGTGTTCACCTCCTGTTTCCATTCTTAGTAAGAGTTCCAGAGGAAAACAAAAATTAACTATTGTTTTGATATAATCTCCGTGTTCAATAGAGTTGATAGACTTTACTGCAAATACAAACTTTACACTGTCACACACTGGAGGTGGCGTGTCTAGAATCATGCCTGGCCACCTTCATCTGCTCAGCATTAATGCTTCCTCACTACACCAAGTAATTAATCGAGGATCAATTAACATAGCCGAGGCTAACTGGTGAGATGTTAACTGCCTCACCTGGTATACAGGAATTTCATTTTCTATCTACGTGACTTTACCGAAAGAACCAAGAATATCAATTCCTGCAGTCACCAAAGTTTTAAGTCAAAACATTCACACACGTTGACAAAGCCTCACCTTGTGTTGTTGTGGGCAGGTCGCTTCTGATAACAAGAGCGGTATAGCAGCTCAAGCGGGCTTGGCCTGCTAACAAAAGAAAATAAAAACTGCGTGAATATTTACAATAAAACAAAGTTACAAAGTGGCGAGCCGGGTGAAGACAAATTAAACTTAAGCGAGATAATTAAAGTGAACGCAATCAGGCGAGGGCAGGAGGCAAGGCCCCGCGTGGCTAGGCCCCGCGTTGTAAAGTTCCAACCTGGACATCGATTCCCATGCTCGCTGCTACTCAACTGACATCCCTACGAGAGAGAGGCTCTACCTTGGTAAACAACAACAACAACAACCACCACCACAACCACCACCACAACCGCAATGAGAATTTCTCACCTCGGATTCCAGTGCAGGAAGCTATCGCGGCAGCAGGTGACGTGACGTCACTTCCGGGGAACGAAACACGCTCCTCCCACAATGAGCGGCCCCATAAATAAATTAGAGAATGAATAAATTATGTTAATGTACCTCCCATATGTCGTGGGCAATGAACCCGTCGCAATAAACTCGCGACGGCTTTAACGAAAACATTATGTTAATGAGTTGCCGTCACTAGGCGTAGCTTTGCCCAAATAAGGATTGGCACTGGACCGCAATCGGCAGTGACCCAAGCGGAGGTGACGTCACGCTCAAGAGCGCGGTGGAATACCTTGGTGACATGACGTCACTAGCGAGGTACACCTCCCCCTGGCGTTTCACGCCGATGAAGTAATGCTGAGTGGTGACGTCACAGAGCGGGATTGGAGTTTAAGTTGATTTAGATTAATTTTACATTGCTCCCGCCCTTGGGTGCGTGGGCTCAGCTACAACAACGTGGACATTATTGTTTATACACTGTATGTATACACTGTGTGTGTACACTGTGTGTGTGTGTACACTGTGTGTGTGTATACACTGTGTGTGTACACTATGTGTGTGTGTGTATATACTGTGTATGTACACTGTGTGTGTACACTGTGTGTGTACACTGTGTGTGTATGTGTACACTGTGTGTGTGTGTACACTGTGTGTATACACTGTGTGTGTGTACACTGTGTATACACTGTGTGTGTTTACTGTGTGTATACAATGTGTATACACTGTGTGTGTATACACTGTGTGTGTTTACTGTGTGTATACAATGTGTATACACTGTGTGTGTATACACTGTGTATACACTGTGTGTATACACAGTGTGTACACTGTGTGTGTGTACACACTGTGTCTGTGTGTACACTGTGTGTGTGTACTGTGTGTATACACTGTTTGTGTGTACACTGTGTGTACACAATGTGTGTACACTGTGTGTGTGTACAATGTGTGTGTACACTGTGTGTGTGTGTACACTGTGTGTGTACACTGTGTGTGTGTACACTGTGGGGGGTACAGTCATCTCAGTCGACCAATGGGCATCTTTTCATCAATTTATTATTTCTCCAATTTTCTTGTTTTTGTTATTTTCTATCTACGTGACTTTACCGAAAGAAGCAAGACCATAAATGTTAACGAGCTGCACCACGCTGTGTGGGAGCTGCCTGGCCTGTCGCTCCGCACGAAGCTGAGTGGAGCCTCTGCGTCGAAGTTCTGCGCCGGTGAGAAACTCTCTCAGGCTGACCCCCACCCCCACGCCTCCATGCAGATTGAGGCGAGCCGAGTGGTGGCACATTCTATTTTGACTCAAAACGTTCGCGACCGCAGGAATTAACGTTCTTGTTTTTTTTCCGTCAAGTCACGTAAATTAAAATGTTACATTAAAGAAAAAAATAAATTGACGATTTAAATAATAAAAATAAACGCATTTTTTTATTTTCTATTTATGTGACTTTACCGAAAGAACCAAGAATGTTGTAGCACATTCTCTATTTATTGCAGAGGTTCAAGGTTAAAATCCGACAGGCACACCTGGCTACCCCAGTAACATTCACCACAATATGCGCAGTCTGCTAAACGGCAGATGTAAAATATAACATTGTGTCATTCACAACGCACAGGACATTGCATGTTGGTGTCACGGTCAAAATTGGGGCAGTTCCAAACATTACACAGAAACTCCACAACGGAGACACGCACCCCCTGTACCAACGACGGACGCGCAGGGATAGACGCTCGATTACGTTGGAATCGATCTGCAGACGGCCAGCAGCTCCGTGTCGCCTTATCTCGATCCCGCAATCCCAAACAGGCGAAAGTCCGCATCGAACCGAACCCCCGGCAAGGCCGTCTACTTAACGACGAGAGAAAATTCCCACGAAATGTCCTTCTCAACGAAGCCTTCCGGATGTAAAATGAAATAAGCTTTTAATGAAGAAATAACAATCATCTAATTCAAAACACAACACGATTCAAAGATGTTTCATTTTAAAACTTCAAAACGGAGCACGAGGTGCTTGCGTGAATGCGTCCTTCGTGTGCAAATGTTGTGACTTTCCTGGCCGAAGGCCCTAAAATGCTTGGACCCTCATTGGTGCACAGCGTCTCAACAACAGCAGTGGGGTTTGCTTCAACCGATAGGTACGAATATCCAGACGTGAATCAGTAAAGGGAATTTATAGCCCTAGTTAGGCTAAATCGACGTCAACACGTAACACAAAACTACAATTCGTGTTGTAGAGAATGTACCTCCTCCTATACGTGTAACTTTTAAGTGGTATGCCTTGTAACTGATGAATGATCCGAGCGTGCTCCCTATTTCAAAGACAATGAGTTGCTCCAGAGGCAGACGCTTCGTGAAACACAAACGTACCCTTTGACCTGCATCACAAGAACAACGGGTCTCACCCGAGTTCTCTGTACAGGTTACTTCCAAGCAGACACACACTTTGTCCTAACATCACTTATTCAATGTTTGACCCCCAGACAAAATGTTACATGCACACGCACAATCAGACAAGTATTAATTCTAAATTATTGACAGGCTTTTTAACTAAATTGAATTACTGCAGTGAAATAGACTGCATCAGGCTACATCGTATTAACAAGAAGCTATTTTTAAAAAAATATGCGCCGTCTACTTAACAGTGTATGTACAACGTACTATTGTCATTTGCACGCTGGCGTCTTCGTCAAAATTGATAACATTCTAAACATTACCTACAAAGTCACGTAGAAGGGAAATAATAAGATAATCAAATAAAATTCTCACGACGTTTCGGCTTCTTGCGAACGTCGTGAGAATTTTATTTTATGTTTCATTTTTATTATCTTATTATTTCCCTTCTACGTGACTTTACCGAAAGAACCAAGAGGATGAATCCCTGCAGTCACAAAAGCTTTAAATAGAAAAATTACCTACAAACTCCACAACTAAGATGCCACATCAACCATCGCCCCCTACTGACAGGCTCTTGTTCACATGCAGGCCGGTGCAGGGCCACCACCTTGTGCCACAAAGGGGCAGCTGCTACTTGGGGATGCTCTTCGAGTGGCTGAAACGGGATACAAAACTCCGAGTTGCTGAGGCAATCTTGATTTGAAGTTTGTGACTGCAGGGATCCATACTCCTTGGTTCTTTCGGTAAAGTAACGTAGAGGCGATTAAGCAGGCACCATATAAATGCAATTGATAAAAGAGTGAATGCTTGGGAGCTTATTGGCTCTCGCTCCTGGTAAGAGATTGACCCAACCCACAGGTTCACAAAGACTGGCCGCTCTTACTCTGCAGGTTGAACCTAGGGGCTGAGTGTTCAACTTCACATTCTTGTCATTAAAGGCCTGAGACAAAGGTGCATCTATTGTAGCGACATTGTCTCAAGCTTACACATCTACCGTGTCTCCACTTGACTTTGTATTGTCTAGGAGGAAGTCCACCCACACCTCCACTTCCACAAACTGCTGGGAGTTGCCTCACTCTGACTCACAGTCAGAATTCTCCTCCTGCTTCACGATGTGAAGGTCCCATTTTGGAGTTGAATCTTCACCTTCACATTTTACCTTCACTTCTTCGCTATTCACCATCACCTCTTCCCTCTTCACCATCACCTCTTCATATTCCACCTTTATACCTTTAAGAGTGTCCAAGCTGGGATTTTCGTCCGGTTCTTGTTTCATGAGGGATGGGCTCATTGCGGCACTTTGACTTTCACAAGCTGATTTCAGACTCCCGACTCCGCTCCTTGTGATGCTTTTGTGTTCTCTGGTGTCTTCGAAGATTTGATGAATCTGCAAACGGCTCCCCGCACAGAGTACACTTGAAGGGTTTCTCTCCTGTGTGTGTTTTCTGGTGGGTCTCAAGAACTGATGGCCATGCAAATGCCTTGTCACACACAGTGCACTTGAAGGGTTTCTCTCCCGTGTGTGTTCTCTGGTGAGTTTTAAGAACAAATGAACCTGAAAATGTCTTCCCACAAACACTGCACTTGAAGGGTTTCTCTCCCGTGTGTGTTCTCTGGTGTAATACGAGATTATATGACTGTGTAAACGCCATCCCGCACATCGTGCACCTGAAGGGTTTCTCTCCCGTGTGTGTTCTCTGGTGTGTTTTAAGAGCAGATGAATCTGAAAATGTCTTCCCACACACACTGCACTTGAAGGGTTTCTCTCCTGTGTGTGTTCTCTGGTGAATTTTAAGAGCAGATGACTGTGAAAATGCCTTCCCACACACAGTGCACTTGAAGGGTTTCTCTCCCGTGTGTGTTCTCTGGTGTTTTTTAAGAGTCGATGAATCTGAAAATGCCTTCCCACACACAGTGCACTTGAAGGGTTTCTCTCCCGTGTGTGTTCTCTGGTGTTTTTTAAGAGTCGATGAATCTGAAAATGCCTTGTCACACACAGTGCACTTGAAGGGTTTCTCTCCTGTGCGAGTTCTCTGGTGCTGTGTCAAATTTCCAGTCCAATCCGTGCTGTATGCAGGCTGGTCGCATTGTTGACTTGTCTTCCCGGCTTGCTGTGCTGAGTGCATTTGCTCCATCAGACCAGCGTGAGCTGCAGACAGAAAATAAGAATATCCACACCATCTACACGTCAGTATCGAGCCATGGAGGAATGAATATATACAGTGACACGTGACTTACACGTCTATATTCATTCATGTATTCATGACTAGCTGTACTACCCGGCTTCGACCGGGACTTGGATCCACCACGTCCGGCCGCCTTTGTCTCCCCAGTGGCGATGTTCACACCACGACAGTTACTCGTTTTAGGCTGAGTCTACCTAGGGGCGGCCCAGAAGCTGTTCAAATAATCGTCACCGGTGGTGGCCGTGAGCGGGAATCGAACTCGGGTCGCCGGGTTCATAGCGCGGCGTAGCGCTAACCGCTACACTACAATGCGTTAGGCTTACACACACACACAGACACACACAGATACACACACAGACACACACACACAGACACACACACAGATACACACACAGACACACACACAGACAACGCTAACCGCTACACTACAATGCGTTACTCTTCCACGTGCGAGGGTCACGTGACAGATTTGACGTCACAGCTCACTTGCCGAGCAAAAAATCTATACATTATTGAGCTCCCCCCCCCCCCCCCAATAAAAACCAAAAAGTTTGCACGGTGTACAGTCTGGAAAGTACCCACATGGCAAGTTTCCAGTTTGTTGCATGTCGGGAAGTACGCTAAACATTTTGAACAGACACACACAATCACAACTTTGCCTTTTATATATATTTGGAGATGCAGTGAAAAACTTTCCCAAAATTCATCACGCGGTTTCAGTTTTTTTGATTTTCAGTTTGATTTATTTTGGTAATAGTCCCGTGAGCCATTCGGCTCTTGAATCGGGTGCAACCACAACAAGCAAAAATACAAAAACACGACCAAGAGGAACATCTTACAGTGACTATATGTGACTGTGCAAACAGCATTGTCATGGCACACAATGAGAGGGCAAATGTCATAAATATTCCTGTAAGCCCTCGCATCTTCAACATTAATGTTGCCATAGAAACGTTGTGGGGTTTTTTGCTTCATTTTAAAAAAGAAAAAATTATTATCTGTTATTTTTATTTTATTTTCTATCTACGTGACTTTACCGAAAGAACCAAGAATATTAATTCCTGCAGTCACCAAAGTTTTAAGTCGAAACATTCATACACGTTGACAAAGCCTCACCTTGTGTTGTTGTGGGCAGGTCGCTTCTGATAACAAGAGCGGTATAGCAGCTCAAGCGGGATTGGCCTGCTAACAAAAGAAAATAAAAACTGGGTGAATATTTACAATAAAACAAAGTTACAAAGTGGCGAGCCGGGTGAAGACAAATTAAACTTAAGCGAGATAATTAAAGTAAATGCAATCAGGCGAGGGCAGGAGGCAAGGCCCCGCGTGGCTAGGCCCCGCGTTGTAAAGTTCCAACCTGGACATCGATTCCCATGCTCGCTGCTACTCAACTGACATCCCTACGAGAGAGCGAGGCTCTACCTTGGTAAACAACAACCACCACAACCACCACCACAACAACCACAATCGCAATGAGAATTTCTCACCTCGGATTTCAGTTCACGCGCAGAGCGGCAGATTTCTGTTACCTCGTGACGTCACGCGGCAGCAGGATTGGTGACGTCACTCGCGTGGTACAAGACACTTTCCTCCTGCACCGAGCGGGTTTTAATTTAAATAAATTATGTTAATGAGCCCAGCCCATACGTGGAGGGATGGGGCGTGGGTGCTGAAACCCGTCGCAATAAACTCGCGACGGCCTTCACGAATATATTATGTTAATGAGCCGCCAGTCACCGGGCGTAGCTTTGCCCAAATAAGGATTGTACTTGAACAGATAACGGAAGTGACCCAGGCAGAGGTGACGTCACGCTCAAGGGCGCGGTAGACGGGGTGGGGTGAATACCTTGGTGACATGACGTCACTAGCGAGGGACACCTCCCCCTGGCGTTTCACGCCGATGAGGTAATGCAGAGTGGTGACGTCACAGAGTTGGAGTTTAAGTTGATTTAGATTCATTTTCCATTGCTCCCTCCCTTGGGTGTGTGAGCTCAGCAACAACAACGTGGACATTATTGTGTATACACTGTGTGTACACTGTGTGTATACACTGTGTGTGTGTACACTGTGTGTGTACCCTGTGTGTGTACACTGTGTGTGTGTACACTGTGTATATACACTGTGTGTGTACCCTGTGTGTGTACACTGTGTGTATAAACTGTGTACAGTGTGTACACTGTGTACAGTGTGTGTGTACACTGTGTGTGTACATTGTGTGTGTGTACACTGTGTATACACTGTGTGTGTGTACACTGTGTGTGTGTAAACTGTGTGTACAGTGTGTGTACACTGTGTCCACATTGAACCGAAACCCCGGCAAGGCCATCTACTTAATGACTATAGAAAATTCACACGCAATGTCCTTTTGAATTAAGTCTTCCAGATGTAAATTGATACAAGCTTTTAATGAAGAAATAAAATCATCTAATTCAAAACACAACACAAGTCAAAGATGTTTCATTTTAAAACTTCAAAATGGAGCATGGGGTACTTGCGTGAATGCGTCCTTCGTGTGCAAATGTTGTGACTTTCCTGGCCTGAAGGCCGTCAATGTGTTGGACCCTTATTGGTGCCCAGCGTCTCAACAACAGCAGTGGGGTTTGCTTCAACCGATGGTTACGAACATCCAGACGTGAATCAGCAAGGTGTATTTCTAGTCCTAGTTAGACAAACTCTACGTCAACACATAAGACAAAACTACAATTCGTGTTGTAGAGAATGTACCTCCTCCGCTACATGTAACTTTAAGTGGTATGCCTTGTAACTGATGAATGATCCGAGTGTGCTTCCTATTTCAAAGACAATGAGTTGCTGCAGAGGCCGACGCTTCGTGAAACACAAAAGTACCCTTTGACCTGTATCACAAGAACAACGGATCTCACCTGAGTTATCTGTACAGGTTACTTCCAAACACACACACACACTTTGTCCTAACATCACTTAATCAATCTAGATTTGAACACTTAATCAATGTTTGACCCTCATAGACAAAATGTTACATGTACACGCACAATCAGACAAGTATTCATTCTTAATTATTGACAGGCATATTAACAAAATTGAATTACTGCAGTGAAATATCCTGCATCAGGTTACATCGTATTAACAAGAAGCTATTTAAAAAATACACCATCTGCTTAACAGTGGATGTAAAACATACTATTGTGTCATTCAAAACGAGTAGGCCATTGCATGCTGGCGAATTCTAAACATTAGCGACAAATTACATAACTGAGATGAAACATCAATCATCGCCCCCTACTGACAGCCTCTTGTTCACATACTCTTTGGTTCTTTCAGTAAAGTCACGTAGGTAGACAAAATAATAATAGATCACGAAGTTTCGATCGTAACACAAGCGGTCGTCCTCAGGCGGAAAAAAAACCAAAATAAATGAAGGCCGGTGCAGGGCCACCACCCTGTGCCACACAGGGGCAGCTGCTACTTGGGGATGCTCTTCGAGTGTTTCAGACGAGATACAAAACTCCGAGTTGCCGAGGCGATTAAGCAAGCACCATATGAATGCAATTATAATAACATAGTGAATGCTTGGGGGCTTCTTGGCTCTCGCTCCTGGCTAGAGATCTCCCCAACCCACAGGTCCACAAAGACTGGCCGCTCGCCCTTACTCTGCAGGTTGAACCTAAGAACTGAGTGTTCAACTTCACATTCTTGTCATTAAAGGCCTGTGACAAAGGTGCATCTATTGTAGCGACATTGTCTCAAGCTTACACATCTACCGGGTCTCCACTTGACTTTGTATTGTCTCGGAAGAAGTCCACCCACACCTCCACTTCCACAAACCGCTGGGAGTTGCCTCGCTCTGCCTCACAGTCAGAATTCTCCTCCTGCTTCACGTTGTCTCCATTGATGTGAAGGTCCCATTTTGGAGTTGAATCTTCATCTTCACATTTCACTTTCACTTCTTCGCTCTTCACCATCACTTCTTCATATTTCACCTCGATACCTTTAAAAGTGTCCAAGCTGGGATTTTCGTCCGGTTCTTGTTTCATGAGGGATGGGCTTATTGTGGCACTTTGACTTTCACAAGCTGATTTCAGACTCCACTACTTGCAGATCTTCAGATGCTTCCGTGTTCTCTGGTGTACTTGAAGATTTTATGAATGTGCAAACGCCTTCCCGCACAGAGTGCACCTGAAGGGTTTCTCTCCCGTGTGTGTTCTTTGGTGTACTTGAAGACGTGATGACTGTGCAAACATCATCCCACACACACTGCACTTGAAGGGTTTCTCTCCCGTGTGTGTTCTCTGGTGTACTTTAAGATGTGGTGACTGTGAAAACGCTTTCCTGCACAGAGTGCACCTGAAGGGTTTCTCTCCTGTGTGTTCTTTGGTGTACTTTAAGACTTGATGAATGTGCAAACGCCTTCCCGCACAGAGTGCACCTGAAGGGTTTCTCTCCCGTGTGTGCTCTCTCGTGTACTTGAAGATTTGATGACTGTGCAAACATCCCGCACAAAATGCACCTGAAGGGTTTCTCTCCAGTGTGTGTTCTCTGGTGTTTTTTAAAAACAGATGACAGTGAAAATGCCTTCCCACACACAGTGCACTTGAAGGGTTTCTCTCCTTTGTGTGTTCTCTGGTGTTCTTTAAGAACAGATGACTGTGAAAATGCCTTCCCACACACAGTGCACTTGAACGGTTTCTCTCCCGTGTGTGTTCTCTGGTGTCTTTGCAGATTTGATGAATGTGCAACCGCCTTCCCACACACAGTGCACTTGAAGGGTTTCTCTCCTGTGTGAGTTCTCTGGAGGGTCTGAAGAACTGATAGCCATGCAAACACCTTCCCAGGCACAGTGCACTTAAAGGGTTTCTCTCCTGTGTGTGTTCTCTGGTGTACTTGAAGATGTGGGGACTGTGAAAATGCCTTCCCACACACAGTGCACTTGAAGGGTTTCTCTCCTGTGTGTGTTCTCTGGTGTTCTTTAAGAACAGATGACTGTGCAAATGCCTTCCCGCACATAGTGCACCTGAAGGGTTTCTCTCCTGTGTGAGTTCTCTGGTGCCGTGTCAAATTTCCAGTCCGATCCGTGCTGTATGCACGCTGGTCGCATTGTTGATTTGTCATACCGAGCTGCGCTGACTGCCTTTGCTCCATCAGACCAGCGTCAGCTGCAGACAGAAAAAAATAATATCCACACCATCTACACGTCAGTATCGAGGCACAGAGGAATGCATATATACACAGTAACACGTGACTTACAAGTCTATACTTATTCATATATTCATGATGTAGTAAAAACGTTTCCCAAATTCATCACACGGGCTGTTATGGCACACAATGAGAGCGCAAATGGTTATAAACATGCCTGGAAGCCCTCGTATCTTCAAAATGAATGTTCACCAAGAACTCCGAGCACACAATTTCAGCTGTCTGGCTACAAAAGGAATATTTATGAGAGCTAAATTCAGCTGACATAGCAAAGGGTGTTGAAAACAATACTATGTGTTAGGCAGAAATGCATAAATTAACGTTCAATCGCAACTTAGAGGTGTGAATCCAGGCTCAGATGTCCGTGAATGCTGGGATGAACAGTTCCGACTTCAGCTGCATGTGTGTGCTGTGTTCACCTCCTGTTTCCATTCTTACAAAGAGTTCCAGAGGAAAACAAAAATAAACTATTGTTACGCTATAACCTCCGTGTTCAACAGAGTTAATAGACGTTACTGCAAACACAAACTGTACACTGTCACTGGATAAACAGGCGGTGGCGTGTCTAGAATCACGCCTGGCCACCTTCATCTGCTCGGCATGAATGCTTTCTCACTCCACCAAGTAATTAATTGAGGATCAACGAACATAGCCGAGGCTAACTGAAGTTTGCGTGTCTCTCTCCGTGATGAGATGTTAACTACCTCACCTGGTATACAGGAAGTCGTGGGTTCGATCCCGACCCTGACGCCTGCTGTATATTTGGAGTTTGCGCGTCACTCCGTTTAGCGTCTTTGACCGATAGACATTGACACACGTATTCTTGTTTCTTTCAGTAAAGTTACGTAGATAGAAAATAACAATAACAGATAATACAATTACATTAAATAAAGACCACTTGTGTTGCGATCAAAACGTGAGTTTTTTTGCCTTATTTACAATTATTTTTTCATTTTATTAGCTGTTATTTTAATTTTATTTCATATCTACGTGACTTTACCGAAAGAACCAAGAATATTAATTCCTGCAGTCACCAAAGTTTTAAGTCAAAACATTCACACACGTTGACAAAGCCTCACCTTGTGTTGTGGGCAGGTCGCTTCTGATAACAAGAGCGGTATAGCAGCTCAAGCGGGCTCGGCCTGCTAACAAAAGAAAATAAAAACTGCGTGAATATTTACAATAAAATAAAGTTACAAAGTGGCGAGCCGGGTGAAGACAAATTAAACTTAAGCGAGATAATTAAAGTGAATGCAATCAGGCGAGGGCAGGAGGCAAGGCCCCGCGTGGCTAGGCCCCGCGTTGTAAAGTTCCAACCTGGACATCGATTCCCATGCTCGCTGCTACTCAACTGACATCCCTACGAGAGAGAGAGAGGCTCTACCTTGGTAAACAACAACAACCACCACCACCACAACGACCACCACCACCACAACGATGAGAATTTCTCACCTCGGATTTCAGTGCAAGCGCGCACGCGGCAGCTTCCTGTTACCTCGCGACAGCAGGAAGTAGTATGACGTCACTTCTCTCCCACGAGCGGCTCTCTAACTGAATAAATTATGTTAATGAGACCCGACCTACGTCGAGGGATGGGGGCGTGGGCGCTGAACCCGTCGCAATAAACTCGCGACGGCTTTAACGGACACATTATGTTAATGAGCCACCAGTCACTGGGCGTAACTGTGCCCAAATAAGGATTGCCACTGGAACGATATCGGCAGTGACCCATGCGGAGGAGACGTCACGCTCAAGAGCGTGGTGGACGGGGGAGGGGTGAATACCTTGGTGACATGACGTCACTAGCGAGGTACACCTCACCCTGGCGTTTCACGCCGATGAGGTAATGCAGAGTGGTGACGTCACAGAGTTGGAGTTTAAGTTGATTTAGATTCATTTTCCATTGCTCCCTCCCTTGGGTGTGTGAGCTCAGCAACAACAACGTGGACATTATTGTGTATACACTGTGTGTGTGTACACTGTGTGTGTGTACACTGTGTGTGTGTATACACTGTGTGTGTACACTGTGTGTGTACACTGTGTATACAATGTGTGTGTACAATGTGTGTGTACATTGTGTGTACACTGTGTGTATACACTGTGTATGTGGTGTGTGTACACTGTGTGTGTGTACACTGTGTGTGTACACTGTGTGTATGTGTGTACACTGTGTGTGTACACTGTGTGTATACACTGTGTGTGTGCACTGTGTGTGTGTACACTGTGTGTGTGTACACTGTGTGTGTACATTGTACACTGTGTGTGTACACTGTGTGTGTGTGTACACTGTGTGTGTACATTGTGTGTGTGTACACTGTTTGTGTCCGCATTGAACCGAACCATCTACTTAATGACGAGAGAAAATTCACACGAAATGTCCTTTTCAATGAAGTCTTCCAGATGTAAATTGATATAAGCTTTTAATGAAGAAATAAAATCATCTAACTCAAAACACAACACAATTCAAAGATGTTTCATTTTAAAACTTCAAAACGGAGCATGGGGTACTTGCGTGAATGCGTCCTTCGTGTGCAAATGTTGTGACTTTCCTGGCCTGAAGGCCATCAATGTGTTGGACCCTTATTGGTGCACAGCGACTCAACAACAGCAGTGGGGTTTGCTTCAACCGATGGTTACGAACATCCAGACGTGAATCTGCAAGGAGCATTTCTAGTCCTTGTTAGACAAAATCTACGTCAACACGTAAGACAAAACTACAATTCGTGTTGTATAGAATGTACCTCCTCCTATACGTGTAACTTTCAAGTGGTATGCCTTGTAACTGATGAATGATCCGAGCGTGCTCCCTATTTCAAAGACAATGAGTTGCTCCAGATGCTTCATGGAACACAAAAACACCGTTTGACCTGTATCACAAGAACAACGGGTCTCACCTGAGTTCTCTGTACAGGTTACTTTCAAATACACACACACACACTTTGTCCTAACATCACTTGTTCAATGTTTGACCCTTACAGATCAAATGTTAGAAGTATGCACAAAACCAGACAAGTATTAATTCTAAATTATTGACAGGCATATTAACAAAATTGGATTAAATTTCGATTTAAAGCTGTCGTGACTGCAATGATTCATCTTCTTTGGTTCTTTCGGTAAAGTCATGTAGAATGAGAATAAAATAATAAATTGATAAAATAAAATAATACAATAATATTCTCACGACGTTTCGGCCACAACACAAGCGGCCTTCATCAGGTGAAGGGACGAGACTGTCTGGTAGGACAGCGCAGGAGTGAAAGAGCCATGTTCAGATCACGACCTTTAAGCTGTGTGAGAGGAAACAAAGCGCCTTGTCAAAGGAATTAGCATAAAATTTTGCATTGAAATAGCTAAGTTAAAGCATACACATCCGAAGAGGCACCCTTGACAAAGGAATTAGCATAGAATTTAGCATTGAAATAGCTGAGTGATTAGCTTGTGACTGGTCACAGAAATAGCTATGTTAAAGTCAGAGCATACACATTCACCGAGGCACTTAGTACAAATCAAACAGAATTTAGCATTGAAATAACTAGGCCAATTTAGCATTGAAATAACTGAGTGATTAGCTAGTGACTGGTCACAGAAATCACTATGTTGAAGTCAAGGCCTACACATCTGAGCTATTCACAGTACTATATAGTGAACCAATAAAAAACTAAAATATAAATTACCTTAATGTTATCAATAAACTCTATATTCTCCAATCAGCTAAGCTACCAACAATAAGTTGTTATATATCACAATGCTATATGGCGAAAAAAATGGGTGGATTCTTACCCTCAACTTTAGCACCACGGATAG
Source organism: Petromyzon marinus (assembly GCF_048934315.1). Lineage (NCBI taxonomy): Eukaryota > Metazoa > Chordata > Hyperoartia > Petromyzontiformes > Petromyzontidae > Petromyzon > Petromyzon marinus. Next base: position 800,441 of record NW_027423016.1, read on the forward strand.
CTACGGGCCCCGTTCAGACGGACGAGTTCATCCATGGTCGGAACAGAGGAGGGGGAGAGAGACAACTGCGAGGCGCTATTATACTCCATGTTGTAAACCATTTCTGTTCTTAATTAATTGTATTTTACGATGACCTTCAGACCGCAGCTCTTTCGCCAGCATTGACTCTTAATACCTCTCACACCACGGTTAATGGTATGGTTTACAACATGGAGTATAATAGCGCCTCGCAGCTGTCTCTCTCCCCCTCCTCTGTTCCGACCATGGATGAACTCGTCCGTCTGAACGGGGCCCGTAGCTATCCGTGGTGCTAAAGTTGAGGGTAAGAATCCACCCATTTTTTTTGCCATATAGCATTGTGATATATAACGACTTATTATTGGTAGCTTAGCTGATTGGAGAATATAGAGTTTATTGATAACATTAAGGTAATTTATATTTTAGTTTTTCATTGGTTCACTATATAGTACTGTGAATAGCTCAGATGTGTAGGCCTTGACTTCAACATAGTAATTTCTGTGACCAGTCACTAGCTAATCACTCAGTTATTTCAATGCTAAATTCGCCTAGTTATTTCAATGCTAAATTCTCCTGTTTGATTTGTACTAAGTGCCTCGGTGAATGTGTATGCTCTGACTTCAACGTAGCTATTTCTGTGACCAGTTACAAGCTAATCACTCAGCTATTTCAATGCTAAATTCTATGCTAATTCCTTTGTCAAGGGTGCCTCTGCGGATGTGTATGCTTTAACTTAGCTATTTCAATGCTAAATTTTATGCTAATTCCATTGTCAAGGGGTGCCTCTGCGGATGTGTATGCTTTAACTTTTAACAGCTATTTCTGTGACCAGTCACAAGCTAATCACTCAGCCATTTCAATGCTAAATTATATTCGAATTCCTTTGTCAAGGCGCTTTGTTTCCTCTCACACAGCTTAAAGGTCGTGATCTGAACGTGGCTCTTTCACTCCAGCGCTGTCCTACCAGTCTCGTCCCTTCACCTGATGAAGGCCGCTTGTGTTGTGGCCGAAACGTCGTGAGAATATTATTGTGTTATTTTATTTTATCAATTTATTATTTTATTCTCATTCTACATGACTTTACCGAAAGAACAAAAGAAAAATTGGATTACTGCAGTGAAATATACTGCATCACGTTACATCGTATTAACAAGAAGCTTTTAAAAAAAAGTTGCACCGTCTGCTTCACAGTGTATGTAAAACATACTATTGTGTCATTCAAAACGAGTAGGCCATTGCATGCTGGCGTCTGAGTGAAAATGTAGCAAATTCTAAACATTACGTACAAACTACACAACTGAGATGACGCATCAATCATCGCCCCCTATTGACAGGCTCTTTTTTCGATTTAAAGCTTTCGTGACTGCAATGATTCATCTTCTTTGGTTCTTTCAGTAAAGTCACGTAGAATGAGAATAAAATAATAAATTGATCAAATAAAATAACACAATAATATTCTCACGACGTTTCGGCCACAACACAAGCGGCCTTCATGAAGGCCGCTATTTTATCAATTTATTATTTTATTCTCATTCTACGTGACTTTACCGAAAGAACCAAAGAGGCTCTTTTTTTCGATTTAAAGCTTTCGTGACTGCAAGGATTCATCTTCTTTGGTTCTTTCGGTAAAGTCACGTAGAATCTTAGCAGCGTTCATTGCAGCTCTGTCGTCCCGACAGGTTTGTTCCTTTCACCTGAAGGCCACTTGTGTTGTGGCCGAAACGTCGTGATAATTTTTTGTGTTATTTTATTGTTTTATTTTATTATTTTATTCTCGTTCTACGTGACTTTACCGAAAGAACCAAAGAAGATGACAGGCTCTTGTCCACATGCAGGCCGGTGCAGGGCCACCACCTTGTACCACACAGGGGCAGCTGCTACTTGGGGATGCTCTTCGAGCGTTTGAGATGAGATACAAAACTCCGAGTTGCTGATACGATTAAGCAAGCACCATGTAAAAGCAATTATTATGATAACAGTGAATGCTTGGGAGCTTATTCGCTCTTGCTCCTGGTTAGAGATCTACCCAACCCACGGGCCCACAAAGACTGGCCGCTCTTACTCTGCAGGATGAACCTAGAAACTGATGTTCAACTTTACGTTCTTGTCATTAAAGGCCTGTGACAAAGGTGTATCTATTGTAGCGACATCGTCTCGGGCTTACACATCTACCGGGTCTCCACTTGACTTTGTATTGTCTAGGAGCAAGTCCACCCACACCTCCACTTCCACAAACTGCTGGGAGTTGCCTCACTCTCAGTCAGAATTCTCCTCCTGCTTCACGATGTGAAGGTCCCATTTTGGAGTTGAATCTTCATCTTCACATTTTACCTTCACTTCTTCGCTCATCACTTCTTCACATTTCACCTTCACCTCTTCATATTTCACCTCGATACCTTTAAAAGTGTCCAAGCTGGGATTTTCTTCCGGTTCTTGTTTCATGAGGGATGGGCTCATTGCGGCACTTTGACTTTCACAAGCTGATTTCATACTCCGACTCCGCTCCTTGTGGATCTTCCGATGCTTTTGTGTTCTCTGGTGTTTTCGAAGATTTGATGAATCTGCAAACGGCTTCCTGCACAGAGTGCACCTGAAGGGTTTCTCTCCTGTGTGTGTTCTCTGGTGTTTTACAAGATCAGATGAATGTGCAAACGCCTTCACGCACACACTGCACTTGAAGGGTTTCTCTCCCGTGTGTGTTCTCTGGTGTGTTACAAGATTACCTGACTGTGTAAACGCCATCCCGCACATCGTGCACCTGAAGGGTTTCTCTCCCGTGTGTGTTCTCTGGTGTGTTACAAGATTACATGAATCTGAAAATGTCTTCCCACACACACTGCACTTGAAGGGTTTCTCTCCCGTGTGTGTTCTCTGGTGTACTTTAAGATGTGGTGACTGTGCAAACGCCTTCCCGCACACAGTGCACTTGAAGGGTTTCTCTCCCGTGTGTGTTCTCTGGTGTGTTTTAAGAGTAGATGAATCTGAAAATGTCTTCCCACACACACTGCACTTGAAGGGTTTCTCTCCCGTATGTGTTCTCTGGTGTGTTTTAAGAGTAGATGAATCTGAAAATGTCTTCCCACACACACTGCACCTGAAGGGTTTCTCTCCTGTGTGTGTTCTCTGGTGTGTTTTAAGAGTAGATGACCATGAAAATGCCTTCCCACACACAGTGCACTTGAAGGGTTTCTCTCCTGTGTGTGTTCTCTGGTGGGTCTCAAGAACTGATGACCATGCAAATGCCTTCCCACACACAGTACATTTGAAGGGTTTCTCTCCTGTGTGAGTTCTCTGGTGCCGTGTTAAGTTTCCAGTCCGGTCCGTGCTGTATGCACGCTGGTCGCATTGTTGACTTGTCGTACCGAGCTGCTGCCTTTGCTCCATGAAACCAATTCTGCATAGGAAGCGTCAGAGGAAGCGTCAGCTGCAGACAGAAAATAAGAATATCAGTTTCGAGGCACAGAGGAATGCATATATACACAGTGACTTACACGTCTATACTTATTACTATATTCATGATGTAGTGAAAACGATTCCCAAATTCATCACGAGAGGGGAAATGTCATAAATATGCCTGGAAGCCCTCATATCTGCAAAATGAATGTTAACCCAAAACTCCGAGCACACAATTTCGGCTGTCTGACTACAAAGGAATATTTATGAAAGCTAAATTCGGCTGACATAGCAAAGGGTGTTGAAAAAAATACTATTTCTGTTGTGCAGAAATGCATTAATTAACGTTCAATTGCAACTCAGGTGTGAATTCAGGCTCATATGTCCATGAATGCTGGGGATGAACAGTTCCGACTTCAGCTGCATGTGTGTGCTGTATTCACCTCCTGTTTCCATTCTTATAAAGAGTTCCAGCGGAAAACAAAAATAAACTATTGTTTTGATATAACCTCCGTGTTCAATAGAGTTAATAGACTTTACTGCAAACACAAACTTGACACTGTCACACACTGCCATGAGTAAACAGGTGGCGGTGTGACCAGCACCATGCCTGGCCACCTTCATCTGCTCAACATTAATTCTTCCTCACTCCACCAAGTAATGAATCGAGGATCAATCAACATAGCCGAGGCTATCCGTGTGTCTGTCTCTCTCTCCCCGTGGTGAAGGTGTTCCCCTCCACACATTCAGAGTCAACAGCGGCACGCGCTTAGCGTCTTTGACCGATAGATACATTAACACACGTATTGTTGGTTCTTTCAGTAAAGTCACGTAGATAGAAAATAAAAATAACAGATTAAATTCAATAAGATAAAGACCACTTGTGTTGCGATCGAAACGTCGTGGGTTTTTTGCTTTATTTTCAATTTTTTTATTTTTCATTTAATTTATAATCTGTTTTCATTTAATTTTCTATCTATGTGACTTTACCGAAAGAACCAAGAATATCAATTCCTGCAGTCACCAAAGTTTTAAGTCAAAACATTCACACGTTGACAAAGCCTCACCTTGTGTTGTTGTGGGCAGGTCGCTTCTGATAACAACAGCGGTATAGCAGCTCAAGCGGGCTTGGCCTGGTAACAAAAGAAAATAAAAATTGCGTGAATATTTACAATAAAACAAAGTTACAAAGTGGCGAGCCGGGTGAAGACAAATTAAACTTAAGCGAGATAATTCAAGTGAATGCAATCAGGCGAGGGCAGGAGGCAAGGCCCCGCGTGGCTAGGCCCCGCGCTGTAAAGTTCCAACCTGGACATCGATTCCCGTGCTCGCCGCTACTCAACTGACATCCCTACGAGAGAGAGCGAGGCTCTACCTTGGTAAACAACAACAACCACCACCACCACAACGACCACCACCACCACAACGATGAGAATTTCTCACCTCGGATTTCAGTGCAAGCGCGCACACGGCAGCTTCCTGTTACCTCGCGACAGCAGGAAGTAGTATGCCGTCCCTTCCCTCCCACAAGCGGCTCTGTAACTGAATAAATTATGTTATGTTAATGAGGCCGACCCATATGTCGAGGGATGGGGGCGTGGGCGCTGAACCTGTCGCAATAAACTCGCGACGGCTTTAACGGATACTTTATGTTAATGAGCCACCAGTCACTGGGCGTAGCTTTGCCCAAATAAGGATTGGCACTGGAACGCAATCGGCAGTGACCCAAGCGGAGATGACGTCACGCTAAAAAGCTCGGTGGAATACCTTGGTGACATGACGTCACTAGCGAGGTACACCTCCCCCTGGCGTTTCACGCCGATGAGGTAATGCAGAGTGGTGACGTCACAGAGTTGGAGTTTAAGTTGATTTAGATTCATTTTCCATTGCTCCCTCCCTTGGGTGTGTGAGCTCAGCTACAACAACGTGGACATTATTGTGTATACAGTGTGAGTACACTGTGTGTGTACACTGTGTGTGTGTATACACTGTGTGTGTACACTGTGTGTGTGTACACTGTGTGTGTACACTGTGTGTGTATACACTGTGTGTGTGTACACCGTGTGTGTGTACACTGTGTGTATACACTGTGTGTGTGTACACTGTGTGTGTGTGTGTACACTGCGTGTGTGTGTACACTGTGTGTGTACACTGTGTGTGTGTGTACACCGTGTGTGTGTGTACACTGTGTGTATACACTGTGTGTGTATACACTGTGTGTGTGTGTACACTGTGTGTGTACACTGTGTGTGTGTGTACACTGTGTGTATACTGTGTGTGTACACTGTGTATATACTGTGTGTGTGTACACTGTGTGTGTGTACACTGTGTGTGTGTGTGTATACTGTGTGTGTGTGTACACTGTGTATATACTGTGTGTATACTGTGTGTATGTACACAATGTGTGTGTGTACACTGTGTGTGTACACTGTGTGTACAATGTGTGTGTGTACACTGTGTACACTGTGTGTGTGTACACTGTGTGTGTATACTATATGTGTGTGTACACTGTACAATGTGTGTGTGTACACTGTGTGTACACTGTGTGTGTGTACACTGTGTATACTATATGTGTGTGTACAGTGTGTGTGTACACTGTGTGTGTGTACACTGTGTGTATGTACACTGTGTGTGTGTACTCTATGTGTGTGTAGACTGTATGTGTATACACTGTGTGTGTGTGTGTACACTGTGTATGTACACTGTGTGTGTGTACACGTACACACTGTGTGTGTACACTGTGTGTGTACACTGTATGTGTGTACTCTGTGTGTGTGTACACTGTGTGTGTACTCTGTGTGTACACTGTGTGTGTACACTGTGTGTGTAGTGGGGGGCACAGGTGGTGCATTGGCCAGTCATCTCAATCAGTCGACCCATGGCATTTTTTCATCAATTTATTATTTTTATTTATTATTTTATTAGTTAAATGTTAATTTATTATTTTTATCTTTTATTTTTCTAGCTACATGACTTTACCGAAAGAACCAGGAATATGGTAGCGCATTCTCTATTCGTTGCCGAGATTCAAATCCGACAGGCATATCTGGCTACCCCAGTAACATTCACCACAACATGCGCAGTCTGCTTAACAGCGGATGTCAAACAAACCACTGTCACTTACAACGCACATTGCATGTTGGTGTCACGGTCAAAATTGTGGCAATTCCAGTAACACTATCCAGAAACTCCACAAGGGAGATGACGCGTCAATGATCGCCCCTTACCGACAGACTCATGTCCACGTGCAGACCGGTGCAGGGCCACCTTGTGCCACACAGGGGCAGCTGCCACTAGGGGGCGACCTTCCATTGTTTGAGATGAGGTTCGATACGAAACACCGAGTTGCTGAGGCAATAAGGCAAGCGATTTATGATACCAGCCGCTCCTCCTGGGCAGGTTCGGTTACGTACGGTGCGAAATAAGTTCCAGATACACACACAGAGACTCACACAGATACACACACACAGAGACTCACACAGATACACACACAGAGACTCACACAGAGACTCACACAGATACACACACAGATACACACACAGAGACTCACACAGATACACACACAGAGACTCACACAGATACACACACAGAGACTCACACAGATACACACACAGACACACACACAGAGACTCACACAGATACACACACAGAGACTCACACAGAGACTCACACAGATACACACACAGACACAGATACACACACTCACACAGATACACACACAGAGACTCACACAGAGACCCATAGATTAACACGGTTGGCTAGGTATGGTGCGAAATAAGTTATATACACAGAGACCCATGGATTAACACGGTTGGCTAGGTATGGTGCGAAAGAAGTTATATACACACAGAGACCCATGGATTAACACGGTTGGCTAGGTATGGTGCGAAAGTTACAGATAAACAAGTTTGAGTCGCGGGCCGTGGAAGTTGACCAGGCGCGTGTTGCTACTGACAGTCGTTGAATACGGTTGGATAGACGCTGATAGACACAAACACAGACAAGACAGGCGGACAGACACAGACAAGAGGAACACAGAGATGACAGAGAGACACAGGCAGAAACACAGAGGCAAACAGATGACACAGACGGACAGAGACATGTTGAATCGAACACACTGAACTCGCTCCATTGAAAGAGATTCCTCGATCATCGCAATGCCCGGAAGTCGTTCTTATTTTTATTGATTTAATTGCGTGTGGTGTGTACGTGCAAGCAATGTGGGATATCTATGTACGCAGATATGAACAAGATCAGCAGACAAGACGTCTTTAGTTTAACATGTAGGCTTTCGCGACCAATATTATTCATAATAAAGGTTTTTGGGTTAGATCGCGTTTATTTATAAATGTGTCGTAACCCTCCAACACCCGACATGACCAATCAGCAAAAAAAAGTGTCACGTTGACAAAAAGACAAATAATTCACTACTTTAGCCCACCGGTGTGTTGAAGAGTGAATCCACATTTACAGTTTGAGTACGACATTTCGCTGGTAAATACATCCAGCATCATCAGGCAATTCGCCAGAATGGTAAAGCCCTCGCTTGCTCCCGGTTTTAATCGGTCTATCCACTAAACAAAGGAATGTTTAACACGAAATATAAATCCCACGGCCTTCGTGCGAGTCCATCATTACTGCAGCATTGCTTCAGTGCAAGCCAACTGTGGACCGGTTTTGGTGGACACTGTGTGTGTACACTATGTGTGTGTGTGTACACTATGTGTGTGTGTACACTATGTGTGTGTGTGTACACTGTGTGCATACACTGTGTGTGTGTACACTTTGATTTAAAGCTTTCGTGACTGCAGTAATTCATATTCTTAGTTCTTTCGGTAAAGTCACGTTGAAAGGAAACAACAAAATAATAAAATATATATAAAACAATAAAAATTCTCACGACGTTTCGACCATAACACAAACGGTCGTCATCAGGTGTGTCGGTTTGCATAAATTTATTTATTTTTAAACGGTGTATTTATTTATAAAAAAACGTTAGCGCCACGCGCAGCGATTTGGCAGTTTATTTAGAAGGACTAGTCCATCTATGTTCTGAAAAGAGGAGGGGGGAGACGAACTTTTTTTTTATGTATGCTGTCTGAAAGCCACTGTAAGCGTGAACAATCAATTAAGACCTGAAATGGTTTATCAAATCTTTCCAATGATTGCTAAGCCAGAATCCATCTTCTCGGTTGAAATTGTCTCTGTGCTTGTATATGTGGATAGCCTCATGAACGAATCTCTCATGGTAGCCAGATGGCTTACAAAGAACGTCAATGTCATGTGAGCCTACTGAATTATAACAATGATCTGCCACGGCCGAGGTGTTGGTCCTACCGTGTTTAAGGTCTGCTTTGTGTTCACGAATGCGGTCCGAGACATGGCGTTTGGTTTCTCCAATGTAACTACTACCACAGAGGCAACTTAGTTTGTAGACACCGGGGTATTGTATGTCCGGAATCACATCTTTTACAGACGGAACCAGATCACGGATTTTATGTAATGTGTTGAACCGGGCCTGGATCTTGTGTTTATTCAAGATTTTGGAGATCTTTTTTGTGATCCCCGCAATGTAGGGTAAAGTGATGGTTTTGAAAGGCTCCTCAAGAGGGTCCTTCTTCATGGTTTGAGTGATAGCTTTGCGGATTGTTTAGTCGGAGTAACCATTAGCCTTAAGAGCTTGGTGTACGTGCTTGAGTTCACTGCCTATGTGTTCCTGGTCGGATATGCATTGGGCTCTATGATACAGAGTCTTGATGAGAGAATTCTTCTGTGATGGATGGTGGTGGGAATCCTGTTTCAGATAAGCATCCGTATGGGTAGCTTTCCTGTAGACAGAGTGGCTCATTGAACCATCAGGTCTCTTTTTAATTAGGACATTCAAAAAAGGTAGCTTGCTCTAGACCAATTCTTCGACCACATCAATTCCATACACCCAGCCATCAGATTTACCATGGAAGTCGAAAAAGATGGCAAGCTACCTTTTTTGGATGTCCTAATTAAAAAGAGACCTGATGGTTCAATGAGCCACTCAATGTTTAACCCTTATAAAAAATAAAGTGATGCATGTACACACAAAATCAGACAAGTGTTCATTCTAAATTTCGATTTAAAGCTTTCGTGACTGCAAGGATTCATCTTAAGTCACGTAGAATGAGAATAAAATAATGAATAAATAAAATAACACAATAAACCAATTTACAAGACCAGTCTATTTCTATGACCAGTCACAAGCTAATCACTCAGCTATTTCAATGCTAAATTCTCCTGTTTAATATGTAAACCCCTTTGTCAAGGTGCCTCACTTCTCTAAACCAGCTTAAAAGACGCTACGAATCTTAACGTTCATTGAAGCTCTGTCGTCCCGACGGGTTTGTTCCTTTCACCTGAAGGCCACTTGTGTTGTGGCCGAAACGTCGTGAGAATTTTATTGATATTTAATTTTATTAATTTATTATTTTATTCTCATTCTACGTGACTTTACCGAAAGAACCAAAGAAGATGTTCATTCTAAATTATTGACAGGAATTTTAACAAAATTTAATTACTGCAGTGAAATCTACTGCATCAGATAACATCTGATTAAAAAGCTATTTAAAAAAATATGCACCGTCTGCGTAACAGTGGATGTAAAACATACTATTGTGTCATTCAAAACGAGTAGGCCATTGCATGCTGGCGAATTCTAAACATTAGCGACAAATTACACAACTGAGATGAAACATCAATCATCGCCCCCTACTGACAGCCTCTTGTTCAAATACTCTTTGGTTCTTTCAGTAAAGTCACGTAGGTAGAACAAATAATAATAGATCACGACGTTATGATTCGCTCGTAACACAAGCGGTCGTCCTCAGGCGGAAAAAATAAATGCAGGCCGGTGCAGGGCCACCACCTTGTGCCACACAGGGGCAGCTGCTACTTGGGGATGCTCTTCGAGTGTTTCAGACGAGATACGAAACTCCGAGTTGCCGAGGCGATTAAGCAAGCACCGTGTAAATGCAATTATTATAACATAGTGAATGCTTGGGGGCTTCTTGGCTCTCACTCCTGGTCAGAGATCTCCACAATCCACGGGTCCACAAAGACTGGCCGCTCGCTCTTACTCTGCAGGTTGAACCTAGGAATTGAGTGTTCAACTTCACGTTCTTGTCATTAAAGGCCTATGACAAAGGTGCATCTATTGTAGCGACCGTCTCAAGCTTACACATCTACCGGGTCTCCATTTGACTTTGTATTGTCTAGGAGCAAGTCCACACACACCTCCACTTCCATGAATTGCTGGGAGTTGCCTCGCTCTGCCTCAGTCAGAATTCACCTCTGGCTTCACGTTGCCTCCATCAATGTGAAGGTCCGATTTTGGAGTTGAATCTTCATCTTCACATTTCACCATCACCTCTTCCCTCTTCACCATCACCTCTTCATATTTCACCATCACCTCTTCATATTTCACCTTGATACCTTTAAAAGTGTCCAAGCTGGGATTTTCTTCCGGTTCGTGTTTCATGAGGGATGGGCTTATTGCGGCACTTTGACTTTCACAAGCTGATTTCAGACTCTACTCCTTGCAGATCTTCTGATGCTTCTGTATTCTCTGGTGTACTTGAAGATTTTATGAATGTGCAAACGCCTTCCTGCAGAGTGGACCTCAAGGGTTTCTCTCCTGTGTGTATTCTCTGGTGTGTTACAAGAGGAGATGACTGTGCAAACGCCTTCCCACACACACTGCACTTGAAGGGTTTCTCTCCCGTGTGTGTTCTCTGGTGTACTTTAAGATGTGGTGACTGTGAAAACGCCTTCCCGCACAGAGTGCACTTGAAGGGTTTCTCTCCCGTGTGTGTTCTCTCGTGTACTTGAAGATGTGATGACTGTGCAAACATCATCCCGCACAAAAAGCACCTGAAGGGTTTCTCTCCTGTGTGTATTCTCTGGTGTTTTTTAAGAACAGATGACAGTGAAAATGCCTTCCCACACACAGTGCACTTGAATGGTTTCTCTCCTGTGTGTTCTCTGATGTTTTTTAAGAACAGTTGACTGTGAAAATGCCTTCCCACACACAGTGCACCTGAAGGGTTTCTCTCCCGTGTGTGTACTCTGGTGTCTTTGCAGACTTGATGAATGTGCAAACGCCTTCCCACACACAGTGCACCTGAAGGGTTTCTCTCCCGTGTGTGTTCTCTGGTGTCTTTGCAGACTTAATGAATGTGCAAACGCCTTCCCACACACAGTGCACTTGAAGGGTTTATCTCCCGTGTGTGTTCTCTGGTGTTTTTGCAGATTTGATGAATGTGAAAATGCCTTCCCACACTCAGTGCACTTGAAGGGTTTCTCTCCTGTGTGAGTTCTCTGGTGGGTCTGAAAAACTGATGGCCATGCAAATGCCTTCCCAGACACACTGCACTTGAAGGGTTTCTCTCCCGTGTGTGTTCTCTGGTGTCTTTTAAGATTAAATGACTGTGAAAATGCCTCCCCACACACACTGCACTTGAAGGGTTTCTCTCCCGTGTGTTCTCTGGTGTCTTTTAAAAGCAGATGACCGTGAAAATGCCTTGTCACACACACTGCACTTGAAGGGTTTCTCTCCTGTGTGAGTTCTCTGGTGCTGTGTCAAATTTCCAGTCCGATCCGTGCTGTATGCACGCTGGTCGCATTGTTGACTTGTCATACCGAGCTGCGCTGAGTGCATTTGCTCCATCAAACCAATTCTGCGGAGGAAGCGTCAGAGGAAGCGTCGGCTGCAGACAGAAAAAAATAATATCCACACCATCTACACGTCAGTATTGAGGCACAGAGGAATGCATATATACATTAACATGTGACTTACACGTCTATACTTATTCATATATTCATGATGCAGTGAAAAAGTTTCCCAAATTCATCACAGGGCTGTTATGGCACACAATAAGAGGGCAAATGGTCATAAACATGCCTGGAAGCCCTCGTATCTTCAAATTGAATGTTCACCCAAAACTCCGAGCACACAATTTCGGCTGTCTGGCTACAAAAGGAATTTTTATGAGAGCTAAATTCAGCTGACATAGCAAAGGGTGTTGAAAACAATACCATTTGTGTAATGCATAAATTAATGTTCAATCGCAACTTAGAGGTGTGAATCCAGGCTCAGATGTCCTTGAATGCTGGGATGAACAGTTCCGATTTCAGCTGCATGTGCGTACTGTGTTCACCTCCTGTTTCCATTCTTATAAAGAGTTCCAGAGGAAAACAAAAGTAAACTATTGTTACGTAATAACCTCCATGTTCAACAGAGTTAATAGACGTTACTGCAAACACAAACTGTACACTGCCACTGGGTAAACAGGCGGTGGCTTGTCTAGAATCACGCCTGGCCACCTTCATCTGCTTGGCATGAATGCTTCCTCACTCCACCAAGTAATTGAGGATCAACGAACATAGCTGAGGCTAACTGTAGTTTGCGTGTCTCTCTCCGTGGTGAGATGTTAACTACCTCACCTGGTATACAGGAAGTCGTGGGTTCGATTCCGACCCTGACGCCTGCTGTATATTTGGAGTTTGCGCGTCTCTCCGTATAGCGTCTTTGACCGATAGACATTGACACATGTATTCTTGTTTATTTCAGTAAAGTTACGTAGATGGAAAATAACAATAATTGATAATACAATTACATTAAATAAAGACTACTTGTGTTGCGATCAAAACGACGTGAGTTTTTTTGCTTTATTTACATTCATTTTTATTGTTATTTTCATTTAATTTTCTATCTACGTGACTTTACCGAAAGAACCAAGAATATTAATTCCTGCAGTCACCAAAGTTTTAAGTCAAAACATTCACACACGTTGACAAAGTCTCACCTTGTGTTGTTGTGGGCAGGTCGCTTCTGATAACAAGAGCGGTATAGCAGCTCAAGCGGGCTTGGCCTGGTGAAAAAATAAAAACTGCGTGAATATTTACAATAAAACAAAGTTACAAAGTGGCGAGCCGGGTGAAGACAAATTAAACTTAAGCGAGATAATTAAAGTGAATGCAATCAGGCGAGGGCAGGAGGCAAGGCCCCGCGTGGCTAGGCCCCGCGTTGTAAAGTTCCAACCTGGACATCGATTCCCATGCTCGCTGCTACTCAATTGACATCCCTACGAGAGAGGCTCTACCTTGGTAAACAACAACCACCACCACCACCACCATGAGAATCTCACCTCGGATTTCAGTGCAAGCGCGGATCGGCAGCCTCCTGTTACCTCACGACGTCACGCGGGTAAGCAGGTAACGAGACGTCACTTCCGGGGTAAGAGACACGCCCCTTCCATAATGAGCGGCTCTGTAACTGAATAAATTATGTTAATGTTAACTGGCCATATGTCGAGGGATGGGGCGTGGCTGCTAAACCCGACGGCTTCAACGGATACATAATGTTAATGAACCGCCGTCACTGGGCGTAGCTTTGCCCAAATAAGGATTGCCACTGGATTGATATCTGCAGTGACCCAAGGGGAGGTGACGTCACGCTCAAGAGCGCAGTGGACGGGGTTGGGGGAGTGTGAATACCTTGGTGACATGACGTCACTAGCGAGGTACACCTCCCGCTGGCACTTCATGCCGATGAGGTCATGCTGAGTGGTGACGTCACAGAGCGGGGATGGAGTTTAAGTTGATTTAGATTCATTTTCCATTGCCCCCTCCCTTGGGTGCGTGAACTCAGCAACAACAACGTGGACATTATTGTGTGTACATACACACTGTGTGTGTGTGTAGTGTACGTACACACACACATTTTAGGCTGAGTCGACCTAGGGGAGGCCCAGAACCGGTTCAAATAATCGTCACTGGGTGTTGGCTGTGAGCGGGAATCAAACTCGGGTCGTTATGTTCGTAGTACAGTGCACTAACCGCTAGACTACCACCACACACGTTACACACACACGTTACACACACACACACAGTACACACACAGTACACACACACACGCACGCAGTACACACACACACGGTGCACACACACACAGTACACACACACGTTACACACACACAGTACACACACACAGTACACACACACAGTACACACACACACGCACGGTACACACACGCACGTTACACACATACACAGTACACACACACACAGTACACACACGCACGGTACACACACACACAGTACACACTCACACAGTACACACACACAGTACACACACACGGTACACACACGCACGGGACACACACACAGTACACACACGTACGCACGGCACGCCCACACTCCTTCAGTCACGTGACTAAGGTTGACGCACCGCCCCGTCTCCCGAGGTGACCTCTTGGCTCTCTCGTCTCTCGACACGTAGATTCATTTCTTACTCTTACCTAGAAACCTCATTGTCTGTCTGTCTCTGTCTGTGGACGCAACTTGCGAGGAATTGTACTCACAAACTGTGGGGTTTACGTTTCAAATAAAGTGCCCAGATACCACGCGATAAGCCCCGTGGTGAGCCAGTGCTATTCCTATTTCCAATCCGTCAACTTGAAAGTAGTTAAATTAACAATTTATTACTAATCTCCATATATACCAAAGGCAAAGTTGTGAATGTGTGCGTCTGTTCAAAATGTTTAGCGTACTTCCCGACACGCACTAAGCTTGAAATTTGCCATGTGGGAAATTTCCAGATTGTACACCGTGCAAATATTATACAAATACACTTTTGTATATTTTTTTGGGGGGGGCGCGCAATAATATATAAGCATGAAAACACCACGATGCATAGGACTTACTTTTATTAGAATCTTGGAATTGATTGTGTACATGTTGAAATTGTTAAACGAGCATTTTCAGCACACTGCTGTTTTAATAAATGTTCATGATTCTGAGAATATGTGTCATTCTGAGCATCATAATGACGATATTGGAATCGTCATCATGAATGGGGGTTCAATTATTTTTTATAACAATAGGAATGCGGTTTTGAGCATGACTATTGATATTTCGGACTCATTTATGACAATAGATTCATGATTTTGTTTTGCTCATCAATCAGGATACTGTTAATGATGCGCATGCCCATAAATTGTTGAAATGACTAGAACTGCAAGTTGTGCATACTCTCCAACCCCATTCCTCTACCTACCCATTCCCTTGACGGGCTCCGTGCCCACTTAAACCCATGACGATGGCGGTGACGATTCCACCTCTCGCTGTAACAATCAAAGCACCTCCAACTTCTGAATGCAAAGGTGCTGGTTGGTGCAACGCCAAAACACATCGTCAACGCCGCTCCCAAGCCCGCCCTACATTAGTTACATCGCTAGAATCAACAAAATAAAAAGTTCCACAGAGGAAACTAAAATGACATTACGCAATCCCCAAAGTCGCACGCGGTAGGCTACACAACTCGGAGAACGTCAGACTTCAAGACTTGCATCGCCATCATCATCATTCTTCCTCTCCACAAGTCATCACACGTCAATATTCAACAAGCTGCACACACGTGCAAGTAACCTCTCGACCCGCCACCTGCACAGTTAACGCGATCAGACCCGGGGGTCAAATTAAAATTGTGTCGTCTTTGGTGACGTATTGAATTATATCATTGACAACGGGGTCCGCTTTTGCGATATCTGCGTGCGGTCTTTTAATTATATAGATACGTAGTCAGTTCATTAGTATGGGGTACCTCTATAAGGAATTGTAATTGTAAAATGTATTACTTAATAATACGCTTCCAGGCCGCACTTAGCTTGTAGCAGTCAGAGCAGTTAAAATGACTGTACATGTGTAGGTATGAAATAACAAATTTAAATAAATTTAATTTAACGTAGGTATAAAATAAAATTAATTTAAATAAATGTAATTAATTTTAAAAATGTAATTAATTTTAAAAATTAAATTGAACGTAGGCATTAAATAAAATAAATGTAATTTAAATAAAATACATTTATTAAAAAAATCAATTTAATTTAACGTAGGTATGAAATTAAATAAAATTTAATTAAATTTAACGTAGGTATACAATAAAATAATTTTAATTTAAATTAAATTTAAATTATAAAAAAATACTCATTCATTTAGAAAAAAAAATACTTAAGTATAAAATACATTTTTATTAAATTAATTATAAATGTTAATTAAATTTAGGTATAAAATTAAATTAATTTTATTTTCTACCGAAAGACGCAAAGAGTGTGGACCCACGTGACATCAAGGCTGTCCTAGACTAGGCAAGGCCTCAGGGTGTACCGGGCCTTTCACAACAACAGCAGCAGCAGCAACAACGGTTCTCTTGAGAAAAATATTTTTAAAAAAGTCAACGTAGCTTACCTTGACACTCGCGAACTTTAATGATTAAAATAATTAAAACAAAACTAAACACGCACATGGGCGCGCAGCGTTCAGCGTGTAGGGCATTAAAAATGGTAGCGTTCTCCCGCGATCTGATTGGTCGCCGCGTGCCAAAGTGGGGAGGGGGGGAGGGCCAGCGATCCGATTGGTCGAGAGGCAAACCTGGGCGCGTCTCCGGCGATGGTGCGCAGCGATTGGTCAACGGTTGTCCTATGCTAATTTTGGTATGCTAATTAATTTTAATCTGTATGCTAATGTAGTTTATTTATCCATACTCATTAAGTTTAATGTTTATCCTAAATTAGTTAAAAATATATGCTCGTTTAGTTAACATTCTATGATAGTATCGTTATATTTTTTATGCTATAACAGCAGTGCATACTGCTGTGGTGGTACCTGCTATGATTACAGCAGGCATACTGACTAGTGGTACCTGCTATAATTACATCAGTGCATACTGTGGTGGTACCTGCTTTCACCACAGCAGTGCATACTGTGGTGGGACCTGCTTTCACTACAGCAGTGCATACTGACTGTGGTGGTACCTGCTAAGGTTACAGCAGTGCATACTGCTTATATGCTTTATCACGTGTCGTGAATGTGAGATAGTTTCATCCCAGAAATGGTGTCCTTGACCGGCCCAGAGCTGACATTTCACTTTGCCTTAGAACCTGAGGTGACACAGCATTAGCAATTCCAAGTTCTTTATGTGACCAATAGCAACGAATTATGGGGCAAAACATTTGAAATTAGTGGGTTATGACGTACTGTACTTCACACTTATCGACCATTAACATGAGTCTGTGTTACTGGCGTTGTGCTGCCTTGGCTGGTACCAACTTCTTCTTTGACCACGTGGCCCACGCGGATGAATGATCTACGCCAGTCGAGCGACCGATGGAGAAGAGCTATGGGGGCACGCGGCGGGAGACTCTCAGGCGAAATCGTGGAAGTCGCGTGACAGAAGCCACGTGTGGAGGATAGACGCATGCTGGCGAGACGTCGTCTTCAGTTTAATTTAAGTTTCATGTGTTAGGTGTAGAGCCCTGTGAGCCGTGCGGCCCTTGACTCGGGTGCAACCGCAACAAACAAAAACGTGAACATATTCATGTTGTGGGTCACTGTTGACGATGTGGGTCCTTACTGACGAGGTGAGTGTCCATATTCATGTTGTGGGTCACTGTTGACGATGTGGGTCCCGATTGATGATATGGGTCCAGATTAAAGAGGTGAGCGTCCTTTTTGATGTGGGTCTCTACTGACGAGGCAAGCATCCCTGTTGACGATGTGGGTCCCTGATGACGATGTGGGTCCGTGTTAACGATGTTACCACTGAATTGGTCCTCGTCTAATAGCCTATATGTTCTACCATATGTAAACCCATACGACAATAAATGTTACAATACATAGCATGTATAAGAATTCAAATTCATGTCAACCACCACTCACCCTCCCCTCGACTCACTCCCACGCTCAGCCCTGCACTAGGGTACCCCCCCCCCCCCGCCCACACCGGTGGCAGAGGGCCTTGTTTGACCCAAGATACCTCTCCTTCTTTCCACAGAGCTACAAGACAATCAGAGTCTAGTCGTCCTACACATCGTCAGCAAGACGGATGAGGTGAGCTACGTCTGGCTGTGTGTGACGCCGAGCGTGAAGATTTTCTTCTCTTCTGCAGCGTGCATCCACGTCAACTTTCACCATAAAGCGCGCCCAGACTCCTCCACGGCTCCGCTGCCTCTCCTGCCCTCGTCCTCCTGCTTCCGCTCCGTCCGATCGCCCCCCTCTCCTCCCGCCCCTTGCCGTCTCTCTTCACACGCGCACTCCGACCTCCCTCGCCTTCCACGTCAGGAGGTACGCCCGAGATCACTCGTCCTGCCCGCACCAATGGCTCACCCATCGTCTGACCGCGTCTCCATTCATGCAGGTAAGGGCACCATCACGGCGTAGTGGTTAGCGGCGCTGCGCCACTCACGGCCAATACCAGCGACAATTAGGGGCCGTCCGTGAATGATGTCACGCACCTAGAGGGGGGGGCGCGGGCTCAGAGGTTTGTGACGATGTGACAAGGGGGGGGGGGGTTGAGAAAAGTGACGTCACATCAAATTGCGCAACTTTAAATAAATATAAACACGTTCTACTTAGACTTCGTAATGTTTTCTACCTACATCAGAGTGCAGCGCCACATTAACTACGCACTACAATGACAATAGTTTAAAGCGATTTGAAGCATGTTTTATATATTTTTGGGGGGGGTGGGCAGAGCTTTGTGACGTCATATTTGAGGGGGGGTCTGACTTTTTGTGACGTCATGTGACGATGTGGGGGGGGGGGGGTAAAAAATCCTCTAAAATCGCGTGACGTCATTTAAGGTCGGCCCCTGACCTGAAGCAGTCCTGAGCGTCACTTAGGTGGACTCAGCCATAATTAATAAGGTGGTGAGGTGGGTGGGGGTGCTAACATCAGAATTTGAGAGACGAGTGGCCAGCCGTGGTTCTGTCCACACCAGCCCCTGGTGTTGTTCCATTGCGACTCTCACCGGTGCTCGCTAACAGCGCACGCCCAGTGGGAGTCGATGAGTCCGTGGGTTTCTGTGCGAGTCCGTGGGTCCACGTGTGGGTCTGTGGATGCGTCAGTCTACATTGGGGAGCCTTTGTCTTTGCAGTTTGGGGACTAGTGCAGCACTAATGTGTAGTAGTGTATAGTGTGGTGTATAGTAGTGTAGTGTATAGTAGTGTAGTGTATAGTAGTGTATAGTGTAGTGTATAGTAGTGTAGTGTATAGTAGTGTAGTGTATAGTAGTGTAGTGTATAGTAGTGTAGTGTATAGTAGTGTAGTGTATTGTATGGTGTAGTGTATAGCTTAGTGTATAGTGTAGTGTATAGTGTAGTGTATAGTGTAGTGTATAGTAGTGTGTAGTGTATAGTGTAGTGTATAGTAGTGCATATTGTAGTGTATATTGTAGTGTATAAGTGTATAGTGTAGTGTATAATAGTGTATTGTATAGTAGTGTAGTGTATAATAGTGTATAGTGTAGTGTATAAGTGTATAGTGTAGTGTATAATAGTGTATATTGTAGTGTATAGTGTATAGTAGTGTATATTGTATAAGTGTATAGTGTAGTGTATAATAGTGTAGTGTATAGTAGTGTATAGTGTAGTGTAAAGTAGTGCATATTGTAGTGTATAAGTGTATAGTGTAGTGTATAATAGTGTATTGTATAGTAGTGTATAGTGTAGTGTATACTGTAGTGTATAATAGTGTTTAGTATAGTGTAGTGTATAGTAGTGTAGTGTATAGTGTAGTGTATAGTTTAGTATACTAGTTATCACGTGACTAGTGTAGCTAGCCAGGTGGTGACCACACTCGTGCGTGCATCTCCACTCGTCCGTGTTTGCAAGTAAGCGCTCGTGTGTGTATGTGCACCCGGGTGTTTGTTCGTGTCTGTATGTACGCACACTGTTGCACATGGTTCGCTCGTGTGGGTGTGTAGTGGAACGCACTGCTCATGAAAACATTGCCTCGTTACGCGGTAAATGATGCGGCACAACAGGAGGGAACTGCAGGGATGAGGCTCTCCAGTCTTGGTGCTGTGAATTAAAACAGCGCCAGGGTGGAGAATCCCGTCCCTACAGCTCGTAGCTGTGACGGAGCGAGAGTGATCAGCGGACAGCCACCATGGTTGCCAGGTAAGGGGAGACTTCACCCGGAACTCTCCTCCACACGTGTTCCCCGTGAACATTGTCGCATTAAACGTACGATCAGGAATCTTTAAAATATCAGACCTTTGTTGTTCCGCAAGAATATTAACGCTCAAACTGGTATCGAACTCTTCATGAATTCACTTGGTCAAACAGTTCAGGTACTCGGGAAAGCATTTCACCACCCGGTATGCAACAGTTAAACAATCTACTCCAAATCAACACCGTAATGTCAAATTATCATCCAACATTGACTTCCACATCGATGGAAGCCATTTGCCATGACGTCCAAGCCATTAAACACCGGAACAACGAATGTGCCATTCAAGTACATCTTGAAACCCATTATCTGAAGTAGTTTGTATTAAACAATAACTAAATAATAGAAACACGTTTACAATATTGAGCGAAGTTATAGTCACAGACTTTTTCCAACTTTAGCTCAACAGGACCACAAAAGCTCAGATATGTGGTGCATAATAAATGAATCAATCTGATTGAAATCATCAACTGGCCAAACACTTTTCGATTTCAACATCACCTTATAAAAGAATAACATTTTAAATATAAGCGCACAACTATATCTGTGATGAGCGCTGCACTTTCCGTTGTTTTCATGCAGGGGGCGCTGCAAACCTACGCACCCCCTGCATGGACGACGGAGGCGCAGGGACAGACGTTCGATTACGTTGGAATCGATCTGCGGACGGCGGTCTTCTCGCACGGCCAGCAGCTCGATGTCGCCTTATCTCGATCCCGCAATCCCAAACAGGTGAAAGTCCGCATCGAGAGAAAATTCAGGTGAAATGTCCTTTTCAATGAAGTCTTCCAGATGTAAATTGATACAAGCTTTTAATGAAGAAATAAAATCATCTAATTCAAAACACAACACAATTCAAAGACGCTTCATTTTAAAACTTCAAAACGGAGCATGGGCTACTTGCGTGAATGCGTCCTTCGTGTGCACATGTTGTGACTTTCCTGGCCTGAAGGCCGTCAATGTGTTGGACCATTAAATGGTGCACAGCGTCTCAACAACAGCAGTGGGGTTTGCTTCAACCGATAGGTAACGAACATCCAGACGTGAATCAGCAAGGAGCATTTCTAGTCCCAGTTAGACAAAATCTACGTCAACACGTAAGACAAAACTACAATTCGTGTACAGAGAATGTACCTCCTCCTATACGTGTAACTTTTAAGTGATATGCCTTGTAACTGATGAATGATCCGAGCGTGACCTATTTCAAAGACAATGAGTTGCTCCAGATGCTTCGTGGAACACAAAAACACCATTTGACCTGTATCACAAGAACAACGGGTCTCACCTGAGTTCACTGTACAGGTTACTTTCAAACACACACACACACTTTGTCCTAACATCACTTAGTCAATGTTTGACCCTTATAGATCAAATGTTACAAGTATGCACAAAACCAGACAAGTATTCATTCTAAATTATTGACAGGCATATTAACAAAATTGGATTACTGCAGTGAAATATACTGCATCATGTTACATCGTATTAACAAGAAGCTTTGATTTTTTTTTGCACAGTCTGCTTCACAGTGAATGTAAAACATACTATTGTGTCATTCAAAACGAGTAGGCCATTGCATGCTGGCGTCTGAGTGAAAATGTAGCAAATTCTAAAC